>NC_047668.1:46455339-47147839 GCF_011762505.2 Arvicanthis niloticus | reverse complement strand
AAGTGTTGTTCTGGATCTAAGATGAAATGAATACTGTGGATACTGCAGAAGCAAGGCCAAACAAGAGGTCATTGTCTTTTCTGAAGTAAAAATGATAGCAAGAAACATGTGCAAAGGAAACACCTGCCTCCCAGGAGGCCTTGCTCCAACCTAGGACACAGGTGAGAGTCCCCCGTCCCAATTCCCCCACCTGCTGGAACTCCACCAAGCCTAGAAGTCATGGGCTCTACCCCACCCTATTATAGCTCCATCTTCCTTCCAGTCTGCACCTCCACCTACAGTCTCAGATAGGCATGCCATCACTTACTCCACAGCTCTACCTGCCTCCCTGGAAGCCTGATTAAACACAGGACACTCAGCGCAACCAACATCAGACACAACCAGATGGCCAAAGGCAAGCACAAGAAGGTAATCAACAGAAGCCAATGTAATGTGGTACCATCATAACCCAGCTTTCCTACTACAGCAAGCCAAGATGTCTCAACTCTGAACATCTGTGTATACCCGGAATGCAAAGGCACCCATGTTCTTTCTTTTTTCAATTTATTTATTTACTTTTTTACACTCCAGATTTTGTCACCCCCCCCCAGTCCACCCTCCAACTGTTCCACATCCCAAACCTTCTCCCTACCCCATCTCCTTGAGGATGTTCCCACCCCCAAGCCCCACCCCATCTGACCTCTAAACTCCCTGGAGCCTCCAGTCTCTTGAGGGTTAAATTCATCATCTCTGATTGAACACAGACCCAACAGTCCTCTGTTGTATATGTGTTAGGGGCCTCATATCAGCTGGTGTATGCTGCTTTTTGGTGGTCCAGTGTTTGAGAGGTTTCAGAGTTCCAGATTAATTGAGATTGTTGGTCCTCCTACAGGGTCACCCTCCTCCTCAGCTTCTTTCAGACTTTCCCTAATTCAGCCATGGGAGTCAGCAGCTTCTGTCCATTGGTTGGGTGCAAATATCTGCATCTGACACTTTCAGCTGCTTGTTGGGTCTTCCGGAGTGTGGTCATGATAGGTCCCTTTTTGTGAGCGTTTCATAGTCTCAGTAATCGAATAGTGTTCTTAAAAGAAACTTTATTAAAATGCAAGTCACACATCTAACCCCACATAATAGTAGTGGGAGACTTCAACACCCCATTCTCATCAATGGCCAGGTCATCAAAACTTAAACTAAACAGAAACAATGAAACTAACAGATATTGTGAAACAAATGGATTTAACAGATATCTACAGAACTTTTCACCCCAAAACAAAAGATTATACTAGCTCCAAGAATAGAACCCTCTCCAAAATTGTCCATATAATTAGGCACAGAGCTCAACGAATACAAGAAGATTGAAATAACCCCTGGCATTCTATCTGGTCACCAAAGATTAAGGATGGACTTCAACAACAACAGAAACATTAAAAAGCCCACATATTCATGTAAACTGATCGACTCTTTACTCAATTATCATTTGGTCAGGGAAGAAGAAAAGAAAGAAAGGAAGAAGAGAGGGAGGGACGGAGGGAGGGGGAGGGAGGGAGGGAGGGAGGAAGGAAGGAAAAAATAAAGGAAGAAAGGAAATGAAAAAGGAAAGAAGGAAAGAAAGGAGGGAGGGAGGGAAGGAGGGAGGGAGGGAGGGAGGGAGGAAGATTTCCTAGAACTCAATAAAAATAAAAGCACAGTGTAGCCAAACGTATGGAACACAGAAAGCCTAGTCTTAAAAGGAAAATTCATAGCACTGAGTGCCATCATAAAGAAATTGGAGAAATCTCTTGCTAGCAACTTAAAAACACACCTGAAAGCTCTAGAACAAAAAGAAGCAAACACACCAAAGAAGAGTAGACTCAAACTCATGGCTGAAATCAATTAGAAACAAAAGGAACAATACAAAGAATCAACAAAACCAAGAAATAGTTCTTTGAGAAAAGCAACAGATAGACAAACCCTTAACAAAAATAACTAAAAGACAGAGAGACAGTATCCAAATTACAAAATCAGAAATGAAAAAAAGACATAAAAATAGAAGCTGAGGAAACTGGAAATAATCACTACATCTTACTTCACAAAACTGGAAAATCTACATGAAATGAATGGTTTTCTAGACAGATACCACTTACCTTAAATCAAGATCAGGTAAACTAAACAATCCCGTAACTCCTAAGGAAATAGAAGCAGTCATTAAAAGCCTCCCAACCAAAAAATGTCCAGAGCCAGATTGCTTTAGTGCACAATTCTACCAGACTTTCAATGAATATTACTCAATGAATATTCCACAAAATAGAAACAGGAGGAACACTACCTAATCCATTCTATGAGGCCACAGTTACCCTGGTACCTAAACCATACAAAGACTCAACAAAGAAAGAGAACTTCAGACCAATTTGACTTATAAACCTCGACAGAAAATTACTTGATAAAATATTCACAAAGTGAATCCAGTACCATATTAAAAATATCATCCATCATCATCAAGTAGGCTTCATTCAAGGGGTGCAGAGGTGGTTCAATATATGAGAATCCATCAACATAATCTATCATTTAAGAAAAAAAAAAATCACATGATCATCTCACTAGATGCCAAAAAAGCCTTTGACATTATCCAACACCCCTTCATGTTAAGTTTTAGGGCAATAAGAGATACAATGCACATACCTAAACATAATTAAAGCAATATACAGCAGGCCAATAGTGAACATTAAATTAAACTGAGAGAAACTTGAAGCCATCCCACTAAAATTAGAGACAAGCCTGTCCACTCTCTCCCTACCCAATATAGTGCTTGAAGTTCTAACTAGAGCAATAAGAAAACAAAAATAAATCAAGAACATACAAATTAGAAAGGAAGAAGTCTAAGTATTGTCATTATTTACAGATGATATGATAGTATAGGTAAGCAACCCCCAAAATTCTACCAGAGAACTCCTACAGCTGATAAATAACTTCAGCAAAGTGGCTGGATATAAAATCCACTCAAAGAAATCAGAAACCAGCCCTTATGCAAATGATAAATGGGTTGAGAAAGAAATTAGGGAAACAACACCCTCATAACAACCACTAATAATATAAAGTATTTTGGTGTAACTCTAACCAAGCAAGTGAAAGATTGTATGACAAGAACTTCAAGTCTCTGAAGAAAGATACAGAAGATATCAGGAGATGGAAAGATCTCCAATGTTCATGGATTGATAAAAATTAACACAGTGAAAATGTCCATCTTACCAAAAGCAAACTACATATTCAACACAACTCCCATCAAAATTCTAGTACAACTGTTTACAGATCTTGAAAGAATAATTCTCAACTTTATATGGAAAAACAAAAGCCTAGGATGGCCAAAATAATTCAAAAAAAAAAAAAAAAAAAAAAAAAAAAAAAAAAAACTTCTGGAGGATTCACCAACCTTGACCTCAAATTGTACTACAAAGCAAAGCTATGTACAGTGATAGAAAGTGCATGGTATTGGTACAGAAATATACAGGTCAACCAATGGAATCAAAATGAAGACCTAGAAATAAACCCACGCACCTATTACCACTTGATTTTTGCAAAGAAGCCAAAACCATACAATGGAAAAAAGAAAGCATCTTCAACACATGACACTGGTATAACTGGATGTCAACATGTATAAGAATTAAAATATATCCACATATATCACCCTGCACAAAACTCAAGTGGAAATGGATCAGGGATCTCAGCATAAAACTAGATAGGCTAAATCTAATAGAAGAGAAAGTGAGAAATAACCTTGAACTTGTTGGTACAGGAGACAAATTCCTGAACAGAACATCAATAGCTCAGGCTCTAAGATCAAAAATTGATAAATGGGACCTCATGAAACTGAAAAACTGACAAAGGACATTGTCAATAGGACAAAATGATTGCCTACAGATTGGGAAAGTATCTTCACTAAATCTATATCCCACAGATGGCTAATGTCCAAAATACATAAAGAAGTCAAGAAGTTAGACTCCAGCAAACCAGATAACCCAATTTTTAAAAGGGGTACAGGGCTAAACAGAGAATTCCTAAAAGAGGAATCTCTAATGGTTGAGAAACTTAAAAGAGTAATCAGCATCCTTAGTCACCAGGAAATGCAAATAAAAATGATCCTGAGATTCCACCTTACAACAATCAGAATGGCTAAGATCAAAACTCACATGACAGGACATGATGGTGAGGATGTAAAGAAAGAGGAACACTTCTCCATTGCTGGTGGGATTGCAAATTTGTATAACCGCTCTGAAAATCAGTCTGGGAGTTACTCAGAAACTGAAGACCCAGCTATATTATGTCTTTGTTTAGGTTTTACTGTGTGAACAGACACCATGACTAAGACATCTCTTATGAAGAACAACATATATTTGGGGCTGGCTTACAGGTTCAGAGGATCAGTGCATTATCATCAAGGTGGGAGCATGGCAGCATCCAGGTAGGCATGGTGCTGAAGGAGCCTAGAGTTCTACATCTTTATTGAAAGGAAGCCAGGAACAGAATGTCCTCAGACAGCTAGGAGAATGGTCTCAAAGCCCATACCCACAGTGACACACTTCCTCCAACAAGCCTACACCTCTTCCAACAATGCCATACCTCCATACCTCCTAATAGTGCCGCTCCCTGGGCCAAGCATATTCAAACCACCACACCTCTCCTGAACATATACCCAAAAGATGTTCCACCATACCACAAGGACATGTGCTCCACTATATTCATAGCAGCCTTATTCATAATAGCCAGAAACTGGAAGCAATCCAAATGTCCCTCAACCAAAGAATGGATTCAGAAAATGTGGTTCATTTATGCAATGGAATACTATTCAGCTATTAAAAACAAGAACATCATGAATTTTGCAGGCAAATGGATGATGGAACTAGAAAATATCATCCTAAGTGAGGTAACCCAGACCCAAAAGAACATGCATGTTATGTACTCACTGATAAGTGAATATTAACCATTACCTTACTCAGGGTGTTTAGTCCTGCACAAAACATCACGACCAAGAAGCAAGTTGGGGAGGAAAGGGCTTACTCAGCTTACACTTTCACATTGCTGTTCATCACCAAAGGAAGTCAGAACAAGAATTCACACAGGGCAGGAACTTTGGAGGCAGGAGCTGATGCAGAGGCCACGGAGGGATGCTGTTTACTGGCTTGTTTCCCCTGGCTCAACTTGTTTTCTTATAGAACCAAGAACTACCAACCTAGGGATGGCACCACCCACAGTGGGCCCTCCCACCCTTGATCACTCATTGAGAAAATGCCTTACAGCTGGATCTCATGGAGGCATTTCCTCAAGATTGGCTATTTTCTTTGTGATAACTCCAGCTTGTGTCAAGTTGACACACAAAACCAGCTAGTACTACTGACCCCTTGTCAACTTGACACGCAAACACATCACTATTACGCCTCAACCCTTACTTTCTTATTCATCTTCAAGATCTAAATAACTTTAAAAGTCCCACAGTCTTTACAAATTCTTACATATTAAAAATTCAATCCCTTTAAGATATCCAATCTCTTTTGAAATTCAAAGTCTTTTTACAATTCAAAGTCTCTTAACTGTGGGCTCCACTAAAATACTTTCTTACTTCAACAGGGAAAAATATCAGGGTACAGTTACAATCAAAATCAAAATCAAACTCTAACCTTCCAGTGCTTGAGATCCACTCATGATTTTATGGGCTCCTCCAAGGACTTGAGTCACTTCTCCAGCTCTACCCTTTGAAGCACACTGTACTCCACTGCTGCTACTGTTCTTGGTAGTCATCTTAAGGTACTGGAATCTCCAAAACACTGCTGTCTTCTGCTGCAACTGGCTGTACTTTCACAAATAACCTCTCATAGGCTCTTTTCACGGTGCCAAGCCTCAACTTCTCTGCATGACCCCTTCAGTCCTGGGCCTTCAACTGCCACTGAGGCTGCACCTTCACCAATAGCCTCTCCTGGCCTTTCACTGTGCCAAGCCTCAGCTGCTACCCCTTCATGTTTTCAAAACCAGTACCACCTGGGTGACTTTCATATATTACCAAGTCCAGCTGCCTACACAAGGTACAACTGTGGGTGCCTCTGAAACACAGCTTCTGTGATCTCGGGAAACATTTCCCAGAAGATTTCACCTTAGTGATACTAGTCTCTTCTTAATCACAGCTAATTTCTTAGCTCCAGCCAAACACCACCAATAGTCCCCAGTAATGCAAAGGTTTCATTTTAGTAGTTCTGGTATCATATTAATCACAGCTGATTCTTCAGCCCCAGCTGACCAATCTTCACAATCAAAATATCAATGGCCCTGATAAGAATCTTTAATCTTCCCTCTGAAATTTCACAAACCAGGCCTCCATCTTTTGCATTGTTTTCAACATTTTTTTCCAAGCTTCTACAGAACATCCCACAGATCTCTTAACACCCAATGGCTCTTCTAGCCAAAAGTTCCAAAGTTCTTCCACAGTCCTCTCCAAAACATGGTCAGGTTGTCACAGGAATACCCCACTATGCCGGTATCAGTTTGTCTTAGGGTTTGTATTCCTGCACAAAACATCATGACCAAGAAGCAAGTTGGGGAGGAAAGGGCTTACTCAGCTTACACTTTCACATTGCTGTTTATCACCAAAGGAAGTCAGAACAAGAACTCACACAGGGCAGGAACTTTGGAGGCAGGAGCTGATGCAGAGGCCACAGAGGGGTGCTGTTTACTGGCTTGTTTCCCCTGCCTTGCTCAACTTGCTTTCTTATAGAACCCAGGACTACCAAGCCCAGGGATGGCACCACCCACAGTGGGCCCTCCCACCCTTGATCACTCATTGAGAAAATGCCTTACAGCTGGATCTCATGGAAGCATTTCTTCAAGAGAGGCTACTTTCATTGTGATAACTCCAGCTTGTGCCAACTTGACACAAAAATCCAGCCAGTACAGCCATAACGTACTCATGATACATCTCACAGACCCAAAGAAGTTAAACAAAAAGGATGGCCCAAGTGAGGATGCTTAAATCTCACATAGAAGGAGAACAAAAATGTCATCGGAGGCAGAGGGAGAGAGGGGTCTGAGTGAGAGAATGGATGGAGAGGGGAATAGGGGACAGGGTCAGGTGTTTGCTGATTCAGGAGAGAGGCTGGGGAGGGCAGTGCAAGGGAACCTCTAGGAATTCCCAGAGACCTGGGATTGGGGAGGGTCCCAGGAGTGAATTCAGGTAACCTCTGCTGAAATGCCTAACAGTGGGGACATAGAACCTGAAGAAGCCACCTCCTGTAGCCAGAGAAGACTCCCAGTGGAGGGATAAAGACACCAACCCATGAGCAAAACTGTCAGCCAAAAACTTGTCCTGTCTCAAAGAAATGCAGGGACAAAGATGGACCAGAGACAGAAGAAATAGCCAACCAATACATGGCCCAACTTGAGACCCATCCCATGGGCAAGCACTAATCCCTGACTATTACTGGTACTCTGTTATACTTACAGACAGAAGCCTGGTATAACTGTTCTCTGAGAAGCTCTACCCAGTAGCTGAAACAGATGCAGATACCCACAGTCAAACCTTAGACAGAGATTGGGGACCCTTATAGAAGAACTGGGGAAAGGATTGACAGCCCTGAAAAAGCTACGAACCCCACAGGAAGTTCCCAATAATGCCAACTAACCTGGATCCCTGAGAGCTCTCAGAGACTGAGCCACCATCCAGAGAGCATACACAAAATGGGGGGAGGCCCCAGGTACATGTGTATCAGAGGACTGCCTTGTCTGGCCTCACCTCACTGTGAGAAGATGAGCCTACCCTATAGAAACTTGATGCACAGGGTAGGGGATACCCAGGGGGTGCCCATCCTCTCAGAGGCAAAGAGGAGGAGGGAGGGGCAGTGGCTCTGTAAGGAACAGCAGGGACAGCATTTGCGATGTTAATTAATTAATCTATTACTTTAAAAAAGAAAGGAAAGAAACCCAGTATTATACTGGGTTGTGACAGCACAAGCCTTTAATCCCAGAACTCAGGAGACAGAAGCTAGTAGATCT
The DNA here is from genome assembly GCF_011762505.2 of Arvicanthis niloticus. Taxonomy (NCBI): domain Eukaryota; kingdom Metazoa; phylum Chordata; class Mammalia; order Rodentia; family Muridae; genus Arvicanthis; species Arvicanthis niloticus. Next base: position 47,139,850 of record NC_047668.1, on the reverse strand, counting down.
CTGACTTACAGGTCAGCTTGGTCTACAGAGTGAGCTCCAAGACTGCCAGGACTGTACAGAGAAACCCTGTCTTGGAAAAACCAAAAAGCAAGCAAACAAAACAAAACCAGACAAACAAACAAACAAACAAAAACCATGACCTTAGAATGCTAACATTTTATCTCTACAAGTTGTGAGAGCATGCTGCATTAGAAACCATGAATCTGGGCTTGGGGGAGTGGTTCCATTGTTCTAAATGTAGGTGTCCATCAGTGCATGAATAGATGAGAAGATGAGGTGTATGCACTAAGTGATGTCCGATTCAGTCTCAAGAAGAGAAAGACCACCTTGTAACTTACAGCATGGGTGAGCCTAGAAGGCAGTATGTTAAATAAAATAAAGTCAGGCACAAAAGGCAATACCAAGATACCCCACTTATCTAAAGAATTAGGTAGGATTGAGAGGAGAGGTTAACCAATACTAAGGAAATACAACGCGCTGGGAAAATATACATAAAAGTAACATTATGGGCTGGAGAGATACCTCAGCAGTTAAGAGCACTAGCTGTTCTTCTAGTCCTGAGTTCAATTCCCAGCAACCACATGGTGGCTTACAACCATCTGTAATGGGATCTGTACTCATATATATATTAAATAAATAAATAAATCTTCCATCCTCACCCCCATTTAACCCTTCTTGTCACACGATATTCCTTTATTCCTTTATCTCGCTTCCTTCTATCCCAGTCCTTTGGAATCCTACTGTCATAGTCCTTGGCTAATTCCCTGGCCTCTATGAGTATTCCAAATGGAGCATAAATGTCTGAGTATTCAAATAGAACATGGGCATCTTTAGTTTTGCCTGAGTTGCATTATACAGTAACATCTTAGAGAATAAAGGGAGTCAACTTAGTTTTCAAGTATTTTATGCACCCTGTTTCTGTATGTGCCACATGAATTTGGAGTCTAGAATCAACTCTCACATTCAGTCTGCACTATGGGTGACCCCAGATCACCCACCACACCACATACTGACTTGAAGTGGGTCATGGTGATTTCATCTTAATAAATGGTCACTTAGCTTAAATGTTTGGTAGTTGTTACCTGTGCATATAGTTCCAGAGAGTCCCTAACATAGACTTTCATATCAGCAGCAGATTTTTTTTTTTTTTAAATAGCCACACACCATGTAGCTTCAGGTCGCTTTGACTATTGACAATGGCAAGCTAAAGGAGTCTGGCTTTGCTGGATGACTGCACACCACGGGTGTAATGATGGGTAATTATTCATGCTTGCTTACCTTCTACTGGAAGTTCTGCAAATTAGACTTGAAAATCTCAGAGTTATGTAATTAATTTCATGCAGCTTCAATAAAGATTACTAATTGATTCAAGCCACCAGCAGGACACCTGGCAGTTACACATTACAGGTGATCCCATGAGGCTAAGATGACAGTGAGATCTCTATCATTAAAAGAATTTAAGTTCTCTGTTTGACTGAACTCAGGTTGTTTGTATTTAGGCCCGAGTTGAAAGATTTGATGTCTGGTTTACAATGAAAATTCTTTGAGTCATTTGGAATATAACAAAATTAAATACAACTAATGTGTCAGGTATATTTCTAATTGCTGATAATAAAACTAATAAACACTGTGACCTTTTTTTTATATATACTTGTATGTATTTATGCATGTACATGTATGTATGTGTGTATGTATGTATGTATGTGTGTATTTATGTGTGTATGTATGTATGTATGTGTGTATGTATGTATGTGTGTATTTATGTATGTATGTATGTATGTGTGTATGTATGTATGTGTGTATGTATGTGTGTGTGTATGTATGTATGTATGTATGTATGTAAAAAGGTCATGACAGGAAAAGCATAGCCATATACACAAACATGCCCCTTTGCATGTGTGCTTCTAAACATGTACATGTATGATAAGGACCTTTATAGGCACATGAAGGGAACGAGATAAGCGTATATGTTAAGACTGTTTCCTCTTTCAGCCTTCCCTCCTCACACAGACCTCCTAGAATCATAAACTATGAAGGAACACAGGGGTCAGATACGGCAAGAGCTTCAGGGTAATCAGACATTCTTTGCTCTCTGGTAAAGTGTATTTATGGGTTACTTAGTGATTCTGCTTTCTTGTTGAGACAATCAAGAAAGGAAATGTTTAGAGCCTTTCTACAGTTTTCTCCAAGTCTCTACAGGCTCTATTCACCTCTTTTGTAGACTGGGGATGGGCGCTCACACTTTCTGACTATGCAGCTTTACAGTGTCTCTGTGGACCTAATACAGGGGTGTTCACACCAGACTTTTGATGCAGGGAAAGTACACCTCACCAGTAGGTGAGTACATTCTGCTTAACCTATGATTAATTGCTGACAGCCTATGCATTGTAATTTGGAAGAAGGACTCCGACTTACATTTTCTGTTCCATGATTAGGTAACCTAAGTTAAAAGAAGACATAGTCTGAGAGATTCCAAAATACCACAAGTCACACAAAAGACACCTCGGGAAATTTAGGGCAAAGTCAGTCACTCCAGATTGACTTTATTCAGAAGGGACTATGTGTCACAGAGTGGTGGCCTCCCCCTTTGGGCCCGAGGGCAGGCAGCTGCTCTCCTCTGTGTGACAAAGCTTTAGTGCCGGACACTCCTTCAGAGTATCTGCCTGAATATTCCTGGGTCCTGAGTGGCTGCTTAGGTAAAACTTGTGAGCAAAATAACATCTGATTGAGACTCACTTGGTGCCAACTCTCTCAGTAAGGGAACTTTGTCACATGATAACAAACTTGGCCTTGGGAAAATTCCATTTACAAAATTCTCACTAAACCACTAGACACTAAGGATTATGCCAGAGCTGACCTGGGAAATAACAGGTCACAGATAAAATTTATTTGGTGCTTCCTCCTAACAGGAAGTAAGAAGTCATCTTCCAGCTCACTCTCTTAAAACTAAAACATCGAACGAGCTTGTCTTTAAGTCTAGTTTGAAAATGATACGCAACCGTTTGTGTTTTCCTGAAAGCCTCCCCCAGTTGTGGAATTTTCCAGCACATCTGCTGAAGAGCTTGACTCAGAGCAAATCCTTGAAATAAAATACAAAGTCTATGAATGAAGCGTTTTAGGGAAGACTTTCAACGAGCTTTATGCTTTTCACAAGACTCTTTGGGTGTGATAGTGCACACGCCTATTGGCTATACCAGGGGAGCATACCTTTTATTTGGGATATGAATAAGAATAAAAGTAAAAAGGGGGAAGAAGAAAGAAAGGAAAAAGTCAAAGAAAGAAATTGTGCTCCCTAAAAGCCTTGGCATCCACTTATTTGCAGAGATCAGAAAAAAAAAGAGATCAAAAAAAAAAAAAAAAACTATCAAAGACTGAGAGACTTCTTGACCCCTGGAGTCGGTCTTATTCATACCTTAGAAGGAGAAGAATCCACAAGGAGGCAAGTGTGAAGACAGGAGACCAATTAAAATGTTTGTAGAAACAACCCAGGTAAGAGGACATAGTACCTGGACCAGAGGAATAGCTTAGAGGAGAAGGAGCAGCCTTCTGTTGTACTTTGAAGGTCGACACAGCAGTCAACATCACTTAAAACCGTAGCTATGCAGCCATGATCTTGTGAAAATGGGCTTTACTCAGCAGAATTTCTTAGTTCGAGGTCACAACCCCTTTGTGGTCAGCTGATACTTTCAATAGTAGTGTATACCAGATGTATAGTAGTATAATGGTAGTGTATACCCAGCATATCGGGTATTTACACTAAGATTCATAACAACAGCAAAGTTACAGTTATAAAGTAGCAACAAAATATGTTATGGTTGGGGGCCAGCACACCATGAGAAACTGTTAAAGGATCAAAGCCTTAGGGAGGCCGAGAACCACTCACTTAGACTCTGGGGGTCATTTATCATTGAGATAACAGTTGTTTTGCTACGAAGCTCACTGGTGGCTTATCCTTTGTGCCTGGCTTGTCTTGGTTTCTTTATATATCTCAATATGGAATTGCATTTCAAGAACTGACTTGTGCCTACACCTTAGCTATAATGTTTCTTTCTTGGGTACTGTATATGTTTTTCTGTCTTAATGAGGTTTCAACTACTTTCTACTCTCTGAGATAGTAATAATAATAATAATAACATTAGCAAAATAATTCTGTAATCTGAGGACAAATGTCTTTAAAGCAGTGTCGTGTCAGTAACCTGAAAGGTAGGAACTTTATCTTCATCTGATAGGAGGAGAGAGCAAACCTAAATTTAAGATATAAATGTCACAAATCATGAGAACTAAGGTTCAAAGCCAATTTTTGAGGACCAGGTCTGTGTTCCTAACCATCACCCCTTCTGCCTCCCTACATAAATCTGCCTCAGCGCTCCTAACTGGGATTTTGAAAGAGAGTGAATCATAAATTGCAAAAGTATAAATAGCTTTAATTTGAATGTGGTTAGAAGTGGAGCTTGACAAAATCACAAGGTGAATTTTTTTTTCAGTCTTTCTCTAAAACAATTTCATTTGCAAAAGCCATTTTCATTCTGGGTGCTTACTCTAACTGGTTTGAAATTAAAAGGGACCAATGTTTCCCAGGCTCTTTGCTACTGTGAAAGCCAAGACCCTGTTGCTATGGCCTTAGCCATTGAAAATGTAGTGATGACTGGTATTTGCATCATGAGGACAGGACCCAAGGAAACATCACTACTTTCATCTTTATCACATTTTCACTTAGAGCTTGAAAGTCACATCTGCATGTGTGGGATATCCAGCCCCCAGCAGGAAGTCAGGCCCTGGGTGCACAAGACAGGCTGGGTGGATGGCAGGATTTCAATCACCAGCATGATCATTTAGGGCAATAAATTCACTATGCACAAGGCCAGCTGCAATGCCTAGGGACTGAAATAAAAACAAACACACCTAGAAAGATCCAAGTCTTGCTACTTAGACATTCTGTATGTGACTGTCTCTCCCTGTAAGATGACAGTAGCATTCCCTGTCCCTAAACTCTGTGTTTGTTGAAAAGTCATAGGAAATTTCTTGTCAATTCCACTCAATCTCTTTTTTCCAAGTCAGGTTACCATGAACCCCAGATCTCTGAGGACTTCAATTTGTGTAAGAGGCACTCACAGAGGAAGTGCGATGTAGAGGTGAGGCAGATGCTGCTGTCTGGGGAAGTCTGGAAGGTTAGACATGATGTTTGCAAACCTCTTCAATCTTCTTGCTAAATGCATGGCATATCCCCATATGCCCCTGCAAGCACTGGTTTCTCTGCCTGCCTTGCTGCTTTAGGATGATGTAATCCCTCACTATCTATTCTCCCATGCACCATTTACAGGTGTCTAGACCTGTCTGCCTTAGCTCCTGGCACATTCACACAAGCATCAAATCTGTGCTGTCTTCTCTTGGCTTAACTCTGGGCAGTCCGTGAAACCCAGATGATAACACCTGTGGGATGTAATTTACCAGCAAGAAATTGCTGTGTACACAGCAGGGACATAGCTAATAATGAGCATGAGAAGGATGTCAAGGAGAAGAATACGGTACACTAAAACCAGTGCATTACAACAATGACTCCCTTATGTCATTGTATATTGAGCAAGAGTCTCTACTGGTTATACCTAAAACTGACAAAAATCTGAAGCAAATTCATAAGTTTGGAAGCCTGGTTCTAGAGCCTCCTTAGCAATGTAGCTTTTGCTGAGCATGTAAGACGGCTTTCTAGCACTGTAATAAATGCCTGTGATGAATCAACTTATAAAGTAAAAAGGTTGTTTTAGCACACAGCATTAGAAGGTAGTTATCGATTAGTTTGCCCAATGCTTTTGGGTCTGTAATGGATAGGAGAGCACACTATGGTGGGGATCGGGGAAGATCTTACAGGAAACTGCTTTTCTTATAGCTGGGAAATGAAATAGAAAATAAGGAGTGAGGAAGACAGAGACATCAGCCTTATGATTCCCTTTGAGGGGATGCTTTCAGTGAACTAATGACTTTACATCTTAAACTTTTCATGGCCTTGTATGAACACTAAGCTGAGGACCAAGCCTTTAACCCATAAAATTTCCTTTAGGGAATATTTAAGATACAAAGTATAACAGAAATGTATGGATCCCCTTAGGGCTTTAGTTAAACTCTCTACACTTCCTAATGAATTCACTTACAATAATAACTCTCATTTTGAAATATTGATAATATATGTGTAACATACCTAGTTCAAGTTTAACATGCGATAGGTATCAGAAAAAGGTTAGTCAAATGGGGTATTCCAAGACCGTACTCCATAGAGGCTGGAGCAAGAAAGATGGAGCATGACATCAAAGAAACAGTGTTTCCCAGACACAGCAGGGCACAGCAGACATCCCAAACTCACAAGTGATTGTGGCAGCATGCAAGAGAGCTGCCCAATCTCAATCTCAATGGAATCCCAGTATGGGGGAGGAGATACATGCATGCAATCCCACCCCTAGCAGAGGAGATACTGGGGTTTGATAACTGGGAAAAGAGGGAAACTCAGTTTTTTTTTAATAATGTGATGCCTGATAGGTTGATCACACTCCTCAGCAGGCCCTCTTTCCAAGAGCAGTAGAGCAAAGTAAACTAGACACGATGGAAAAATGAATAAGTTAATAAATATAATATCAATTATTATAATTATACAGTTAATGAAATATTGTAAATAAATGAAGAACATAGATGAGGAAGATGGGGGTACAGTACAGGAAGAAACCAGAATGTCCAGCCCATCCTTGCCATATGAGCCACGTGTGTTTGAAGAAGGCTATCGATGAAACAAAGACCATCCTCACTGAGGATTAATGTAGGAAAGAAGGACTGGTGCATCTTGTAAACACACAACCCATGCACAATAACAAGTGCACGAGAACAGTAGGTTAGCCTCGCTGTGGTGCTAGCCTGGTCTACAGAGAAACTTCCAGGGTAGTCAAGGCTGCACAGAGAAACCCTGTCTCAAAACAAAACAAAAACAAAAAACCCAAAATGTTTTGTCTAGTGTATATTGTCTAAGGGAATAATTAAATAAAATATCTGTATTCATTAATTCAGAATTCCATCAACCTATGCCACCAACCTCATCCTCTCCTTCAGTCTGACTAAATGTGTTCCCTCTAAAGTTTCCCCATGCAACTACCAAAGCATACAACTACCACCATAGATGCTAGGACATATCTCATTAAAAATAGCCTGAGAATATACCCAGAAAGGACATCTACTTCTTAAACAGAGGATGAAGGGGTGGAACAGGCACACAGGTTATTGATCTGAAACTCCTCCCTGCCAGCACCTTGGGACACCTGCCACTGAAGTCCAGTCACACAGTCTGAGAAATTCCCTGTCCCCTCCCTGGATTTAGCTTCATCTGAGAAACAAGTGGGTGAGGCTGTACTAGTTTCTAAACCAGTCTTTAACTCTCAGCTTCTAGACGATAAACTTTCAGCATCCTTAAATCCCTGATACCACCACACCCCGGGCACACACACACACACACACACACACACACACACACACGCTTAGGTGCCTTCCTCTCCACCCCCACCCCCCTCACAGCCCTGCTGCCAATCCTTCAGAGACAGTGGGCCATCTGCTGAACACCACCCTGGAGCCTCATCGCCATTACAAAGCCATTGTACTTGCTTCATGATCCCTAAGAGTTGTAACTACTCCATTTGGCCACCAGGGGGCATCACTTACCAAGACACTGCAGTCCAATAGAAGGTCGTTTGAATGCCCTTGAAGCTTGATGGTCTGCAAAAATGTAACTCAGACAGATATTTTGCAAAGGCGGTGGGGTGCTAGCTCCCAGGGGATGAGAAGGAATTCACACATAATCAGATAGCAGAGAAAAGTAAAACGTGGGGAGGATGCTAAGGAAAACAGGTCCTTCACAGCGTGCAGCCAGGCTGCGTCGGCTAGGTGGGGGGTGGGGCTGGATTCTATCTCAATACTTACTTACTCTGACCTAAGGATCCCCCACACCCCCACCTCTGCCTCCTTGACCCGGCACTACCCAGCGCAACCTCCTCCCACAGCTGTGAACTCCAGGCCAGGAGGATGTTGCAATCTTTGTTTTGAGGGGGAACACACACTCACAAGACAGTTGTTTCTTTGACCCATGGGGTTTGGCCTGTGAGCCCTGCAGCTGTTTCTACATGAGCTGAAGGCAGACAGGGTTAGAGAGACAAAATCTGGAGGCCGTCTCATCAGAGCCTGGTGCTGTCTCTCATAAATTCATCAAATTCCAATGAACTTTTCATCTATGCCAGGCCTCCAGGAGACAGAGTGGTCCATTTCCGGTTACCACTCAAGTAACAGGCAGACAGAGGTGACTCATAGGTAAAGGTCAGATGATAGAGGGAGGACGAGTCCTAGGTCCACCAAGAGGAGGGCAGTATACTCATATTCCGGTGGGGGCTCAGATTGGTCAAGCTGATGCAGCTGGATGAACGGAGGGAAAAAGAAAGAAAAGGAAAGAAAAGAATATGACCGCTCTTAGGAATGGTGGAGGAGAAAGGTCACTGTAGATAAAAGGGAGAATATAACCAGCGATAGACACATCTGGGAAAGTCCAAAGTAGTAAAGTCTTTGTAAAGTAGTAAAGGCTTTGTAAGGAGTGGAGGAGGGAAAAGAAAAAGGTAGGGGGAGGGGAGGAAAGTTCAGCAGCCAGGAGGCCTACAGAATGAAAGGGGCAGTAACAAAAATGGCTGACTATATGGAGAAGAACCTCTGGGCAAAGGGCAGCCCAGCCTCTGGGCTGGAGAATTCAGATTATAGGGTGGGGTATGCCGCCGCTGGCTGTACCCTGTTACAGATAGGGACTGAGGGATGCTGGGAGAAGAATCTGGCTGCCTGGTCTGCTTTGATATGTTAAATAAGCACTATCCACCATTTGTCCCATTGTTTGAGACTTAACACAGAAGACACAGGAGCTGAGAACTGAAGGGCAGGAATGAACAGGGGTGCTAAGAACAAAGATTTTTGGCCATTAGAAAAAGCCTGGGACTTGGGTGGGGGCGTGTTTTGGTGTAGTTGGGACTTTGATCTTAAGATAAGGGACTTCTAGTGCACAGACAGGGAAATGCTGTTGAATGGACAGCAGATAATCCCCGCGTGGTACTGGAACTGTCTAAGTGATGCATGGTTGTGCTTTAGGAAGGAGAATGGCAAAGCCAATCTTGTGGCAAGATGGTGGCTGTGGTACATACAGAGATGGGTGCTCGGGGGAGGACCTAGGCCAAACTTACAGGCTACTGTTCTATAGCTTCATGAAGATACCTGATTAGGGTTGTGACCATAGAACCAAAAGAAATCTCAATAGTATTGCTTGCCAGCAGTGTCAGCCAAGGAAAAACAAATCCCCTTTCTTGGTCAAAAGCATCCTTTTGATAATGCCGTGGAAGAGTGACCCTCAAGATGTAATTTATGTGTAAGTTAGCCTGTGTTCTCTCTTGCTGACAGAGGAGGATATTTGAAGATCTTGTCATCTCCCCTCTTTGTTCACTGATATTTTCTGATGAAACTGCTTGAAAATCCCAAGTTTAATATGCCTCGGAACTGTGCAAACCTTAGCTGTATACAGTGTCGTTTCCAGGAGTCACTGACCTCAGTGAAGCATCATAAATGCGCCGAGGGGATGAAGCCAGAAGCAAATGGCAGAAAACTAAAATACGTGACGATGAAGCAGAGAGGGTCATGGGACTGATTTCCTTTCACAGTTGTTTTTACTTAGTGTTTATATCACGTCTCCACGGAGTGTAGATGGCCCTCCTCCATGCTCTCACTGCCCCTCATCAGAGGTAACTCAGAAGCTAGGAGGGCAGCCAAGTGCTGAACACGTGAGGAAGGCTCCCTCCAAGTCCCAGTGCCTACATCTGCTGGATGCATCTGTTCTCTGAGTACTTTGCAAAAACCAGGGCACACGCCCCAGCTGCTCCTCAGCAGTGTGTCTTAAGGGGAGGGAAAACGGAACTTATCCTGAAGAACTCAGCTGTGCTAGATACCTCTCTGTTCAGATCCAATGCAGGTAACTACATGGACAACTTGCAGGCGAACAAAGAGGGGCTGGCTCTGTTTTTTTTTGTTTTTTTTTGTTTGTTTGTTTTTTTTGTTTTGTTTTGTTTTGTTTTTTGCAAGATGCCAAGGGCGTTGGTGAGGTACACACCACCGAGAAAGTTCTCTGCAAACTGAATGACAAGAAAATGAGACTATTATCCTTGAAATCCCAGATACAGGATGTAGTTTGGAAACGGGGTATATATGTCATAAAATGGGAGGCAAGACTCTTGGCTTATAGTCCTGACTTCGTAGTCAAATAGCTATATAAACTTCCACCCATTACCCTAGGTTTAGGCTTTCTATACCCACTCCTCACTCGTCTAAGACAAATGAGAGGGTTTAAAAGATCAACCTCTGTGTTCCCATGTACCATTCTGGTTCCATCAAAACTGATTCAGTATGGGTCTTCAGTTGAGAATAGAAGATGCATCCCAGATAACTAACAATCACTTCGCACCCATAAGCCAGAAGGCAATGTTATACCCATAAGTCAGAAGGCAATGTTATATGCCAACAAATACCATCCTGCAGAGAGATAAAGAACCATGGGAAGAAAACACTGGGACTGTTCAGGGAGACAGACACCAGTGAAGTGATGGGGCAGGGCAAGTGCTAAAGGATAATGAGGAGCCTGAGAGACATCAAATAAGATACAGCCGGCAGATGAAGCAGCAGGTGCAGTACAGGCTGAGAAAAGCATAGTGCAGCCTCCTGTCCACTTATGAAAACAATGCATGTGGTACTAGTGGGAGGGGCATGGGCGCTCTTTGTTCTTAGAAACTACTCCAGCTAAAATGTGGGTCATGCATTAGGGTGAATGGGACGGAAAGAGATTGGACGTTGGTTCCTACAGTAGAGAGACACTGAAGTGTTACGTACATCAGCCACTTAAACCTTTTAACAACTTTAGTTGCCACAGTTATTATCTCCAGTTTAAAAAACAAAACAAAACAAAACAAAAAACAAAAAACAAAAAAAACCAAACAAACAAACAAACAAAAAAAAAAAACAGAAACCAGGCAACGACAGTGGGAAACAGAAACCAGACCCTTCAGTATGAAATAAATTGCTCAGCTCAACACTGGTCACCAGGAGCTCATGCCATGATGGAGAACTACTATGTGCCAAAGAAGGAATCGAACCAGTGGGGCTGGAGACATGCAGATGAAAATGAGAAAGATGCATACAGAAAAAATGCAGTGCTGATGGAAGAAGGTCAGAAAAGAGCAGTCTCCCACCCCTGACAGTGGACGGGGACAACACATACACTGCATTCACTTCCTAGAGCTTTCAAAGCAAAGTTATATTGCTAAATAAAGCAGTGCATTAAAACACCATGAATTTTGTTTCCTCCCAGTTCTAGAAATGATAATGAGCAGCTGATAACCATTGGTGTTTCCTGCCTGATCGTTGCATCACCCTGATCTCTGCCTCCATTTTCCATGGCGTCCCTTCCCTTCTCTCCTCTACTGAGGAAGGACTCTTATTGCTGGACTTAGAGCCCATGGTAATTTAGGACCATCTCATTTGGGGGCTGTCGACATAATTACAACTGCAAAGATCCTTTTACCAAATAAGGTCACATATTCAGATTCTGATACATATGTATTAAAAGAAGCATCCTTGAGCCTATAACACCAGCCAAGGTCAACAGTTTCAAAAGAAGAAGAAAGAAAAATCATCCTTACTACAATATCGTGAGGCCCATGTGTTTGCAATGCCAGCATGGGCATGATCATCAAATTACTGAAGAAGACAAGTATCTGGTAGGTAGTTGGACCTAAAGTCATAGTACACTTTAAATACTGGAGTCTCAGATATCTTCAGTAAGGTTTGCTGACCCAGGGGGCAGCAGGTGGTGGGCGGGGGAAGGAAGAGGTGGGAAGAGAGTAAGGAGGGGCTCATTAAAATAAACAAGTTAAATAGATAAACAAATATAAATAAATAAATGCACAAATGGCTTGAGACTGATGGGGTGGGATGGGAAAAGAGGATGATTCACACAAAGGAAGAGAAAGTATCCAAGTTCAAGTCCAAGAGACAAGGAATGGGTTACCAAGCGGCCAGTGGGAGAGACCTTTAGAAGCAGCTACAGGACACTTGTGGCAGATTTGGGGGACCTTTAGAGACATCGTCTCAGGTGAGAGCTGAGAATCAGACATAGGTGGCATGGACAAGTCTAACTTTAAAAGAGAAATGAGAGGGGCACCGTTTTTTTTTTGTTGTTGTTGTTTGTTTGTTTTTTTATTTTTGTTTTTTTTGTTTTTGTTTTTTGTTGTTGTTGTTTTTTAGAGGTGCACAGAAGATAGAAGCGATGTGAACTGCAGGGGGTGTTCTGGGAAGGGGAGGGACTCAAAGGCCAGGCACAGCGTAAACAAGACTTAGAGAAAGCAGAGGGTGAGGGAATAGGATTGTCTAGGGTTGGGACACATGGCACAGGAAGATGGCTTCTGTTGTAGAAAGCCATTCTGCCCAGATAGTGGTGGAGTAAGTGCTATGTCGGGAGGTGTGAAGGCAGCAAGCTGAGAAGAATGGAACCTGCTACCACCTGCTTTCTCTGTGAAGTAAGAGATTTTGGTTATCTTTCTGGGAGGGAGTGGGAAGTGGTGGGTGGAAACTTTGAGAATTGTCAGGAGTGTTTGAAATAGCTGCTAGGGGTGAGAGCACTGACGGGAAACAGAAGGACTGCTTGGCAGTTTTGGCAGACCATGATGTCCTCAGGTGACAGTCTTCACAATAGTGTGAATCTCCCTAGAGGGATGAGGTGGTTCCAGAGAGCCAGGCTGGATAGTGACATATGACAAGAAAGACTGATAGAAACAAATGAAGACAAGAGGGTGGGCCCTGAAGCCTTGGTGAGGAGAGGGGAAAAAAAGCATGGAGAGAAAGATGACAGGGGGGAGAAAGAAAGTGCAGAGAAGGGGAGGATGCCTTGAAGGGAAGAAAAATTTGAACAAGACATCATCACCTTGCACAAAAAGGAGTAGAGATACAGTGAAAACCAGCCAGGGCTCCAGGAGCAAAGGAGGCTGAAGGCTGAGAATTGGGTTCAAATTTAAGAATGTCAGGGATAGCAGCTCCGGTCTATGGCAATATCCACTGGGACACACTGTGGCCCCAAGGAGCAGGAAGGATGCTATTTTTAGTTGGGTTTTCCAGAGGAGGAACCTGAGCTTCTAGTTCCTGTGGTTGTGGTTTGTTGAGGGGCATTCTTGGGGTAGGGACTAGGCAAGGGTGTGTGTGTTCTTGCCTGGACATGTTTCTGCCTAATCCAAGAGTGTTCTGGAAAACAAATTGAATCATAACATTGGCACTACCACTAGAACTGAGGGCAACATTGTGTAACCCTATGTCAGAGTTGGCACCTTGCACAAGTTGGCCAAGGATTGTCAAGGGCTAGCCTTCAGGGGAAAAAGAAAATAAAAGAAAAGAATGAAGCAGTTGGCAGCCAATATATATAGCCCCAGGGAACTGTTTCTCATAGCATGAACCTCTGGAATCACAAAGACCAAGCCTCATCACTAGCCAATTAGAAATTCTTCAGAGCAAGGTACCAACAGGCTCCACTGCGGATGTAGCTCAATTCCCAGTCCTTCATGCTTAGACAGAAGGAGGATCAGAAGGGACCACACAAGAAAGTACAGGTGATACAGTCTCCTTCAGAAGATAGATACAAGACTCTTGGTAAAGAGTCTGGGGACCCAGGGGAAATAGTTCTTGCCCAAATCAGTAGGTCCAAAAGAACAAAGGAAAGTTTCCAGCCTGGCTATGTCAAGACATCAGCTCATCCCAATGAGCATGACAACTAGTGAGGCTGGACCACTTGTCAAGATGTCTCATTCCAGCTCACCTTCAAGCATGTCTCTCCAGCTGAGCGCAGGCAGGACCTGTTTCCCCGGGGTCAGTTTAGACAACTGGAGAACCATGTCCCCACACAGGTAATTCACAATGACTGAGCATAGTCTGAGAAGTCCACAGTATACCAAGTAACACGAGTACCATTGAATATGTCGACCCAATGAACCAGACCTGGGGTTGGATTGCTGCAGGTATTAGGAGACCTGCTCTGATATGTCTCTTTCAGTGTGAGAACTTGTGTCTAGAATTTGTGGGTGACCAAATTTCTAAATCTTTAAACAGCCCCAGCATCCTAAGTGCTGAGCAGCAGAAATCGAAACACTGTGGCATAAAAATGCCTTCATAGGACTGGGCCACAACTCTACATGTTGATTGACTGTGGATCTTTGTAGTAGTCGCCATTTACTGCAAAAGAAGAAGGTTCCTTGATGAGGGGTGACGACACTTATCAGTGGGTATAAGAACAAATACTTATAGACTATTGTTAGGGATTATGCTGATTGAGTAAAAAACAATAGTGGCTATAGATTCTCTTCCAATAATGATTTCACTAGCACCGATTAATTAGCTAGGTTTCCTGCAGTAAGAACAATATCCCTCCAGTTGAATGGGTCTCTATGCCAGTTAGAGAGCAGTTGAGTACCATGAAGGTATATATGACCCTATTGCACTGGTAGAGTTATTATGCCATGCTGGTCATTGATGTAGTTCGTAAGTGTCCTAGCTAGTAGAACTGTTGGTTGCCTTCCTTTTTTTGGAAGTTTGTATGATGCCTTAGGATACCATGAAGGTTAATTTTCAGGGAGGTTATCATTCAGTTCTAGCTCAGGGTCCTCTGGCAGTAGACTCTTTTTGGGAGGGCTTGGAGGGAGGAAAGGAAAGGGAGAAATGTTGCAATTAAAATACAATTTCAAAAATAAACAAGGAGAAGGCCTGGGTGTACTAGCTTCTGCTTAAAACTGGCTTTAGACAAATTCCTTCACTTCTTTGACTATTATCTTCCTCACCTGGATCCCCTAATTCATATTCCTGGACTTTTGTTCCCACACTAAGGAAAGTTGTGTGCATGTGTTTGTGTGTATGTGTGTGTGCATGCATGTGTATATATTGTGAGTATGAATGAATGTGTGTGTGTTGAAGTAAGACATGGATTTCCAGTTTCACTCCTCAGCTACCATCCTTCCTTTTGAGTCATACCCTCTCATTGGCCTGGAAGTAACTAAGTATTGTAATATGGCTGACTGTCAAGCCCCAGGGATCTATCTGCCTATCTCCTTCTCTAAGTGCTGGGATTCTAAGCACAAGTCATCATACCCAGGTTTTTCAAGTGGATTTAGGAGACTGAAGTTAGGTCTTAATGCTTGCTTGCAAGGCAAGTATGGTACTTGACTGAGCTAGCATCTCCCAATCTTTCAAGGGTATAGTATCAGTGAAGATCCCTTGTAGCAGAGCAATATGCAAGCTGTGTTCTTCTCATAGCTTCAAGCCAAGCAGATAGCTCCGGGAAACTTGGGCATCCTTGGATTTAGCACCACAGCTAGAGACAGGGTATCTTGAGTGGCACTAATAGAAAGATTAGAATTCTACTCTATTGCCATGGCTGTCATGATGGTCTTAGTCTTCACTGAAATTCGGAACCCTGGGTCCAATGAAGCTTGGGTTCCAGGCAAAATAGGACTGGGATGTACCACTGAGATTATGCAGACTGAGCATCACTGGCCACTAAGGCATGCTGGTTATTTTTCCCAAAAACAAAAACAAAACAAACACTTTTCTTTAGAAAGTACCTTTGAATTATGAAAAGAATTGTTTGAGAAAACTAACAAAAATTCTAAAACCTCATTTATTTGATTCTGATAGTTTTTTTTTTTTCTTTTGAGGTGGTCAGATGAAGGGTGGGTGAGTGAAAGGAGAAACTATAGCAGACCTCATTGTGATGGATGCAACAAAGTCTGCAGTGTCTTCCAGCTCTCTAAGCCTGCAGCTCGTATAACTATAACGTATAACACAGATAAGTGATGACTCTAACTCGCTGAGATTCGAAAGATCAGAAGTAGGCCAGAGAGACTGAGTGTAGTGAGTGTGGTGGCCCACAGCTTTAATCTCAGCACTCAAGAGACAGAGACAAGTAGATCTGAACTGCATAGGTCGACTAATGTACTCAATAAGACCTTGTCTCAAAAAAAAAAAAAATAGAAAGAAAAAGACAAATGTATGAGAATGTAAGAGAAACAGATTGTGTAGATGCTGGGGGCTGCGCAGCCGCAAAGCAACTCCTGCAGGAGGACCTAATTGAAGACTGCCAAAGAGACCAAGGATTTCTGATGCAGGTAATGCTAGCCAGTCAGGGACTGCAGTTTGGAAGATATAAGAGATGCTTGCTGGGAACCAGCAGGTGGAGGGTATTAAAGGAGCTTGCAGCAGTGTTCATAGGAGCTTACTGCAGTGTCTCATCTTCTCCTAGAGTCTGGGCTGATTTCCTGCCACCTCATCTCCAACCTCAAGGGCAGGTAGGGTTGGGCACAGGCAGAAAGCAAAACTTTGCATTCCCTTTGCATACAGTATCTTTGCAAAGACTCTTGGGAGACTCTTAGCCAAGTCCCAAAGTAGTAATACCCAGCATGTGAGTTTGCCAGGATTCTGGTTGCCACCTACAGAACAGATTAACTTGCAGAAAAAAATTCACAATCATAGAGACTAGAAGTCCAATGTAGAAATGTAACCAAAGTTTGAGTCCAGCCCCACCTGGTTTGGAGATAGCCAGCTGTTCCTGATATCCACCCAGGGTCATCCTTCTGTGAGTCTGTGTTCTGTTTTTTCTTTCTTAAAAGGACACCAGCCATTGGATGAGGGCTCACATATGACCTTATCTGTCTCTTCATCATTTCTTTAAGTGCTATCTCTCCAAATGCAGGACACTTTAAGATGCTGGGGATTTTAGATCTTCAAGAGAATTTCAAGGGGTCACAGTTCATCTCAGTACCCCCGCCAACATTTTGCACATACAGGTAATCCTCTTCATTCTTTCTCATTACCCCTCACTGAACAACATGAGGGATAGCATTCAGGATCCATGGCCATCGCTTTTTCAGTCATCCTAGGACCATATCTTGGGCTAGCCTCACCTTTTCTAGTTTCTCTCAATAGCAAAACTAAATTTAAAAGACTCTTTTAGTATGAAATAAAATGCCTAGACCCTGTATAGATTAAATTTCTCCCTAACTTCTTTTTCCTCCTCCTCCTCTTCTTCCTCATCCTCTTCCTCCTCTTCCTCCTCCTCCTCTTCTTCCTCCTCTTCCTCTTCTCCCACTTCCTATGTTTACCACCCATCCAGTTGTTCCTTAAGATTGCAGCAGCCACCATGACCTCCATTCTGAGTCAGGCACACGCTATCATGTTTCCATATATTCCATTGGATTGGGGTCAAGCTGTTTCAGTGAGTTCATGAATACTCTTGTGGCTTTGTGAGAGGTAAAATGACCTGTTCTTTTCTTTCATGAGCTAAGAGTTATACTAAGAAAGCCAAAATGCTTTACAAAGAACTCTCCCATTTCCACTCCTCTGTATTCTTTCAAGTTAAGAACCAAGAAGCTAAGTTTTTATTTTTTCAACTGCCTGGAATGATCACCTAGCACCTATTTTAGTGGTGCTACCCTGCCAGATCTAAGCTAATACACAATGTCGTAAATTTCTTTAAGATATTTTTCCCATATATTTTTTTTTCACATACTCTAAGAACCAAAGAATCTTAAAATACACCAAGACTCTGGGAGAAGAGATGGGACAAAGCCTTCTGAGAAAGTAACAGGATACTCACAGTTCCAATGTCATACCCCTAGGATTTGATGTCCCCTGTATATAACAAATACCTAAGCTGACATAGTATCTGTCCTTTGCTGTCCAAACTAAAGAATACACCATTTCACCGGGCAGTGGTGGGTGGCACATGCCTTTAATCCCAGCACTTGGGAGGCAGAGGCAGGTGGATTTCTGAGTTTGAGGCCATCCTGGTCTACAGAGTGAGTTCCAGGACAGCCAAGACTATACAGAGAAACCCTGTCTCGAAAAACAAACAAAAAATATATATATACACCATTTCCAATATATTAACACAACGTGCTTGAGTTTGCTTCCAACTCCATATTTGTATGTTATGTCCCCAGAACTGAGGTTGTCAAATGGCCTCTGGCTGTAGGATAAGAGGATGGAATAAATTGTCCAAGGAAGTCAAGAAAAAGAGCTTGAAATGACAGCAAATGCATGTATATGCCTTGGATCCACATCACAATCCACCTATGGGCTCAGCATTTTGTAACTTTTCCTTTTCAACTTAGGTTCCTTCTCTCTCCTTTCCTTATTCCATGAGTATCTCCTCCCAGCACAAGGGTGTTTAAATTCTAGAAGAAGAGCTTCCATCTGCTCTCATATTCTCCTATCACCATGGTTACTGGGCCCAGAGTAGTCTCTGTGGAGACAGAGGCAGAACAGAAACCCAGGCAAACTACAGAGCAAAAGGCTGGGATAGTGACGAGGTTTTTAAAACACTATTTAAACTGACATGCCCATACTCATCTATCTTTCCTTCCTTCTCTCCTCCCCTCCCTCCTTTTACTTTTATAATTGCCTATCAAGTTTCAAAGTCTTGTGATCGAAAGCAAAAAGCAAAATATAATGTGCCCTACTCATTCTCTGTGACTATGGCCTTTTCTATTTTATTTTGTTTATTTTTTGTCTAATCTTATGATGGGCTTTATCTGAAATCTTGGGGGAAAGTGATGTGAGCAGTATACAGTGTGTGGTCAGATCTTAGCCCATAGGTAGAGTATGGTCAATCCAAAGTCCAGATACACTGAGAAGATGGAGAGTGGAGAGAGAAGGTGAGCTCCAAAGCGACACAGGAGAGAGTGGGAGCCATGGTGATTACAACCCCTGATCCCCAGCAACTTGGTTATAATACCCCAAGAGTACTATATCTCAGTGTCTGTGGCTGAAATAAACTAAATGTGCCCCACCCCAGTTAAAACTCTAAATTTCTTGATATTCAGAGATGAAACATACTAGAAGTGACTAGGTCATGAGAGTAACATCTTATGAATGTGTGGATATATGGATTGTATTTTTGTTAGGGACAAAAGAACTAGCTCATGCTCTGTCTACCATGTGAGAGTTCAAGAAGTCCACAGCCCCACCACATGGAGAAAGATCCCACAAGACCTGAGCATTCTGCCAGTCCAGTATCAGATTCCCAGCCTTCACCCCTATGCGACATGTCTATGGTTACTTCCAGATGGCAGTCTAACATGCCAACACCATCCCCAACCATCTTTGGAAATTGTATTTTCCATTTGTGTGGGCTTTTGAGTGTGCTCTGGGCTCATGGCCAAGGAAGAGGGGTATAGAAAGAACAAGAACGCTGACATGAAGTATACAGGGATCACTTCCCTTTGGGTACGCAAGAGTGTAAGCTTTAGAGTCACGAGATTAAACCCCCAAATTTGGCTTCACTGTGAATGCTTGGACTTGGCACAGGATGCTTCTCTCTCTGCAGTTGAGAACAGCGGAAGGTCCATAGACTTCAGCAAAGCACGCCAACCAACCCTTATTGCACTTTGGAATCACCAGGAATGTGTCAAGAATATGACAACCCTGAATCACACCCCATACCATTAAACCAGGATCTCAGTTTAATATAATTTCTAAAACTTTCCCAGGTGAGGTTAATGGGTTTTCTGGTTAAAGGCATTGGCGCTGGGCACCCCTTCCCTGTGCCTTCCTGCTCTGAGCTATGACCCACACACAAATGAGAAGAAACTTGTAGCAAGAGGAAATATCCAGAGTGGACCACACACAAGTGTGGCCAGCTGGCAGGAGGCTCTGATGCTGGAGGGTGCTACTGGCTCTGCACCTCTTATAGAAACACATTCCGGACTGAGTGGAGTTCAGAGGCACAGCTCAATGTTAGCCAGTGGAGCTCGAACAGAGAGAACTGAACCATAAACCACCTGGGTGGCCTGAAGAAATGCTTTCCCACTTAGGGCTTTCTTCTCTAAAAATAAGAAAGGCAACACTCTGAAAACTCAAGCCTGTAGAAATTCTAACATTGTACTAGTTTGTGATGTGTACCTCATGGAATGCAAATTAATCTCTTCAGGCTTTAAGTTCTCACCTGTAAACTGTAAAGAAAACCAGGATAAAGTGTAAATGCATGCAAAATGCTCATCTCTCTGCTTCTTTATTAAATATTTCATAAATGGTAAAAAATGTACAAAGCAGCATGACAGTCTTACACACTAGACAGGGTAGACTAGATGCTGTCTGGGAGCTTGGTTCCTCTTTGTCACTGAAACTGGCTTCTATGTAACAGAACATGCCTCTGATGGAGTGAGGAGATTGGTGCTACCAACAAAGAGAATAGAGGCGAAGGACCCCCCTCCATGTGTTCATAAGAACAGGAAGAGTAACTGTGGAGACAAACAGTGGGAGATGCATTGGCAATTTAGGCCTCATCCTTAGACAAAGTAACAAAGTGATGGAGGCTAATGGTTGGAGTGTGGGGCTGGGTTATTTCATGTACATTAGTGATTGAAGACATAGTTGTGGGTTTCAACCTTAAATATTAAAACACATCTGCTTGTAAAGACATGGAAGCTAGTAGGTTTATGCCTTGATAGGATCTAGCATCCCTTATCCTGTGGTCTGCAACTTACCTTGGCAGGGCCCTCTGGAGCCCCTGTGAAGCCTCAGGACTCTGAAGAACACAAACTATTATCCATCCCTGTAAGAAACCAAGGCTTACTGGTGCTTTGAGATCCACTGGTCCCTGTCATTGCTGTTTGATTTTGTTTCTCAATTTTTGGTCCTCACACTCTGTGCTTATATATAATATGCAGCCTAGATGGTGATCCGGAGGAAGGTGAGAATTAAAACAATTCTTAGGATCTCTTTCTATTCTCTCTCTCTCTCTCTCTCTCTCTCTCTCTCTCTCTCTCTCTCTCTCACACACACACACACACACACACACACAGGCACACACACACACGCACACACACACGCGCACACACACACACACACACACACACACACAGCAGAATCCTTGAATCTGGAAATTATATAATCTGAGGCAGTTTTCAAGAGCTTGATGCTAAAGGAGCAGCTTACATTTACTTAATAGTAAGGACAAATAAGTATGATATCCTGTTTCATGGCTAACATCTAATCCAAAACATTACTGGCCTGCTGTGACTCTGCTATCACAGAGTCTATCACAGTTGCTGGGACTGACTGAGCTTGACCCTAAATGACGACTTAGGTTTGGATTAATCTATTACTTTCCCCACGTCCACTCATCGCAGAACTAGCAGCTTCCAAAACATTTATATTTTCATGTGCTGCACATATAAAAGAAGCCTGGCATAGCCTTCCCATAGTTCCTTCAGCTTCAGATCAAAGATGTCTGTCATCCTCCTATAATTCATTCATCTATATGAGCCATTATCTTAGTCGCTGTTGTATTGCTGTCAAGAGACGCTATGACCAAGGCAACTCTTGTGAAAGAAAGCATTTAATTGGGGGTTTACTCACAGTTTTGGAGATTCAGCCCAGTTATCAACATGGCAGAGGTTATGGTAGCTTACAGGCAAGTGCTGAGCAGTAGCGGAGGGTTCAGGCAGAGAGTGAAAGAGACTAGGCCTGGCCCAGGCTTTTGACACCTCAAAACCCACTCCCAGTGACATGCTTCCTTCAACAAAGCCATACCTCCAATCCTTCTGAGCCTTTTAAACAGTCTTACTCCCTAGCACATAAGCATTTAGATATATGAGCCTACTGGGGGGCCATTCTTCTCAAGCCAGGATAGCTAGTATAGGCAAGGTCAAAGACAGCGAACAAGCTACATTCTAAGAGAAGTAGAGAAAGGAAGAGTGATGGACAAGTCACATCACTTACCACAGGTGATAGTGATGAGAAACTGGACACCCACCCACCTGGGAACTCCTCCACTCTTTCTTCCCACCCATATTTAACGTCTTTGGCAGGCTTCCAATCTCATATTAGAAGGGAACCCTCACTGTCAGACCTTCTTCAGGTTTGTTGTTGACCCCTCTGCTAGCTAGTCATTTTCTGATGGAAATAACTATGTGAACCCAAAATATTGCTGTGGTCGATGTTAGTTGCTGGTGAAGAAACATTCAGAAAACTCTTCGGGTACAAAAGTGAGGTAATAAGCTCAGAGGGCACCTCACAGCCTTTCATACTGTCAAAAAAGCTGACTTTAAACTTGGCAGTGTGATACATAGAATAAAGACTTGTGGGAAAGACGTGGGGAAAAATGCTAGTCCAATATGCTCCAGTCCTATGACCTTGGACACATTGCCTCACCTTATGTACAAAATAGAAATAACAGTAATTATTTTGCGTTATGGTTATTGATTTTCCAATCCAATTACTTGTAGTTATCTCTCGATAGCTTTTAACTGGCTGTTTCTTTACTCCGCACGTTTTTCTCATTTTTCTCACATTCTCTGTGCGACTGTGGCTTATTCCAGCTTCAGCCAGCTCTTTCGAAGTTCTGCCTTACTCAAGAAACTTTCCTCAGTGTTTTATATCAATTGTAGCCACTGTCATACTCAATTTTCTTGCCCCTTCCTTTTTTTTTTTTTTTTTTTTTTTTTTTTTTACATCTTTTATTGTATTTAAGAACACTTATTAGATGCTTGTTTCTAGGCAGGCTAAACTCTCCATTACAGACTCCAGGACATTGCCATTTAAATATATTTAATGATGTCTATAGCTCCATCAGCCACAATAATGCCCGGAAACCCTTACTCTGTTTTTCTTGAATAAATGAAAGCTCTATGGCTGAATCACATCTACCTTGTCTCCCTGCACCACACCTGACAAACGATGCACATTTTGCAAACACTAGCCGTCGCTGCCAAAGTAGCCTCCTCTGGCCTGTCCCCATTCTATGTCCAAACTCATCTGACTCTGGGGATACAGCTGGCCCAAAGAGAGTGCTGTGTATCTGTCCAGGCACCTGCCTTCGTGCAGACAGACACATACTTAAGAATTTTCAAGCCCCTTGCCCTCTTCCTCTCTCCCTAACAAACAGAAGAGCCTTGATCTTGAGGGAGCAGAGTAGATTCCATCATCTCTTCTTTCTCTGAGGTCCCTGAGCACATCATCTTCCAGGCCTGCCATGTGAATCACAGGCATTCAGCTCTTTCCTAAATGCTTCCCTCTGTGCGAGGCTCAAAATTCAAGCCGGAAAACTGAATTCTCATTAAGCACATGCACAGATCCATTCTATTCTGCTGGAAAAGCCTTTTTCTATGGCAGAGTATATCAGTGCAAATCGTGTGCCTGAAATTGGTTTACAGGCAAACTACTAATCACAACCCTCAGCATGCAGTGCCGACTTTGACAGTCCTGTTACAAGATTTACAGACTCTCTGAAGAAGTGAGATAACACTGGGAAAACGAGAGATGCAAGAACACAGGGTTTAGTGGAAAGGAACTGCAAATTAGCTCAAAGCTCAGAAGTCTTGGTCTGCAGGTAGGTTTCAGATTAGGGGCATTTTGTCTGAATCCACCAAAAGCAGTGATTCCACCTTATAAAAGTGAAGTTGAGCTCAGGACCAAGTGATTTATTAGTTCAAGAGTTGTCTGTCTGTGAGACACTTGTCCATTCAAGTTTATTGCTGTTCTCTTCACAATAGTCAAGATACAGAAATACCTTAGGTGGAAATGATATATACGCAATAAAATCATATCCAACCAGGAATGAGAATAAAATAATATTATATGCAGGAAAATGGATGCATCCTGAGGTAATGATAAACCCAGACTTGGGAAACAATTGTTGGGCTTTCTCTTATTGTGGATCT
Source organism: Arvicanthis niloticus (assembly GCF_011762505.2). Classification (NCBI taxonomy): domain Eukaryota; kingdom Metazoa; phylum Chordata; class Mammalia; order Rodentia; family Muridae; genus Arvicanthis; species Arvicanthis niloticus. The sequence goes on along the minus strand of NC_047668.1, from coordinate 47,116,055 downwards.
TACATTTCATCACAAAATCTGGGGGAGAGGGCAAGAAAGAATAAGGAAGCTTTTCTGAGGGAAGGAAGAGGACTAGTAGGCAGAGTGAGAACAAAAAGTATGGAAGGGTAGGTGTGACCAACGTGCTTGATATAGTTAAATAAAAATGACGCTATAAATTCTGTCACTATGCATACCAGCCATGTGCTAAGTGCTGGCTTGGATCCTAGATATAAATTTAAACATAGTCCCTGTCCTCAAGGACCAGCCCTTGTAGAAAGACCCAGCCACATTCATAGTGAGTACCCAAAGAAGGGAGTAGTGTGCCTTGCTAAAGTTATGGCCCAAAGACAGGGGTGAGTAGCAAAGAGTGTGATGTTCCTAGAAAGTGTTTGAGCTCTTTCATATGAAATGAGAATGTGCTCTCATCATGCAAGCTCAGAGCATGAAGGAGACACTATGTACCACAATAACAGCAGTGTGACTTTGTGGGGACAGAGAACACCAGAGACAGTTCAGGAAGCATGTGGCATGTAGTAGGTTGGGGAAGATGGAAATTTCTATATGAGAAGGCTCCTTCTGCTCTCTTTAGAACAGTACCAAACACAGCTACATATGGTACCAGAGAGGAGAAAAACTTTAACTGTATGCTTTTTTTTTTTTTTTTTTTTTTGCATGGGAGTTTAATGACACAAACTGTTCAGCCTCTGCCCTTAAAACTGGCTTAGTCAGAGTTTGTGCCTTTCACATATGTTAGAGCCTTTATGGAAGAAAGGCTAGTAGCCTTCTGAGAGGCCTCAATCAAATGGAAAAGGTTGTCCCTCTCCACCGGGCATAATGATATGTACCCTCATTCAGGCCTCAAGCCTTGCATGGTTCAATGTATTTTCCAGTCTTTCTGATCTTAGACCAGACCATGCTATTTGTTACCATTTGGTTTGAATGACCACCAAGTGACTGACATCTTGTTGAAGGCTTGTGCCTGTGGTGCTGCTGGGAGTGCACAAGTTGTTGGTGTTTATGGCTTAGAATAAAGAAGTTAGGTCATTTAAAGCATGCCCTTGAAAGAGATATTGGGACCCCTACCTTCATCTCTGTCTCTGTTTACTGACGGCCATTAGAGTAATAGGCTTCCCTGCCACATGCTGCCACTATGATGCATTGTGCCATTAAGTAACCATTGGTTGAAACCTCTAAAGCCATGAGCCCAAATAAAAACCTTCCTCTGTATAAGTCATTTCTGGTATGTTCTCAAAGTGATATAAAGGAAACTCACATACGATTTCTATTTTAAAGACTTTCTGTGGCCCCATACTATTCTTCCATGGCTATGTATGCAAGACAAAGCCATGTGACTAAACTGACCTGTTGAGACACCTTGCATCTAGATCGGTCTACCTTTCTCTGACTCCTCTGACACTGAGTATTTGTTCCTGCATCCAGCAATTTCTAGTATCCAGTCCACGTGCATTCACTTCTTACGTCATTTCTCATGTTGTCTTTCCCAGCTTTTTGGAATGTTCCCACCTTTTCGCCTGCTCAGTTCCCACTGAGCCTCAACCCTTGACTCAAGTTTCAATGTGAATGCATTCTATGGGCAAGGCAGCATTTTTCCTTTCTAGAATTAACATCTCTAGTGCTTTCTTTGCTACTGGCTTGCTGACTTCCGTTCAGGTAACATGCCATTCTCTCCTCTCCTAACACTCATTTTTCCCTCAAGTAGGGCACTTGACACACACATGATACTCTCAAGGGAAGGTGAAAATGTTGCAATCATTAAACCAAAAGACAAACTAAACACAGTTGCTATGCATGTGTAATGAGGGATCCAGGCCCAGATTGCCTTCATCTTTATGTTGATGCAGTCAGTAGAATATAATTTTTCATTTTACGTATCTACTGTAATAGAAAAAGTAAAAAATGCCTGACACTTCACATTTATAAAGCTGCCTTCCATGAACCCTGACCTCCTTTCATGCCAGCCTGTGTGCTCCCTGAGAGGCTGATCTGATGACTTCTCCTGCTGTGCAGTTCAGCACCTGCTGTGTTCATCAGAGAAATACTGGAGAAATTGGACTATCTGGGACAGGGCAAAAGAAAAAACAGCTGTCTGTGTCGCTCTAAGACAGTGGTTATCAACCTCCTTAATGCTGTAATCTTGAGTTGTGCTGATCCCCAACTATGAAACTATTTTCATTGCTATTTTATAACTGTAATCTTGCTGCTGCTATGAGTTGGATTGTAAATATCTCTTTTCTGTTGGACTTAGGCAACCCCTATGAAAGGGTCATTTCACCCCACAGATTGAGAATCACTGATTTAGGAGAACCAGGCCTCCAAGTCCTACGAAATCCTTTCATGACCCTAAAACTACTGATATATAAGCTATGGAATGATAACTTTGAATGATTGGGAATATTGGAAAAAGCATAAATATAACAGGTGTCCAGGCCTAGTGAGTTCTTGGGTTTCAGAGATAATTAAAGAGTCATATATGATTCCATGAAAGGATTTGCTCTGGCAGAGTCCCCTGAATTCCTGTGAAAATGAAGCCATGGAGCAAATGAGACAGGCCTTGAATATTAAGTAACATGTTTTCATTTAATGTGCTTTTCAGTACACAGCTCCTGGAATCAAAACTTCATTACTGCCCAAAGTTTTGACCCTTATAGTTAAACTGCTCACCAACCAGAGTAAAGAGGCATCCATATTATTTTAATAAATTATTTGAGATTCTGAACATTTTGCTGAAAACGTTTTATACTCTCGGAGGTGAGAGAGAAGCTGGGCTGGGTCCAACAATAAAACCATGAAGTATAAAGTTCTTGGTTACAGAATCTTAGCTTTGCTAAACCAGCAAGTGACACAGAGAACCTTCCAGGTTTCCTCCCATTGCACAGACACTGAGGTTCTCAGTGGGGACTGAGAGACCTCAGTGTCATCAACCATGGAACCCGGCAATGACAGAGCTTAGAGTGGATGTGTCTGTAGTCCCTGAGCTCTGGTCTAGTGATCACAAAGCCATGTTGCAGCTCCATATAGCAAGAATAAATAAGACATTGTGCAAATATTCATTTCCCCTTTGAAGTTTCAGGAAATTTAGTATTCTTTGCTTGGGAACCAGAGGCAGCTGTGGGAGTGTTGAAAGCTGTTCCTGATTGCTAGGATTGTAAAAGCATATGTAGTGTGCTTCTTTCTGGCTACACTGGGGTCATTTTCTGTCCAGTGGCTTTTGGATTGCTCCTGCCTGCCTGAAAAGTCAAGAATATCTCTACAGTTTGGCAAGTCAGTGTTCAGCTTCCTGTCACAGGATTCTTAGATAGATAAGGAAGTTGCAGAAGAAGAAGCTATACCCCTCATCCCAAGACAACGCCCACAGTACAGGCAGAGGACACTGAGGACTCCCTTCCAGGCTCCAAGTTTACACTCAGTGTGGTGTCACAGGAAGGTGCAGATTACTGTAGCACAGGGAAAAACACCTGCTTAGGAAACCTCCCATTCCACCTTGCTGCCTCTGAGGAGGTACAGGAGGAGGGGTTCATCATTCTCATTTTCTTCCCCAAACCTCTGGAGTGTGATAATTCATGCACTGCAGTTTTCAGTTCCTATGAGTTCACTAGCAGACTCAGAATTTTCTAAAGGAAAGAACCATATTGCTTTACTTATCTGAATCACAGGGAATCAAGTGGGAATATCACAGCAGCACAGTTTAATATACTGACTAGGGTGAGCAAAGGGGGACGCCTTAGCTATTGCACTCTTGGTTTTAAAATGTATTGTTTTATTCACACAAACACTGAGTTAGGCCCTGGAATTGAAAGATGAAGGATCATGGTCGTTGTGTTTTTTAAGAAGCTCAGGGAATAGTCAGACAGCGTGGCTATGACAATTATGGCTGGTGTTAAGGCTGAAGGATTTTCAGAGTGGAAATTCTATTTGAACAATAAGATACAGCTAGAATAAGCACCACAAAAGCATAGTCCAACTGTAGTTAAAAGATGAAAAGCATACTTTGCCTGTGGCTGATGGAGAGGGAAGAGGAATTCCTTAGAAACCAGAATGACAAGAAAGCATCAAGAACGAGGCCACAGGCTGTGCATGCCTAGAAGCCACATAACTCTGAGGGGATGGGGTGTGCTGACCTCTGGGTCTTTAGAACTTGGGTTTTGATGAACAACAGGAGATAAGCATGAGCTTTCAGCAGACTTAACTAAATCAGGGATACCAATAAAAGTCAAACTGTTTTGCAGAGCTACACTTTTGGTGGAACAGCAGCGTGACAAATCCTAGCCTCTGGTGGAAAAACAAAATGGATCTATCTTATTAGTTCACACTATAGCATGTAGGGAAATTCACACCGAATCCACTAATATGTAAATTAGTAATTAATTTAAAAATCTACTTTTCTTATAATAAAATGTTAGCCCATGTACTTGTTTGTGGTCAAAGTTAAATTTTCCTATGAGCTGAAACAAACAAATAGACAAATACTTAATAGTTTTTCCTTATTTATTTATTTGTTTACTTAATTACTTTACATCCTGATTGCTGCCCCTACTCCCAGTTACCCCTCCCACAATCCCTCTTCCCATTATCTCCTTCTCCACTGAGAGATTGGAGGCTTACCACCAGTACCCCCTACCCTGGCACATCAAGTCTCTGCAGGGCTAGGCACTCCCTCTCCTTCTGAGGCTAGGCTAGGAAACCCAGCTAGAATAACATATTCAACAAACAGGCAACAGGTTTTGGGATAGCCCCTGCTCCAGTTGTTTGAAACCCACATAAAGACAAAGTTATACATCTGCTACATATGAGCAGGGAGACCTAGGTCCAGCCTATGTATGCTCTTTGTTTGGTGGTTCAAACTCCGAGATCTCACAAGTGTCCAGGTTAGTTGACTCTGTTGGTTTTCCTGTGGAGTTCCTATCCCCTTCAGGCCCTCAATCCTTTCCCCAACTCTTCCATAAGAGTCCCCAAGCTCCATCCAATATTTGGCTATGGGTCTCTGCATCCATCTGAGTCAGTTGCTCAGTGGAATCTCTCAGAGAACATCTATGCTAGACTCCTATCTGCAAGCATAATAGAGCATCATTATTAGTGACAGGGATTGCTGCTTGTCCATGGGATGGGTCTCTAGTTGGGCTGGTTATTGCTTGACTATTTAGTCTGTGCTTTATCCCTTGTCCCTGTATTTCTTGTAGACAGGATAAATTTTAGGTCAAATTACTTCTAGTTGTTAGATGTTAATGTCCCTAGACTATAATTATTTTGAAGAAGCTAAGCCCAAATCATCTGGGGTCAAAGACATATTCAACCAAAGAAAAAATGAATTCCACACCTAAAAAAATTGAAGAACATGTGTCTATAGTCAAAACTCACTGAACAACCAGGAGAAATGACAACATCAGGATTCATGTAGATACAGAGTCAGGACAAACAAGGGTACATGTGTCTCATTTGCACAGATGATCAGAAACCATTATTGTTAACATTTCAAAAATGAGGGAATAATTAAAAGTTTAATGTATATATGAGTTAGTAAAACTAATGAGACAGGGGCAAACAGAGAAAAAACAAAGATAACTTCTAGAGCTGAATAAAATGAACATGTGTAGACGATAAAAAAATATCTAATTGAAGAGTTTAAAAGAATATTTGTGAACTAGAAGAATGTGGCCACAAAAAAAAAAAATAAAGGAAATACAGGGTATGATCTTACAGAGCTGTGACTACATGGGAAAACAGGCAGAAGATTGGGCAATGGAGTGAGAAGTTCTCACTATGATGGTCAGTGTTCCCAGGAGAAACAGACTGTCTGTTGGTTTCTATTGTTGTAAAGAGGCACCATGACCATGACAACTTTTGTAAAGAAAAACATTTAATTAATGCTGGCTTATAGTTCAGAGGTTTAGTCCGTTATCATATTGGTGGGAAACATGGTGACATGTTGGTAGACTTGAGAGGTAGCTGAGAGTTCTACGTCTAGATCCATGGGCACCAGGAAGTGAGCCACTAGGCCTGGCTTGAGCATCTGAAATCTTAAAGCCCACCTCCCAAAGACATGCTTCCTCCAATAAGGCTACACCTATTCCAACAGGACCACACCTCCTAATAGGGCCACTCCCTAAGGGGCTATGGGGGCCATGTCTAGACAAAGCATCACAAAGACTGATGTAGAAAACCTTGGCTGTTGATATTTTTTTCATAATTGATGAGAAGCCATGACTCTCACAAAGATTACCCCTAAGGGTGATAAGAGGAAATCTGCAGCCATATACCACTCAGGAAAATTCTAACACAACAAATCAAAGACAGACTCCTTAAAAAAGACATAACAGAAAATCCAGAATTCCTGTAAAGGGATTTAAAAAAAAAAAGCTAAAGAAGGACTGGGTCTAAGCTTTGTATTCCTAAATGTGTTATACTGGTACAATGCCTATGAGAGTAACAATATTCGTCTCACTCTTATATCACTAAGAAGCTCATGCCAATGAAAACCTTAAAATTTGTAAACAAAGTAAATTGGTGCCATTTAAGAATTTATATCTTCATCTTGGTATTAATTATACAGATTTCTACTAATAGGTTATGGCTATGCAATAAACCCTAGCTAATCCTCTCTATTCTGACAAAACCACCACTTTTCCCTAGAGAGACAGCCCAACATTTACCACCTTAGTCCCCAAGCCCAGGGAATAGGGGCGCTGACTCTTCATTAGCTTCTTCAAGCTGATTATGGGCGTTGAGATATTAAAAGTGGAGTGGTGGGGAGAGCAAATTGACAATCCTCTGATGCTGTGTCTTCACTGCCTCCAGATGGAATTCCCGGACCTCAGAGGTTTGGGCAGGTCTGCCCAGCTTGCTTGTTGAGTAGATACACCAAGGCTGATCATTCTGCAATATACAGTTCTCAAAACAAATTTTAGTATCAAGATAGTTTTTTTTTTTTTAAAGAGGGCTGACATTTTATTAAGATTGTTGGTTCTACTCGCTTTTCTATTTTTCCCCTCTTTTATTGGATATAATATTTACATTTCAAATTTTATCCCCTTACCATATTTCCCCCACCACCCAGGAACCCCTTATCCCATCCCCCCTCCTCCTGCTTCTATGAAGGTGTTTATTCACCTACCCCCAGCCCCCCTCCCCACCCTCAGGTCCCCCCCCCCAGTGCTCAGCCTTCAGGGTACCATTGACCTTGTCTCCCACCTATGCCCAACAAGGCCATCCTCCCCTACATATACTGCTGGAGTCATGTGTCTCTCTATATGTGCTCCTAGGCTGGTGGTTTAGACCCTGGGGAGCTCTGGCTGTTTGGTATTGTTGCTCTCCTCACGGGGCCACCAGCCCTTAAGGTTCCTTCAATTTACTCTCTAACTCCTCCATTGGGAACCTTTGATCGGATTAATGGATAGCTATGGGTATCTGTCTCTGGGTATGTCCGACTCTGGGAGACCTCTAAGGAGACAGCCTTATCAGGCTGCTGTCAGCTTTTCCATCCTGACATCCCTATAAAGGGATTTAATTGGGATGAATCTGACTTATCAGTAGTAGTAATTAAAACACAAAGTGCTGTATCTTCTTTTAAAAAGAAAACTGCTGGCCAGGAGTTCCATATTGGATCTGAGAAAGGAGCACAGTAATTTCTGAAGGAAAGTTGGGGAACAAAGATGGGATAGTAAGCAAAGAAAATATTAATAGCACGAGATGATAAAACATCCACCCTATTCAACTATTGCAATTTGTATAAATTATACAGCTACATAAGAGGGAGAAAACTAAAATCCAGAACAGCATCAGCACATTGTTTAGAAAGATATAGACAACACTAAGAATGTAGTTCAAAATACGGGCTTTCCTAAGAAATACCACCCCAGGATTCTATCTCCATACACCCCAGAAAAGAATGAAAGAATTTGGAGGTTTGAGAATGTGAATACGTTATAAAACTCTCATATTTTGAAAAGTTACATATATTAACTGCTTTATTAATTTAAACATGGTTATGTAATTTAAGTAAAATCTCCATAATATATAGGTACGTGATAGATTTCTGTGGATGCACATACAACTCGTGAAATAGTTGAAGAAAATTGATATATCCAAAAAAAGATAAGGTAGGAAAAACACATAATAGAAACCCAAATTCTAAAGCCTCAATCTACATTTACCCCAAGGACTGAAGGCTTGTTGCCTAGCTCTGGCACTACTGGGAGGTGATGAGCCTGTTAAGAAGTGATACCTAGTTGAAGTCAAGTCATGAGGTCATGCCTTGAAGGGAATTTTAGAACTCTAGCCATCTCTCCCTCTTTGTTCACTGCTGGCAGGAGGTAAACAGGACTCCTCTAAAACCCATGTGCGTGCGCACACACACACACACACACACACACACACACACACACACACACCAGTGTGTGGCAGGCTAAGTGAGCTGGTGACTTCAGAGGGAAGAAAGGGATGGATTAGAGAAAGGCATGTGAAGATTTCCTGGAACGTGAAGCAGAGGATGGGGATCCGGATATTTGTTTTATTCTTATTTTCTTAGTGTATTTCTATACAATATATGTACTTATTTTCAAGTTTTAAAGGGGTTTTTGAAACACTGAAATACAGAGAAGAAGAGAAAAATTAATGTTAAAAGAGCCAGAGGAAAGAAAACCATGGCCATTGCACCCTCGAAGCAGCCAAGTAACTCAGAGGACAGATATCATTTCGGATGATGAATAGAAGTCCTGAAGATAATGTACTGGTGAACATGCAGCCTTGGAGTCATCTCAGAGCACAAGAGTGTGGAAAAGTACAAGTGCTCATGTTAATCGGGTGCACCCAAGACCTGGGAGAGACATGGCTGTAATCGGGGCGAGTGCCAGGCTTGTTTGGAGCCTTGTTTGTGCTCTGGTGTCAGGAGCAGGAAGGCATTTTGTAGGATTGGAATTTCCTCTTGGTGATGGCCTGAGATGTAATATTTTATGTGGGTGACAGGGATGAGATTCGTTTGAAGTGAAGCACACATAACTCTTTATTCTGGACAGCCTCAGCAAACCCATACAAGAGGAAGAACTGCAAACTTCAGCCCAGAGATGACAAGAAACATCTCTCAGTAGAAAGGAGACATGGACTGCCAGTATTTCAGCAAAAGCAAGCCAACAAAACTTTTTTTTTTCCCCCTGGGGTTGGAAAGCATCACGGCTATATTAAATCTTTCTATTTAAAATGTATTTTCTACTTTCAAGTACAGGATCTTATTTGAAGTTTCAAATCAGATGGAGAAGAGTTGGCCAAAAGACAAGGAAAATTCCTGTGATCACTCATAGAAACCAGCATCAGGACAGTGATTCGAACCCCAGGCTCCTAGAGGCTCTGATGAGAAGAGAAACATCAAGTACAGACACTGAGGCTGGCCCTCTCTACCCTGGGGCTGCAGATAGGAGGAAAACATATTCCTGTGATCACTAGAGCTTGTGAGACCCAGAATCTATGCGTGAATGAGAAATTAGACAGAGTGTTTCTAGATGAAAAATGAATCCGGCTCTCTTGATGGAACCAATGTCACAAAGACCTAGGAGATTACTGTACAGAGAATATGGAGACCAGCCCCTCTGAAAATGTTGTGATTCCAAATTCCATTATCCCACATCCACATATCTTCTATTTCTCAGGAGCCTATTGCTATGTTCAGTGCTCCCTTGTAACTGAGGCAGGTAAAGATTTGGCACATGTACATTTTCCCTTTAGCCATTCTTCCTAGTAATCACATTTACTTCTCTTCCAACTGAGAGTTGACCTACAATGCTTCTTGCGTGTGGTCTCAGATCTATCGAGCCTTTGATGTTTATAGTCCAGTTATATAAAAGGTAATGTGGTGTGTATGAGATAGTCCTCCTTTTGAGATGAGATAAAACATGGATCCTCGTACATAACAGAGTCATCTAATGACCCTTCAGAAAGAGAACCAACTCCTAGTAAGAGCCTCATGAGTCATAGTTAAGGGGGAGTAGAATTCCAGACATCGAATAGAACATCAAATGCAGAAGCTTAAGCTCTGACTAGAGAGTCCACGAGGGAACAGTACCTCCAATTACCTCATTCATTTCAAGACTGTGGCAGGAAAGCACCTCCTTCTTATATTTTTGGTCGTGAGCCTAGCCTTTAACGGCTGAGCCATCTCTCCAGCCCAAAAGCACCTCCTTCTAACATGTGATAAAATGGCAAACACAATTGAGCTTTGATGAAAATTTACCTTATAGAAAGTGCTGGCAGATGTCACCACATGTGAGCCTCATGGACAATGCTTGCATTTTGCTTCTGTTGTTCATTCTTCCTGTTGTATAAGGAAAAATAATACATGAAACATGCTATGGCTAGGGGTGTAGATCAGGTGGTAGAGGGCCTGCTGGGCACTCATGTTTGATCTCCGAAACTACGTATTACCAGGCATGGTGGCACGTGCATGTATCCAGGAGAATGGAAGGAGCAGGAGGATTTGAAATTCAAGGTCATATCCAACTATGTAGTAACTTTGGGGCCAGCCTGGGGTATATCAAATGCTGTCTCAAAGGGAGAAAAAAAAAATATATGTTGAAAAGATGAATTGTTGAAGTTCCCCTAAATCCTTGTCTGAAGAGATAAGTATTCATTTGAATATCTCATACGACCATTGTAATAGGAAACCATTTAAAAGTTGGTGACCATACAGCTGATTGGCTCCAAAAATACTGTTATTAGGAGAGTCAAGAGAATATTTCAGGGTATCAGCTGGCTGAGAATCTGGGTCTTGAACACAAAACACTATCTTATACAAAAGCGATTGTATTACCTTAACTTAATGTTGCAATTTGTCCCTAAGAAGGATAGCATCTATAAAGCATCCTTAGAAAGTACATCCTATTCTTCTCTCCCTAGGGGTAAGAATGCTTTCCTATATGCCTCCTACCCTTGCCAGCCTTGCAAGTTGAGCACTCTCCAAGGATTCATTTGTGGTATCCTTGTGCTTTTAAACAACTGAGCTGGATTGCCTTCTCCATAATGTCTTGGTCACACTTATGTTAATCACATGTGGTCACTCAACTCTATTTATATTTACAGTCTTCCTCTCAGATAAAACTCCTACCTCTGTGTGTCCATCATCACTAGCTGAGCATGTCTGCGTACTAAGGTTTTGGTTTTCTGGGTGGTTTATAGCCCATTCCTTGATAATGTAGATAGGAAGCCCACTCTGAGACAAGCACATCCCAGTGAGCTTCTGTTTCCCAGAAGATGGGATCATACAGCCAAAAAGCTGGATGCTCCCACACCCTCCAAAGTCTAGCTTCCAACCCTCATTGCTGTCTGCCCTCCTGGGAATTTAGAAGGACCTAAGTGAAGGCAACATTCCATGAACTACTCAATGAGGAAGAAAAATCTCTGGATTCATGACTGTGCCATCCATTAGTGCTCAGTTCTTGTGTGTGAGTGTGTGTTGGGTATTTTACTAGAGAATTTGATGCATTTTGTGATCACCACATGCAGATCCTGATAGTATTGGATCTACTCTGTGGGTTTTCATTACCCCTTTTCTTAGTCACTACCAACAACTCTCTGGCCTCCTTTCAGAAACACTTGTGCACACCAACATGCCATGCTGATCATCAGTCCTACCTTCTGCCTCTTTGACTCTATGCTTTCATTCACAAAGCCCCAAGGGAAGCATCAGACAGAGGAAAGCTTCTCGGCATCCCTTTTGGGTGGCCCATCACTTTTCATCCTTTTGCTAGCATTTAGTGTTTCCTTGGATTCAACCAACATCCGAGGAAAACCTTACAGAGCCTTGAGAATATGTTTCACTGGGAGTCACCCTTCTGGTAGTTCAGGGTGGCAATTGTGAAATCAAACAACTGGAAATGTAAAAAGGAACAATGGAAGAATAGGGAAGGACCCCTGACATCACAAAGCCAGTGACCGTGAGAAAAGGATGAAAATCCAGGTTTCCGGCATGGGGCCTGTGAGGGAACTTAGATATTCATATATGGCACAACACCTACTCTGAAGATGACAGTGTGCTCAGCTTAGGATGTTAGAAAAGCGCCAAAGGAAAATAATTGCTCATTCTCATAGAACAAAGGAGGCTTAGTGCATTACCTTGGTTGCCCATAAATTTGAAAGGGTTTTAAAATATTCAATGAATATACATTCAAGAGGGAGATGAAACAGGAGAAGAGGAAGAAAAGGAGGAAGGGTAGGAAAAAGGAGGGGAGAAAGGAAGAAAGGGAAGAGGAGGAGGGAGAGGAGAAGGGGGCAGAAGAGAGGTGAGGAAAAGGAAAAAGTTTTAAAAACAAAGCAATGAAAACACTAGCATAGCACTTTATTTTAAGGGGGATAGCAAGCACCACTCACCAGTGAAACTTTTTCAAAGCTTCAAATGGAGACTAGTTGTCAGGGGTCAGATTGGTTTCCAAAAGAGAGTTGAGAAACCCTACACATTATGATCCAGGCTTTAAACCTCTCCAAATAATGGCTCTTTTAGGACTTTTTTTTCAATTAAGGAAAGTGGATTGATTTTCTTTTGGATTTTTTTAGCCAAAGTGGACAGATTCCAGACAATAACAGAAGAGACAGAGGTTGGGTATTCATTATAGTATACCCATCCTGGCTGTAATGGAAGAAATATTGGACAAATCCCAAAAGGCAGTGAAAGAATATAAACTGAATGCAAAAGATAAATGAGATGAGGTAGGAAAACCCAAATTTGGAGTCCAAGTACCTGGGTTCATGTGCTGTCTGCTTTGTGTAGCATGTACACAGCAGTCACTATTGCTTATATGCAACAAGGGAATGATAGTTTCTTCAGTGTTTGATTCCTAGGTTTCAGAGTAGTGAGGGTAAGATTATGGGCATGACAGCAATAGTGAGATACTCCAAACTTGGTAGAGTTATGAACAAACTGGCAAGGTATGCAAGAACTCCAATTCATAGAATCACCCACCACTGCAATCTTCCATTCTATCTATAAACATACCCTCACTACTACTGCCAAGAACTGTGTGAATAAATACTAACACAACATGGCACCTACTCCAAAGGCACCAACAGGTACTAGACAAAGACTTTATAATAGGTAGCCAAATAGAGACATGGCAAAAGGCAAGAGTACATAATAAAGTCATTACCTCAGCTCTGTGAGACAAGGGCAGTCTCTCAGATGAGGGAAACAAGTGACTCTTAAGGGTGTGTAAGAGATTGAAATGAGGTGATTAAAAGGGAAGAAAATACAGCTCAGCTGGAAAAGGATCCCAAACATAAAGCTTGTGCCAAGAAGACAGTCCTGTGGAGTACTGGCTCCTTAGACCTCAGGCTAAAGAGTTTGCCTCTCTCCCTCCCATAGATTCTGATGTAGGTGCCCAGGGGCATGTCCTATTATCTTTTCTTACTGGTATAATTGTGGAAATGAACACTATCATGGGTTCAAAAGTGTCAAACATTTCAGGTATCTTGGGATGTTGAAACCATTCCAAGACCCTGTATAAATAATAATTGTAATATACCTATGAGTGTGTTTCTGCATTTTCATGTGGTTGAATTTTTATGCTTGTGCAAAATGTTCAAGAATGGCATGTACCAAAATACCCCAAGAAACAAACAAACAAACAAACAAACAAAAGCAGTGTAAAAACCATGTAGTCATACATTAGAAACTCAGGCATCCAGTTCCCCAGGCCCCAAGCATGAACTGTGTTTCTAATTAGAGATAAAGGAACGGATTCTTGAATGGACATTTTGAAGCACAGTACCATTATTCAGGAACAGACACAAAATTTCCATGCTGCATTACTGATGCTCTGGGAAGGCCTTTGTGTTCTCCATGGACTGGTTCAAGTAATAAATATGCCGAAAACCAAGCTGTGCTGAATCCTACCTCTGACTGCCTTTACAGGCTTCTGGCTTCAGTTTCCTCTTATCACAGAAAACCTCTGAACCATTCACAATGCACACCATTCTTATAACTTCAGCAACACTTACTTCGTGTCACTTTCATCTTCTAGTCCTTGTGACACCATTTTCCCAGGTAAAACCCAAACCCTGAAGCTCTCAAGACAAAGCATCATTGCTCTTTGAGAGATAAGGGTTTAGGTGAGAGGTTCTCACTATATCATAAAGTCCTGAAACTTTAGGTCTTTTGCCCTCAACATCCCACATACCGGGATGGCAGACAGGCATCAACACTGCCCAATGTTCTCATTCCATCTTGCTGTGCAGACTGGCATGTCTGTTTTTTTATTTATTTATTTATTTATTTATTTATTTATTTATTTATTTATTTATTTTGCCTTGAGCACAGTTGTCCTAAAGGGCTCAGTGAAACATCTTCCTTATTCCAATAAACAATTCTCCAAACCATTCTTGTGTTAAGTGTTAAGGGTGTGGTCTCCAGTGAGGTGCTATTGGGAAATTGAAGGAAATTTTTAGATCGTGGGACCTAGACTTTTCCTGTCTCCCTTTGCTTCCTGGCTCATCAGACAAGCCATTTGCTCTGTTCAAGCACCACCATTATACATTTGTCATCACCAGGATCACAAACCAAAGGGCTCACTCAGCCTGAGCTGAAAACTACAGAACCATGAGCTAGAAGAAACCTTTTCTTAGTGGCCTTGGTATTCCACTACAGCAATGAGAGGCTGACAGTGACCTCTGGGCCTCCTAGCCCTCTTGCACTACCTTCATCTAGAGCCAGTCTATTTTACAAAGCTGGCACACTGATCTTTTTCAAACACAAACATCTAAATAACTCAAAGATTCCAACTTTTACATAGAGTGGATTATAAATCTTGCTGGTAAACATATAAGATCTGCTGCACCCTTCCAACTATATTTCCAATTCCACCCCAACACAGGGGGCTCTTTCAGAGAGATCTGTCACCTTCATCTCCCTCATCCATGTGGCTTACTAGCTATGTACTGTGGTGATTCCATATGCTCTCTGTTTACCATTAGATAGATCATAGTCCTTCTTCCAAGGCTCTGTCAGAGCCTTGTACCCTTAAAACATTGTCCTAAATCATGGCAAACTTCCCCAGAGCATAAATTGCTACTGGTTTTCCAAGTGACTGGAATTATTTATTTTCAGAGGATTTTTTTCCCTGAGTTTATACGTCAACTTCTTAGCCAGATAATAAATTTCTCTAGGATAGAAATAATAAATTACAGGTGTGGTCCACTAGGCTTGACACATAGAAGATATTTAGTAAGTGTTTTGAACCAAGAACTTACTTTGGAGCAATAGTCAGAAACAGACGTGTGTGTGTGTGTGTGTGTGTGTGTGTGTGTGTGTGTGTGTCTGTGTGTGTCTCTGTGTGTGTTATAGAGTGTATGTATATTTGTTCATGCATACACGTAAGCTCACATGTGGCTTATGTTTTAAGTCAGTGGTTCTCAATCTTCTTAATGCTGCAAGCCTTTAATACAGTTCCTCATGCTGTAGTGATCCAACCATGAAATTATTTTTGTTGCTATTTCATAACTGTAATTTTACTATCTGTTATGAATCATAATGTAAACATCTGATTTGAGACCCTAAAGAGATTATGACCCACAGGTTGAGAACCAATGTTTTAAGTAAAAGAAAAAAAAATGTTACATATTATTATCCTGCTAATTATGTATTTATTCTGTTAATGTAATGCCCAGTAACTGTAAGAGTGTGACAGTTTGGTGCTTCAAAGAAAATTGTCATCATTTTGTTTTATGGATAAATAGAGTGATGTACCCAAAGAAGTTGTTTTTTTTTTTTTTTTTTTTTTTTTTTTTTTTTTTTTTTTTGGATTATAATAAACCGTTTACAATGTATGGTGTTGGGACAAAGATGGGAGAGGATGAACCTGACTATACCGGTTAGAGAAGACTTCCTGCTGGACACACATGGGGGAAAGCCAAAGCATGGGAGTCTGAGAAAAGCGTGTCTACTTGGGAAAAGATTTCAACTTCATCTGATAAGCAACTGGCTTTAAATCCTCATGCATCTGCTTTGAACTTTGCTTCTGCCTTATTAGACAGAATTTTTAGATGACCATTAAATTCCTCCTCTATAATATAAAATCCTAAGATGATTGGGGACCTTCATAGGATGTTGGTTCTAAAGCCTCAGAAGTGAATTGTGTGTGTGTGCGTGTGCGTGTGTGTGTGTGTGTGTGTGTTGTGTTTACCTGGCTTCCTAGGTTTGTAATATGAATATGGAATGTTCCACTGTAAACAAAGACAACAAAGTTCATAGTCCAGTGAATTTACTCTGAGAAGATTTCCACCTGTTTTTTATTTAAAAAAAAAAAAAGGTAGCATAGGCCACATTCATGCTTCCCTTACCCACAGAATGACACCCATGTGACACCCTAAATCAGTGTTTTTCAGTCTTCCAAATGCTATCACAGTACATTGCCCTCTAATACAGACCCTCATGTTGCAGTGACCCCAACTATAAAATTATTTTTGTTGCTACTTCATAACTGTAATTTTGCTACTTTTATGAACCATAATGTAAATATCTGTATTTTCAGATGGTCTTAGGCAACCCCTGTGAAAGGATCATTTGACCCCCCAGCCCCCAAAGCAGTAGTGATCCACAGGTTGAAAACTTCTGCCCTAGATTATGTGTAGAAGCAAAAGCAAAGTTTGAAAAGACAATTTATGCAGCATCCTGGCTACTAAAGATACACTGGATCCCTGGCATCCCTCTGGCTCATTCTGACAGGTTCTCAGAAGCTTTGCTGGACAGTTCCCATATAAGTCAACGGCATCCTACCTTGTATTCCTACATATCTCCACCTGAGAACCTTTGTTCCACCTAGGAATGATCTGACTCTGTCGGGAACAGATCAAATACGGCAGGAAGTGAAACAAGCCTTAACCAATAAAGAGCAAGCATGTGTGGGTAAAGGCTTCAGTTCTTGCCTCTCAGTGGGTGATTCATGATCCTAACACTCGACCATGGGGAAATGTTTTGCCAAAAGCCCAAGCTAAGACAGCTTTTTAAGCAAACTTACTTCAGAGTTTAATTTCTGCCTCATGGAGATATGAAATCAATAAAATATTCTAAGAGAGGATATATATATATATATATATATACACACATATATATGTGTGTATACATATATACATATATACACATATATATACACACATATATGTATATATGTGTATACATACATACATACATATATATGCATGCATATGTGTGTGTGTGTGTGTGTGTGTATACATATATACATATATACATATATACATATATACATATATACACATATATATACACACATCTATGTATATATGTGTATACATACATACATATATATGCATATGTGTGTGTGTGTGTGTATACATGCACACCATAGCAATCTTTTGGTGGAATACATGCATGAGAGTTCTCCTACAAGATTTTGATTAGAGAGTGTGGATACAGGTGTCTCTGGCTTTGTCACTCATCTGAATGACCAGACTCAAGAAATCCAACTCCCCTCTAGCATGGGGGTACACAAGACAATATAACATGGATGGGGATGTGCCTAGATAAGGATCCTCAATACACACTTGTAAGCAAGACTTGCAATTGTCATCCATACATCATGTATACCTTTGTGTGGTAATAACTCCATTGGGCCCTTACTCAGCACTGACCACATTTTAAAATTTTTCATATGCACAGTACCATATGAACTGTTTGAAAGATTCAGTAAGGCATGTGCTGTCATGATACCCATTGTACAGATGACCTAAAGCTGCAGCAGCTATTTTAATGTATAAATATACTCTATGATATTCCCACAAGGACAAAATTACCTGAAAACACATTTTCCAAAATGTCTCACTGCCATGCAGCAAAACATAGCTCTACATATGTGCACACCCACATACATACATATTTTTAAATAAATGTCTCTGATGTGGTTTAAAGAAGAAGCTGAAAAGATGGCACAGCAGTTAAGAGTGCTTATTGATCTTTTGTAATCATATTTTACTTTGCAAAATTATAATATGATGACATTGCTTTCCCCTTTCCTTTCTTCCCTCCACCCCTCTCATGCAAACCCCCTGCTCTTTCTTAAATTCATGGTTTCTTTTCCTTTAACTGTTGTTACAAACATTATGTAAAATATATATATATATATATATATATATATATATATACACACAAAGATATGTAGCTATATATATTTATAAATATATAAATACAACATGATCAGTTTGTATGATGTCACCTATATGCATATGATCTCAGAACTAAACACTTGTCATTGGATAACAAATTGGGAGGCTCTACCTACCCTAAAAAAGACTTCTCTGGTTTCCCATAGTTCTTTGTCTAAGGTTGAGGCCCACAAACTTTCCTTTATCCATGTCAACCTGTCCATTGATGTCATCATTGTTCAGGTCTTGTTTATGCAGCCATGTCGATGAAAATTAAAGTATGCAGCCTCTCTGATATTTCTAGTAGACCCAATTATACAACAAGCAATGTCTTCCTCTGGCTCTTACAATTGTTCTGCCCTACTTATCCCTCGGCCTCAGGTGAAGGAATTGTGCTGTAGTGTATCAGTTGGGACTGGAAACCAGACAACCTCTTGCTCTCTGCATTTTGATCAGCGGTGTGTTTTTGTAAATGCTCTCCATCTGTTGCAGAAAGAGGTTTTTTCAGTGAAGGGTAAGAACTACACTTACCTGTTAGTATAAGGATGGATATTAAGAACATGGTTGGGATTTTGCTACTTTAGTAAAGTGGTTGTTGTTCTGAGTTCACCACCAAGGTCCATGATGTCACTGCCCCTGAGTAGTTGGCTAGGTTTGCATTACCAGATATAGTTTTCCTCTAGTTTAACAGGCCTTCAGTCCAATTAGTGAGCATTTGCCCATCAACAAGGTGATGGCATGCCACTACAGCATCCTTAGTGATATTGTGCCATTTGGGGCATTGTTGCAGTTTGCAGGCATCATATCTGGGTAAGACTACTGGTTGCTTCCCTCTGTCAGTAGCTTGCATGCTGCCTTCTGGTACCATGAAAGATGGTCCCTATGGGGGAATATTTCAAACTAAGTTCATCCAGCTCAGGTCCTCTTGGTCCTGTGTCTGAAGTGCATGGTGTCCTTAGCAATAGGGATTTACCTTCTACCTCTTAGAGGCAACCAAGGGGAACAGCAAAAGCTTGTAACATTTTAGGGGTCTCTTGGAGACCCCTTATCAGCAACTTGATGAAGGGAGCTTCTTGTGCCTGCTGTTAAAGTTTTGTTAGAAAGTCACTGGGACGATCTGTTAAGTGAAGCAAAGTCAGCCCAGATGGGATACTTTTCCTTAAACGTCCTATGTATATTTATACACAGCCTCGTATGTATTGTACCTAGATAATAGTGTGATGAGTGACAACTTTTTAAAACATCCATGCTATTATTTTACCTGCCCTCCTCTTCTCTCTGTGTTTATTTTTCTTCCTCTCCCTAATTAAAGCCTATTCTCCTCCCACTTACCCCTTCTGATCACTGTACCGCACTAGACCCCTTTCTTTTGTTCCTCCCCCCATTAGGGTCCCCTTTTGCTTTCCCTGTTTCTGAAGTTACTCCAGTTTATGTACCTACATCTAAAGACTTGAAGTTAGGAACCACAGATAGGAGAGAGTATGCCATATGAGTCTTTCTGGGCCTGAGTTACTTCACTTAACATGATCTTTTCTAGCTCCATCCATTTATCTGAAAATTTTATGAGTTCATTTTTTTCTTTACTGAGGAATAATATTTCATAATGTATGTTTGTGTGTATGTAGTGTGTGTGTTACGTTTTCATTATCCATTTATCAGTTAAGAACATTTAGGTTGTTTTCATTTTCCAGCCATTGTGAATAAAGCATCAATGAATGTGGCCGAGCAAGTATCTGTGGAGCAGGATGTCGTGTCCTTTGGACATATTCTGAGGGATGGTGTGCTGGGTCATATGGTGAGTTTATTTTTAGCTATGTGAGGGTTGTTGTCCACACAGATTTCCAGAGGAGCTGTACAAGTTTGCAGTCCCCCCCTGCAGTGAATGAGGGTCCCCTTCCCTCATGTCCTGTCTAGCGTTTGTCAGTTGCCATCTTCTTTGCCATTTTGACTTGAGTAAGATGAAACACCAAAGTTATTTTGGTTTACATTTTCCTAATTGCTAGGGATGGAATACATTTTTTTGAGATACTTCTTCGCCATTCTTATTTCTTCATTTGAGAAGTCCCTGTTCAAGTCCCAAACCCATTTCTCAAATGAATCTTTTTTGCCCTTTGTTTTTTGAGTTACTTACATATTCTTGATCTTAATCCTGTCAGATATATAACCAGCAATGAACCCTTTCCCTTGGGACTCTGCTTTACTAGATGAGTGGTTTCTTTAAAGATCACCTACTACTCTTGCGGAGGACACAGGATCAGTTTGCAGCACCCGCATGGCAGCTCTCGCACATTGGTAACTCCAGTCCCAGGGATTGAATGCTCTCTTCTAACTTCTGCAGGTGAGCTTGCACGAGGGATATATAAACTCACCCAGGCACACGAATATTTATAAATAAAAATAAATAAATCTTAAGCAGAGAAAGGGGGAGGGAGAGAGAAAAGGAATCCCAACTAGGAGTTTTTGAACAAAATCGGGGCCAGATTCTAAGTTGGTCACACGGGAGGCATGAGACACCTGTAGCACACTGAACTCTGAACCCGGGTGGCTTGAGAACCTACAGCTGTTACTTTTCCTATTGGTAGTGATTTATATTTCCAAGTGGTGGCCCACTCACTTTTACTGGAACCTCTAATTGCAGAATTACACACTTTTCCCAGGGAGAAAATGCTGCCTCCCTGCTGACTCATGGCCAGTTACTGAATAACATCCTACCCTACTCAGAACAAGAATTTTAACCTCTCTTGCTATGTCTCCCATGCAGTCTTTCTTTTGACCCTCTCACAAAGCCCAAGCATCCTGGTTTGGGGCTTAAAGACTTGTTTCTGATCTCGATTCTGCCTGTTATTTGTCTTCTCTGAACTTCAGTTTTCTCATGAGAAAAAGCCTTTGAAGAGGTGGCTGTGTGTGTGTGTGTGTGTGTGTGTGTGTGTGTGTGTGTGTGTACATGTGAGAGCATGTGTGCAAGCGAAAGGACTGAGTTAATTGTTCTGGATGCTTGTTGCTGGCACAGAGTGTATAAAATTGTACCCTTCCTTCCATTCCTAGCCTCAGCAAGAAGCTAGCCCAGACGGTTAAGCCTGGAAGGGGGCTGTTGAGAAATGCTGTTCTCTGGGCATGACATAACAGGCTTTTGCCCTCTTAAACTCTCAGCAGCTGTAATTACCTTCGAGAGACCGGTACAAGATTGGACACACAAACATTCGCCTAAGGGAGGGGGCATGCATGAGTCCTTTCCATCTTCTCACAGGGTATACACACAGCTAACCTTGTGGGAGGATAGAGCAATTTTCTTCAGGAATGGAGTCATTCATGAGTTGCCCAGGCATCTGTGAGTAACTTGAATTAAACTATACTTGGGTGGAATTACTTCTTCGGTATGTTATTAGTCTTGTGTGGAGTGAATAGATGTAAATTTATCTCCCCAGGAAAGGTTTACATAACATGGACTGATTTACTGATTAAGGAGACTTGGAAGATAAACACAAGACAGCACCACATTAGCCAGTGTCTGACTTCCTTAGTACCTGCTGTGCATCTGAAGTGATGCACCATATCTTTTCAATTAAGGACAGGAGGCTCAGGGAAACAACTAAAAGAAGCTAGCTGTGAGCTGCAACTCTAACCTGCTGGATGACCAAGGAAGAAGAGGATGAAGGAAAGTTCCATGTTGAATATGACACCTGTCATACATCCCAGAATGCCCAGGCATGTACGAGGAATTCAGGACCCAACTATGGTTCTATGGAAACTGAAAGTTCTGAGTGGAGAGGACACGGGCTTCTCTAGCCTGCTTCTAGGACCTGTCACTCAGAGGTAAAACAGGATTGAAGAAAATTAAGGCTCCTTTAGTATGAAAGCCACCCAAGAGAATGAACTATAGACAGGTGAACACCGATCGAGATCTTTGTTGAGGAACATTTGCAAACATATCTGAACTTTCTGAATCTGTGTGTTCTCAATTTCCTATACCCCATATTCTAGACTTCTGTCTGGTAATTGTCACACAATTCCTATCACTCAGCTGTAGGGGTATAGTGGAGCACCAATAGGCCTTGAGCACAGACCATTGTTAAGATAATTTAATGCCTGGTGTTATTTGGGATGCTAAGAGAATCTACTAGACCCATAATAAAAATGCTTCCATGGTCCCCAGTTACAGATAGCATACCTGTGCACCCAAGGTCACACGTTAGTTGGGAGAGATGATAGGATGAATCCAGTTCTTCTCTGAATCTGCCTCATGAGTCTGAAGTTGTTCAGAGCTCTAGTAGATGCAGCAGACTGGCACAGCAGGTGACACACTGGGAAGATGCCACCATTCAGAGTCTCTGAGTACAGCATCAAGTGGACAGCAAAAAGTGTTGTCTCAGAATAAGTGGCATCACAGCTAAGGAGAGCCGAGGTCAGAGCCTCTGCTTTAGTGCAGCTCCTGGGACCCTGAATCTGGGATTCAGATAGCCAACTAACACCTAGCAGCTTAGCAATGTCTCTCTTTGTGTTAGAGTTTTATACCCAATGCCCATCACAACATATGGTAGATTATATGCTCAATATGCTGGGCACTGCCTCTAGCTGAGGACACAGAGATGCTGTGACAAGTGATCAGGTGACCTAAGCAGGTCCTGACAGACTTCCAGGTCCCTTATACACTGCTAAAGGAACTGCCATCTTTGACAGAAAGCTATCTAGAAAAAAAATACATACACATGTGCATGCATAAGCATGCATTCACACATGCATGTATGCATGTGTATATGTATTCATGCGCACACACACACACACACACACACACACACACACACACACACACACACACACTCCTCCCTCCCAGGAGTGTGCTTGTCTTGTGACAGACAGAATCTATTTCTGTTCCTGAGAACACTAGGCACAGTCAGCAAGAAGGCAGAGAGAGCAGCAGAGCTGGTTCAGCCCAGCCTGGCCCCACATCAGTGAGCAGGTTTTAAGGATGGGCTTGGAAGCTTCTAGTTGCCAGTCATTTGTGATGAGCTGACACTTCACAAATGCTATTTCTTTCTTATTCTGGGAAGTCTGCATAGCTACACATGTCGTTATGGCAAGATGACAGTGTGGGAGTGTGTGGGTTTATTTTTTGTTGTTAAAAATAGATCCATAGAGAGTCATAATTTAAAGATGCTTTCCAGTTTCTGGTTGTGCAAAGGGAGACTCAGTGAAGGCAAGCAGCCTGCCCAAGGACACACAGTGAGTTCTCAGAGCACCTAGAAAACAAACAGTCCAAACAAACAGTACTCCTCTCTACCCTGCAGTTTTCTTTGTGAAAAACAAGTATAAAATTCTGTCGAGGAATCAAATGTTCTGGCTCCCTCCTCCCTCCATTCTGACTTCCTCCTCCCTCCATGATGACTCCCTCCTCCCTCCATTCTGACTTCCTCCTCCCTCCATGATGACTCCCTCCTCCCTCCATGCTGACTCTCTCCTCCCTCCAGGTTGACCCCCTCCTCCCTCCATGCTGTCCCCATGAGGTTCTGATTCTGGAAAGGAAAACATAATGAGTTCAATGAAAGAAAATAATATTTTTTGTCATCTTGGAATTTTTCTTTATGTAAATTATTCATCTTGTTCATCCTCTTCTCCTTTGAATCTTTTCTCTGCTCTTGCTTTTGAACTATCCTAGGTAATATTGATCTACTCAGTGCTGAGGACTACAAATTACAACGTAATCCTCATGAGACTGTGGCATTAATGAGATATGCTGCACTCCGGCAGAGAAGTCTTGGGCAAGCCTGGGACAAAAATTCATTTGTAAAACTCCTTTTCGTCATCAGGTACTCCATCTCAGGTACTACCTGCTCTGGAAAGCTTCTTCCTTTAAAAAGAGGCACCCATGCTGTAGCTCTGAGCCACCCTCATCTTACAGAGCCCTGGGCTATACCCAATTTCAAAGCATCACTGCAAGTCCAGAGGGATGTATAATGGTCAATGTCAATGGTCTACAGTGAGCTATCTAAAACACACATCACTGTTCTCTCCATTTGTCCTTCTAAAGGTCCCATGCCAACCAGAATGAGATGGAGCTGATGAACTAATCAACGCCAAAGTGCTGCCCCGGTCCTGCTTGCAGCCTCACTCCACAGGGATTTCCACCTTAACATCTAAAGGCTCCTCATTCCTCTGCAGCTCATTGCCAGAAATGCAGCTCTCAAAAAGGAAGACCTCTTCAGGGTGGCACCCCTACATACTACTTCAAGTGCTCTTCTCTGTTTGAGCCATCTTTAAAAAACACTGTTGTTTGATATCAACTATGAGAAGTCTCACAGCAAACGCTTAGAGTAGAACTGAAGAGATGGTTCTGTTCTTGAGAGTACTACTGCTCTTACAGAAGACCAGACAGGGTTCAGTTCCCAGAACCTACATAGTGGCCCACAGTCACCTATAACTCCAGTTCTAGGAGTTGTAATGACTTCTGAGCCCCACTGAAACTATTTGCAAGTGGTACACATACATGCATACATACATACATACATACATACATACATGCAAACATACACATACACACATGCATACATACATACATACATATACACATACACGCACATAAACACATACACACACACCAAATATTTTTTAAACTAGGAAGCAAGAATTTGTGGGAAGATGGGGAAGTGGGAACCAAACCATTTTCCTGGACACCCTGATATTGCACAACTTCTGGTCCCCTATTTCCAGCAGAGCAGAGCAGAGCAGCCTTCTCTATCATGTGGCCCATCATTATGCTTGAAAGCAAGCTATGCAGGCAAGATAAACTCTTTGGGGGAAGATCTTCCACAACAGGCCCGCTGTGCGACCTCTGCAATCTGAGAGAAGTCTGTCCAACACAACTCCATAGGGAGGGGTGTTGTACTCCCTAGTCTAGTTCAACAATGCCCACAGATTCTGAATGCAGGGACTCGGGGAGAATACTCCCAACCTTGCCACAGCTTGACCTTTTGACCTTTGACCCCTTGGCAGAGAATGGTACCAGTGTTTCAGAACAGGCTTTGGCTTCATCTTCTGCCTCTGGAGCCCTGCATGTTAGACCAAACCCCCTCTGTGGGGCCCTTCCTCGGCTCTTGACCCTACTAAGGCTGGAGTCATGTTCCCAATGGGTGGGGCTGTACTTCTTCTGAGAGCTGGGCAGTCTCCCAAGGTCAAGTTTGGAGCCCATACATGCTCCAGAGCATAGAAGCAGAGCAGAGTCGAGACTCAGACATTCTCAGCATCACAGTTGTGCTTGAAGGAAGCAGGGTAGCTAGGAAGAATGATCTCTATGCCTGAGACATGAACATAGCACTAATCCTTGAGAGAGGTGGGACTTACACACAGAGAGCAGCAGGTCTGTGCCCCTATATGCACACATGTCTATGTATGTGTCCATGTGAGTAAGCACATCCACACAAAGGTCCTATGTTAGCATGAAGAACACAGCCACAGAAAAAAAGCTGGGTGTGGAAGGCAGCAGTGTCCAAACCTCTATGGCTGCTGGACCATGAGAACCTAAGGTGACAGTTGATTGTTAAAACAGGGAAGCCAGCTGTAGAGGAAAGTCAATTTCACAACCCTATCATGTAGTTCTGTTGTGTGTCACCCAGATTTCCCATGCAGAGATGAGTCACTCGTAACTAAGCTGCCAGAAGAACTTGGCAGCCAAGGACTCCAAGTTCCTCTAAACCCAAATCAGGTCCTTTGACTGGCTTCTTGCTTTGTACTTTCTTAAAGATAGGCATAATTTTAAACACAAGCCTGTAAACCCAGCACTGGGGAGGATCAGGAGTTCAAGGCCAGCCTGAGCTTCATAAAATTCTCTTACAAAAAGAAGAGAGAAAATTCTTTCCCTGGGGTCACATTCTTAGAGAAGGCTCCCATTCAAAGGTTACTTAGGAACCTTGGTAAAAGGTTCTGAACCTTGGTGTTATCCAACTCCTCAAGATAATGAGATGCCTGAGACAATAACATACAAAAAAAGTAAAGGTTCCCTTTTGCTCACAGTTTGGGTGTCCCCAGTCCGAGACACTGTAACTCATTGCCTTAGGCTTCTGCTGATTGGTGCCGGAGATTAATGGTAGGTAATAAGTAAGCAAGAAAAACAAACTGCTGAACTCATGAGGAAAGACATATAACCAGAGAACAAAGTTCCAGAACCCCATCTAGTACAGGTCTTCACGGACCTACAAACATCTGCTAGGTCCTGCCTCTTAAATATTCCAGTACTTCCTAATAGCACCAGCCTGGGGATCAATCCTTTAGCACACAGAGTCAAGTAAGATACTTATCCAAACCATGGAATCATCGTTCTTCTAGTTCAAAAAATTCTGAAGACCCTGTCCATCTTCAGAACTGCCGATACTTGCTGTGTACACAGGGAAATCTGAGCTTGGAATCTGCAGTACCTATATCAAACCAGGAGTAGCAATTTTGTGCTGTAACCCTGGCATTTGAAGGAGGTGATGATCATTTGAACCCAGAGGATCTTGCTAGCCAGTCAGTGTGGCCAAACCGATGAGCTCTGGGTACAGCAAAACCCTGTCACAAGACAATGAAGTGCAGAGTGATGAACAAAAAAAATCAAATTTTGACTTCTCGCCTACACACACACACACACACACACACACACACACACACACGAACCACCAATGTTATATATGTAGTCATGGTAGCAGACAAAGAAGGGGAGCGAACTGTAAGAGCATGTCCTCAAACAGATGCCCTTCTCAACTCTTTAAAAATGCTAGCAGTTCATTTGCAATGCCCTTGTGACAAAAGATGTGAAAAGGATCTCTTATTAGCTTGTTTCACTCACACAGTAAATACATATCAAGACCATCACATGGTACCCAATAGGTACGGAACACATACAGAATTCTGACCTAAAGCCATAAAGCACTTTAAAAGGTTTTACTTAAAACAACGTCACAAACAAGAAGATGTAATGAACTTAATGGCTGCCCTGATTTTCTAGAACACACTGGCGCAGAGACTAGGGAACCGCCCTTGAGTCACAGTGTGGAAGCTGTATAGCCACACTTTCAATTCTCTCTCACACTGTAAAAGTGTAATTTTTTACACAAGCTGTATCCAGTCTCTCCCACACCTCAGGCCACTTAGAACAGGAGTGACAGTCAAATGTGACTCGAAAGTAAACAGGAACAACCAATGTTTTAAAATTCTTCCATTTGGGGCCATGCTGATCCGTACTAGTGACAGGAAATCAGCCTACTAGGGCTGGCTGCCGACTTGGAGGCCCCCACACACGTGCATCGGTCACGTTGAATCCTGTCACCAGATTCCGGGTGCATCCATGGGCTTCATTTGCATTAAATGAAAGGGTGTCCAAAAATACACGCTGTTGCTAAGGTTACATCTTGCTGTATGCAAATGAAGATGTGTTTGTTCAGACCAGTTAAAAATATCTTGGCACTAGCTAATTTCCCCATTGGCGGTATGGGAATGATCAGAGGCCTGTTGAATAGAGGGCTCAGGGTTACCTGACTCAGCACGAGGGGTCTGGAAACAGCATTATTTATGAGCAATATTTTTAGAACTTGTAGCAACTACTTTTCATGAATTCAAATGATGTCTGGTTTCAAGAAGGTTATAAATACTCTCTAATACCAACACCCACCATCACCAATACAGAGATATCCTTTTCCTGTTTGCAAAGAAATCATTCTAGTGCATAAATCTAGGAGGTGGTAGAAACTGGAATTGAGCAGGGGTGGGGTCAGCAAAGCCAACATCATTTGTACCTTGCAGAGTCTTGTAAGAATGTCGTTTAATGTTATTCTCATGTTATCAACACAAGGCACTTGTTTTGATTTCTTTATAAAATTGGGAAACTGAAGGTAAGAGGCATTCCACCATTCTGTATAAGGACTGAAAATTGTATTTAGAATGACTCTTAATTCTGATCTTTTCTCTGTATCAGACTGTTTCTATAACCACGGATGAATTATTAAAGAAAAAATTCTAAGTAGAAAAAGGCAAGCCAGAAAAGCTGTTGAAGTTTTGACATTAAAAACATTTAACAGATATCATTTAAAATGGAAATCATTTTGGCTTTTTAACCTAATTTTATAACTCTTCCAGAATTTAGTTCAACATCCTGAAAGTCAGGGATGAATGTCCATGCTCTCCCTTCAGTCTGGAAGACGGCCCATTGTTAAAGTGAATGGGTCTCACTACTTTTCAAATACCAAAATGTCAGAACCAGACAGGATCCCAAAAGTCAACCCCATTTTGAGACAGAAGTCCCTGGCACCACATCTCAGAAGAGAGGCCATCCATCCATCTGCTTAGAATCCTGCAAACAGACAGCAGCTCAGTTTCTGGGTGCTTACCCAGTAATGAACACACGGCCCTCTTCTCCTTGCTTCACCCATTTTAATTTTTAATTTATGTAACCCCTAGACCCACCCAATGAGATGGGTACCATTACCTCATTGTACAAATGAAGAAACTGACACAGAAAATTGAAGTAAATTGCCCAAGCCAATATAGTTTCTAAACTGTGGAAATGGAATTAAATTCCATATAATTTAATATTCTGAGCTCCGCATTTTATATTGTCAAGGAAGGCTCCTGCTACAGAAAATAACCATGGGGTTGTATTTAAAGAAAGATGTTGACTATGCAGTACTCTCTTTTACTTTAGAATTCTTTAGACTCTGGAAAACTGAAGATGGAAGGGGGAGAAAAAGAAAAGGATGGAAGAAGAATTCTTGTTTAGAAACTCAGAATTCCTAGTGCAGGGCAGTAGTAACTGCCAACTTTCTCAGGGGACAGAAAATAAGCCTAGGAATAACAGCTTCGTGAGCATCACCCTCCAACGTTAGAGACAAAGGAAATGAAGGGCTTGAGGGCCTACCCACTTCTCCAGTCACACAGACTGGTGGTGGCCAGACACTCAAAGCAACAGGACAGACGTGTTCTCTTTCCATGAAAATCATTTTGCTGGTATGTATGCCCTTTGACCTGTCCGCTATGTTTTCCATAATTAAGAACTGAGACCAGGAGCTGGAGAAATGGCTCAGCAGTTAGGAGCATTGGATGTTTTTCCAGAAGACTCAGGCTCAATTCCCAGCACTCACAAGGCAGCTTACAACTGTTTGTAGCTCTAGTTCCAGGAGATGTGACACCCCACATAGACATACATGTGGAAAAACCACCAATGCACATAAAACACACACACACACACACACACACACACAGAGAGAGAGAGAGACAGACACAGAGAGAGACAGAGAGAGAGACAGAGAGAGAGAGACAGACACAGAGAGAGACAGAGAGAGACAGAGACAGAGACAGAGACACAGCGAGAGACAGAGAGAAAGAGGGGGGAAAGAAAGAGAGAGAACTGAAACCAAGAGTGAAGTGAGACCTGTATATAGAAATAATTTGAAATCAAATTTAATTCTAGTTGTGAGAATTTCCAGGTACTGCAATTTACCTAAAACAAAAGGATTTCATGTTATAGCAGGACAATATAGTCTTCCTCAGCCCCCATGTCCCCTCTCCTCATTCCTCACTGTCCTTGACCTCTGAGCAGTCATGTGCTCTGTGCATTTTCTGAACAACCTTGTACTAACTGTTCTCATGACCTATCTCTTCCCGCCTCAAGACTTGATGCATTTATTTTTATTTTTATTTTTTTACCGTTTTGCTGTAGGGTTTTTTTTTATGAGACTTTAGCAGATTTGCTGCATTTGAATGTTAACTCACATGTTTATATGACTATTTCTGAAAGTCTACATTTTGTTTATCATACGTGATGGCTAGTGATAATTATGAACTTGACAAGATCTAGAATTACATGAGACATCAGGCTCTGGATATGCCTGTAAGAGATTATACTGATTAAGTTAATTGAGGTAGGAAAACCTACCTAGTATTATTGATGCCTTTCACTAGGCTGGGATGCTAAAGTTTATAATGAGAAAATGAGCTGAGTCTATGCATCTATGTCTTCCTCTCTCGTTCTTGACTTTGAATATAACTTATCAAACTCCCTCAAGAAACTGCCTGTGTGACTCCTTTCCCCTAATAGAATCTAGAACCATGAGCCAATAAAATCATTTCTCCCCTAAGATGTGTTTGTCAGCATTTTATTGCAATGGCAACAAAGAACTAAGAGTGCACTGTGTATTCCCACTCATCATCTACACCGTATCACAGTATACACCAAATGGTACAGTACCTGTCTGCAAGGCACATAGAACTTAATCCAAAGAAACTTCTCAAATGACTATGGATGAATGAATGATGAGTTTGCCATCTCTTCAGTTTCTCAAGCAGGCACTAAATGAAGAACTATATAAATACAAGAGGGGGGCCTGGAGCCAATGAATTGAATTAATCTGTTCACATATGAATTCCAATTCATAATCTGTGGATGCCACAAGACATGATCAAAACAGAGGATGTAGGTCATGTGTTTTTTTTTTTAATATCTACTCCAGAAAAGGTCAAAGAAAGAAATTAGGCCTGGAGCCAGAAAGCAGTGTGTTGAGCCTGGGGATTTTTTCCAGACCTTGAAACCCAGTGGAATTTCCCCTGGTGGATACTTAAATTATTTAGAGCCAGCGACTCTTTTACTTTCTAGTTCCTCTTGTTTGCAATATGTATCTCTATAACTGTTAGCCTACTCCTGTTACACCACATATCATGTAGACCTCATAGCCCTACAGAGAGAAACTGATTTGGTCCCAGGCTGGATCACACTCAGTCTTGCCTGTGTCTGGTTTGCATGATAGACATAGGCAGATCTGAAGGTTTTGAACTGACACTAAGTAGGACTATTGGGCTTTAAGATAACGCTGCATTGGGTTGAGTTTTTATGACATGTTGAAATGAGATTTGAGCATTTTGCCTGTGGGGTAGAAATAACTCAATGGACACCAGTGTCAAGTATAGTAGACTCTGTCATGACCAATTAAAACATAAACTTCTAACTCATAGAAACTGCAAATATTGACTTGCATGGCAAAAACTCTGCAGGTGTAATTGAGAAACAGGGCTTGAAAAAAGTAAGCTATCAATATAGATAGATAGACAGACAGACACATATGTACATACATGCAGGCCCCAAGTCTGTAATGATTTATCAAGTAGCCAATGGGAAATAATACCCTATGTGTTTGCTAAAACAGACTACTTGTTTTTTCATAGAATTTTTGCTATCTGTTGCAAACAACATTTCTTTGCTCATGCCCATTACCAAATAGTTACACATTTGTAACTATTACACAAAGAAAATTGCTCTGACTTCCAGTGCAAGGTGGCTGATGGATTATACACTCCTTTCTTTTGCTCATCTCCCAAATCCTTACCAAACTACAGAGCAAAAGGATGCTCTTTAAAAGTAACACTGGAGAGATCTAAAAGACTATCCATTCAAATCTAGAAGTGATGCTGGCTCTTGATTGAAGGCCTCAGCTCTTCTTCCTCTTCTTGACTTCTTCATAAAATGGCAAGTGGTTTAGGGAGAGTTGTTCTTGAGGAAGAACGAAAGAGAGAATGGTCTAAGTCTGTAAACTGTAACAGACTACATGACAGAAGCAACACAGAGGAGGAGATCTTTCCTAGGGCTAAGGTTAGATGATACAGTATGTCAAAGTCAGGAAGACAGAGCATGTCTCCTTTCTGTTGGCAGGAACTGTTTGCAGGAGTAATTACATTGAAACTGCAGATAAAAAGCAAGGAGGAACTCTGGTGGGGAAGTAGAGAAGTGCTTCATTATACTAACCTTTGCCCAATGTCCAAAAGGTTCTACAACCTCTCAGATCAGGGTTTCTAGCTGGGTATTCCAACAGCTGAGACTATGAAGATCACTTCACGTTTAAACCTTTGGCTTTTTTGAGATGATGTTAAACATTACACAATATCACTTTGGCCATACTCTGTTCTGTAAGGGTGTTATGAAAGTCCTGGCAAGCTTCATGAGAGGAGAAAATAGATTTTGCATCTTGCCAAGAAGTGGGAAGATTCTAGAAAATGATATGGAAAATGTCTAGCACTGGAGTTATCAGATGATTTCAACTGCAGCTCCGAATCCTCAGGAAAACTCCTGTAATGGTCCCTTGAAGACACTAAGTCCACAACAATTTGTTCATATCCTGTAGTAATTGGAATATTCATGTAGACTGAATTGTGCCCTTCTGAACTTCATAATCCTCATTACAGTACTTCAGAACTTATGCACATTTGGAGATTACGTAGTGTCTTAGATTCTTTTTGTATTTCTAATTTAAACTACTCTGACAAAAGCAACTTAAGGGAGAGAAGGTTTACTTTAGCTCATAAATCATGCTCCAGTCTAATAAGGCAGGGAGGTCAAGGCAGCAGCAGCCTGAAGCAACTGGTCATGTCATTTCTACAGTCAGAAAACAGAAAATGATGAATACTGGGCAACTAAGAATTTCTTTTTCTTCATCATAGGCAGTCTGGATCCTTTGTTTAGGTGATGGTCCCATTCTCAACAAACTGAGTCCTCCAATGTCAATTAACAGAACCATAAGAATCCCCCACAGGCATGCCAAGAGTGAGTCTGGATTCTGTCAAATTAGCAGTTAAAACTAATCATCCCAGATAGTTTCAAAGACAGTGAGAGAGGCCTTATAGAAAACCAAACTCAACCAGCACATTTAGAAATGTAAGAAAGTTAACTGCTATATTTTAACCCAGACATTCTATGATTGTTACAAAAGCTATACAAAACTAATGCTAGCAGTATTCTAGGTGGGGCTAGTCATCACTGTAACAAAAAATAATTCATATGTCCTTTAAACCATGGATTTTTTTTTTTTTTGGTAACGCGGAACATCTACAAATAGACATAATATTAATTAAAGAGGAAAGAAACTAAACTCTTATGATAGCAACTAAACTCTACTATAGAACAAAAAGATAACATTTGAAAATATTTAGGTATCAAACCAGTGAGACAGCTTATTGCATAAAGGCATTTGCTATCCTGACCAGAGCCCCAGAACCATATTAAAAAGCCTGATGTGTTAACACATATCTATAATCAAAGCACTCATATAGGAAGATGGGAGGCAGAGACAAGAGAATCTCTCAGAAGCCCCAGGACAGCTAGCCTTGTAATCTCAGCACAGTAAAAAATACTAGTCTCAATGATGTGAAGGAGAGAACCAACTCCTGCAAGGTGTTCTCTGCTCTCCACCTGTATGCCACAATGTCCTAGTGTGTTTTCTATTGCTATGATAAAAGGTTTCAACCAAAATCAAGTTGGGAAGAAATGGGCTTATTTGTCATACATTTTCAGATCATAGTCCATCACGGAGAAAAATCAGGGCAGGAACTC
The DNA here is from genome assembly GCF_011762505.2 of Arvicanthis niloticus. Classification (NCBI taxonomy): domain Eukaryota; kingdom Metazoa; phylum Chordata; class Mammalia; order Rodentia; family Muridae; genus Arvicanthis; species Arvicanthis niloticus. Next base: position 47,082,589 of record NC_047668.1, on the reverse strand, counting down.
AATGTAGGAACCAGAATGCAGAAATAGATGCAGAAGACAACATTTCTGCTTATGCTTAAAGGATTGATGGCTTCCACTCTGTGGTTTCCTGAGCCTGTTACAAGCTCACCTACATGGGACCACCTACTTAAGAATAATACTACCTACAGTGGGCAAGGCACTCCTACATGAGTTATCAATTTAAAAAATGCCCCACAGCCCAATCTGATGAGGACATTTCCTCAATTGTGGTTCCTTCTTCCAAGATGATCCTATCCTTTGTCAAACTGAGAAAAAACTAACCATTGCACATGGCATTCTCTCTCTCTCTCTCTCTCTCTCTCTCTCTCTCTCTCTCTCTCTCTCTGTCTCCTGTCTTAGTTACTTTCCTGTTACTAAGACAAAACAAGAGCCTTGTGAAACCTCAAACCACACCTAGTGACATACAAGGCCATACTTCCAATTTATCTCCAATAGTTCTACCATGGGGACTACGTATTCCAATACATGAGTCTAGGAGACCCATTCTTACTCAAACCACCACCACAACCTTCAAAAAGGAGATCATGGACACTGCAGAATAGAGTAAGATTCAGGAAGTTATAAGTGTTTCAACCACGTACTTCAGTTTTGTATTCCAGTTTGTTGAAATTTGTACAGTGGTTATACACTCCCACACTAATAATGACTTGATAGTGTTCATATTCCTGTACAAATAAAACTGTTTTCTCAGTTAAGTCCATCTATCTCAATTAACCAATAAAACGCCAATTACTGGTTTGTGTGGATCAAGATTGCTGCATGGCCCTACAATGACCCAATCCCATAGTCTCTAACATCCTCCATCATATGGAAGCACAGCTTAGATTTGAAAAGCTTCAGTGTGAGTCAGGAGCACATTTCATTAGTGAGTTGACTCAGCAGGACAGAGGCTGCTGTTTTGAAAGCAGTGTGTGAGCATCCATGCTTCCGGCTGGGAACAACATATAAGGTTGCTATGGTGGCCACAACACTTGTCTCTATTTCTGATTCCTCCCAAGAAAAAGAAAAGATACAGACTGACTTGAAAATGCATTATTTGAATTTAAAACAAATGTATACTGCATACTTAATGTGTGTCAGAGTCTATGCTCAAACACGTACACGCATAGACCATTTAATGTTCACAAAAAGTCAAAACGATTACCCTAGTTCTACAGAAGGTGAGCTGAGACTGGTAGTGTTTATTTTTTTCCTGGAATGCCTCTGAAATCCTGCTTGAAGCGCTGTACTCTCTAAGGGAAAACAAGTGAAAGTGTACACTTCCTGCACCCCACCATCCTCCCTGACACTAACTAATGTCCTTCACTTCCTGCCGTTTGTACATTACCCCTCCACCAGTCCCTAAGTTTATTGTCGATGAAGGAAGACTTTGTAACTTTTCCCTGTGTAGATTTTCCTGAGTTGTTCCTTCCTCTCTCCTGAACTCAGGAGCCCTCCTGACAGCACTGGGAACACCCTGGAAGGAATAGAGGCACTAGAGGGAGATGTGAGTTTTTCACCTCTCAGAGAACAAGTCAGCAGCGGAAAATGCCAAGAACACAGGAGCTTGCTTCAGAACAAAACAGAAATGAGTGAAGAGAGTAGAGTCAAGGATGAGAAGGGATGGTTATCTATCTTTTTATCCTGAGTTCTTGATGTCTAGGATATTGTGCCTAAATCATTATAGAAAGTCTGTCTCTCGCTCACTAGCTATTAGATAGTAGAGGAATGACTTGGAAGAACGCATCTTGTTTGCCAGCAGCTAGTACAGAGTCTGTGTTGTCAACTCTTCTACCTGACTTTCACACTCTGGTGGTGGCAGAGATGCTTCTGTCATGCTCATTTCAGGTCTGGTACCAGAGAGCAAAACAAATGACCTCTATGCTCCAGAACCCACCGGGATTATTCCAAGTAGCCAGGACTATTCAGCTGGCTTGACAACCAGAAACTATAATGAAGACTCTGCCCCACATCTGTTCCTTGCTCATTTCACCTCATGCCCACTGAGCATCCTGATGCTTCTTTGTGTGGCTTCTTGGGATGGTGGCTATTCTTCCACATTCAGGGTGCTAGAAGCCAAGACATCCTTCATGACAGCCATATGTGTGTCTGCATTCCATCCTATACCTGATTAAAACAAATCAAGGATATATTAAAAGTAGAAATTCAGGGACCAAGAAGATAGCTCAGCTGACAAAGAATCTGTCACTCAAGTAGGAAGGCTTGAAGTTGGGTGTCCAATACCCCTGTAAAAACTTGAGCATGGTAGCATGCCCTTTAATCACTACACTACATGGGGTAGACACAGAGGATCTTTGGGGATCAGTGGCCAACCAGGTAGTCAATAGAGAAGGTTCAGGTACAGAGAGAGACACTGCCTCAAAAGACAAGGTGGACAAGTGATTGAGGAAAACACTGGAGTCAACTTCTAGCCTTCACACACATGCGCATACATACACTCACTAGCACACACACACACCCACACACACACACACATACACACACACACCCACACACATACACACATACACACACACATACACACACACACACAGAGAGAGAGAGAGAGAGAGAGAGAGAGAGAGAGAGAGAGAGAGAGAAACAGAGACAGAGAGACAGACATACAAAGACAAAAGGAGAGACAGACAGACAGACAGACAGACAGACAGACAGGGAATCTCCAGGCAAAAATATACCCAGAAGCTTAAGGCATGCAAGAAGCTTAATTTCACTTTCCACTGTTGGGTAATCAGAGCTCTAAAATTGAGCAACTTTTTCTTTATTGGGTTTTCTATGAAGTGTCATCAGCCCTCAGAGGTGAGCATTTATTCTTGGGAAGCTAGTACAGGGCACTTCAGTTATCTAAAAAAGCCCTAAGCCCCATCCCAAGAGCACAGCTGAAAACAGTTTCCGGGCTTCTTCCAAGCCTGGAGTATTAACGAAGATTTGGCTTTCATTCTGTATGTAAATAGGGAGGACAAAATTAACTGGGTGAGACACAAAGATGTGTAATCATGTATACAGAAGCCTACACACACACACACACAGAGAGAGAGAGAGAGAGAGAGAGAGAGAGAGAGAGAGAAGAGAGAGAAGAGAGAGAGAAAAAATCTAGATGATGTATTGATTTTGGTTTCTCCACATTAAAATCCTTCAGACTCCGCTAGTCTTCCTGGACAGTGGCATCCAATGGTTCCCCAGACACTGATCAGATCCTTTCATTACCAGGAGGGCAAGCCACACCCTCAGTACTACAGGAAGCACATGAGTAGTCCACAGAGAACAAAGACCTGCACTAAAGACCCAGAGTACAGCTCGGAAACAGGCACATCCCAGAAGCACAAGGCCCAGAAAGAGGATATATTTCCACTCCTTCAACTTCAAGCACTTTCCTTAGAGCAGTGATTTATTTTTTTCAACACAGAAAAACCAACAAATCACTGGGAATTGTCACTCCAAAGGCCTTCTCTATGAGCTCAAAGCAAACAAATTGGGGAGACAGTGAGTTGGGAATTCAATGCAATATTTTAATGCATTAAAAATTCTGTTGCATGTAAATATTAAGACAAATTTTAAATGTAAAAAAAAAAACAAATGAAATTTGGGTACTACCAAATAATGTTTAAATAATTCATGGGCTAAAGAGAAAATAAAAATTGAATATTTATAAGTGAATAGATTTGCAGTTAAAATTGTGTGCAGCTAGGGTAGCACATATAGATTGCAATATTTTCAGGTTATGTTTAATATTAGGCTGTTTCCATTCAAGGTTGCTTTAATGCCTTAATTGTTTTCTAACTTTTACATAGGTTATGTAAATTCTGTAAGGATTTTCACTGTGTTTTTATTTCACTTTGGTAGCAATGGAATTGCATGTTTTCACATTAAGTCCCAAGCAATAGCTACATTATGCTGGACCTCATTAAAACTTTTTGTTGGTCTTGAGTCCAGTTCAACCACATAGCTAAGTTATTTACTTCTATACAATATTATCCTGTAACTAATTAAGTGGCCAATGTATTCTACTTTTTAGTACTTATGCATCTTATTCTCTGATTTAATTATTTCACTGGGTGAATAGTTGTGTTGTCTATATTAGATTCACTTTATGATGGAAGCATATTACTTCCTTATATTTTTACAGTGTGGGTGTGCATCTGTGTGCAATTAGAAATGTCTATGAAATCTATTAAGATGGTCTCATGACTTGTTATGTATTAAGTAGTGAATTTAACTAGATGATTTCCTGATAGGAAATTATCATTTTATATATTAAAATCAGACAAGGAGAAACTTGAGCTGTTTTAAATTTGTTATGCTTTTAGTTCACTGAAAATTTTAGTCTGACCAAAGGGCAATTTTCTAAATTTTGTTTATATATTTCAGATATAGACCATGGTTTGTGAAGACTGTGTGCTTGTGGGTGTTTATGTGCATCTGTGTGTACACATGTATGTGTATCTCCATGTGTACATGTACAAGTGTGCATGTGAGTGTGCGTGCAAGTGTACACTAACTACTTGAAACATCATTAAATCAGCATTGGAGTATCCATCCTCTCTGTGATCATGGTCAGTTCACATAAAATAATTGTTTCATTTAATGAAACAATTAAATTAAGATTGTAACTGCCTTTCCCATTTCTTCTATATAATTAGATGAAATATGCTACTTTTCATTGATTTGATTTTACTAACTACTCCACATTTTCTAGAGTTTTGTGTATCATTACTTTATAATTATGAATAATTTTATTATCATTTTTTAATTTCTGTCATTTTTTTAACCTTTTGTTAATTTGGGGGATTAATCTGGCATAGCTTTTTTTATTTTTACTCCCCTAAGCCCCATCACTTTAATTTATCCTTCAGGCTTTAGTTCATCTTTAAATTTGCTTGTTTACCCTCCTCGTCTGTCATAAAATATTCTTCTGTTTTCTCCGGACCGTTCCATAGATTGTCCAAATCTTCTCTACCTTTTCATTCTTTCTTCTCAAGCATTTTTTTGTCTGACCTTAACAATGTGAATACTAACGCAGTATCCTGCAGCTTTTTAAAAAACATACTTGATCATTGTAATGCATCGCTAAATACATTCAATTGAAACTGTGTATTAAATCTTATTATACTTATTGAAGTCCAGCAAGCTTATAAAAGAGAATTAAAAGACTATATATTTATACATCTTCATATTTAAAAATCAATAGTTTGAGGGTAAGTTATTTTGAATATAATTCTTGTTTTCATCACATTATTGTCTAAAAATTCTATCTTACTTTCTCTTCTTTTGCATATCTTGAGGTTTACTTTCCTATTTATATTTTTAGGCTAGCATATATATTTCATCATGACCTCCTTATACATACATACCACTTTACTCTTATTCATTCCACTCCACTCCACACCACGATCATCTTAAATACTAATGTTTCCAAAAGAAAATGTGTTCTTCCTTTTTATAGGCAGAGAATTTCACAGAAATCTGTGTGGATGCATATAATGTAAATACATGTTACTATATTATGTATGTATGTATGTATGTATGTATGTATGTACATGCATTAATCTTGTAACAAGTCATTTGATTATCCTTTGTCATTCCAAAATTGGTTCAGGTCATAACATATCCCCCATGGATATTTGCCAGGACAACCCTCTCAGGAAATGAGCAACCCTGTTGGAAGCCAGAAGTAATTGGCTATTCGCTGAGGCTGCCACAGGCCCCCACAGGCCACTCCATGGCCACATGGATCAATATCTCAGCACTTCTGTGACCCATCTGTGGCCCACTGCTGTGGGAAGCATCGGCAAGCTCAGCTCGAGTCCTTCCTGATCGTTTGCCTAACCTGCTGATTTTAGAGAAACGAATACTAAAATGTCCCAAGGATGTAGATTCATCTTTCTCTTATCATCTGTCATTTTTTCTCCACATATTTTCAAGCCAGATTGTTAGAAGGCTAAAAAAAAATCTATGATATATTTGGATTCTATATCTCTTTAAAGTTATAATTTTTCTGATATTTTATTTCTGTAGTTCTCACTTCAAGTTCACTCTTATGTAAAGTAACTTTTCTATTTTGGTTTATCTGCTACAATAACTTACCTGGTATGGAGAGACTTTCAATTTAAATGTAATTATGTTCAGTTCTGTTTCACTAAGTAGCGCAGAGTGGTTGCTCCATGAGAGACTCTGTTTCCCTTGTATCCATTGAGGCTATGATTGCATTTATTTTTACAGATATATTTTCTATTTAATAAGCTGTCTCAAGTCCTTATTTTTATTTCCTTCTCTTTTTATCTTAAATAAGTTTTCACATTAGTATTTTTCCTCTGGTCTTACAATGTTCCTACGTCCTATTTAAATTTTGCTCAGTGAATGCTCTTAAGTCACTGTCCCATGTATCAATTCTCTAAAACCCATCAGCCTTTATTTTAATGAGATTAAAATTGTTAGTTTCCAGGCTTGGTGGTACAGAAGTGAAATTATAGTTACTGAGGAGGCAGGGCCAGGGGGACAAGAACATAAGGTAGAAGAAACAAGGAATATGAGTGGGGCAGAATCTTCACTATGACTTCTGGTGGTCAAGCCCCCTAAATGGTACTGGCTACTTAGAAACTGGCTACTTAGAATAATCCCAGTGGGTTCTGGGGGCACAGAAGTTATCTGTCTTGCTCTCTGGTACTGATCATGGGATGAACAGGGCAGAGATATTCCTGTGACCCCCAGAGGATGAGACTCAGGTGGAATAGTTGATAGCATGGGCTCTGTCTGCAAATACGAATTGTTCTCTCATTTTTTTTTTTTTTTGCTAACTATTAGCAAGCCAGTGAGAGACAGTCTTTCTATAGTAATGTAGATCCAAGATCCCAGATATCAAGAAATTAGAAAATGACAAAAGATAGGTAACAAGCTAGCACAACTTCTCTGGCCCATTAAAACTGTGTAACAATGAAACAGAACACATTTCTGAAACATCAATATTTAAGACAGGGCAATATCTTAGAGAGAGTCTTTAAAGCCAGCCTCAGTAGCTCAGTGATATCCTGAGTAAATATAGAAAGATATGGAATATAATTTAGTAGTGGAAAAATTGTGTGCACATGTGAAGTCCCAGGCTCAATACTTAGCACAAACACCAGAAAAATAAATGCAATAGAATCTCCTCTTTCCATCCCTAATTGTAGCTTCCTTCCACATTAATATCTAAACTGACACTAAAACAACCATAAGTGACCGCTTTGATAGGGTATTTAATAGTATGCTGAGGCTTTTTCTCTTTGCTTTTTATTGATTCTTTGTGAATCATGAACGTCAATTCATCTCCCTAACTTTCCGTATCTTCCCTCTACACTTGCAGCCTCACCCCTGAAAATAAAATTTAAAAATTAATAATAATAATAATAATAATAATAATAATCTCATCATGGAAGCTGCAATGTATCATACAGCATAGCCTTTGCCCAAATAGCTTTACTTGCAAATGTTCATTGCAATGAATCATTGGTCAGGCCTCTGGTTTCTGTTACTATCAATATTGGGTCCTCACTGGGGCTCCTCTCGAATACCATGTTGTTGCTCCTGTGTCATGGAGATCCTGTAGTTTTGGTCCAGCATGACCAGGCTCTTCACATGCTCCGGCAGTTCACGGATGAGGTAGATGTTGGGGTGGGCCAACTCAAGGCTCTGTATCTAGGCTTGGGTGGTAGTTGAGTTGTTCAGCCTGGCAGCTGTCCTGTGCCTGCACCATCAGGGACAGCTCTCCCTCTTTGCCCAGGTAAGGTGTGGGGCCCGCTCTCCTGACTGCAGCAGCCAGCAAGAGACACACTGGCTCTCTCTTGCTACTGTTCTTGGGGCCAGCTCACCTGTGCCCACACCACCAGGACCAGCTGTAACATGCTGAACAGGCAAAGGACAGGCTGCTCTCTCGTGTATTTCAGTCAGTGGGTACAGCCTACATTGTCCCAGCCACACATGGCCACAGGTGGCGGCCCGGACCAGGGGCAGCTACATGATCTTTGGTGGTAACACAGACCCCTACTGCTTCAGGGCCACAAACCCAGACATGTCCCCCAGTGAGAGCACAAGTCAGGATATCACCATGGCCTCTAAACTGTATAGGTGTGTCTAGTGAGATCTTATGAACTTTTCACAGAGCAGAGTGGTTTCTTTGGCTGAGGCTGAGACAAACTCATTGTGGTGCTTTGAGTAAGAGTACTCATCCTAGGGCTGGGAAGACGGCTCAGTGGTTAAGAGCAGAGTACCCCGGTTCAATTCCCAGCACCCAACTGGCAGTTCACAACTGTCTGTAACTCCAGGTCCAAGCCATCTGGCACCTTCACATAGAAATACGTGCAGGCAAAACACCAATTGCATAAATTTTTTAAAAAGAGAGGGATGAAGAATATTTGAAGCCTCCCCTTTTCTGAAGCGAAAGGGAGGAGTGGATGGGGGAGGGAAGGTAGGGGAAACTCTGGCCAGGGTATAAAAAAGAATAGTCATCATTGGTCTATATATTTGAATGCTTGGTGATCAAGGAGTGACATTACTTGAGAAGGATTAAGAGGTGTCGCCTTGTTGGAGTAGGTGTAGTCTTGTAGAAGGAAGTGTGGCACTGGAAATTGGCTTTGAGCTTTCAAAAGCCCAACGCTTGTTTAGTGTCTCTTTCTTCCTGCTGTCTGCAGATCTGGATGGAGACCTTTCAGTTACTGCCTGTGTGCTTCCATACCCCTGGATATGATGATAATGGACTAACTCTCTGAAACTGTAAACAAGCCCCAACTACATTCTTTGTTTTATAAGAGTTGCCATGGTTGAAGTGTCTCTTCATAGCAATAGAACAGTGACTAAGACACTTGTAGGCTTTGTACCATGATGACTGCTTTTAAGATCGGGTCCCTACAAAGTATTGTCAGAGTTTCGGGAGCCTGAACACAATGCAAGTTAACTTTCAACAACAAAAATACACTTCAGACCTAAAGACACAAGGACCCATATTCTGCTGACACCTGAATGAACTTGGGAGTGGATTCTTCTCAGGGTCTCTAGATGAAAGACCAGCCAGCAACTGCCTTGGTTTTGACCTTTCCTTTTAAGACCAAGACAAAGAATCCAGACAAACACGCCCAGACTAATGAACTGGGTGATAATGAATGGGTTTTGTTGAAGGCCTTGGTGTGTAGTGATTTGTCATGCTGAAATAGAAAGCCACAGAAGGCAGGCATTTATCACTGAGGAAAAATGACTGGAATAGGTGGTCAGTGGTGCCCACTGGACAGGGCTGGGGATGTGAGCCAGATAATCCCCTTCTTATAGGTGCTCTCTCACAAACAAAACAAAACAAAAACAAAAACAAGAAAACCTTACTTTAAATGTTAGAACTGTAAAAAATCATGAATTCTGCATGTAGTGGATTGTTTTTTTCTGTTTGTTTGCTTGTTTGTTTGTTTAAGCAATGAAAAGGATCATTGTTGACCACACCTCAGGAAAGCATAGACATTGACATATGTCTCCAGGTTCTCACCAAAGTCAACTTCTAAGATGTTAAAAATGAACATTTAAGTTTTGTTGTAGAGATTTGGAGACTCATACATGCCTACACTCTCATTTTCTTAGCCTGCATGGAACCTTCCCTGGGTATTCATGCTGTAACAGGCAGGAGGGACTCCGAGCAGGGTTCGTTACCATCATTACTTTCAAGGAGTTTGTATCTGACTCTGGAGATGACTCACTCCATGTAATTTGTGAAGAGCATGGTCAAGGCAAGCCAAGGAGCTGATGACACAAGCTGATGACACAGAGCAGGCAGCCTTCCCTCAGTCAAGGGAAAGGGTGGAAGTGGATGTTGATGGGGGAAATTAGGGAAGTCCTTAGGGAGATGAATAACTGCATCCAGATTATAGCAGACAAGGAAAAAAATCAGAACAGCCCAGACCAAAAGAGGAAGAACATTGCAAAGAGCAAGTCTGAGCTACAGAAAACACACGTTCCCTATAGTGGCTCTTACTCCTGCTGATGTGTGATAACACTTTCCGTGCTATTAATCACTCACTGCTTGGTGTCGTGTTGTATCCCCACCACTGAATGCAGTCCTTTAGTGTCACGTTGTCAAAGTCCACCTTTTCATACATTGACTCACAGAAGTCTGATGGTTTCTTTCTTTCCTATGGTTTCTTTGAGGAACTGATTAAACCCAGTCTTACCCATCCCTTCTCCCTCAGCCCATTCCAGGATGCTTTGTGTCACTCATAGTCATGACTTCCCCTTGAGTCCCTCCTTTTTTCTCTTCCCCTTTTCTCTAAGTCCTTTCAAAAGGCACTAATTACTAAGGCACTGTTAACCTAACCCTATAAGATGCTCTTTCCACCTAAACTCACAAATATCACCATCCCCATGCCAGCCCTAGGCTGCGTCCTGAATCCCTTAGAGGGACTTCAGGTCAGATATGGCATTAGCTTTGCCCTGCCATACTGGACTTTTCCTTTGTCCTTATAGTGTCTCCACAAATTCTTCCCTTCCCTGCCTGCTTACTTCTACTTGCTTTGCACCCTTACAGCCCAGCAAGGCACAATCTATAGCTCCCTTTCGTGGTTTAAGAGTCCAATGAGACAATATCAGCAAGGTGCCAGGAGAAAATGATGTTTTGAATTAACCTGCTTGTTCTTTACATGTTATTATAATTTTAATATCATCACAGGATTATGGTATGTGGGTGTGGTATGAGAGTGAGAAAGAACAAGCAAGAAAGTGAGAGAAAGAGAAAGAGAGAGAGAGAGAGAGAGAGAGAGAGAGAGAACATAATTGGGTAGGAGATTCAGATTCATGACCAAAACACTTATGAAGCAAGATAATAGTTTCCAATATCATTATTTTCAGAGATATTTTCAGCACATGTTCTTCCTTTTCATTTGCATATGGAAAAACTACACACCTGCATTCATGGATTTTCTCCAACGTGCAGAAGAAACACTTGCTACTCATGTAGTTTTCTAACATCAGACAGAGACTATGACACAGAGGGAGGAAAACAGGAGCCCCACCCAGGACACTGCTCCCAGGATGATCCCTGTTCTGGGCAGCTGATGGCTTCAGATCCAACAACCTTTTATGGTAGAAAAAATCAATCCCCAGAAAGACCTGACAGAGGGTCAAAAGACAGTGTCTCAACAGAGAAAAGAAGAAGGCCATGGGCCAGCTGCCTGAGACAGTTAATCCTGCAAAGAGGAATGACAGCCCTCCTGAAGTCTCAACCTAGATAGCCCCTCAGTGGCTGCTACATTGTGAAGGCCACCAGAACTCCTGGAAGCCATGGAGGCAATCATTGTGGTTCTGCTAGTGAAGAATACAACCTGGTATAATTTATAAGAACAAGAATAACACTAGTGGCCTCTGCCATCCCAGGGCTTGAAGGCTATAGTGACTTCTACTTCTATGTACTCAAGCAGAGAATGCAACAGTGCTAAGAGAGTCCATAGTGAGGTCACTTTACCCACTGGGAAACTAAATAATGGCTCAAAAATTTATTACAAAGATTAGACTAAGTTTTGTACCAGGGCAACAAGTTGGTGTGGGTGTTATTTTATATGGTGTGTCTAAATATATAGATTTAATGTGTCTAAGAATAATTTGTGTGTCTATGTGTATTTGAACTTTATGGAGTGGTGGTGTTGGTGGTCATGGTGGTGATGGTGGTTGGTTGTGATGGTAGTCTAGGTAGTGGTGATGGTGGTGTTGGTATAATGTGACCATATTCTGACTGAGTAGCCCATATACATTTGGAAGCAAAGTCACCAAATTATATCCAATCTCTAAAAATAATCACAGACATTATTTCTTATGTATTCCTTTAATATACTCACTCCTTCCAAGGAGTTACTTTTCTCTAACTACCCCCTCTGTGCAAATAGGATGAGGCTTTGTAATTCCAAAGCTCCCCCTTCTCTTGAAGCATTAGCTCCCCTTCCCTGGCCTGTCTTAAAACCTTACTAATGCCCCCTTCCCTTTTATTGGTTATGCTCTCTGGGCACCTAAGGCTGAGCCTCAGTGGACACAAAGAATGAGAATTGATAGGGAAGATGAAGAGAAACAGGAGAACCTGCCTGGCAGAAACATGGCATCAGATAAGGATGGGAACAGAAACAACAGAAGGGGCTCTCTTTAAGAAACACAAAAATGGCTTTTGTGTGGAGTAAGCACTACTCACAGACCAGGAAGTAGCCTGGCCGGCCTGTTTTTAGGAATTTTAGATCATGCTATCAGGTGCCCTCCAGCCTTGCTTTTTACTCAGTTTTCTTTCTACCCAGGCATCAGGCTGCAGGGTGGCACAAGCTAAGGTCTCAGTGACAGGTGTCTAGGAGAGAGGGGAGACATATGGCCATCAAACACATTTCGTCATTAACTCAAGTGACTTCCGCCGATTGCTGGCTGCTGCACTCCAGATACTGCACTGCCTAAGAGTCAGGTTTCATCAGAGGCCCCTGTATCGGTGTCATGTGTAAATGAAATAGGGAACACATGTATTAACACTAGAGATAATCAGCTGGCAATGGTGTGCATGCCATGGTAGGTACCACAAACCTCTAGTGAGTGATGAGTTTCCATCAAACTTCAAGCAGCTCTTCATTAAGATAATGTACCTAGGCCAATGTTAGCCGGCAAGGCTCAAATTCTACTCACAATCCTTTCCTGGCCCCTGATGGTTTAGAACTCTGGATTTTTTTCTATAAGGTCTGTTTTACTTTGTTCTGAGGATTATGAGACAATCCCTGAGATTTTTAGGAATATGACTGTGGTTACCTTAACAGCTACTTTAAAAACCATAAAATTTTAAGTTGTTTTTCTTCCAACATAATGACAGAAGAAACACTTCTACATATACTTCACTCCCAGGTCTCCTTCCTTGAGTTTTTAGGGAAAGTTTGGTTGGTCTCAAAAGCCTGTGGGTCTATGGGATACCCTAAAACTGGCTACATCAAGATATCTAGCATTGATTTGCAGTGTCATCCTGTTTTCTGGGGGGCTGATTAAGTACCCTTAAGTACCAGGTAGCCACAGCCTCCTAATCCATAGCTTTGACCTCTTGAATCTTCACATGGTTGCCAGTGGTGCATTTGCAGACTTGCATTCACATGGTGCAACTCCTCTCTCTTATTCCAGTTCTCCTAAACCTGCTTCACACTCTTTCTCTAATTCTGAAGACCTCCGAGGTGAAAGAGTCTAACCCAGTATAGCCAACAAGCAGTCTTGGGAAATAGCCACATAGCCTTGTTTATATGTATGGAGTAGCAGCAGCCTCTCTACCACATCAACTAGGACTCTCCAATTGTGCTGCTCTAAAAGAAAATTTCATCAAAGAGAATGCTTTCTAGAGTTTCTGGCATGCAAATGGTCATAGCACCTGCCTGACATGGGGCTAGAATACTAAAATGAACTAATAAAGTCATACAATGAGTGAGAAGAAATTCAGTTTTAGACCTGCTAGGGTCGCCTCAGTCTGTAAATATTTCCTGACACACAGTACCTCTTTGGTATAGTTGATTTCTTTGTAATGTTTATGTTGGTCTTAGTGTGGTCCACTGTGGTTATAGGGAATTTTGTGTAACTCATGTCCCTAAGTCTCTAGAACCTTCTCTTTCTCAGTTCCAGTGCCATGTAGTGGCCTACAATTTGACATGTTGTAACTACACCTGTATCCCTCTGGATTTCACTGTCTGTTTTTTTGTTTGATTGATTGATTTTGTTTTTTTTTAAATCCAGCTCCTCTTTCCAAATGTATCTTCCAATACCACCACCTCAAAGCTACAACTGATAACCCACTTTTACCACTCTGTTTTTCTCTGCAGCAGTTAAAGAAAGACAGCTGGTTTGTTTCATTTTCCTACTATTGTGGTTGTCTTGGTCATGTTACTTGAAGCTGTTTTGTAGTTTTGTTTTGCTTTATTTCATGTTTTACAATTTGTAAAAGGACAGACTCAATTGTGTAGCTTCCATGTAAAGAAACCTTATTTGAATTTTTCCTTAATAATGGTGGCCTACCTTCCTTGCTATATCTAGGTTCTCATGAAGAAACCAAAGCCTGTAGGGAAATTAGGTGATTCCCAAGATCCTTAACTAGAACATCACAGCCAGAATGAAACTCCAATCCTCTGACTCCCATTGCATACGTGTTTCTCCCTAACACTTCCTGTTAGCCTAGTTTTTTAAAAAAATCCTCAATATTCCAGTCACTTATGTAAATTATTCACTTGCTCATGTGTCTGTATATCCCCTGAGTAACATGATCACCCTCATTTACCTTTAATAACATCAACAAATGCATACATTATCTCTAATTAAGCCTTTGTGGGGTTTTCCCATTTTGGGGGCTATGCACAGTGATCACTTGATTCCTTTTTGAGAGGTAGCGGTGAGTTTTAACAGCAGCTCACAGGCAGGGTCATTTCTGCTCCTGGGAACAAGGGTACAGTTCTCACTTTCCCACACTCACCACTGCAACTTCAAAGAAATTCTGCAGATGAGAGGCACTGTTGCTACCTTGCAGCTAAGGCTCTTTCTCTTCATTTCTCTGAAGCCATGCTCAAACTTTCAATTCCCCAAATAGGAAAAAAAAAAATAAAAAAAAAAAAGAAAAGAAAGAAGAAAGAAAGAACTGAATAGGCATTAACAAACTAATCTCCCCACTTCTTTGAAAATTGCAAACTAGCTGGATTTTTCTCTCATGACTGGTAATAACCATGAAGAAACCAATCAGAATTCTTTCTCTTCAACCTCGGAAATGCATCATTTGGAAAAGCTTTCCTTATTGGAAAATAAAATGAAGAGAGAAATCATATTAGAGACTAATGAACTCACACAGCATTGCTTTCATTGCTTAGTAACCTCTGGGAGTGGATAATTCTCTTTAAACAAATCACTAAAAATGTGTGCTAAGGGACATGCATTTAAAAAGCCTCATGTTATCAAACCCTAGTGACAATCTTGTTTTAATCTTACAAATTTTACAACAGAAAATCAGTCTAGTCTTTCTTACTTTCAGTTACCATTAACTCCGATCACATAGCTTAGTTAAAGTCATTAAGCCCATAGACTGACCCAGCTTGGGAAAAAGAAAGAGACCACCATTTCTAAAGGCATGAGCATTTAGAGTAATAGCTATGGCCACAGCACCCATTGGGGCATCATAGTCTCTTACAGAGATAACTTTACATGGTGACTATACATACAGTCCAAATTACAAATCCAGCTGGGCACCACCCAAAGTTTGCAAGAGCTAGACTGACCCCAGAAAGACAGGTGCAGCCTCTGTTAACTTCAGCAGTCCAAGGAGTTGTCACAGAAGGACTGTGTGTGTGACCATACAAGACTGATCATTGCTAAATATGTAATATTGTTTAAGAATGAAAACAATCTAACTTCAACCTAGACTGTTTTTTGTTTGTTTGTTTGTTTGTTTGTTTGTTTTTTGTGAACATACAAAGTGTCTGAACAGCCCACAAGAAAACCTTCCTAAGTGTTGCTTACCTCAGGCATGTACCCTTGTGTCCTCTGGCAAGTAAGAAATATTAAACTGATATAGAAGACAATCTTCCTCGACACTCAAATCCCCAGAGAAATGACGGGTTTAAAAAGAGAA
Organism: Arvicanthis niloticus; assembly: GCF_011762505.2. Taxonomy (NCBI): domain Eukaryota; kingdom Metazoa; phylum Chordata; class Mammalia; order Rodentia; family Muridae; genus Arvicanthis; species Arvicanthis niloticus. The sequence continues at coordinate 47,066,961 of NC_047668.1, read as the reverse complement.
AGCAAATCAGCTAGCAACTGAACATTCATAGCCTAATTTGAGATAGAGAGAAGAATATAAAGAAGAAATCTCAGAAACAGGAAGTGACAATTATAGCTGAAAAATATTGAGAGGAAATTAGAACATGGGACAAGGCTCAGCAGCTGGGACTGAGGATTATTGCCACACAGCTGGGAAAGTTTACCCAGCAACTCCAAACGAGTGGGCAACTGGAATTGAGCTGCCTAAACTGATTCTCCACTCAGAAGCAATCAAACCCAAGAAAACGACAGTAAAATCCCCATCCTTCCAGCTGGGTAGGTGGAGGAGTTTGGGGAGAAACACAAACCAGTAAAAAAAAAAAAATCAGAACACAGGACAAAGGTCCGAGTTGAAGCCACTCAAACAGTTCCATATGCTCAAGAAATAAATTAATGTAAATATTTTCACAGTGTGCTTAAATTTAAAAAAAAAAATCTCTTCAGATATACACAAAGCTAACATGTAAGGTAAGTCACATGGGCTTCTCAAGGAAAAATATTCTGGCTGACAATGCATGCAAAACCAAAATTATAAACTATGCAAGAAAATTAACATCCGGGGGAATACAATCAAGAGGAATAGCAAACACCTCTAACATCATAGCATGGCCTGTAAATATTTAGAATGTTTTCGAAAATAGAGGAAGAGATGGTGTCTTAACTAGGGTCTCTATTGCTGTGAAGAGACACCATAACCATGGCAACTCTTATAAAGGACAACATTGAATTGGGGCTGGCTTACAGTTCAGAAGTTTAGTCTGTTATCTTCATGGTGGGATGCATGGTGACAGGCAGATGCTGGAGAAGAGCTGAGTATCCTACATCAGGATCTACAGGTATCAGGAAGAGAGAGTGAAAGTAGACCTGGCTTGAGCATCTCACAACTCAAAATCCACCCTCAGTGACTCCCTTCCTCTCAAGTAAAGCCATATCTCCTAATAACTCCACTTCCTACGAGCCTAAAGAGGTCATTTTCATTCAAATTACTGAAGATGGAATCCTAGCATAAGAAGTTCTACTATGAACTCAGGAAAATGATTTCTAAAAATGCCAGAAGAAAACTCATAGTACCTAAAATATGGATAGCGTGCAGTCCTTTTCCTTACATAAGAAAAATTTATTTTTAAAAATCACTAGTATATAACATAGAACTTGCTCTTTAATTAATAAAAGCAAATTTTAATGTTGTAAATATTTCAGTTTCTAGTGTAAAATCTGGTAATTCTTCAGTAGCACCCACCCTGTAAATAACAACAAAATAAAAAAGCTGAACAAATTGGAAATCAACAACACTCCATAGATTTATCAAAGATATATAGGACTCATATGTCATCAATCCTGGAGATGCAGGTGGCTTACTAAAAGTAAAACTAATGGCCTATAATAATATGAAGTAAGTCCATTTTAGAACTACAGACAAAAAACTTTTCCTGTAGAAATATAATTAGGATCCTCTTTCCTTCAAAATTTCTCTCATACACATCAAAGTGAAGCATAAACTATAACACTAATAAATAAAATTATTAGAAAATAATTTTTGCCAAAATAATACTAGGAAATACTTTTCCTAATAATGACATTTATAAAGAAAAAATATATAGGAGAGAATAGCTTGACATCAGTAAAATAAAAGAAACCCTTATATAAGGTAACAGTTGTCACAAACCAGTTAAAAGGCAAATTGCTGGCAGTACATAGCAATGTGTATAGGAGATGGATCATTATTCTGGATTTAACTTCCTTCATCTTGCAAATAATGGCAAATAATGGACAAAGTCTTTAGTTTTAAATTATAGACTGCAAGTCTCATAATAAATATAATTGAAATGATAGGTCATTACATAAAAACAAAAGCCAGAAGGGAGAAATAGGAGAAAGGGGCTGAGAGGGTGGGACTGGGAGGAGAGGAGAGAGGGGTGCTGTGATTGGGATGTAAAGTGAATAAATTAATGAAGAAAAAAAAAAGAAAGGCTGAAAGAGCAATACAGCTACAAAAAGATAGTCAATACTTGCTAAGCTTTAAATATGCCTACTCCCATAGCTCATAAATTGCAAACCTAACCCACAACCACCACAAAGAAGGGTATGGATGAAAGGCCAGAAGGTCATGAGGGCTTTTCATTTGTATGTGAATTGATGCCAAGGGTGCTTCTGTAAAAGAATTATTTCATCCATGCACTAGGATACTATATGGTAAGCACCCCTGTTTATTTGGGAATACTTAGAACATGCAAATGGAAAGATTGCTAGCAGCCAACCAACTGTTTCTCCATAGTGAGCAGTAGGACAAGGCTGGGGTGAGATGGGGGCCGTTTAATTGCTTAGTAAAGATTGCAATGATGACAGCTCTAAAGAGCAACAGGGGTGGGGGACACATTGTTGGAAATTAAGTGTTCCAACCTAGAGGTGAGCTCTGACTGCCCACAGATCATTGATCAGAACTTGACACACGATCCCACAAAGGAGGCAGAGAAATAAAGTCCTCCCATGGTCACATGTGAAGAACTGGAGATTAAGCATCAGGCATTTGGGAGCATCACGGTTGCCAGTTGATCATTAATATTCCTTCATTTAATGAGAAACTGAAACACAAGCTACACGATGCTAATATTCAGGGTGATGGGAGGATGAGTGTCTGTTAGATTCATCTTTGTCTAACTACTTAGAAAGGGGAAAGCACTTCTCATTCGTTATTTAGCTTGAGTTAGACCATCAATCTATCAAATCAAGACAAAGAGAGGGAATGGGGTGAATGCTAAAAACCACAGTAACTCAGAAACATCATATCTTTATCAAAAAATATTATAAGCCTATTAAAATATGCCAGATGTGGTGGTCACTATCTAAATCCACTCTCCCTATTTCTGTTCCTAAAATCCTTTGTAAACTAACATCCTGACATATTTGATGCTTTCTCTAACTTCTCTGCTTTTGGTCATTCTTTCAGTCTTCATTAACTTACACATAAAAAAATAAAAACAAAACAAACAAACAAAACCATAAAGCTTGTTCTAAACGTCAGTGGGTTTTGTTTGTTTTTGTTTTGTTTGAGGACAAAAAAATAAGGGTCAAAGAAAGTCTAACCACCTGTGGAAAATTAACATCAAATGATTTTGCATACTACTTTAACAGTAAACAAGGAGAAAATATTCTGTTTCTGAAGCAAGCAGAAATTATTTCTCATGTAGCCTTTCACAGTTTTCTTGTCTGTCACTTTGTTTGATTCTCTGAGTGCTCCTGTAAGAAAAGCTGAGCGGCGTTTATCACCCATGGTGAACAAATGAAAGTTTGGAAATTGGGGAGGGTCTCTAACATGCCCCAAATCATACAAGGTCAAAGCTGAGCTGTTCCTGGTTTAGATTTTAAGACCTGGTCTCTTCCTGCTATGGCATCCTGCCTGTTTGGAGCTGGTGGACTAGTCATCATGCATATTTATTCCGTTCTGGAGACATGACTTAATTCAGGCCCATGTCATAGTTTGGGAGTTCTTAGGGAATTATAGAAGAAATTTGATAGTTTGCCAATTGAAAACTGGCATGCTAGATATGCCACAAGCTGTAAACCTTCATACCAAAGTGAGAGAAGATATTCCTTCAGCATTGAGAGAGTACAAACTGCATATTTCTGTTTCAGTTCTGTAGTTCCCTTGTCCAAAGGCCAGGAAACTACCTTCCCTCTCCAGGTCTCAGTTTCTCCAAAGTGTCAAATGAAGAGATTAAATGAGGCCACCTCTAATTCTGTGTCTGCTCTCCGATAGTAAAATATTTAAATATGTATGATAAAAGGCAGTGTCCCCTTTCCATCTAGGACTTCCCTCCCCTCCCCCTGCACACACATTAAATAAATGCACTGGAACCTGGGTATGAAAGAAATGCAAATCAGAAATCTGCATTTATGTATAAAAATATGAAAATCACCAGATTTTCTAAAATCTTCCCATCTCTTCTCATATTAACAGATGGGACACAGTTTGATGGAGCCGATCAGAGGAAGCAGCTGCCATCTTCGCAGCCACACCGCATGAGTGACACTAATGAGACAGGTGAAACTTGCAAGAGCCCAAGATGTGCCTCAAGAAACCACTGCTGCTCTGCCAGGGTCATAGTGGGCCTGTTTGTGGGGTTGTCATCAGCTCCAAAAATAGACCATGTGGGTAATATTTCCTCTAATGATGATGATTATTATTTATAGTCTGCCCCAGCCTGGCAGGCAAGTGTCCCAGAAGAACAAAAGGATGCTCAATATAATTAAAACAAAGAAAATGTAGAGGTGTTGGCGCACAAGAAAAGGGAGCCATTCACTAACAGAGTAGAGTAGTCTTTGTTAGATTTGATGAATTATCACTAATGGGGAGTTTATTTTAGGATCACACAACATTTGTGGGTGTATTGTTTGATGCATACACAAAAATGCATCCTAACATTTCTCTTCTGATAAAAACGAAAATGTTCTGCGTTGCTCTTTTAGGTTTTTATTTGTTTCATATCCCCATAAATAATTTGAAAGGGAAATCCATCTATAGGTCTTGAACATCGAGGAATACAGATTGATTGTATGGATGCTTATTAAGTATACATTATCTTTCTAGCATTGAGAATGTAGATGTGGTGTGTGTGTGTGAGTGGGTGTGTGTATGTGTGTGTATGTGTGTGTGTGTGTGTATGCGTGTGTGTGTTAGTATTTTTGTGTGTGTATGATTCCTAAATTAAATCTCTGTGATGTGTGCTGTGGATTGGAGTTCAGGAAAGACTTTGTTACATCTCATATGAAAGGGCAGATGTTTTTACAAAGGGTGGAGGCTACAAGAAACAAACGCATAGAGGTGTGATGTAATAGTTTGCTTTTAAGATTATGAAGACACTAGAGGGAAGAACAATCAAGTACAGACAATAAATGAGTTCTGTCCTAATGTGATTGGGTAACCATTGAAAGATTTCAGTGAGGGAGCTTCCACAACCATGCTTCCTTAAAGAGGATCTCTGGAGCTGCAGGTAGACAGTGAATTGAATGAAGAAAGAATATAATTGAGACCATTCAGAAGCCACTAAAAGTCTTTGATCAATGGTTTGTTGTAGGTAATGGGAAGATAAGTCAGAAGATAGCAGCTGTTGAGATGGCTCATTTGCATAAGGCTTAATGCACAAGGGTAAAGATTGAGAGTTGGAACCCCCAGGATCCCCAGAAAAAGGTGGCTAGTCCAATTAATGAGGTCTGGGTTCATGTGAGAGACCCTGCCTCAAAATCAAGTGGAGATTGACAGAGGAAGACAATACACATCAACCTTTGGTCTACATACACATACACACACACACACACACACACACACTCACACACAAACACACACATCACAGAAGATAAATGTAAATTGTTACTATATTGAATTCCCTATAAGATTCAATATTCTAAGGCATTTCTCACATGGTTAAAGAGTTAAGAGAGAAAAACACAAGAACTTGAAAAAAATGCTCAAATGACTGCTTACAAAGTGACTGTCACATGCAGTCATATATATGTACATAAACATGTAGCATGACACATTTGCACGTTAGCAATATGGCCTGCCAAGAAGCTCCATGGAGTCAGCTTTATTGATTGTGATAAGAATCCTAATGTTATTCTCAACCCCAGATTGTGTTTTCCAGATCCCTAAATTTGACAAAATCTCTGGTAGGAAGAGAAAACATCTTGACCTATGTCTGAACTGAAGTCTATCCACTTGTTCATTAATATGTCTCTTGGGAAATAAAATATTTGCAAGAAGGAGAAGAAGAATAAAATAATACAGGAGAAGGACGAAAGAAGAGGAGAAGAAGAAAGAGGAAAAGGAGGAGGAAGATGAGAAGGAGGGAGAGGAGGAGGAAGAGGTGAATGTCCAATAGATTCAAGGCTCAGTCCACAATAGTTAGTCATGAAACTTTTGTTGGGCTTTCATGACTATGATTCAGCTTGATGACTTGAATAAGTTATACCAAGCCTTAATTTTCTGAACTATAAAATGGGTACAGTCATAAGTGACCCCTACTTATCTGTTTGTGATGCCACACAGATGACGGGAGTATGCCTTTAAAATACTCTAACCCTTTGCTCAAGGTTTGCTTAATGTATCATTACTTTGTTGGTAGTGATTTTGGAAATTATGTAAGCTTCAAGGGTGGTAAGGTTGGGTCTCCTAAAGAGGCTGACTCATTTGTCAAAGGCACCAAAATTGATACAATCAGCAATTTTGGATTTACTTAGCCAGCCAAGTATTGAGGTCAACTAACCTATTAAAAGTCCTAGAGGATTTGTTCTTAGAGGAGAGGAGCCATATACTGAAGACTTGATAGTAGATGTGAAAAGAATAAAAATAGATTTAGGATGGGAAATACAATGACATTTCAAATTTGGTAGCTTAAGTGGCATCAGGCACTGTGCTGGACTCATTTTATGAAATATCATTTTATGGACATTTCTTCTTTTGCTCTAATTTCTGTTCTTCATGAAATAGGTACTCATTAAATGTCAGTTGCATACACAACTATTTCTGGCCAGTGCTATGATTAACACTTTCTCAGGTTCCGTACAAGGCTATGGAAAGAGAGAAGCATGCTTATGCCCCATTGCTGTAGGAGAAGGAAGACAGCCTAGATCTGTCCATAGACTAAGTCTGTTAAGGTCCTATGGTATTCCCGACTTCCTGACTTAAAAGTGTTCACTTTTCTTTTCTGTTAATACTCATCCATCATTCTCCCTTTCAATTCTTGGGCTACATAATCTTCTCTGTTACTGACCATCATTTTACTCTGTTTATGCAAAACCTAGTTATTGACCCCATTTTTCTGGATGGATGGATGGATGGATGGATGGATGGATGGATGGATGGATGGATAGATGGTGCCTACATTTATATGCCTGGCTGTGTGCTGGATGAGGAGTTTACTCCAGAGTGTTCCTTATATTCAGAGTCCAGAGATCTAGTAAAAACCAAACTGAGTTTTTGAAAAACCTCTGAAACAATCAGACATATTTTTACAACTTTATTAATAGATATACATTTTTGGCAAATATCTAAAGAAAGAAAAGTGAGACTGCAATGAATTGTCCATTTATTTAAGTGGTATTCACTGAATGTTAACTTTTTATGTATTGGATATTCTCTGAGGTGCTTGGAAGTAATAAATACTGATAAAGCATAAACCATGACCTCTCAAAAGTCATGGTCTAGTTGAGAGGCATGTGTAGATTGCTTATTATTATTTAAGAACTCCATAGTTTGGGATTTCTTTTTTATTGAAACTTACTTCTACATATGTGCAGGGAGCCTTGGATAGCCCATGTATGCTCTTTGATTGGTGACTTAGTCTCTGGGAGCTCCTGGGGGTTCAAGTTAGTTGATCCTGTTGGTCTGCCTTGTCTGGTCTGGCCTCAGTGGGAAAGGATACACCTAATCCTGTAAAGACTTGGTGCCCCAGAGAGGGGAGATGCCCAGGGAGAAGGCACTCTCTCAAAGGCAGAGACAAAGAGGATGGGGATGGGGATGGGGGTGAGAACTCTGCAAGGGGGGACCAGGAAGTGGGGGGCAACATTTGGAGGTATAAATAAATAAAATAATTAATAAAAAAAAACCCACTGATTTTTAAAGACATGTGGTGGTGGTGGAGCACGCCTCTAATCTCAGCAGTTAGGAGGCAGAGGCAGGTGGATCTCTTGAGTTTGATGCCAGCATGGTCTACAGAGTGAGCTCCAGAACAGACAGTACTACACAACAGAGAAACTCTGACATAAACAAACAAACAAACAAACTTATTTTTAGTGACTGGAGAAATGTCTCAGCAGTTACGAGCACTTGACACTCTTCCAGAAGACCTGGGTTTGATTCCAGCACCCACATCAGGCAGCTTGTTTATAACTCCACCTCTGTGATATTCACTGCCATCTTCTGGACTTTGTGAGCACTATACACACATGGTATATTCTTTCTCTTCCCCCCTCTTTCTCTCACACACACACACACACACACACACACACACACACACACACACAGACACACACACACATATTAAAAACTGATATTTATCCCCAAAACTAATACTTAAAATGCTTTTGAGGGTTTGATTTATTTTGTTTGTTTGTATTGTTTTTGCCTCAACCAAAATACTTAAGTCCCCCTAATGTTCCTGATGAGTGTCTGAATGAGATGATGGCCATTGCCTTCTCAGCTCTTTTTTTGTTTTGTTTTGTTTTGTTTTGTTTTGTTTTGTTTTTTTGGGTTTTTTTGTTTTTTGTTTTTTTTTTTTTTGTTTTTTTGTTTTTCGAGACAGGGTTTCTTTGTGTAGTTCTGGCTGTCCTCACTCTGTAGACCAGGCTGGCCTCGAACTCAGAAATCTGCCTGCCTCTGCCTCCCAAGTTCTGGGATTAAAGGCGTGTGCCACCAGCCTTCTCAGCTCTTGTGGGCTAACCTGTACTGTGACATTCTCATGTCTATGCTTTTATTGACAGTTTCACTCTCTAAAGTGGCCTAAGTATGATACAAAGGTTCCCAATACATGAGGGCTGTGATGTTTGATAGGGAGAAAAAAATACACATGAGATTGACCAGGGACAGTGCTGTTGGCCATGGACTCACTGCCAGTAAACCAACAATATATATTAAGCGTGATGTCCCTAAATAGAAAGCTGTTTGCTGATGTGTTAATGAAACTGCACCTAGAGGCTTATGGCCACCGAATCCTGTGTCTCCCATAGAAGCTATGATCCAGTGTCTATGTGCAACAACCTCGAGTGTGGTACCTTGATAAAACACAGCTACTGTGAATAAGGAGAACTGACCATTTAGTCAATTGATTCCCCAAGCACAGTTAAGTAGGGATGACCAAGAGGCTATGAATGAAATGCGTTAGAAAAAGTAATTATGGGGGGTTGCTTCTGAGTCCAGTCTTTAAAAATATAAGCAGATGTTCGATGGATGATCTGGACGATGGCAGGTCGTTCAAGCATCGGAGGACTGTATGAAGAGATTAGACTATGACAGACCTGACAAACGAGCATCTACAAGAGCACTGAGGTCGGAGAGTTTTAGTCATAAACTAAGCCACAGGCAGGAACTTGCAATCACTACAAAGTTTCTCTGCATAGTTTAAGCTATAGTTTTTGTATCAAGGAAATATGCAGCATGTCAGCTGTGAAAATTGGCTCAATATTCATAATCAAATCTATTATCCTCCTGCTGAAGCCTGGCCCCTGTTTCCGTAGAAACCCCTAGTTACACAAAGGGACCCTGGCTGGCCATTGGCAAGAAAACTCAGCATCCCTGGAGGCCACTACAGTAATGCCAGGGGGGAAAGCACAACATAATTCCTGGTGAGACCAGAGAGCTGAGACAGCAAAGTATCATTAGCTTGTAACATATAGGACAGAGAGTACTACAACGAACCAGGATACAGCATCCCTCAGTCTCCCCACCATGCTCCTATCTATGAAAGATACCGCCTGCCAGTGTAACAGAACCTAGCCATCTCTTGACATGCAGCACAATTCAGGGCACACAAGAGGGTGACATTTAAAACAGCCCCTTCTTTCACAGTTCCAAAGCAATTGATACATGTGCTCACATCAACCTCCTAATGCAGGCTTCCTAAGTCCCATTTTGTAGACAACAGCTCCAAATGACAGAGTAATCTTTTTAAAGTTCACACAGCTTGTCCCAAGGATCCTTAAGGAATCATCAGCTTCTTTACTTGAGGCCTAGAGGGGGCACTCTGCACAGCTCACACATGCACACGCACACGCACACGCACACGCACACGCACACGCACATGCACACGCACACGCACATGCACACCCAGGTCTCCACTCCCTGCTCCAGTGTGTACTCTGCAACACTGCAGAATCTCCCTCATCCCTATGTGAACTGTTCTTGTTCTATTTGCTGCCTGTTGAGGGCTGGGCCGTCTCTCAGAATTTAACAAGACCCCTTGAAGCTTCTGCTTCCATGGTAAATTCCTTCTATGCCAGGCCTATAGGGGCAATATCTTCATTCCAAACTCTTTCCTGTTCTACCTTGTCATAGCCTGGGCTGACAGCATTGTCAAAGGCCTGGGGCAAGTCCTCATTCATCATTTAGTAAAGTTCCTGGCATTTAGTTGATGCAGTCTATCAAAACAACAAAACAAAACAAAAACCCACCACTCAAAAAGATTGTTCTTGAATTGTATTGAATTTAGATAGCAAGCGTAGTTCATGTGAACCAGCCTATGATGTGAATGAATACCATCCAAAACAAAGTCTGAACTCACCTGCCCCTAATTGACAGTTTAATTTCACTGTAATCTTTATTATGACAGCTTCTGAACTTGTTATTAGCATTACTGATAAAGTTGAAAGACTATTTCAACTGATTATCGTGTCTTAAGAAACATTTAATTATTAAATTCCACACTGATAATTAGAAAACCCTATTATTTCGTAATGGGCTCAGCAATACTACCCAGGTATCCCTCAATTACTGAAACAGAAGCCGCCTCTGAGTGTGCTAAAGTGAACTCTCAGACGCCCAGGGATCTCTGCTCACCAACATGAGCTGTGTCACTACAGATGGAGAGTACACAATAAAAGGTCTGCTCAGCTTCCAGAATGATCGTGTTCCACAGATGAATTTGGTATCTGGGGCTGAGTCATTCATGACCTTCCCAATGCCTGGCCAAAGCTGAAGGTAGACAGGATAAGTAAAGGAGAAAAGGTGAGACAGAGATGTGTGTGTGTGTGTGTGTGTGTGTGTGTGTCTGTGTGTGTCTATATCTGTGTGTGTATCTCTGTGTGTCTGTGTAGCTGTGTGTGTATGTCTATGTGTGTGTATATCTCTGTGTGTCTGTGTAGCTGTGTGTGTGTGTCTGTATCTGTGTGTGTATCTCTGTGTGTCTGTGTAGCTGTGTGTGTGTTTCAGACAAATCAAAGCTAAGATCATGGCAAGAAAAATTCTAATAGAACCATAATAACATAGACTGTCCTCAGAAGGACCAAAAATACAGGCAAGTGCAGGTCAGGGGGGCCTTGAGAAACTTATGCAACCCAAGGACCATTTTCATGTGGGAGACTGTATCATTCTAACTAGACTGTGCCTGTCTAGACCCTGTCTGAATTCTTGCCAAAACTGAACCAAACACTCCACTGCTAAGCAGTTCCTGGGAGCCTGTCAGAAACACAGACTGTCGGAGCCTCTGGAGACTTAGGCAGAGTAAATTCATCATGGAGACTTATACTGGCTTCAAGCAAGAGGATAGAGCAATGCTCTCCCTGAAGTTACTTCCATTGTTGGAGCCCTATGCTTTCACTCCTGTTCCCGACCCACAAACTCACTATCCAAAGAAGCCACGACTGTCAGCACAAGGCCTGACACACTGTGAAGGTCTAATATTGTATAAATGTTATAATGATCTTCTCTGGTTGGCTGACTAGGGGAAAGAGCAGCCAAACTAGGTAGATGTCTGCAAGGCAAACACACATACAGGGGCTCTGACTCACAACCTGTTTGGCACAGCTCAGTCCTCTGGGCTTCCGGATTCTCCCTCTCTTTAAATGCATAAAACCTCCTCAGCAGATGTTTTAAAACAATGATCCGTGACAATGAGAGTTTAAGCTACTTTCTCCTTACCTCGCAAATTTTTAGACTCACTTTTTCGAAGACCGTTGCATTTCATGAGCTAGGCATTTGGGAAGACTTTTGGGGGGGATCCCACTCAATCAGGCCTTTAAGGCTGGGTGCGTGTTACTAGGATAGGCTAGGGAAGTGTGAGAACAAGCAGGTTCACCATCCAAAGTAACTTGGGGCCAGGGAGGGGGAGCTAAGTATTTGGGGATGATCTGGTGTAAGCACAGTGTCAATGTGAGTGTACGCCAGTGGTCTATGGAGATTGTGCCTTTTGGGGGTGTTTTGTTTGTACTTTGTTTGTTTGAAGGGGAAAGGTGGGTATGGAGGAATTCAGGCCTCCTGGTGAATAGCAAGGCAAGTGGCCCAGACAGAGAGAGGGTTACTATTAGCTGGGAGGTACAGTGCTAATTCCTGGGTGCAGCTCCTAGTGCTTAGCCTGACTAGAAGGGAACCCGGCCCTCCGAGTGACAGCGGGGAGGGATTCCCGGGCTAGGGCGGGGCGGGCGGGCCGTGGGGCGGGGCTGGGGCGGGGCGGGGCGGGGCTGGAAGCCGACTCTCGGGCTGCGGCTGCCGCGGGAGAGGCGTCCACAGCGGCGGAGCGGGCGGCCGAGCAGAAGCAAGGCGGCGACAGCGGCTGCGACTTCGGTGAGCGTGGTGCGAACGCGGCTGGGGCGCGGCAGGGATCGCGGGCTGAGACTCGCAGGGAAAGGCGCTGCGGAGGCGCAAGGGCCTCCCGAGCGCCAGACTTGGTGGAGCGGGGCGTCCGTGGTTCTCCTCACCCGGCTCGCAACGCCCTGCAGCCCCGGGCGAGGGAGGGAGGCAGCTAGCTCTCGACTCGGTCCTGAACTGTTCTCCTTGGTTCCCGAGCACAGAGGTCTGTGCGTCCATTGCTCCCTCTCTCCGGGTCTCCTGATTTTATTTCTTTTCCAGAAGAGTCCCTTCACCCTTCAACCACTCCCACCCCTATCGCCCCCCCCTCCCCCGAATCTTCATCTCCAAAGCTATTCTTCAGGAGATCCGCGATCTTCCTCCTCCGGGTTTCCCTGCGAGGGCCATGCCTCTGCTCCCCATATTTCTGTAGCCCCAAGGCGTGGATGAAGCTGGTCCTGGTCCCTGTACACCTGGACCCTTCTGCTGCCACCTGCCACAGAGGTGCTTACCCAGCAGGCAAACTGCTGAGCCTAGGACCTCCTCGCCTCCGCGGTATTCACTCCCCCTCATGCCAGAACTCCCAACTAGAGTCCAGCAGGAGGAGACTTTTCCAAGCTGGAGCTTCGGGAACAATTTGACCCACTTCCCGAGGCATTGGTCTCTGGCCAGCCATGCTTTTTGGTAGACACACCTGTCTCGTTTGCCAGCTGAGGGACTAACAAGAACACCTCTTGACAAAATGTGCCAGCCCGTCCCCTATTCCTTCCCCCAACCCCCATTCTTTTTCCTAGCTGTTAAACTTCTTGGCCTATGTCCCCAGAGAGGAAGGTCTAGAGCCTTTGCCATTTAAATCTGCTAAAGCTCTCACCCTCACCCCCAACCCCCATCTCTGTGAAGGTCCCCAGAATTCTGTCAGCCATTATTGGAGGAGGAAGGGTCCAGTACTGATAGGGCCACCATTCTGAGTTCTGGGTATGATTTCTTCTCCTATGTGGGTGATTCCCTGCCTGCTTCATAAAGAACCCCAGGCTCAGGGCTCCCCTGAAGCTTAGTGGTTTCCTTGTTAGAAACTTTCACTACTCTGACCAATCACCACCTCTTCTAGATTGGTCCAGGCTGAGTCCCCAGGGCTCAGGGAAAGCTGGGTTCGCACCAGCAGTTTGAGAACCTATGCTGGGCAGCAAACAGAGGGTGGTTCCTAGCTAGGCCTCAGCTTTGGGAAGACCAGCCTGTTAGGGTTGTTCCCAGTCAGACTGACTTTTACACACTGGTTCTGAGGGCTTCATGTGAAGAGAGGAGGCAGACCAGGGGCTGGTTTTCCTGCCTGTTTCTGACTGTCTTGTGTTGCTATGGTGACAGTTTTGCCTCTTCCTCCCCCTGACTCTTCTGGGAGCTGGTTTTTATTGGTCTGTTGTCCTGTCTTTTATGGCTCTAATTTCTTCTTTCTACTTGCTCTGAAATAAACAGTCATAAACATGGGCACTGGGCCCAGGCTGGGGGCTGGCAGAATCCACCTCCTTTGGGCCCCTAGCTCCTGTGCGGAAAGAATGCTGAAGAAGAGAAAGTGGGATAAACCTACTATGCTCCTCCTTACTCTCATCTTTGAGGAGGGGACAGTAGGATCCCAGGTGGGGTGCATAGTTGGTATCATACTTCTTGGTGGGCCAAACACTTGTGATAGCTCACTGGGGTGCCAGTGTTCTAAGGGAAGGGCAGCCGCCATCTCTCACTTTGCAGCTGAAGCAACTAAGCTCAGAGCAAGTGACTTGTTTCCCATGGGCTCTGGTTGATGTGAGCACACAGTCAGCTCTCAGATTTAATCAATGAAGGGAAGCCATGGAGCTGATACATGAATCTCCCTGCTTCCCATCCTGCTGTTCTCCCAGGTCTGTCTCCTCAAGGACTTCCCTGCACCAGGAAGTTAATTAGAAAGGGTTCCAGTCCCCTAACTCCTGTGACACATGCTGCCTTCCATGCCCTTTGGACATCCTGAACCCCAAGTGCTGGGGACCCAAGTTGAGAGCAGAGTGAAGCCACTTGTGACTTCCTGTTTTTACTCAGCACTGAGAGGAATTCTTCAGTTTGCTTTTGCTTATGCTCCCAGGGCCTAGATGCAACCGGATGACTCAAGGACACAGAGCCAGCCCTGAGAAAGGAGTTCCCAGAGAACTAACCCAGTCCATAGTATCTGTCACCCACTCTCCCCTGTCCGTGGCACTCTGCAGTGAAGCTCTTCCTCCCTTCCTGGTTATTTTTCTTTTCCTTGCATTCTCTCTTTCTCCCCTTTGCTTGGCAATGTTCTGGCTTGTTGAATTAGAGCAACATGTACAGACAAGGTATCAACAGCCTCTCGGTCAGCTGTTGACCCAGAGGAAGTCAGTTCGTTCACATGAACCTCATTCTGTCTTTCAAATAGACATGAAGCATCTTTATCTTTCCTGCTGGCTGTTGCTTCTTATCTTAGGATGGAATGTATTAGCCTACCTGCTATGTTTTGAATGGCTAGAAGGCTGAAAGACCTTTAGTGCCCTACATTTTGTTGGAAGATTTTTAGGTTAAAGAGATGCCTGAGCCACTTATTGGTAGGTTGAAATTTTTAGGATTTTTAACCCATAAACTTTCAAGGCCAGCGGCATTTCCTCGAGTTATTTTGTGGACTGTTCCTGGGATGCACACCTTCATTTATCCACGTCATATTTATGTACCAGATACAGTGCAGGGATCACAGAGGCATGACTTCCCCTTCTAAAAAATGTGGTCTGGTGGAAAAGGAAGGCCTGGAAATAGATTTTTGTCCTGCAGTCAGAGCAGTGTTTTGACAAAGGGATAGGTGGCGTGGAGTCCAGAGACGGCTCTTAGTCAGATCGTCCCTTAGGGTTGTTGGTCAGGCAGCCTGGGCTCTGTGGCTGAAGTACAACTGACCGACTACTGTCACTAGGAAGGCCCTCATTTAGCCTTCACAGAACCGAGTGATTATCAAAGAGAGCTCCTCCTTTGGGTCTGGTGAGCATATGACAAGGAGCCAGTCCTGCCTGTCTCTGGGAGTTTTGACTCACTCATAGTAGCCTCTGGTTCCTGCTTCACCTTGATTACAAATCCTTTCTATGATGCCACAAGAATTCCAAGACTAGATCTTATGGTGACTGGGAAGAGAGAAGATGATGGAATCAGGCATGAATTTAAGCTCCGTTGTGTCGTGTTCTGGCTGTGGGGTCCTGAATGTCTGCCTGAGCTCGCTGAGGTTCCGTGCTCATGGCAGCAAAACTCCAATACTTACACTTGTCTTGTTCCAGATTAAATGGTCTTATGTGTTTACAGGGCCTGGCATGGTGCCAATCTCACAATAGACTTGCTCTTATTTGCTTGTATTGATTAGAGAAGAGTTCTCCTGTTAAGGGGCTTCTGGGTCCTCTTAGCATCCCTGGGGACGGATCTCTGGATGAATCCTGGCCCTCGGAGATCCATTCATTATCTAGGAAGGTTAAAAATTGCCCACCGTCAGACTCCTAGCTTTGCTAGTTAATCTTCTAGTTTTCTCTTACCAGATAAGCCATGTTCTCCATCACCAGAACAAGTACCAGTCTGGAACACTTTTTGAAATGGAAATGCACTTCCAGAGTTGCAGGAATGCAATTTTTTCTCCCCTATCAGAATCCTTTAAAATAAATGTTTGCTTAAAAAAGAAACTCCTGGACCTGTTTAGCCCCGCCCCTTCCATTTGTTTTTAAATCTATGTTTATATATTTGCTTGTCTCTCTTCTGGATTTAAAGAAATGGGGACAGGGAGGTAAAATCGCATCAGCTAGTAAGTGGCAGGGCCAGAATTTAAAATGAGGTCCTGCTTACTCTTTGTGCCATGGCATACAATCTTGTCATTTTCTTGGCTGGTATGTCAGAGAACCAAAACAAGTGTGTTTGGAGAATACAAGTGGATTTTAGTAAGGGTGGAACTGGTTAGTGCTGTAGTAACTCAGACTCATAGTAAATATTTAGAGAGCTTATTAAGGTTTTGCTCTCAGTTCAGCATTAACAAGGCTTTCTGCAGCTGGCTGCGGGATTTCTTTTTACAAGTGATGAATAGAAGGGAACTCTGACATGTCTTAGTCAAGAAAGAACAGTTGATGGAATTCTAAGTGGATTTGTTAGCACAAAGAATGGATTGTTGGTTTGTCATTAATATAATCCAAATCACTGGGCAGGACAGGATTTTATCATTGAACATGTGAATGGAAAAATATCACAAGTGTTTCTCTGGGATGTAGACATAGTGAGAAGAGATACAACAGAGTTAGAATGGTTGATGACAGGTATGGGGGTAGGGAGCTTGTCAAAGGCAATGGTGGTATGGATTTAGTCTGCTGGTACAGCTCATATCTAGGAAGATGAGGGTGTGAAGTGGTTTGAGTGTTACTCTTTAGCCCTCAGTAGGTAAGGTAGAAGCCGATATTTCCATAATAGCCCTGCTGTTTCAAGTGCTGAGGACAGGGACCACACTTCCCAGCAGTGTGCTTATCAGGTCCAGCTGAGCACTGCAGACAGATGTGGTGCTATTTGCAATTATCTCAGGGCCTGAGTCTGGTGTCTGCTTATTTAATGACTTCACTTTCTAATAAAAATTCTGTATGGCATAGATAATTAGATTTTTAAAATGAAACTGGGAAAGAGAGTGCCCCAAAGAGTTTAATTGCAGTTTTATGATAGATCAAGCACAAACATGGGATCGTTCATTTATATAACCAATGCTTACCATGTGGGCTCTTGCCCTTGGCCTGTGCTTGGTTGAGTACCTACAGATCAGTGTAGTATTACCCCTGCCCTCAGGTAGCCGCCACTCCAAAGGCGAAGCAAAGGAGGAAGGACCCACCCAGGCATGGCCAGGATCATAAAACAGCTAGCTAAAGGAAGAGGTAACATAACACAGTAGAGTCCATTCTCAGGGTAACTCAATTCCCTCTTGAATGCTGAGACAGAAAAGTGTGTGCCCAGGAACAACTGTGTTCAGCTCTTGACACCCAGCCTACCTTCTGGGATACAGGAGGAGCAAGCCCCTGGGCTCCTGCTTCCCTGTCTATAAAGCAGGAAGGATTTGATGGCTTGAAAGGATTTTTCCATGTCTAGTCTTCAAAACCCTTTGGTTTATTTTACCCATTGGTCAGTGAAGAAAGGTGTCCTGAAAGCTTTAGTGAGCCAGCTTCTTGAGAGAGCTGAGAAGAGTCAGGAGTACTTCCAGGGAATCCTCTTAGAGAGCTGCTCCACCCCAGGAAGAGAGCCATTTTCTGATTGAGCACCCCCTCCCACTGCCCCCAAATGATTGAAAGTCAAATCAGATGAGAGCAGAGGATCAAGGAAGGTCACAGGAGTGGAGCAGAGCTAATACCATATTCCATAGCTTTCATTAAGGTGAATGGAGAAGGGGCTGGTCTCACATGCTCACCACCTACAATGGCCTTCTGCCTTGAGTTGATGTCCTTTAAACCTTTTTTTTTGGGGGGGGGGAGTGGGTGTGGATGGAGCTTGTGTTACTTTTTTAAAACTAAATTAAAATGCACATGAGGAGCAATGAACAATCTACTTACTTCAGGGCCTTCAAGTTCTTTCAAGGCCATCAGCAATGAGGTCTTGGTCCATGTAGGAACAGTGATGCAGTTAGATCCAAGTCAGCCAAAGTGGGGAGGCAGCATGCTGAGGACAGGGCCATGGATGCAGAGTCAGAAAACACCATGGATCTTACGTCCACACTGTCTTCTCACGTGCAACCTGGGCTTTGACAAGTTGTCTCCCTTTTAATTTAATTTAATTTAATTTAATTTAATTTAATTTAATTTAACATTTGAGTCTTCTGCCACCTTTGGTGCTATGTGGGAAGCAGCATTCATGGAGCAATAGAAGATCTTGCAGCAAGATAATACCAAGCATTTGATAACCATGTGGGGCAAAGTTCTGAAGGACACATGCAGGAGATATTAACTCTGCCTTGTGGCTGGGGAAGCTAATACCCAGAGGCATGTTTAGGAACTTCGATAATGTTGCCTCACTAGAAAGATGGCCAAGATGGTGTTTGCTCCTATGTGAAATGCCTTTGAGAGCCATTTTCTCTCCATCACTCACACTGTAAATAAGAGACCACACATGGGTGAGGAATGTGGTACTCATCAGCAAGTTTCTTCATAAAATACTCATCTCAAAAAGATAGCAATTCTGTGCTAGCCAGAGGCACCTCCACTCTTTGAAACTGAAATAAACCAAGTGGAATCAAGCTTGTGTTTTAAGTTTCTCCCTGCAACTGACTGATGTCTTTCAGGGTGTCCTTGGCTCAGCCTCCTTTGTGGAAGGATGCTATCTGATAGTAATGAGCTGAGCCTGAACTCAGTCCTGCTAAGTGATGGGTCCCTCCCAATTGAGGCAGGAGCTGTGCAATGTATTTTTCATACACTTCCCTGAGACAGCTGGCAACCCAGGAAATACAATAGAACTATGTTCTCAGCTTACAGAATGACAGAGTCAGTTGTACATGAATACCTTTGGTGTCTTTTTCCTAGATTGGGGGGGGGGGTATGGGTGGGTGGGTGGGTGGGTAGATGGATGGATGGAGGGATGAGAGATTTTATATAGGAAAGATGCAGAGGAGAAAGAAGGAGTGAGGTGAACAAGAGAAGAGATGGATGAGTGTGAGAAGAGGGAGAGTGTCATATATGTATACACACAGACACACACACACACATATACATACATGCACAGAGATACTGAGAGAGAGAAAGAGAGAGAGAGAGAGAGAGAGAGAGAGAGAGAGAGAGAGACAGACAGACAGACAGACAGACAGATTTACTCTACAATTTTTAAATACAGAGCAATGACATGTACCTGGGAGCCTGAGCTTCTCTGAAGCAAACAACTGAGTTGGGATCTTGGTATTTCCCTTGGTCAAATTCCTTAAGTTTGTGAAGTTTTCCAGTTTGCACATGGTAGGTGATGATGTTTGTGTCTCATGGATAGTATGAGGGATATGTTGATTAAATATTGATCATGTACTCTTTCTGCTTGGGCTTTGAATAAAATCTGTTTGAAAAGTTTTGGCCACTCTTGTAGGTTCCTCTTTGGTGTTCTGATGAGAGCGGCCACAAAAGTTTCTCCCTTTCCCTTGACAACCCATCTCTGAGTCTCCCCCTGAAAAGTCCCGTCCTGCAGACTCCCATCTCTAGCCTGTGAGCTCCTGCTCCGTGGCACACACACAAAATAACCTTTGTGCAGTATTGCGGGATCCTAACAAGGAAAACCAAGAATCAGTCTGTGTATGTTTCTTATCAATCTCCTTGCTCATTTTCTTATTTTTCAAATAGGTTTTTCCCCCTAGTGTGTTGATATTTCAAACCTGGGCTCTTAAATACCTTCCCAAGAAATAAATAGGGTCAAAAGCAATCTGACATACCCACATCTTTTTATTGCTGGGTCCGAAATTTCAAAAGGCTCTATCACTATTTTGGAAGTAAAAGCTAGCCCAATTTTATGTGAGACTATTTATAACTCTTATTGGTCTCATTTGGGGTAAATGAGTTTTTCAGCAGAAAGGTGAGTGCTTCAGACCCTCCTGGGGGAGCACATAGGAGTTAAGTATGTTCTTTGTTCCTTTCTGAAGTATAGAGAACACTGAATTTAGAGGCACATCATGTCTGAGAAAATCATCCCAGGAAAGACTGATGGGCTTTTGTTGCAAATGTCAGGAGCTCACAGTATCCCTGGGGTTAGGAAAAACAGTAATATGTTTTTGTCTCTGGAGAGAGTGTAGGTTCACTGGTTGGCGTGTCCTGTGGGAAGAGGGCCATCTAGGAATAGAGAACCTCAGCTGGGAAAATGCTTCATTTAGATTTGCAGGTAGGCAAATCTATAGGGCATTTCCCTGATTAATGATTGACATAGGAAGGCCTACTTCCTGTGGGCGGTGCCACCCCAGGGCAAGTGGTCCTGAGTGGTGTAGGAGAGCAGGCTGAACAACCTAGCAAGTGGTGTTCCTATAGTTTCTGCTTCCGTTCCTGACTCCATGTTCTTGCCTTGAGTTCCTGTCCCTGACTTGCATCAATGATTGGCTGTGACTGGAACGTGTAAGCCAAATAATTCCTTTCCTCTTCATAGCAGGTAGGGTCCATAGTTGCTTTCGATCATGGTGTTTATTGCAGCAATAGAAAGCAAACTAGGGCAAATGGAACGGTCACATAGTGCATTCCATTCTAATCAGAAGTCTCAGTGGCTACTTTCCTACTTTTTTCACTTTAGATCGCACCATGTGAACATATTGTTAAGAGTAAAGCAGAACCAGCAATTTGTTCAAACATGGCTTCCAAAAGTTTCAAAAGGACAAGGCAGTTTTCCAAGCAGAAGTTTCTTAGAAGAAGAAAGGAGTGGGAATTTTGTTTTTGTTTTTTTTGTTTTTTTTAACCAAGTGTGGCATTAGGGGAAGACAGACGGGACTTTTTCAGTCTGACTCATCATCATTTTAGCCTTGTGAAGAGGAACCAGGCTTGAAGAGGGAGCATGGGGAAGTGAGAAGCCCCAGGCAGAGCGTGAGAAGGTCTTGGCTCTCAGTTAGGGCTTGCTCTTGACTTACTGAGTGGCCTTGGACTTGTTACTTCCTTTCCTTCTTCCTAGAAGCCAAGTTTAAGTAAATGCCCTTTATCTTTCTTTGAGCCTGGGTCTGGATGCCAAGGCCCCAAAGGACAGGAGTGAGAAGGGAGACACACTAACTGCCTTCTAGTGGCCTCTTCCTATGGCTTCTATGGACTCGTGACACAAGAAAACCTCTCAGAACTTTCCTTCACTTCTTTCTTAGTAATGATCTTTCCTTTAGATGCTGCTTTCCGGATGCAGTTTGTCCCCAGAACCTTCACTGTCATTCCTAGGGACACTATTTGCTGGCTGATGGACTGGCCAAGAAGATGGTGACCATGGCACCAATATGGCCATTGTCAGTGGTTGCATGTCTCTCTATAATAACAAGATGAGAACACACTGGGCATTGTGGTGACAAAGAGGGCTGGAACAGTTCCCTCTTGGGGAGTAGAGGGCCAGGGTTAGGTCTGCTCAGGAAAATGAAAGGATGTTAAAGGTCCCGTGAATGAAATGAAATGAAAGGTCCAGTGTTAAAGTCCGAATCAGTGTGGATCAGTACTGAAACAGGGACATTATGCAGAGAAATTATATAACCAATGCCCAAATGACCCTTCACTCGTTCTCTTTCCTTCTCTTTTGAGTTTATGCTTAGTGTGTGTGTCATCGTTCTGACTTTACCCTGTTGGAAGTTGAACCTTATTCCAGGATCCATTAGGTATGACAAGTTGTAGTTCTACATTCTTTTGAGATCATCTGGAGGAGATTCTCCCTCTGCAGGAGCTGGGACAGGATCAGTGCCTTTAGCACAATGGGTAGTTTCTACAGTGAAGATATGACAATGGGTCTGGAACCTTCAAAGCCTGACTGGTAGAGACTATTCAAGTTCATGGAACTATAAATATGGCCCACCTCAGAGTACCACTCCAAAGTATTGGACTTTATCTGTTCCAGAAGCCTCTCGGTGTATGGGTGTGTATGTATGTGTTGTCATATTCAAGTCTATTTATTATTTACGTATTTAGTGTGTGTTACTCATATACAAGTCTATTTATTATTCACTTATTTACTTAGTGTGTGTGTGTGTGTGTGTGTGTGTGTGTGTGTGTGTTTGTGTGTGGGTGAATTGTGTGCATGCATGTTCGAATACACATGCAGGCTTACCTGCCATAATACTTGGGTGTTGGAGTTGAGGGCAGCCTGTGGGAATTCATTCTCTTCCCTTGCCACATAGGTTCCAGGGATCAACCGTAGGCCATTAGGGTGAGCAGCAAGAGCCTTAACCCACTGAGCACTCTCGCCACATCTATTGTGTTCATATAGTGAGGCATATGTGGGAGGTGTGTAAGTGTGTAGCAAACGTGTGCTTGAGAGTAGGCCAAAGGTGTAGAATGTGTATGTGTGTACTATAATGTGTGTGTGTATATAGTTTGTGAGTGTTTGTGTGTAATATGCATGGTTTGTGTGAGATGGTATGTTGTTTTGCTGCATGCTTTGAGTATGTGCAAACTATGAGTATGCATGCCATGTTATAGGCGTGTGAATACATGAGAGGGGAGAGATGGATGTGCTGCATGGGTGTGCTTTGTGTGTGCTGGGTGTGAACTAGAGTGCATATTGGGTTGTGTGTGGTGTGCCTATGTTGGGGGCATTTGTGTGTTCTTTCAGATCTAGGGCAGTGTTTCTTCATGCAGGGCCCTCCCAGGTTTTATAGACATGACTTTGGCTTAAGCCAACTCTTGCCTTTGTGTGGCTCATGAAAGAAACTGGCTTCTCAAGAGCTCCTTTAGCTGAAACTGAGGGACCTTCTGGGATGTTTTAGGCACAGCAACCACAGAAAAATGCAAAGCTGAAACTAAAGGGCAGATGCAACTGAATCATTGCTTCCTGGGGACAGTGTCTAATCCTTCTGCTGTGGAGACAGACCCTCATAAAATTTCATTCTAAACATATATTTAATTCTAAGCATTTGAGTGTGGCTTTAAAAAGAAAGAACAAGACTTGAATACAGGTTTAAAAAAAATAGGAGACTAAACATATTCCATTTTGCTTAACGTGGTCCATTGCTAGAAGTGGGAAAGATGGGGAAAGAGGAGAAACTGTTGAGTTGCCTCTGCCCTGTGGAGCTATGACTTGCTCTGTTGTTGCCTCCTGTGCCTTCTGTCTTCTCACAGGTCAGACCAGCTGGAGAGGGGGAGGTAGCAGGGGCTGGGATTAGCTGTGAAAGAGAGAACAGAAGCAAGGATAAACCATAGCTACACAGTTCTGCTTACTGAGCTGGTGGTGATTAGAGAGAGGCTGTGGGAACAGGAAGGCTTGTGAGGATCTTGACCCTAGATACTAAGCCTGGTTCTACAGATGACCGGCCCAGCTTGTGAGGTCCACTTTCCTTTCTGAGTCTCAGCTCTTCCTCCTCTAATGAGAGAGCTTAATAAGGTGTCTCTTGAAACTGGACTGGGAGACAGATCTGGCCCTGTGCACCAGTCACAGGCTTTGGGACCAGTGGGTGGGAGATGGATCTGTCTTTAGCCTGAGGTTATTCTTGTGGAGAGTCTCATTGTGCAAGATAGAAATTAGGGTTCCCTCTAAATGTGAATGTGGGGATGAATATGAATATACCAGTAAGGGTACCACATTAGATACATAGCTTTTGCTTGCTTTCTGCTTTAACCCTCTGTGTGCTGGAGCCCTTCCCTCGATTCCCCTTCCCTCCTCTCCCCTCTTCTTTCTTCCCCTTCCCTTTCTTTTTCCTCCCCCCCCCCCCTTACTTACTGGATCTTACTAATAAGGTAGTGAGTATTGCAAATTTTTCTGTTAAACCTCAAATTCAGAAAGTAGTTTGAAAAGCTCGTATAAACTAAGGTATCTACAGGGTGCCGCCTATTAGGTTGTGTATACATGTGAGGTTTTTCTTTCTTCTAACCAATCATTTTTAGACCCACGTTGGTCTCTAAGTTTTCAAAGAATTCTTAAATCTTCTGTTGTATTAATTCAAATGGGTTTTGTTGTTCGGCAAACATTTAGCCATTAGTGAGCATTAATTATCTCGCTGGCAGGCTTTTGTACAGACTTCTCAGGCAACTGATACTGGTGAGGCCCATCTTTATTCATCTTTTAAGAATCAAGACATGGTGACTAAGAATGCATTTTTTTTTTTTTTTCTGAAATTGCATGAAGACATAGGACTCAAAGTGGGCAGTCTAAATAAGGTGCAATCTGTCTGTTTCTGAACATTGTCTGCATTCCCAATACCACACAACTCATGATGGTTCTAGGTCACAGGGTTTTGTTTGTTTGTTTCCACTTTCTGTCCATAACCAGTCCCTTAAGCTTCAGAAAACACAACCCCAGATTTGATTTCTTTGCCTTTTTCCCAAATGGAGTTTCATGCCCCACCCCCTTCCAACCTTAATGTATGTAAATTTCATGCAAATAGTATCTTCTGTTTGCCACGTGCTTCCAGAGTGCCAGACGCTGCTCTGGAAACTTTCACATGTGTCAAGTAATGGAGAGGATGCTGGGTGGTGCTCTCATTATATAGAGAGCAAAGCTTAGATGCAGTGTTGCCTTTCTTTACCGGAAGGCAGATTGTATAGAAAATGCTTGGCCTGCTTTCTGTGTGAGCCATTCACAGAGTGCAGTTCAGAGAATGTTTGGTATTGTGCCCTGGCCTGGAGTTCAGACATCCTTATTCCATCCTGGAATCAGGTTCCAATGACTCTTTAGCTCCCACCCTCACTGTACTGGGCTTCCCCAGTTTCTTTCTGTGGTTAAAACTCAGGCCCTGGCTTTTAGAGAAAGACATGTTTCCTTTTGGTCGCTCTCATGTTACATCAGCCCACTCTGTGGTTGGCATGAGTTTTACTGTCGGAAAATCCTTTTTTTAGTTTTATGGCTCATCATAGACTTGCATATATTTTGTATTAGCTTCATATTACAAAATAAAAAGATGGAATATCGTTTGCCCCAAATCACACACGAGTTGCAGCCTCTTTCCAAGGTGCAGTCTGTACTTCAACAGATCCTTAGGGACTCAGTTCTAACAGACCCTTCTTCTGTTCCCCACCAAACTCATCCATAGATTCATCTGTCCATTTGTTTAATGGGAGGTCATTAAGTATCTGTAGTCAGGTACTGTTCTGTGTGGGGGATGGGGTAAGCAGTGACCCAGACAGAAAAAACTCCCTGGCTTCACAGATTTGATTATATTCTGATGGGGAAAGATGGGCCATGACACATGAGCAAGTTAAATATGATAAGAGAATAACATGAAGTAAAGCGAATCTTAGATGATTCTAGAGTGATGAGTGGTTCTCATCCTGCCTGATGCTTCAACCCTTTAATACAGTGCCTTATGTTGTGGTGACCCCCCCAACCATTAAAATTACTTTTGTCTCTTACTTCATAATCACAATTTTGCTACTGTTATGAATCATTATGCAAATATTTGATATGCAGGCTATCTGATATGCAACCCCTGTGAAAAAGAGTCATTTGTCCCCGAAGGGGTCAAGACCCACAGGTTGAGAATCACTGGTGTAGAGGGTGAGGCTTGTCTGAGAGGAAGTGTAGTCTCTATTTTGAGCAAGACGGTCAGGGAAGGCCTCACCAGAAGGTGGGGACTGTGTGAAGACCTGAAGGAAGTGAGAAAGTAAGCCTCATGTGAATAGTCATGGGAAACCATTGTTCGTATTGAGTCTCAGCGTATACCAAAGCAGGGATGTAGAGTTCTTGGCCAGATGGTAAGCATAGTGAGGGAACAAGGTGGGTTTCAGGTGATGAGGTTGCCAGCCAGCTTGTGATTTTCGTACCTCCTGCCTCCCACTGACTGAGACTGTAGACTTCATATTTACTGTTAACTGGTTTGTCTGACATTAGACTGTGCACCTAGAGGGCAAGCCTGGGCTGGTTGGTAATCACATCTCTAGCTCACCCCATGAGGCCTGGGGCAGGAGGAGAGTTTTGTGATCTGTTTCTCCCCCCCCCCCCTCCTTTGACTATCCTAGTCAAAGATGATTTGGAACATGGGAGTTTCGGTGGTGTACTGGTTCCACACCCCACTTGGCTAGATTTTTGCTTAAAAAGCCATCGGAGGACAGGGCAGGATGGTTTTAAAATGAATGAGGTACCAGGAAAATCTGGAAGTGAAAGCATTGGAGGGGAGAGTGTTAACTGGAGTCCTGAGGATGAAGAAGAGCCTGAGGGATTAACAGTACAGGAGGTCCCTGCTGGGAACTGCTGTTTATAAAGTGTGACTAAGGGGCCGAACCTGGAAAGCTCTGCAGAAACTCTTAAGTGTGTGAAGATTTCATCCAGGACTCCAGTTCACCACTGGGATGACTCAGAGGTAGCAGAGAAGACCTTTCAAGGAAGAAAAGCATTTTCACAGTGAACAGAACTCTTGTTCTCTCACACCTGGAAGGCTCGAGTTCCTTCTTGGTGGGAAGCAACCACTGAGGAACGCAGGTGAGCTGAAGAGGAGGGGAAAGGGCTCTGAAGAGCACCCTGAGGCTAGGGGACCTCGTGCTGCCTGTTCCAACTTCCTGTGGCTCCCAACCTGACTCTTACATCCTTAGGATGGAAAGATTGCCCATAGCAAGTTTTGTCAATGTAAGCCAGGTAGAAGATAGTGATGAGGAGAAACTGAAGACAGAACATCATGAAGCTCTGGGGAGGCCATCAGGGTGTGTATACAAGGGAGTGATGAGCTTGGGATTTCATCCAAACTCTGGTGTGTGTGTGCGTGTGTCTGTCTGTCTGTCTGTCTGTCTCTGTGTATAAACATATGTATGAATATATGTGTATATCAGTTATTACATTGCTGAGAGGCAAGTGAGGAAAGGCTTCTTTCAGCTCATGTTTGAGACGGTTTCAGTGTGTCATAGGGGAAGGCACAGTGCAGCAGCTCAGTTCACGGCAGCAGTGAGAGCAGGTGGATAAGGCTGCTCACACACTCAAGGACTCTACCCAGTGACCCCTCTTCTCTGAATAGACCATAACTTCCACTGTTTCCCTGACCTCTGCAAGTGGACCATCTGCTGGGGACCAGGCCTTTGAAACCTAAGCATATGTGGGGTACACTCCAGATTCAAATTACAAGTATGCATGCCATGTGTGGAAACTAGCAGAGTATTCACTCACGTGTGTTAGGGAAAAGGGGATTCTTTTTCCACTGGTAGGCCATAGATGAAAGGTTTGCTTAAATATAATACAGGGGAAACAAAGGTTTGTCTTTATTTTATTTTATTTTTAGTTAAATAGCTGTTTTTGAGGGATGAACAGAGTGCACATGAAGCTTAAGGAGCCTGGGTGCAGGGCTGGAGAGGCTGCTCAGAGGTTAAGAGCATACACTGTTCTCGTAGAGGACCGAAACTTTGGTTCCCAGCAAACACATTGAGTGACTCTGCCTGTTGTTCCAGATCCACAGAATCCAGTGTCTCTTTCTGGTCTCTACAGACACCTGCAGCCAGTTACACATAACTCCCCCCTCACACACACACACCTGCAGCCAGTTATACATACCCCACACACACCTGCAGCCAGTTACACATAACCCCCCCTCACACACACACACCTGCAGCCAGTTACACATACCCCCCCACACACCTGCAGCCAGTTACACATACCCCCACACACACCTGCAGCCAGTTACACATACCCCCACACACACCTGCAGCCAGTTACACATACCCCACACACACCTGCAGCCAGTTATACATAACCCCACACCTGCAGCCAGTTACACATACCCCCCATACACCTGCAGCCAGTTACACATACCTCCACACACACCTGCAGCCAGTTACACATACCCCCCCACACCTGCAGCCAGTTACACATACCCCCCCGCACACCTGCAGCCAGTTACACATACCCCCACACACCTGCAGCCAGTTACACATACCCCACACACACCTGCAGCCAGTTACACATACCCCCCACACACCTGCAGCCAGTTACACATACCCACCCCCACACCTGCAGCCAGTTACACATACACCCCCACACACACCTGCAGCCAGTTACACATACCCCCACACACACACCTGCAGCCAGTTACACATACCCTCCCCCACCACACACACACTAAAATTGAAGAAGCCTGGGTTGGTCACATAAGGCCTGGCCTCAGGGAGACTTGAATTCTGTGCCCTAACAGTTGTGATAAGTTGCTTGGATTTCCTGATCCAAACACACATTCCAAGTTTTTGAAGTCTTTGTCTTAAGAAGACAAAACAAAAATCAACACCACCACCAAGAAAACATTTTGGTTACCTGATATTAGAGGATGCAAACTTAATTCTGTGTCTGCCAGTGATGTCTCATGGACTTTCCTGTCCTCATGGTCCAATGGGGTTGATCTCTGTCCTGCTTTCCTTCCTCTAGAGGGTATTTTACAGTGACAAACAAGCTTTGACACAGATGAAAGTTCTGCACAAATCACATGCCTATCAGGGGCCTCCATTCACCATGTGATGCCTGGGTTGAGATGAAGTCTTAACATTTGTTCAGAACTAAATTTGTGTCAACTTTGCTCCTCTTGGTATGCCTCCAGCTGACTGCTTGGGCTTTCTTCCAGCCTCAGAACTTCTTTTCCTGATTTATATTAGTATTTGCTCTCTGTAGTTGAATGTAATGTTTTAATAACATACACATGGGCACACTTAGCTCACTACCAGGAGGTGATTATTATTATTATTATTTTTAGTTGCTATTGCAGTAACGAGGTGGCGGGGGTTGTGGGGGGGGTCATGGTGGGGGGGTTGTGGTGACGATGCTCAGAGGAGGGGGGCCTGGCACTGCATGGAAACATCATCTGTGGGCAAAAGGGGAGGGTGGTGTCAAAATTCAGCCTAGCCTGGGTTAACATTGGAAACCAGTGATGTGAACTGTGGTGAGAAACCACATGCAAGGTGCCAGCACCCCCAGAAGTAGCTGCTGAGAACCAAGCTGGCTAGCAGAGGGCTAAGTGCTGCAGAATGCCTTCCCTGTCTGCCTGCAGGATTGGGAAGTGTGGGGCCAGGGTGAAGTGTGTCTAAACTGATGATCAAGCTGACTCATCTGCCCGGGTTGAATAGACCTTTTTTTTTAAGTTGAAAGTAAAAGGGAAAGCAGAATAAAGAGAGGGGGAGGGGGAGAACAGTAAGTTTTGAAGCAACAATAGGAACAAGAACATTGCATTAGTCACTGGAGTCAGACTGAGCCTGTGAACTTCTGTCCTGAGTAAATACCTCTCAGAAGAGGCATGGAGGTCAGTGCTCCTTCTGTCCTGCTGAAATCACACACCCTCTGTTAGCATTCTCCATTCTCATTCCAGGCATGTGGAGAGCATTCTGGGAATTTCAGTCAAGGAATCTTAAGACCACTCCCCAGCCTGAGCTCGGGGAGATTTCCCAGGCCATAGAGGAGGAATACCCCTCCCTGACACACTTCCCTCCTCTCAGTGTGACTACATGGCATACTAGGGGTGAGCTGAGAAGCCGGCTGGGTTTGGTGGGATTAAGGGCGCTGTACTCTGATTCTGATGTCTTTGGTTTCATGCTTCTTGTTCACTTGCTAGGTTGCCTCTGATACTGGGAACTGTCCCACAGACAAATGAAACCTTAATGGTTTGCTAGAGTTTTAATTTTCTGCAGTTTGTATGGGCTTTACACTCATGCAGGTAGGAAAGCCTTTCATTGCACTTGGTTATTAAAATGTGTGCGGGTTTTTTTTTTTATCCTGCTTTTAGATCCTTCCTGTTTGATTTCCTTCTAACAGACACTCTGTTAGTAGCGACGTTACTCATAGAGTGGGCTTAGTTCTCTTATCTGATCCACTATATTGGTTATAAGCACAAAATTAATTGGGAAAAAAATGTTGTGTATCAGTCAGTTTTGCGGAGGTAAGAAGATCCTCGTCCTAGTAGTCGAAAACAACAAGTATCTGCCTTATGCCACATTTCGGAGGCTGTGAGTAGGCTTCTGTGGTTCTTCCCACATTTCTTATTATATCTAGGGCCAGATTTTTTTTTTTTTAATGTGTAAAGCTAACGTTAGGAAGATGAGGGTGAGGAAGGCAGCATAAACTTGAGAAGCCTGCAGATGCGTCTGCTGGGGTGCAGTGTTCTCTATGCCATTCACATTCCCTTTGTTAAGCAAGACAAGTGACCAAGTGTTCCATCAGCTGATACCCTCCCATGGAAGAGGAGGTGGCACATGCAAGGCACATGGCAGCCAGTAAGGCTGTGGGATCTTTTAGAGTTGGGAAAATAGTATAAACTAGCCTCCAGGTGGTAAACCTATTACATAAGGTACGAACAGTATTTTCTTAGTATGACAGTATTTGGTGGTATCCAAGGAATGGAGTGTATAGCTGATGTCAGTGTTTTTGAGGGAAATATCTGGACTAGGAAAGCTCTATGACATAGGAAACTGTGCTATATACTATTAAGTCTTATGAGCCAGCCTTGTATTCCCCCTGGTAAATAGTAGGTGATCAATACATACATCTTGTTCTGAATAAATCCATGAGGTCACAGCTGCTCTAATATTCTAGAAACCCAAGAAAATCAAACACAGTTGTTCCTCTATATCCTAAGATTCATAGTCTGTAGATCTCACTTGTCATAAGTGGAAAGCATTTGAAAATAGCTTGCATTCTAGTGATGTGATCCAGTATCAGTGTGACTGTTAGGCCTAGAGAGTTAGAGTGCTGTGTGCTTATCTTTGTCATTATTTTCTAAGCAATCTATTTTGCAGTGATTTATATAGCATTTAGGTTGTATTATAAGAAGTGATTTAAAGTAATAGAAAGGATATGTGTAGGTTATGCATAAATATTAAACCATTTTGTAGAAGGATTTGAACATCTGTGAACTTGGGTGTCTGGGGGAAGCACCTTCCCAGTAGATGCTGAAGGATGACTATATAATTACTCTCTTTGCAATCTACTTGTGATTAGAAAATTTGACAGTGCACATATGGCAGCTGTGTGATAGAAAGGTACACATATTTATCAACTTATTCCTTAAATTAAAGCATAATCCAGTTCTTCAAGTATTTAGCCCTATGTTAGAATTAATTATCAAACATCAATGCTATAAACTTAACTCAGAGTACCAGCATCTTAATGATCAATGTCTTTGACAGGAACAGCAATCACATAGTGCTTTTGACAGTGGCAGCATCTTTCTTTGGGACTGTCCTGAATGTTTGTGATTCTTGCTACCTCTTTACGGTAGCAGTTTGGGGACAGCATTTTCTATTGCCATTTTGTGTTGTAGGAGGATTCAGTGAGATGATAGATTAGTTTGGAATCTTCACAATTGTGGTGGGGCATGTATTGTTTGGGTATCCTAGTTGGACAGGAATTCTGTTAATTCCAGTTTGGGGTCTCACATTCTTGGAATGGTTTGTGCGAATTTTCTATAGTGAGACTCATTTGAAGCACAAAAACCATTCACAGAGACCCTATCTGTCTTTGTCACGGACCTCTAGGTTGTGTCTCTTACTGACCTTGGTCAGGCAATGCTAGTCTACAGAGACTGTAGAACCCGCTGTAACTCATGAACCATGGTATGTCAAGAGCCATCACAGGAGAAGAAAATGGTAACAGGGAGAATTAACCTGTGTTAATTAGACAAATACTCAGCCTTCTAAGGCTATCCATACACTAGAAGCACCCTCACATGTCCTCTGAGGTGGTGCCACTCTGTCAATCTCTTTCTCTCTAAAATCTTGACTAATTCACAGCTGGAGAGGCCAATGTAATCAGTGACATGACCTTGGGGACAATGAAATGTCATTCTGGGTATACTTTAGCATTAGGAAAGAAACTATACGCTTTATTTGCACATCAAGTGTTTTTAACTTCTGCTGACATTAGTGAAGAAACACTCACTATCCACCTCTCAAGTTACATGGGGGAACTGAGAGCCCTACATTTTCATCCTTGATCTTCATAATTACCTTGAGAATTGGTTCTCATTACCACTTACTCCAGTTTTTGGAGGACAGAAAAGAAACTCATATATGTACATCTCCGTATTTGGCCCAGGTCAGATAGCTGATAGCTGGAGAGGAAAGGATTGAAACCCTTAGTGCTGAGTATATCCAGTCCACAGTACATGTTTTTGCTTTGTAAGAACAGTGGTCAGTGCTCTACTTGGTACTGAGGAAATTCATCTCCCCATATACCTGGGACAATGTGGCTAAGGAATTATGTTGACAAACCTTTGTTATATAGCTTGAGGAGATTGTCATGAAGGTCTTGGGGACCAGGAGTGGCCCATTATAAAGTCTACTCCCATTTGCCAGCATGTGTTTGTGTACAGAACAAGTACTGCTTAGGCGTGGTGTCCCAGGGAGGGGCTTCTTCCTATGGAAACCTTGTTAGCATCTTCCCCAGCTGAATGTCTACCTCCTGATGCTTCTGAGCATGTGCAGTTGTATCAGGTCTGATACTGGGCCTAGTTCAATCATTCATTTATTTTCTTATTCAGTGAAACAAATAATTATTGAATGCACACTATGTTACTGGCACCTCAAGTGAAGTAAGACCCCTGGTCTGTCATCTATTTGTCTGTCTGTCTGTCTGTCTGTCTGTCTGTCTGTCTGTCTGTCTATCTTCCTGCCTGCATGTTTGTGTGTTTGTCTGTCTATGCCAATGTCCATATTGTGTTAGGCAGTGACAGATATCATTGAAAGATATAAGAACAAAGGAGGTAGGAGTGAAAAGCATTACAAGTGATTCAGGGAAGACGATTTTATGACTGAACAGATAAAAGAAGTTGGTCAGGTTGAACCATGTGAATATCTCAAGGGAACGTGTAGAACATACAAAAGAGAAGAAAAAGGAAATTAGAGAGACCTTCCTCTACCATGGAGAGTGTGGTCTGTGAAATCAAAGATCTGCAGAAGAGGGCAGAATATCTGGGATGAAATATAACCATCAGAGGTCATAGGTGAAGTAGAAGCTGGACCCCATCTGAAGGACCTCAGAGGATTTATATTAAACAAGGAGAAAGAAAACCAAACAGAAAATGCCGTGTATGCTCAGCTCTGTCTTGGGACAAATCCTTTTTAATAATTTTGCAAGAGAATCTTCTATAGGCAGTATATCTGAGCAAGCATGGCAAATGCTTGTCTGTCATTAGATAATTCACCAATGACAAAGACAAGGTGTAGACAGTCTCAGGTATCAGAGCTAAACCTACACCAAACCGATAAAACATATTTTTTGGAAGGAAGACTATAGCCAATGAGGTTTCATTGCTTTAAAAAAAAATACTAGCAATTCTGTTACCTGGTATATTGTTTTATGAAGATCTAGGTGTAGCACAGAGATATAGACTAAAGAAATGATAGATAAATAAATAAATGAGAGATGATGATGACAGGTTAGAGGGAGAGAAAGAGGGAGCAGGTAACTCTGCAGCTGTAGAAGCTCAGAACTCCTGAGATCTGCAGTTGGCACACTGCAGTTCCAGAAGAGCTGATGGTCTAGATCTGCAAGACTGAACACCAAGAGAGCTCACAGTGTGGTTTCCAGTTCTATTACAAGTCTAAATGTATTAACCCGATAAGGCAGAGAGAGAATTTTCTCTCCATGTTCTTTAACTCAGGCCTTCAATAAATTAGAGGAGCTCCACCCACTTGTGGGAGGCCACACTGCTTTACTTTATCTGTGGATTCAACAATCTCTCTCATACATATACACAGACACAGACACACACACACACACACACACACAGAGAGACACACACAAACACATTTATCAATGTGTGTTTAATAAACATTTAGGCATCCCTGTGGCCCAGGCAAGTTGATATGTACAGTTAACCATAATGGGAAGCATTTTTAAAATTATAATAGGACTAAAGAAAGCAAAAATTTACCATGAGCAAGTGTCATTATTTTTCTGGGGCTGCTTTGATTGCACAGGAGCCCTGAGCTTGGTTGCCCCACAGCCCCATTAGCTCTTAATACTGCCTGGCTTCTCTAGATTCCTAAGATTCTTTATTTGGCCTATGTGAGCATGAGCCATTTTCTGGGCATCTCTCAAGTTGGAGCATAGACTTGTAGTTCCAAATAACGCACCTTTGCACGCAATTGATACATTTATTTGCTTACCTTAATGAGGGTTTGTGGGATAAATATTCAAACCAAGAGGTGAGTTTGTCCACTGAGAGGCACCCAAATGCCAATCCTAAAGTCATTTGTAATTTTTCTTTGTGGTTATGAAATTTCTGGCAACAAAAAGTGAAAGAATTCTGGTTCTCATGGATCAGTTCTGCTCGCCTGCCAGCTCCCCTGGAACGTCTGCAAATTCGATTGAAATACAACTTTCAGATGAAAAATATCTGACCACATGCCAAGTGTTCTCTTCCCCTTGATTTCTACTACAGTGAAAAATAAGAATGTATCCTTTCTCATTTTAATGTTAATTGTGTTGCTGGATAAATCTTTATGAGCTATTTCTAATAATAGGGATATTAATGTGTGTATGTGTGCGTGTGATACGCATATCCTGCTTTGTTTTTCTGCTCTACTTTCTTCTTATTTCCCATAGCAATAATTGACCCCCTTCCATATTAAAGACCCCCCAAAGGTAGAAGAAGACACACACAGTGATGCCAGAATTGTCCTCCATGTGATTATCTATGTGTGGCCTCCAAGGAAGTTACTTCTGGAGCTCAGTTAATTCCTGACTTTAATCAGAGCCCGAAAGCCCCTAATCATGCTTCTGAACTCGTAATGGCAAGCCTTTTTACAAACATCTGGGAAGAAAGCATAGTCAGGGAAGCTTTTGACAGACAGCAGTAGTTAAGCACAGCAGCCCTTGGACAGCTGCCTGTGGAACATGGTGTGCCTGTTCAGCTCCCGGGAAGGCATAACGGGGACATTTCACAGGAGAAATGGTCATCTAAGGCCAGGACATGGGCTCTGTTTCAGAAGGTCTTAAAAATCCTCTGTTAGTGAAGACAGATTCTTCCATGAGCCAGCTCATCCACTGCAGACCTTAGATTAGGGACATTCTGACTTGCTTCTAATGCCCATGCATTAGAAGTATATACTATAATTGCCTGAAGGTTGACTCCACTGCATCTCAGCACTAGGGCCTCAAAAGCTGTAGAGGCAGGAGAGTCTCAAGAGGCTGGCCATCAAGAGTTACGATATTCCCTTGACTGCATTCAGGCCAGAAGGGAGATGAACTTGACTTTTAGTCATCAAATGCAGGTCAAGTAATTGCTCATATTCAGGTACTCTGCCAGGTACTGGGAGCCAGGGTAAGGGATGAGAATAGTGGCTTGTGTGTTTTGAAGGACAGGCTGGTTGAGAACTGTCCCTTAGAGCACACGGGTCCATCATGGAACTAGTCCTGGCAGGAGGTAGGTATTGAGCATCATGCATCTCTCCATCCACAGACTCCTTTGAAAAACGTTGCATTTACTTGAGCACTGTTGAAGGTGTGACAGTGAGCAAGACCAACACAGCATAGCTGAGCCCGTAAAGCATGCTTACTGGAGCTCCAGTTGTGGGAGAGGAGAGAGGGAGTGAGGGATGTGTGAGTGGTATAAAGGTAAGAAAGTAATATTTGAGAAAGGAGGGGTGTAAGCATGTCCTTGGGTACAGAAAATGGAAGGAAAAAAGTTAGTGTAACTGATATATATGAGGAGTAGCAAGGAAACAATAATAGGGCCCCCAAAACAAAGGCAAAGCAAGGGGTGATGTCAGAGAGGTTTGGAGGAGGATGTGACCCTTTTAGTATGAACAAAGTGGGACCTACTAGAGAGCCTAGACCATAGGAAGGTCATGATGGCATCTTGGTATTAATATGGCTCTGGGTATTGTTTGAAAAGCACACCATCAGGGGATAAAGGTGGGATTGCAGAGGGCTGGTGAGTGGAGACTCTAGCTAGATTGAAAATCAGGATATGGAATTTCCATAATGGTTCAATGTGGGTCATGAAGTAAGCAGGCTAGATGATTCAGTGTTTGTCCTGGGATCCGGAATTCCTGGAATTGCTATTAGCTGAAATGAGCACGTCCCTGGATGGAGAACCAGGAGGAAGGATGAGGAGTTCCAGCCATTAAGGCTAGAGTTGCACATCTGAGTGTGGATTCCACATAGACTGTTGGTTATGACAAACAAAGGGCAGATCAAAGCTGGAGTATACATTTGGAATTAAGCAAAGTAGAGATGGCATTTAAATCCCTAAAACTAAAGAAAGACCACCAAAAGAGTGTGTCCTGGTGGAGCACATAAAGGCAAGGTTTCAGGGAATGCTAGCATTCAGAAGTTGGAAAAAGGAGTCAGCTGACCCCAGTAGACTAAGGAGGAGCAGCCATTAGCTACAGGACTATAAGAGACTTGGTTCTGTAGAGACCAAGGAGATATAAACCTTGTAGAAAGGATGGTGACTTACATGTGTCTCATGTTGGTGACACAGTAGGCATGGTAAAGATGAAGACCAAGAGCAGAGACCTTTGTCCTCAATGTCCTGGAGCTCACCGCATTCTCCACTTAACTCTGCCTTGTCTCCTCTTCCTGTTCATGTAACTTCAGTTCATGTAGCTAGCTATACCTTCCCCAGTCCCTTAATCACTGACTAACTCATTCATTCACTTACCCACCACCAATGTGCATGCTAAGTACCTCCTAGGTATCAGGAAGAGTGCTTGCTACAATGAGCACACAAAAATAAACCAGTCATCCCTCCACCCTTCAGTATCTTACAGTCTCGGGCATTGGTTCTCAACCTTGTTAGTGCTGCGACCCTTCAATACAATTCCTCATGTTATGGTGATCCCACACACACTATAAAATTATTTCATTGCTACTTCATAACTGTAATTTGCTGCTATAATTAATGATATTGTAAGTATCCGATATGCAGGATATATGATATAAAGGATATCTGATATGCAACCCCATAGGGGTCGAAACCCACAGATTGGGAACCCCTGGTCTTGGGAGAACAGTAAAGTGAATAGAATCTATGGCATCAGATTAGGATGAAAGGGATTGAGACACAGTAAAATTATAAGAGTTCAAAGGGAAAAAACTTCTCTAGAGGCCAAGGTCCAGTCCATGGCCAGTGTGATCTGAATTTGATCTTGAAGGATGAATAGCATCAAGAACTTTGGAGGTAGAGTGAAACTACAAATATTTGGCCCAGAGGGAAGATGCGACCAAAAGCATACAGATAATAATTGCCAGAGGGTTCCATTGCTCTGGGAGCAGGTTCTGAGGAGAAGAACAAAGAGTGGGGGATAAGGCTAGAGTTTTGATCAGAGAATTAGTGAGAACCTTGGAAGTGGGAGGCCGTCCTCTATTTCTGGTCAGTCGGGCTTTGATCATGAACAATTGCACTGAGGTAACAGAATAGTATTTGTTCCTTCTTAAGCCATCAGAAGAATGATGGGAAAAAATCAATTTCTCATCCAGCAGGTGACATTCTAGACGAGGGTGTAAGAATTTCTTATCTGGGGGAAGTACTATGTTCCAGGAAGAGAGAGGGGGTCCAAGTGACTGATTGATTTGAGGAATCCAGAGAACAAAAGGGGAACAGAGCATGACATTCGAGAGCTCTTAAGGGAGAAGAAAACTATCACTCCTGAGTTTGGACCAGAGGATGGTCACAGTGGCATCTAAATATTAGTATTGTTACTCTAGCTGCCTTAGGAAAAGTAGATCACTAGGCAACCAGGATGGAATGATGTCCTGAATCAGGGCTGGAGACAGATGGGGGATACATCTTAGAACAATGAGGTGGAGCCAGGGCTCTGAGACTCCCAGCCCCTGCGACAAACCTTAT
Organism: Arvicanthis niloticus; assembly: GCF_011762505.2. Taxonomy (NCBI): domain Eukaryota; kingdom Metazoa; phylum Chordata; class Mammalia; order Rodentia; family Muridae; genus Arvicanthis; species Arvicanthis niloticus. The sequence continues at coordinate 47,029,265 of NC_047668.1, read as the reverse complement.
CCTTATGAATGCAGTCACTTGGACTAGGCCACCACATGCACTTGCCTTTCCACGGCTTCCCTATCTTCCACCCACACTACGCTTCAAGCTCAGTCTCATTAATGACACGGAAGCGTATTTATTTGGGGGAACTCTGTGATTAACACCATTTCACTATTAAAGAGACAAAAGAGCCCTGTGTCTCTCAGACTCCCCACCTGCACCCCGCCCACTTTAACAAGGCAATCCTGGAGCCTGAGAGACTGCCCATGAGGTCTGAACTCTCTTGACTTCTGTCACATCTCTCCCCCCATCAAGCACATGCAGTGTGGTTGGTCAGGAATTGTTGAGCAAAGCACCTCTGGAGACCCAGGGAGGGCAACACACAGCACCACCCCACTAGCAAACAGTACCATCAAAACAGCCAACCAACCAGATGGGGCCCTGCACTCTGCCTCTGTAAAACACAGCCCAGGCAGCCCACCTGTTTATGGTCCCTAGAAGACCAGACCCAGGAGAATGGCCATTGTGCCAGAGAATGGAAACCTACTCTATCCATTCCCTGCATTCTCTCTGTCATTCACCAGCAGGGAACACTGGAACGTGGTAGATAGTCACCCATAGGAGCATCCTCAAGGATTTCTAGAGGTTGGAACCCCATCTTTGTGGGGGAGGAGAGGGGAGCGCAAAGGGTGGGGTCTGGACTCCAGCCAACCCCCAGCATCTCCATTCCTGTGGCAACTCAGGGAAAGAGCCTTTGTGGCAGGCAGGCGGGCAGGCGGGCGGGCGGGCAGGCAGGCAGGCTGGCTGACTTCTTCCTGAATCTGCCCATAAAAGGATAAAAGTGCTATTATCTGGTCGGCATTGGGTATGATGGCTGATAACACAGTTTTTAAAAGTGTGGATCTTTCCCCCTTTTTGCAAAGATGTGTGCGCATGTGTGTGCAAGTGTGCCTGCCATCGCAGTTTGCTTTCTGTATGTGCCAGCAGATGGATCCAGCCTCGTCTTTTATCCGGTGTTACAGAAGATAAAACTGAAACCGAGTGTCTGGCTGCCTCTTCGATTCAAAGGAAGAGAAAAAAAAAATAAAATAAAATAAAAAAGCTTTTCAAGGGAAGCCCTTATGCTACAAAAGAGTGATCCAAAATCTCATCTGGCGCTGCTTGAACAGCGAAAACGCAGCAGAACCATTTCAAAGTGGCTTTTTTCCCTCCCCCTTCTCGACTTCTCCAAAATATATGATCTCTTGTCAGAAGTAGGCCAAGCTTGAAGGCAATCATGAATTATATATCAAGGGGCATCATTACCCAGGAGCCTTGAACAAATGCCCCATGGTTTAAATTTTACAGATTTCTTTTCCCTTCCTAGTAGCAGCAATTTTTGCCCGAGATGGACTCAGACAGGGTTTTTACAAAATGCACAATGAGACATTATGCTAATAAAGGTGATTGTGAAATGGCTGGGAACTATTTCTTTCTGAAAGAGGGCTTTTATCCCCAACACATTGCCTGCATGCCAGGTACTTAGACCAGTGCTCTCCACTTGTCCTGCCTTTATTTCTGCAGGAGTTACAGACATCTAGAGTGAAAGAAGCTGCAATCAGCTGGGTATTCTGGGTCCACCCTTGGTGGCAGAGACTCTGCCATTTCATTTGAATACCAAATATGCTTCACCTACCTATTTATCCACTAAGATTCAAAAGGGCTTTGTGAGAATCCTCTTTACACCGAAAACTGGGAACACTCATTGGGATAAATAAGAAAGGAGGATTTGGAGATGTTGGCATTTTGCTTCCTTATTGCTGTGTATTCATGGGAGAATTAGCCCCAATGCAGGTGCACGCAGTGGTTGCAGTGCGCAGTACTTGTAGGCTGGAGCTTCTTAAACTGTGGGTCACCTATGGGATTCCATAATTGGGAGTCCTGAACGGTTTAGAGACAGTAAAGAATGTATGAATATGCAACAACCAAAGAAAAGTTAAATCAGAATCAGATGTACCATAAATAGAAGGTGTCTCCATTGGCACTGGCCCATGTCACACTATCAGACTTTGTTGCATCCTTGGTTTTGAGCACACAACATGTGCAGCAGCCATGAAATGGCAAGGAAAGCTGCCTGAAACATTTCCTTCCAAGATGGAGTTGTGGTGCTTGTGCTGTATATGCAAAGTGTTCTCCTCTTATAGAAACAAGGGTTTAATTATGGAAAACAAAGACCTTTAATATTTTCCTACAACTATTTCTTAGCATGTATCAAATTAACGTATCTTTGGGTTGGATTGTTTGTGTGTGTGTGTGTGTGTGTGTGTGTGTGTGTGTGTGTGTGTATCCCTCTTATAGTGTATATATTTGCTTTTGTCTTTAATAAATGATAAGATTATTTTATAGATGACTTGTTTTAATGTTATTTTTATGATTTACTATTGGTAAATGTTTGATTTGTTCAATTATTGGATATACCTGTATACCTGTGGTCACGTGGTAAAAGGGGTTGTAAGTAGAAAAAGCTTAAGAGGCCCCGATCTAGGCAGTGAGGGCCATAGCCACATGAGTGGCCTTCTCTGCTCTGGAAACCAGAGTCTCTTTCTAGCCCATTCTCCTAGGTGGAAAACACAAGTTTGGAGTTGGCTCCTCTAACAGCTTTGATGAGATTTGAGTATTTCTTATGTTTGTTCTTCCTCTCTCTCCCTCTCCTTCCCTCCCTCCCTCCCTCCCTCCTTCCCTCTCTCTCAGTGAATGTGAGTGTGTGTGTGTTTTCATGTCTTACACATAGGGATATGTGCAGATGTTCATATACATGAATGCATATATGGAGGCCAGAGTCTCTCACTGAGATCCTAAAGCTCACTGTTCAGCTAGACTGTCTGGCTACCAGTCCATCTGTCTCACCGCCCACCCCCACCCTCTGCCCCAATGCTGGGCTTACAGAGACACATAGCCATGCCTGGCAAAAAAAAAAAAAAAAAACAAAAAAAAAAAAAAAACAAAAAAAAAAAAACAAAAAAAACAAGATGCTAGAAGGTTTCCTTTTGCTTTCACTCTTACCCACTGTCCATCTCTCAAGCCCTTGGCTTCCTACTTTGTATAATTCTGACATTGGGGATATGGAGGGTATGTGATGTTTTCCCACTTTAAAGAGGCAGCTATTGTTAGAGCAGGGATTAGAGAGGCAGCTATTGCTAGAGCAGGGATATAGATGTTAACAATATAATGGATGTACATGAAGCAAAATACAAACCAGGAAGCCTTGTCTCATCTAGTGTAAAGAAAGGTAAAACCCTATCTCAGAGTATAGATTCCTTGGGATTTTCCAGGTTCCTGTGGTCTCAGTGCCTGTGCCATGCTGCAACCAAGACTTTTCTCAGACATGCCCCGATCATTTTCTCTTATTCCTGTGAGTTCTATCACTTGTATCCATTGCTAAGACTTTAAAATTTTAAATTATGCATAGTAGGAGGTATGTGCATATGAGTGTAGCTATCCTTGCAGGAACCCACTGGGCCTAGAATTACAGTGGCATGGCTCTTAACCACTGAGCTACCTCTGTTCATTTTTATTGTTGCCTTTTGCCTGGACATGTTCCTTATATCCTTCATCAGCTCTGCTAAAGGCTATGTGGCTCAGCTTAGGCACTGGTCCTTCTGAGAGTCCTTTCCCAGCTAGAGACTCACTCCCCACTGTGCAGGTAGAGTCCTGAGCGTATCACTGTGCCTCCTACCTGCTCTGCTTCCTGCCATGATGTCTACCACACTGTACTTAACTGTCATGCCATGAATTCTTTTCCGGTAGCCTATCAGCTATTAGCAAAAGAAGATGAGGTTGCCAGACTTTGTTTTTAGAACCTTCCTACCAGGAATGGAAGAAGCATAGGAAGTTAGTAAGAATCTGAAGATGGGTCTCAGTGAGATTCATTCTCCTAAGCCCTGTTCTTCCCTCTAGACGTATAAGGACTCCATGCACTAGTGGGACTCCATGATGATCTTATGTGGCTGGACCTAAAACCTAAGATCAGCCCATAGTGAGCACCTTGTTTGTCCTCCTGGACCCTGTTTCTCACTACCATGCTCAGACAACATCCTGAAGGAGGTGACTTCTAACCTACTGCCAGGTTAACATGATCCCTGGTGAGGAAGGAGGTCCCACTCTGAATGAACATAGTGTTCACCCTCTTTCTGATTCAGACATCCTATCATTGACTGGCTATGTGCTTTCTGATACTAGCCTATTGGCTCTGGGCTTTTGCATCAATAAATGCAAGCCAAAAAATGCTTTGAGAAGCTACTTTGATAAAGAGGCATTAATGTGTCAAGTACTCAATTCATAAAAGGTAAGCATAGATATTGGCCAGCATTAGAATGTAGAAATCCCAGGTTGCAGTTGAGTAAATCGGGAGACTATTAATGGTGAAGCAAACTGATTCCTACTGGGACCCATTGTCATAGACCCGTGACAGAACAGAAGGCATAGACCTATGGCTTCAACAACAGAAATGTATTTCTTCATGGTGCCAGGAGCCAAAGAGTCCAAGATCAAGGTGCTGCAATGTCTGGTGCCTGGTGGCAGTCTGCCTCTTAATGTTCAGGTGGCCACTTTCTGTGTGCTTCTATGAGAAGTAGTGAGCTCAGCCTGTCAGAGTCTTTCTGAATGCCACTCACCCGGTCACAGAGTTCCAGCCTTGCCACCTTGTTACTCCTGAAGTCTCACCTCCCTATTCCATGCCGTTGGGAATTTAGCGTTCAACACGTGGATTTGAGCGGATAACAACCCTTTCGTTCCTAGTACTTGTTCTTTTGTTGCTTTAATTATTACAACTTTAAATAGTTTTAAAAACTTATCTAGGCCTGAATAGTCAAATCAAAGACATCCATTTGCTGTTTGGCCAACATAGGAGTATGTATTTCTCTTTGCCTAGCTATAAGTCCCACTTCATTGGAATGCAGATTTGAAGTAGGAATGAGAGAGCATGGGAGGGGCCACATTCAGCCTTTTAGACACAATGGTTGGAAACTACATTCTCTGAAGCTATCCCACTTCCCCTGTGCCTCCAAGTCCTATCTGTATTATAGTTGGCTTGTACTGAGTCCCAGGGAAACCTTCAGGAAGGAATGTAGAGAATTTAAAAGCCACTCTTCTCTGGCTAGGTGTGGCACTCAGCACTGAATGCACTAAAACTTGCATTTGTCTAAGAGTCTGTGTATGAGGAAGGCAGCCAAGGCTGCCAGGCCTGGGGCATCTGTGCCTCCTCAACCCTTACCTTGACCAAGCCATCCCCTAGGAAAAGGGAAGGAAAGATGCTTGTTCAGGTGCCTTCCAGCCCTAGCATTCAGGAAGTGTAATTTATAGCTGGACCAGCTGTCATTCATAGATCAGGAAGGGCAAAATTATATCCATTACTCTGCTTGCAGTTTTGGTGCCTTCGAAGCTACCAGGTCCTGTCACATCTAGAATTAGCTCTGAGCCCTTGGGCTTTTAATTAAAGGGCTGAATGAGTCAGATGGTTTATGGTTGGCCTCACATCTTCAGAAAGACACAGAGGGAGGCAGCTGTTCTATTGGTTTCCCTTTTAGAAACCTACTGCCTCTCTCCTGTGAGGATGTGGATAGGGAGATTCACAGAGACTTTCAGGAAGGGCCTGTGGCTAAGCTTCTTCCCCCAGCTCTGTGGACACCAGGCCCTGGAAGCTCTGAAGCAGTAGGTATGTAGCCTGCTGTTGGTCTTTTCCTTGAGAGGGCCAGAATTGAGCCAGCCCCAGGGTATTCTCTTGTGGTTCCCTGGGCTCGCCACAGTTTGTTAGTGTTTCTTAACCCAACACTGTGTTCCACTTTGGGTGGCTTGTGCTAAATGCATTTTCAATCCTCAGCAGTACGAAGAATAAAAGGCTTGTCTTTTTAAAAGTGGGTTTGGGTATATTGAAAGCAAGGCTGCCTGCTGCGTGTCTCTGACAATTGCCTCCCCAGAGGAGTGCTGGGAAACCTTATCTTTCCAGACATCTCTACCCCTGTGTTGAAAGGGACTTAAATAAAATTGCCTTTCTGACCACCGCTGACAGGGTCATCAGGGTAGCTATTATTTATCTAAGCTGAGTCTCTTAGGTTGCAACTTTATATCAACCTTCCAAACACCTTCCAGAGGAAGAGAAGTTTGATCTTTCATAGGGTGTTACTGTGGAGGGTATAGGCACAATGGAGGGCTGTTCAGTGTGACACTATATATCATCCCTTGATTAGATCCATTCACCTTTCAAGTAAGCATTCTGTAAGCTGTGGTGTGCCCAGCACTGGGTTAGGATGAGAGCTCTGTCACTCACCAGCACTCTCTATTAGGATGTACATCAATGTTTTAACCCTTTGCCTCACCTTCCAGGGCTCCTGCCAAGAACCCTGGATCCTTTGTTTTCCTTCTAGAGGCTGATGCCTGCACAGACTTGCTTTCTCTCCTGAGCTTGAAGATCTTCTCAGCAAGATCTCTCAGTGTAGTGGTTTGAATGAGAGATAATATCTCCCATGGGCTTACAGTTGAATGACTACTAGTCTTTGGTGGGCATTTGGAAAGCTTACAGAACTTACTGCCTTGTTAGAGGGAGCATGTCACCAGGGGTTGGGGGGGGTGGGCTCTGAGAGTTTATAGCCTCATCTCATTTATAGGTAGTTCTCTTTGCTTTCTGAGTGTTGCTAAAGATGTGATTTCTCAGTTTCCTACTCTGGCTGCCTGTGGCTATGCTATTCCCACCTTTTTAGAGTCTATATCCCTCTGGAACTGTAAGGCAAAATAAATACCTCTATAAGTCACTTTTGGTCATGATGGGCTATCACAGCAAGAAAATACATTACTAATATACTCAGCCTTAACATTGCTGGCATTTGGTGAAAAATATGCCTTTGTTATAGGATATTTAGCAGTTCCTCAGCCAGATGCACTGCACACACTTCAATTTTGATGACCAAATATGTCTGTGAACATTGTGAAATGTCTGATCTGTATTTATCTTTGCCAAAGTACCCTTCAGTTCTTTCCCTAAAAGAAAACTCAGGAGAACTGTAGGCATTTCAAACAGTTAATTGGGGACAGAGATGTGTCTACAATTGAAATAGCTTATGTTGGGGATGGAGAGATGTCTCAGTGGTTAAGTGTACTTGTGGCTCTTCCAGGGGATGCAGGTTCCATGCCCAGCACCCATGTGGTGGCTAACAACTCTGGGCCTAGGGTATCCATGGATATTTTCTCACATCCATATGCAGGGCACACTTGGATATGTATGAGGCGCAGACATGCAGGCAGGCAAAATAGCCATACATACAAAATAAAAATAAATTAAAAGCAAAAGAGGGGAAGATAATAGACTATCTTCTCACAACCGCATTCTGCACTGTGGTAGTCAATATTTAATTAATTAATTCTGTGGAAAAACAAAAATTAATTAGGGCATCTATTCATTTCTACAGTGTGAACACCCCTATCAGGGCTGCCCTTGAGTGTTTGCATAATGTCATTGAACATGAAGTTGGGAAGAGACACAGTTGACTTTAAGCTTGTATTAGCGATTCCGAGCGCAATGGAATCACGTAGCTGTTCATATAGTGACCAGCACTGTTCTCTCTTGTTCTCTTCTGTTCCTTACTCTTCTGTTCCAAAGCCAAGATACTCACTGCCAAGATGCTCTGTGGGAAGAAGCTTTAACACATCATGGATTTGGGGTCATTTCTTTTTAAAAGTATAGAATAATCAGGCTGGGCTGTTCTCCCTCATCTGTGAAGTGATTCTTTCCAGTCCTCGTCCTTATGGTGTTTCACAAGAGCAGTGTGATAGCTCTAGTCTTAGAGAAGAAGCCTCAGAGTGTTCACCACAGGGCAGGATCTCCTTGACAGAATTACTTCTGGGTAGGGACTTAAGTGCTATGATGACTGTAAGGTACTTGTGAGGTCTGTATCAAGAAAGATAGTAATCCTTTTTGCTTTGTTTATAAAGTAAACTCTTATGCCTGAACCTCAGGTGACTCTTGTCCCTTAGTTACTTGGTGGAGTGGCTGACTGTCATAGAAACCTGAGTGACCCCAAGGGCATAGCTGATTTTAGCTCTTTCACTTGGGCCAGTGACTCAATGCCAAGTGCCCCTAGGTACCTCTATGCATTGTTACTAGAGGAGAAGAAGCATAGTTGGCCATGCAGATGTGGGCTTCTCCTCTTCTCTTTGGTGTCACATCATTGTGTAACTTTGGGAGGAGCCTGTGACTGGAAAGTGGGGGGCGGGGAAGACAGGTGCCTGAACATTGGGACTTTAACCTGAAGGAGATGGAAGATCCTTGAAAACCATCTAAGTAGAAAAGATGTATGGTCAAGTGTGTTTGACTGATGCCCTTCTCCTGGCAGTAGACAGGGTCAACGGCCTGAGAGGGATGAAACTGGTCATGAGCTTGGGGGCACTATCCAGTAGTGCTCGTGAAGCAATCATGAGCACTAAATGCCAAGGGGTCAAAAGGGTGGAGATGAGTGTGAGCTGCAATGGCAGTGGGAACCTGAGAAGACTTCCTGGAGGAAGTGTCTGCTGCTGGCTTCCAAGGATAACTCCAAAGGCAGAGGGAATGTCTCAGCCGAGAAAACACAAAGCCTTGCTGAGCACTCTTGGGTTAGGCTGACTTCATATGAGTCTCAATGAATACAGGCTTGTTTATAGAGGGATGTGAACTCTTGGTTTAGGAAAATGGATTCTGTTCAAAGATGCTGAATCTGGAAAAATACTCACAATGGAAGGTGTGTTTGACTGTTGTCACTCTCTCTAAAGGCTTTATACTTGTCTCTTATCTCTCTGCTTCCTCTTTCTTTCTCTCTTCAACAAGGTGTGGGGTGTCAGTGGTCCTGACATGGAAGGGTCTTGTTCCCTGTTCTTTGGGGACAGGATCTTCCTTTGGTTTCAGAGGGTGAGTGAAATGCCGAATGCTGATCACATGACTCTCTGGATTTTCCTCACAGCAGAAATCCCAGATCCCAGGGCCTTTGTTTAGAGCAAGAGCCAGTGTTTGTCTGGGAGGCCAGGAGGAGCCTTGTCAGCCCTACAGATAAGCTGGCTGCCAGCTGTCATAGGTGGGTGAATCGTTTCTCTGTCTGTCCCTTTCCAGGAAGGATGCAAGGGTCCAATTTCCCTAGTGCTTCCTTTGAGGCAAGTCCATACTGCCTCACTTGTTTGGACTCTAACCTAGACTCATGCTATAGAAGAGATCTACACAAAGCACCTGACACAGCTTCCAAGAGTGTGGACTAACACCAGGGTCCAGCATGGCTTGTGGGATTCAATTGCTGTTTACTATATGAGACCCCTGTGGCTTTGGGTTCCTGACTACTGGAAGACTACAAGATATGCTAGAGTTTGCAGTCTACTGGTGTGGCTTGAATATTAATAGCAAATGCCTATCACCACAAAGCTTATTACTTGTGCTCGCACAACCAATTGACCTTTCTGACTTCTGCACTGGGTTCAAACCCCTAAAACCTTTATTTACACCAGATGGCCCAAGGTAACTTTGCGTCAATAAATTGAACTAATCCTGTTTGCTGATGTTCAAATGGTCACTTTAATGCCAGATAGCTCTCGTAACTCTGGAATGGGGCTAGTAGTACTGTTATGGGAAAAGAGCCAACAAGGCTCAAAGAATATAAATTTCCATGGAGCTGGCATTGGGATTAACGCCTACAACTATTCAACCTGCAATTCTAGGCTTTGGGCACAGCTATGTCCTCCTTGTACTGTGTGTAATAGCTTCTGGCTCGGCTACCCTTACGACCTCTTCCTCAAGAATGTGTCCTGAATGTATCCTGCCCTCTGTGAAGTTGCATTGGATGAACTGAGACACCCACACTTCTCTTTTGTACATACCCCTTGGGTAGTCACAGTAAATGGTGGAGGGTAAAATGCTGACTCTTCTATTAAGAACTGTTCATCCCATGGTACACATAAAAACTGAACACAGATGACTGTGATTTTTTTTTGGGGGGGGGAACCACTCACTTGATTGTCAAAGTTGCCTGAAGAGGCTTGCTGGTATGCCATCACTGGTAATATGAACTGGATTCAGCCAGAGCTTCATTTTAATATTTGGCTGACTAGGGACTGCCCAACCAAGGCCAAGTTCAGGGACAGATGGAAGTTTCCAGTGTGCAAATTAAATCATAGCCCTGGCTTGTACGTACTGGATGGAGAAGGTCAGACACAGATTTTATACTAGACTGCTTCTTTCTGTCTTGCTGTGTGTACCTTCCCTGTGGAGACAGGAGAGGATGTCAGCTGTTGACATCTTTGACTTCCTTAAGTTGTATTCCTTACTGTTTCCCAAAGGTTACACACCTGCAGTTGGTTTCCTAGGGAGACCAGAGGGAGGAAAAGATGTCTGACGCCTGGCACTTAATTGTCTCTTTACTCAGAGCTGTCAGAGGAGGAAGCTAAATATATGTCATGTGCCTTCCTTCTGGAATACTTCTGGTAAAGAACATTCTAGAAGCTGTTTCCAGGAAAAGGATTCACCCTGGCCTTTTGTTCAGAGAATGAGTTGTGGCCTCATCAAAAGGAAGAGTGGAGTTTTCTGAAGGCTCCAGCCTCTTTGATAGGGACATTAGCTATAATGGCATCAGAGGTGACAAAGACTACAGGCCACTATGAACCTGACAGTAGATATGTAGTTCTTATTCTTGTTCCGCTACCCTGGGCCACTAGCATCTCCTTCACCACCCTGAGCCTTGGACCACTAACGATGCCTGGATCTCTTTACAGAGCCCAGGGAACGGGGGGGGGGGGTGTCCAGATGCACACTTATCTACCCCACCATAAACAGAACAGTGTCAGCTTCGCTTAGTTGTTCACATCTGTGTGGTATGGATACATTGCTTTTACCAGAAAGATTGATTTGAGTCTCAGAGAAAGACCCAGAGAAATAGTCATGAGGTTCCCACCACAGGGCAGTACTGACGTGTATGACTTTTGGTAAATAGGGCAGACATCTCTGAATTAGGGAACGTGCACATAGTATGGCCCTCTGCAAACAGGGAAGAGCTATACTGTGTGCTCTCTCAGGTGTGACTGGGAACCTGTAGGGAGTCCGGGCTGCTCAGAACTTCCAGGCTTTCCTTGGGTCTCAGCCAATCCCTAGTCTTTAATATCCCTGCATATATGCTGGAAACTCAGTCCCTTCAAAGCATGGTCAAATGGCAGTTGCTCTCTTATTAATATTTCATTTTTTTACCTGTATTGATATGTGAATTGAATTCATGGCTGATTTCTTGGCTTCAAAAGAAAGGCAGATATTTTTCTCCTCCTGCCCTAAGATTCTTAAGAAGTGGGGTTCTTGGGAAAGATAAGAAAACAAAACTGCTCTTTAAGAGAAGGCTCTTTCTTCCTCTGGTCCAGGGCAAGCAGAGAAACTACCACTGCTCACACGCCAGGTTGGAGTGGATGGTGCTTGTAAAGGAGAAGGCTATGACTTGTGGAGTTGTATACTGACCTTAAAGGAACCTGGGCTCATCCCTACAGGGGGCTCCACTCTATCTAGTAGATGTTGGCACACAGTTATGTCTACTATGTATCCCGGCAGCCCATCTAGCAGCCTGTGTTTGCTAAGGTTGTAGATGTATCAGCAGACCCTGACTTCTGGAGGACTAGTTGATCATCAAAACAACTAGTGGTTCAATTTGTGGATGGGACAAAGAACCAACCAGCCCCCCTCAGGTAGCTTGCTAAACCATTATGTCTCCGGTCACACAACTGTCTTGAACTCCTGACACACAGCCGTATGAACTTAGAAAACTTAAGCAGTCTGGGGAGCAGAAGGAGGAGTAATTGTTACAGAGGAGGGTTTGGGTGGATCGGGAAGTGGGAGAATTGTCCAGAAGAGTTCTTGTGTAATTGAACATGAGAATGTCCAGTCCCATGGAACTGTGAGTTGCATTTGGGAGGACCATGTGCCCTGATATGTCCTGGGTTCTCTCATTTGTCTCAACCATATCACTAGCAATGCTGCTTCGTGTTCCCACAAACATCAAAGTTTCGTTGATAGAGCATAAGGACGCTGTAATTCCATGTGACCTATATACACAGACGTGGTTAATAGCACTGAGCATAGCTGTACAGTATGGCCCACACATGAGGTCCTGTGAAGGCTGCTCTAACAGCTCAGAAGTTGGTTATGGGTTATCACATGGGCAAGTCCCTTGAAAATTTGTTAGTGATGTGGCTTAAAAGTGAGATACCATGCTGAAATGTCACAGGAGCTGTGGCTCAGAGCCCTCATAGCCTGCTACCTTTGACCTTTATCAAAAATGATTTAGTTATCACAGCTATGAGTTAGGAGTATGCATATGGACTTCCAAGACTTTGAATAGTGATCCAGGCATAGCATCTAGCTTACCTCCTGACATTGGATCACTAATGGCATCTGCTGTTATTGTCATTATTACTATCAATTGTTCCAAGGTTGGTGGTGTTTGGGCTTTTCTCTCAGTACCTGTGAAATGCTGAGAAATACTCCTGTCCTACCTTGTCCCTTCTTTTGAGAGGTTGAAACCAGGCATCCAGGAATCCTTGGGAGAATATATGCCATTAGCCTGGGGACTGTGAGCAGAGTTGTGACCCCCTGCCAGTCCCAGCTGCTCCATCCTCTGGGATTTAAGAACTGACTTCCTAAGGCATCATCATCCTGTCCACCCACCCTCATGATCCATATATCTCAAGCCTCTGGGTCCAACCACTTCCTTCTCCCATGAGTGGGACTGTGTAAACACTAAGACCAGGATGTCATTTACTGGTGCTGGCTGACCCCAGTGGGCTGCCAGCCAAGAGGGACCAGGGACTAAATTCTCCAGCTGGCTCTGAGTACTCCTGGTATTCCCTGCCTGGAGAGCTTTTCCCTTCTGAATGAAGTGTCCTCTGTTCCTAAGGGATCTGCTTTTATTTAATTCTTTCCAGTGTTTTGCCCTTTAATATAGCTGCTTTGGGAAGGCATTTTAGGAAGTGATTAGAAGCAAGAATTCCAGCCAGCTTGCCCAAGTTCATAAATTGACCCTATGTCTCAAACACTGAATCTTTTAAACAACAGGCTAGGCCACGATGTCTCTCATTTTCCTTAATTATATAAAGGACAAAAGTAATGCCGAGCCGACAGGATTTCTGTGGGATTTTAGGGGTGACAAGATGTATAATCAAAAGTTTGAGACACAGCAAGTCTGTTATATAACACTGTCTAACTCTGTCCTTTTCTTCTTCACACTGTTATGTCCCCACTCCTGCTGTGGTGGGAAAGATGTCAAGTGTTGCACTTTGGACTGGAGTCCTCTTTCTGCTTCAGAGACTGAGGCATTCTGAAGGAGCCCACTCCCATGCTGGGCTGTAGATTTCCAATATGTATTTTCCCAGGCCTTTAGACTCATCATCTTTCTTCTCTTACCTCACTTCGCCCTTGCCCTGTCCTGCCACCACAGACTGTCAAGAGTAGAAGACATACAGCTGTCAGCAGCTGTCCCCCAGCTCCTTCTCTGCATGGGAAGGAGAGGATGATGTGAGAGGGTCACTGCATAGATGTCATCAGTAGATGCCTGTCAAGCCTTGGTTCTGTTCAGAGGGTCTTCACATTTCTGCATTTGGTCTTCCCCTGTTTATTAAATAGCCTTTGTCACTCTTTCAAGCTGAGCAAAGACTATGGGATTGGAAAACACATTTCACATCACTGTGTGTTTCTGAGGAGCAGCTGTCCTGCGCTCCAGTGATGCCATAGACTGCCATAGTGTCCCCAATCCCAGGGGCAGAAGCAAATGGGTATGGTAGGCTGCTAGGTCATGTTGCTTTGGAGACAGTGAGTTTGGTGTTGCTTTCCTGACTTCTTCCTGTGGATATTTGGTTCTCATGGCCCACCACTAGCTACCACTTCAAAGGGCTTGGATTCCTTACACAGATATGCTTCCTCTGTGTTATTCCATGTTTGTCTGAATATTTTTTTAAAAAAATGATTTACAGAATCCAGGGCAGATAACCAGAAGGCCATTTGATATTAGACCTTGAGACAGTTTTCACTGGGTCTTTGTGATCATATCTAGGGGAAAAAAAAAAGGAGATGGGGCCATAATGAGAGCACTCAGTCCCCCTTGTTACCCAAATGCTAGCCGATGGGTCCAAGCCAGGTTGATGGCAACAAAAGCCACAGAGACACCAGCTTCCCACCGCCTCCTCGAGGTCTGGACTGGACTTTATATTAGCTTTGCTGATGCACAGCCCATTAGGAGAGATTAGGACGTGTCGCCGTGTTTGTTAAGGGTTCTGCATTCTCTGCTCAGTCACAGTGCCCATGAAAGAATAAAGAGTAGTGCTAAAACTTCTCTCTCTCTCTCTCTCTCTCTCTCTCTCTCTCTCTCCCATCTCTCTCTGTCTCTCTCTCAAAGTGTGTGTGTATGTGTGTGAGAGAGAGACAGTGCGAGAGGCAGAGAGACAAAGAGAGACAGAAAGACAGAGACAGAGACAGAGAGTCAGACAGAGAGGCAGAGGCAGACAGATTCCGAGACAGACCTGCTGATTTGAATTAGGGTTGCTTATGAAGAGTGGGGGGAGAGGGGTGTCATTTATTGCATTATGAACAACTTCACCAGTGACTGGACTACAGAAGAAACTGGCAGTTGCTCAGCAGTAACCATTAGCTACCAACAGTCCCTCGGGGAGCAGTGGGGCCTCTTGACCCTCTTCTGTATAGTAGAGCTATTTTTGTGAGGTGGTTGAGCCATCACCAGGTGATGTCATGTTTAATGATGTGTATTTGGAGATGGGGAAGCTCTGGAGGCATCTCTGACTATCAGAGTCAACAAAATGGGTAGGAGACATCCTGGCAGGGTCTTAGCTATGCCATAGAGACTCAGTGTTCCGACCTTCTGGATTATCTGGATGAAGGCAGCCCATCCTCTTTGGGTGAATGAGATTCACTTATACCTTCTGAACCACTAATGATTTGAAAGTGGCTGAGAGAGAAAGCAGATGGTGATGACGTGGGAAAGGTCTCCTAAAGTCTGGTGACTCAACAGCTTTTCTTTTGTTTCTAGAACCTTCCTGGCTCACCTGCTCCCTCAGGCTTTGCCAAGAAGAGATGACCTTGTTCTCTAACCCTTTTGAAATTCACTTTCTTCAGCATTTACACCCAGCTTTGTGTTGGAAAGGCCAGGCTCCGGTGCTGGAAATAAAATTTATGGGCACCCACCCACAGGACCCTCTTCCTCATTTAGACCACACCCTATTTTCCAAAAACACAGGTCCCAGCTCCACAAGTCTGCTCAGAAAACACTCTCTCACAGAGGGCGTTTCAAAGTGCCTGTTTTCTCTATCATTTCCTCCCCCCACTTCACTTCCTGTTTTTTTTTCTTCCTCTTTCTCCGCCCCCACCCCAACTCTCCTGGCATGTCCCCACTGTCTGAGAACAGGAACAGAGTCCAGAGTGTTGATAATCATGATTTCCTGTGGTGCCCTCTGGCTGCAGCTGCTCAGAGCTGAGGCTAGGAGTCCAGCCTCCCAGGGCAGGCAGGGAGCTGGGCAGTAACCCTTGGCCTTCAAAAACCCCTCCACCCTGCCCCAGACAGAACATAGTAATAATAATCCTCCCTGTCTTCAGAACACAGGGGGCTTGCAAAGCACTTTGTTCTGCATTTGTGGAAGACAATGAATGCATAGACAACTTTTGATTTTTCGCCCCAATAACTGTAATCCAGTTGATATCAACAGCAAGATCTGAGAGTTAGATGTAGCCCTGCTTCTCTTTCTTCTTTATATTTTAACTTTTGACTGTACTCATCCTCTTACCTTCTCTTAGCCCCTCCCTCTACTGGTTAAACTTCTTTTTCTCTTCCTAATTAGTCTTCTTTTCTTGCTTGTATGTATGTTGCGTGTCTATGTGTGTGTATGTGTATATACCTGCCTATGTGTGTATTATGTGTCTGTATTATGTGTGTATGTGTACATGTGTGCATGTGTGTATATGTACATGTGTGTGCATGTGTGTATGTGTACATGCGTTCATGTGTGTGCATGTGTATATATTATGTATCTGTATTATGTGTGTAGATTGTATGTGTACGTGCGTGCATGTGTGTATATGTGTGTATGTGTATATGTGTTCATGTGTGTATATGTGTGTGTATATATGTGTGTATGTATATGTGCACATGTTTGTATATATGTATGTGTGTACATGTGTGTATGTATGTATGTGTGTATATGTATATATGTATGTATGTAGGCATGTGTGTGTATGTATGTGTATGTGTGCACAAGGAAGCCTTGTGCAGGTTGTTCTCCAGTGCACTTTGTTCATGCCTCAGCCAGTGTAGCTATAGAAAGTTCACAATTTTGGTTGTTAGGACACATGGAGTTAATGATACCTAGTAAGGACAGTTTTAAGCCAAATTGGGGAACCTTCTGTATAGTATTCAAATGGTATGCCAAGCAGGTAGGATTTTGTTGGTAAATATTAGATGCTAGATACTTGCATTGTTTCTTTCAGTTCAATTTCTGTGTAGAAGATTGGCTGATCAAATACACAGGCGGGTCAGAAAATCCTTTTAAGAATTGGTACTCAGGGAAAACGTCCATATCTTTTCCCATTTTTCTGCAGGAGAGAGAGAGAGAGAGAGAGAGAGAGAGAGAGAGAGAGAGAGAGAGAGAGAGAGAGAGAGAATTGTTGCCACTAGAAAAGCAGAGGCTACCTACTGCTGTGTCCATTTCACAGGCTTTCATAACAATATTTTTATAAAGAGAAACATGGACACCATCCCAGCCACATACCCGGGATGGACTGTTTTACCAATTTAGTTTCTTCATGGCAAAAGCATACAAAAAAACAGCAGTCTGTGGAAAGGATCACCTCCCTGTGTGAAAACTGTTTTTAAAAGGGAGTTGAGACATGTCTCAATGTGAGGACCTGTGTTCAGATCCTCAGTGTTCATATTCTGAGTACAAACATGGTGACCTCCTTAATCCCAGTACTCAGGAGGCAGACACAGGGGATCCCCAGGGCAAGCTGACTAGATAGACTTGCCACCTAGGTGAGCTGTGGGGTCAGGGACAAACCCTGCTTCTGTATCTAAGGGGCAGACTGACTGAAGAAAACACCTAGTGTCAACCTCTGGCCTCCACATACATGTATATACACACACCTGTGCACATATGTATGTGAACATATGTATGTGAACATGCGTATACACAGGCAGTAAAAGCCTTCCCATTCAGAACCAGTGGCCACTCTTTAGTCAGCCTGACCATGGGGCTGCATTTTAAAGTTCCAGTGGCCAGAGAGTCAAAATCCCGCATCTGAGTCTGACTCCCAAGTTGATGATTCTGAAAGATGCCGGTTTTTCTTCTTTGAGCTTTAGTTTCCCCAACTACAGAATGAATGAATTGGACACGTTTAATCTCGTAGGTGTCTTTTAACATGGCCCATTCCTGATTCTGTGCTTTCCTTTACTTAGTTTAAAAACTGCATTGTGATGGGAGAATGCCTGGAAATTGCCTGTCATAGTAACACAACTTTGATTCACTTTCTACAGAGTACCACTCCCATAAGGACAGAGACCCCCTCCAGGGACCACAGATTTGATTTGGAGAGCTCCTGCCTGTGGCCTCTAGCTGCTCTGCTGTTTTGTCCCTTCAGCCTGGATTGGTGACACACAACTACTTGAGATATTTCCAGGTAATAAAGTGCTATGTTTGAGGATGTCTGAGAGTGGTAACTAGCATTTCAGTGGGAATTGTGTAATGTGCACGTTTGTGCGACTCTCGGAAGCACGAAGTTCGGTTTGTCATCTTTGATTAGAAGCTGTGTCTCCTAACACTGTGTCTCAAGAAAAAAACAAATGAAAAGGTACATAAATAAGAATTGACATGTATGTATTCCGAGGAAGCTGTGATTAGGAAGTGGTCTGAGACCTCTGGGCTTTTTTTAAACTGTATCCTCAATGGTGTCTGTGGCGCTCTGGGTGTCTGGACTATTTAAGTGTGAAGCAGGAGATTAGCATGATTCACAGGGAAGGAATATATTAGAGTTGGAGTTTTAGTTACTTCCCTTTGTAGTATCCATTTAAGATGGAGCCCAGCTGAAGCCCTGTCTACCTTTATTGGCTAAGGACCAGATCAGCACAAGTTCTTTGATAGGCAGCCTCCTGAGGTGAGATTTGGTGTCCTACGAGAGGCCTGGTTTGCATCCTCTTTGCAACAATTTTAGGGGGAAATGTAGTTCATGGAGGTGTCATCCAAGGGCACTCGTAATACACAGGCTGTGGTGTGTGTGTGTGTGCCTTTCTCATTGCGCCTTTCCTGGCTACATATGTGTTTCTCTTGTAGCCCTGTCCCTTACCTGTCCCCACCAATACTGGACAGTCTTCATCTTCCATGAGCAGTAGTACAATACATAGTCTGGTTGAATTTCTTCACTGAATTTGCATATGATGTGGGCTGACAAGCCTCCCCATTTGACTAAAGATTTCTGGGTTTCTGCTTCCTGGACTCTTAACTTATTAGCGCATCTTTCTTAGGTGAACCTGGGGCACAGCCTAAGATTAGGGAGCATGAGGGAGACTATTACACTGAAAGGCGTTACCTGTCTGTACCCTCTGCTGAAGCTCTTTTTCACAGAAATGATACTCGGGTTCCTTGAAAGCTACAATTAAGAGTTTATGAGCATAAGACAGGACAGAGCTTAGTCACGTGACCACTAAGGTGGTCCCATGGACAGGTCCCAGAGTCCTCACTCAGCTCCACACTTGTTTCTTGTTGGTTCTTGGATGAATAGCCTAGCCTTGGGCTCCCTGCCTGCCTTTCCTCCTCTTGTCTGTTTTCTCTACAGTGCTCCCTGAGCCGTGGTGCCATCCCAAAGAACAAGAAGAGCGCTGTGAGCTGTGAATGAGAATAAACCTAGTGTGGACTCAGCTCTGTGCATTGACTCAGTGGCTCTGCTCACAGTACTGCTAAGTTGCTGAGCCTGTGTCTCTGACCTGTAGTAAGGAGACAGTGACTGTGTCCAAAGCTTCCAGTGAGGGCTGAAGGACATAATCCATTGACACAGTTTCTTTCTCCCAGTGAACCAGAGCAAAGGTTAGATCCTTTCTCCACCCAACTTGTGCACAGCTACTTAATCACAGCGCTAGCCCCATAATGGGTTCTGTGAACTGGGTGCCTATAATCTGTGGGCAGACGCTGTCCCCAACATCAGTCAGTCCCCAGCAGTTAAAGAAGGAGAGGCTGTCATCAGGCTTTGTATTTCAAGGTTTCTCGTTGGCTTGGGCCAGGGCACTCTTACCAGCCTAGCCATTTGGAAAGCTTTCTGTCTGAGCTGCCATATGCAACTTCAAGACCCACCCCTCTCCCAACCCTTTGACCATATCCTTGGTTCCCTGACCTACCAATTATAAACTCCCTCCATTCCAGAAATCTCTTCCCTTCAGATCAGCCCATGCCTATGGTCCAGAGGTAGGGCCATGTGATTTGGGGCCCGTGTTTTGATTTTGGGACTCGGCCAGAAAGTTCAGTTCCAACTATATTCTCATCCAGGAGTTCTTCCTTGACTGTTAGCTCTTAGGGGCATTTGCCACACACACGCCCCAGCCATCCCTTCATTCAGCAAATATTTGTAGAGCATGTGTTATGTGGCATGTGGCATGTGGCATGTGTCTCTTAGTGCTGAGGATAAAAGTGCAGAACCAAACAAAGTTCCTATTTGCAGGGAACTGGCGTCTGAGTAAGGCCGGGGATCAGGAGTGATTAGCATGTATACAAGTATTACAGAGGGTGCATTCAGCACAATGGGAAAAGTAGAGCAAACAAAAAATAGCTACATAAAGCTGAGCCAGAGGGGTCAGGCTGTCCTCGAACAGGTATTGCTACAAGGGTTGGGCAGGAGACTCCTTACTGATAAAGAGTTATCTCAGCAGGATTGCAAGATGAGGGATAATGAGGTGAGAAGGGATTGCTGAGACAAAGGCTCCAGGGGATTGTGCTTGGCCTTTCTGGAGCTAAAAGTAGCTGGTGGGGGTTGGAGCAGAGGAATGAAGGCAGAGCGGAAGGGGGTGAAGTCAGGGAAGTGTGGGCAGGTAACAATGATCCTGGAAGGCCACTGTGAGGACTGCAGTGTTGATGTCCTGGCTAACGTTGCCTTCACCATTCCTCTCTCTTCCCTAAGATGTGTCAAAGCCTCATCCCTAAATAGACACAAAGATAAGTGCTCTTACCTAATGGAGTATTAGTCATCCATTCAACAAGTCTTTTTCTGGGCTCCAACTCCTAAGACTGGAGATGAATGAGTCTTGGCCCTGGCCGTAGGAGTCTTCCTGGTGCTCCTTCGCAATTCTGTGAAGTTCTTCAATAGGTCAGATCGAGGTGACTAGTTACCCTAATTTGATCAGAGTAGAACCAATTTGCTAAAATTGGATTTTTTTTCCTCCCAGAACCACGGAAAGATCTTTTCTACCCTGTGCTTCTGGAGCTTATTTACATAACAGGCTTTTGCCAGGACTTGCCTTCAGGCTGAAGGGAGATCAGTTCATTCCGTAAATGTTTGGATGTTCTGCACCTACACTCACAGAACTGCTGATTAGAGTCTGTGCCCACGCCTTGCTTGTTTGTGGGCTTACCAGGCCCTGTAGTGTGCACCAGCAGTAAGGCCAAGAAAGTGTTGGGGAACCCAAGAAAAGGCCACTCTCTGCCTCAGACCCAGTGTATCTGAGGGCCAGAGTAGAGAAGCTACCTAGGGGTGTTTTTCCTGTCAGACCAGTCAGAAAATCTACAGGTAAAAAGCAGGGAGGCCACATCTTAATGGCAAAATGTGATGAATCTCTAGGACCTGGGGCAACAGGAGTAATGGCCTTGGCTCTGGTGTGGACTCTGCTTTCCTGGTGGCTGCAGCTGGAATTTGAGAACCCTCTACAGAGGCACAACAGTCAGAAAAGGACCTTGTAGGCCAGGCCAGGTGGTTTAAACTTATCTGAGGACTGTGTGTGTCCTCTTGAGAGAATTTGAGAGATATTAGGCAAAAACGGATTGCCAGGGCTGGGGCAGTATGACCCGGTTTCCAAGGTGCTGGTCACACAAGGGCACGGACCTGAGCTTGATATCCAGAACCCATGTGAAACAGATCCAGGTGTGGTGACCCACTCCTTAAGTCCCAACACTGCTGGATCACAGACAGATGGTCCACAGGGCTTGCAGGCCCAGAAGCCTAGCCTGGTGTGTTCCAAGACAGGGGTAAATCCTGTCTCTGAAAAGTAAAAACAGAAAATTAGGTGGTCAGTTCTTGACTAGTAGAAACCTGTCTCTCTCTCCCTCTCTCTCTCTCTCTCTCTCTCTCTCTCTCTCTCTCTCTCTCTCTCTGCCTCTCTCTCCCTTTCTCTTTCTCTTTCTCTCTCTCTCTCCCTTTCTCTCTCTTTCCACATACAGACACAAATATGTGCATCCAAATACACATGAACATGCACATGCTACACACACACATGCACATGTACCTGCACACATACAAACACAAATATATGTGTACCCAAATATATGAACCTACACACACACAGTATACCCACAGAAATATATGTGTAACCAAATACACATAAACACACACAATCACACAAACTACATGACCTGGTAGGATCGGGGGTTTTAGAAAAAAAAAAAAAAGGACTTGATTTCTTTTGCCCCCCCCCCCTCCTTATTCCTTTGAATACTAACTTTATTCCTCTTCTTCTTCCTGGAAGACACAGTCTTCTCAGGTTTAAGGAGATTTTCACATTCTACAGAGGCTTCGCAGTGGACTATGGATACAAGGGCCCTTTCTTTCCACCACGCAGTGAGTAGGGAAGGCAGCAGTATGGCTCTGTCTTGGCACACCAGTTGCTTTGAGAGACGGGTAGAGCTGAAGCCCTTTTTCTAATAGGTGGGCTGCCTGGCTAACATTCATACTACTGTTGCAGAGGCAGGGATGGTAGAATTCGGGTCCTTTACAATTTTTCTTCAGTTGGAAAATAAATGCATGGTGATTTCCAGCTCTTAACCCTCTATCCACTGACACCAAAATAAAAGTTTCTCTTTTATAAGCTTTGCATTTGTAAAACACACACTGTGTGCTTTTTTCTCTTCAGCCACTCACCGGGCTTGGTGTGTGAATACCAAAAACTGGACATATTCAAGGAGTTTGCAATTATTTGACAGAGACAAAGGAGCCAATAGTCAGAGGAGCGCTCATAGATAGGAATCCTGATAGGGACAGAGTGGTGTGGGCAGGATGAGAAGCACCTGTCTGTTTCCATAGATACCAGAGAAGGTCTTAGTAGGGTCCATATGAGCTGGGCATTGAAGAATGAGTAGGAGTTTGGAGTTGGGCGAGAAGCATGCCTGGTACAGAAATGCTGTCTATAAATAGGGACCAACGCGCAAGTCTCCGCGATAGGAGTGGAGAGAACCTGTCATGCGAAGATCATGCCTCAACTCGATTTTTAAAAATCCATTAGGAGCTGCCTCCTCATCCTCCCACCTGTTCCCAGCGGTGACTAATAAGCAGCAAATTGACTAATTTGCCTTGATCTCCTCTCTGACCCCATGGAAGAATCTGTGAGCATAATGAGATAAGAGGCACCAAGAAAAGAAGCAAGAAGTGGATTAGGAGGAGGAGGAGGAGGAGGAGGAGGAGGAGGAAGAGGGGGAGGATGAAGAGGGGGAGGGCAGCAGGAGGGGGAGAAGGAGGAAGTGGGGGAGGAGGAGGAAGTGGGGAGGAGGGGGAGGAGGAGGAGGAAGCATCAGAAGTAGAAACAGCAGCAGTGGTGTCCATCTCTGTTTTCCAGGTTATACTGTAGGACCCTAGTGGTAAAATGCAGCCTTCCAGAGAGGGATCTGCCGCTCTGTGAGTGTGCAAACCAACCCTTCTCTTTTTCTCTAGAAGAGAGAGGCAGAGAGAGACAGGGACAGACGAGACAGAAAGAGACATGTATGTCGATATACATGCATGTATATGCGAGATAGCTTTGTGCATGTACATTCTATATACATGTTGTATATGAGTATATATATGTGTGTTTACATACATTGTATTAAATTCATTTGAGAACCCAGCACAGAGCCAGGTTCATTCAACTTTCCATTGCCTTAGCTGACAGGAAGACAAATAGGTGGGTGAGAATTAACCTTACCGCCTACATACTTTTAGACGCGCCACGGTCAGTACCCTGCATGCTATTTTTACACTAAGAGAGAGCAGTGGGGTTGGGTCCCAAAGAAACTGAAGCTCTGGTGACATAGCTCACCCAAGGTTCTACAGCTCTTAGGAAGTCAACGTTCAAACCCTGGAAACATGCCCTTTTCCACAGTATGTCATCCTTTCTATAAACAGAGTTTCTAGTCAGATGAAGTCTTTTTGTGTCCTTGGGCATGTCACAGCAAATACTCTCAGATGTGGAACTGCAGAGAGTGATGGCAGACCAGACTCAGATCTGAATATACGCTGAATGCATCATCTTGCCATGCAGGTTCTGCCCAGAGCTTCCAGGGACAGGGAACTCACTGCCGTACAAGGAGGCTGGATCTAGTTCCAGATGCCATGCAGCCTTCTATGCTTGCCGACTCACGCTGAACCCAGCCAGGCCTAGGTTCTCATGGCCACAAACAGCTCAACTGTGAGGCTCTGAAGGCTGAGTGTGTTGCTACTCTGATGGAGTTTCTTGAAAACTTGTTTCCTTCCCGGCAATAAGGGCATACCTGCCTCTTGCTTCTTGGCATCCGAGTTTGTCCTGGTGGGCTGAGGTTGCAGATAGATACAGGGCTTTGTGAATTCTCTCCTCTCAAGAGAATTCAAGCCAAACTTTCTTTCACTTACTTCTTCATGGGGAGTGAGGTCTTCCTTTGACAAAAGGATTTGAGAAGATACTTGGAAGAAGGACTGATAGGGAGAAAGGAGGGGCCAGCATTCTCTTCAGGTGTTTCTATGGAGACCTAGGGAGATCCCCCCCCCCCCCAACTCACAATTATCCCTCATTACTTAGACAGGTTCCCTCACAGGCTTCTGATCAGCCCTGCTATATGCTTTTTTTAATCCCCCAAATTTACCCCAGATAGCATACCTTAATTATCTCTTTCTGGATGACCCAGTTTCAGCTGCAAAGGGTTGTTTTTTTTTCCCCCTTCAATGGTTCTGCCTCCTTGTGGCACTTCTCAGTATTACAGGTCACAGGAAGAAGAGAAATGAGAGAGGGTAGAGAGGGGGTACTGTCACAGGGAGCCTGAAGTTCAGCCTCTGTCTGTTGGGCCCCTGAACACACTTAAGCTCTGTGTTTGTTTCTCCTCCTCTAGATTAGGAACAAGTAGAAGCATATCAGGTGTTTTGGGGAAGCCCTGAGGCTGAGACAGCCTGTCTTTTGAGCCACCTAAGATGCTGACCCTCTAGTCCTGGGATGGAGATATTAGCTAACTTGTAATGTTGGAAAACATTCCAGGGTTGGGAGTGGGTGCAAGCTGGCAGATTCCACCTAGAATGGCTCCAGCTGTATTTCAACTAAGGACTCTTGCTTGACCATCATTGCCTCTCACCGGAACCCCATGTGAGCATTCCAGCTCAAGGAAGCAAAGGCATGGCAGTCTACCATCTGTCTGTATTTGCAGACACATGGGATACAGACAGCCTGGAAACTTGATGACGTTAGCAGAGTCATTTACACCTACTTCCCAGGATTCCCATATTACAAATAGTGTACACCTTAGAGGATGGATGGGACTAGTTCAAATAGCAGCCACTACATAATTTGTATATAATGTGGCATTTCGAGGGGCACTTATAGGTATGCTCTCTAAGGTCCTGAATCCTGAGCATCTACAGAAATAAAATGAGAAAACAGCCATACGTGCATGAACATGAGGGCTCGGGTCCCTGAATGGGTTAATACATTCAAATGCTCAGAGCTGTGTCTGGATTACAGTAAGGACTCAGCTAGTGATGAGTTTTGGGGTTTTGACCTAAAGCTTCTGCGATTTCCTCCTAGAAGTAGGCTTCTGGGTTGCAGAGCCATTCAGCTTTTGAATGTCTGCCCATTCAGCAGCTCCCGTGTATAGAATATTGAAGTCCGAGGGGATGGACGCACAGAAACGAGCACCAACAGCGATGATGCACAAGCCCTGTTAGGTTTCAGCAGCCTCCGGCAACAACTGAGGGAGGGTGTTAGTCCACCAGAGGCAGGAGCGTTCATGAACGAGGAAGTTCTCAGAGGAGGGGCGGAGTTTGAGAGTCAGGACAAAATCAGTAGGCTGAGGGAATGGTGGACAGAGGGGGTGGTCTGAGGGTGACGCAGGCCTAGGGTGCTACTGTGAGTGGGAAAGATCAGCCAGGAGGGGAAACTATTCTGTGGAGATTTTTTTTTTTTTTTTTTTTTTTTTTTTTGCAGCCAGTGGGACAGTCACTTCTATTTGAAGCCCTGGCTATAATCCCTCTTCACTGGAGGAGGAGGAGGATGTAGCATGTGAAAGTGGGGGTTCCCTGCAGGGTTTAGTTAGCAGCAGCACTAGGCTCCTGAACTGGCCCAGCAGACTCCCTGTGTGCAGCCTGAGCCCTGAGCCTGGCTGGCCTGGACCCTTGAAGGGCTCAACAAAGACTTGCCTGTTCTCTTCATGACATCAGATCTTACCCTCAGGATTTCTCTGTCCTACTGGGGCAAGATCTCACACAGTGATAATAGAAGGAAGGGGAAGAGATGAATCAAGTGAAGACTGTCACAGACATCACCATGCCAACGTGCTGGGCCTGGAGGGGACGGAAGATGCTGCCTTCTGGGGGCAGTTTTACCAGCTCATACCCGGGCCAGGTTCCAGGGGCTGGGCCATTGGTCTCTGTTCAGATTGTCCCCAGCTGCCTGGTCAGTGGGTATAAAATGCTGGGACTAGATGAAATAATTGCTTCATACAATGGACTGGTTCTTTTCTCCTTTCTTAAGTTTTTAAAAGTATTGCATTGAACGAATTGACTTTTGCTTTTGCTTCCCCCCCCCCCCCCCCAGAGGTCACAGGGTCAAACTTGGTAGCCCTGACTGGCCTCAAACTTGATCTTTTTTTGTGTGTGTGTGTCTGCCTCCTAAGTGATGGGATGACATGCATGTGTCACCAAGCCAGCCTGGGTTTCCTTTGATAGCAAAGATTTATGTAGAGAGTATACTCTCATAAAAGTATACTGTGTGGAGGGTATGGGAGATCACCGGGTACCACTTCTATCTGATGCACGAGAGAAAGCTGGGAGAGAGGGAGAGAGGGAGAGAGAGACAGAGAGACAGAGAGAGACAGAGAGACAGAGAGAGAGAGAGACAGAGAGAGAGAGACAGAGACTGAGACACACACAGAGAGAGAGAGAGAGAGAGAGAGAGAGAGAGAGAGAGAGAGAGAGAGAGGGTAATATGGTAATGGGGAGAATCCTGACTATAGCCATGAATTCCCAGGCTCAAGGAATGAAATGTTGTGTAGAAAGACAGCCTGTAGGCTCATTCACAGATCTTATCCCTGTATACATTTTAATCAGTGCAAACCAAGATTGATCAGTGAGCCTACTTCTAAGACTAAATGCAAATCAAGGCAGCATGAGAGTGGTCCAGGGGAGACAAAGATAAAAAGGGAATTGATGGTGGAATTTCAAGTCCTGGGTGGGGTGCAGTGGTCTCCAACCTTGAAGCACCTGGGGAGCATTAATACAGAGGCAGGGCTTGCAGTTCTGCAGATGTGTTGAATCTGTGAGGGGGTGTCAAGGTTGCACTTAGGCTTAGAGCAGCAAGAATCCAGAATATTCTGAGGAAAAAAATGTTTTGTATTTCATGACTAGAAATAAAGTACAGTAGAGTCCTTTTCTAGAATTCTTTATGGGCAAGAAATACCGGTTGTAAGCATAAAGATCTGAGCTTGAAACCCAGAACCAACCCACATGGAAATTCTGGATGTGGTAGTGTAAGCTTGTAATCCGAGGGAGGCAGAGAAAGGAAGGTCCTTCATGCTCATCAGCCAACCATTCTAGCCTATTGATAGACTAGAATGGTACTCCTGGAGATGACACCTAATGGTGTCCTCGAGCCTACACACACACACACACACACACACACACACAAACATACATACACACACATTTTTGCACACATGAACACATACAGACACACACATGCACAATAATTTTTAAAACCTACTGTTCAGAGGAATTAGAAAGAGCCAGAGAAGAGACCTGCATCCCTCCAGCTTTCACGTAAATGTGGCTAGGAGGAGACATGTGGCTGTGTGGTGGTGGGTGGCAGACATCGCATTGGGCAAATTGACTTTTTTCTTTTGTTCTTTTTCCGAGGGCACAGGGTCAAACGTGGTAACCCTGGCTGGTCTCCTACGTCCTGGGATGACAGGCATGTGTCCTCCATGGTTCCTTCCTTCAGCTGGATTCCACCTTCCACTGAGAACCAAGTAGTCTGAGGTTGAAATAGACCGTGTTAGATTGGATGAAGGTGACCCCCATAGGCTCTCACAGATGACTGCTTTGTCCTGGTTGGTGGAACTATTTGAGAAGCATTAGGAGGTGTGGCCTTGTTACAAGAGGTCACTGGGGTAGCCTTCGAGGTTACAACTGTCTACAGCATTCCCAATTAAACCCTTTCTTTTATAAACTGCCCGAGTCATGGTGTTTTAGCACAACAACAGAAAAGTAACTAAGACACAAACCCCTGAAAGTCACTTTGTCAGGTAAAGTGGCTCATACCTACAGTCAATTTTGGCAAAGTAGTGCAGAGACAAAGGGGCCAGATTAGGCTATAAGTGAGACCCTATATGAAAATGGCAAAAAGTGAGAAACTACCTCCGGAAACAGGCAAGGTGTCCCGTGCATGACGGATCCCCACCTCAGATGCTGGAGGGGCTACACTGTAGAGAAGACCTTCTTATGAGAACCCGATTGTCCTTGTTGTGTGATGACAGTGATTATAGGTCCCCATCTTACAGGACAGAAGCTCAAGTAGCCATGGGTGTGATGACACCCCCTCCACGACAGCTTACCTTTGCATATTTCTTACCACTCCTCCAGTTCTTCCTCTGTTTAGAGCTGAAGTGCCTATCTGTCTCCCAGAGAGGAATCAGAGTCACTGGCTGAGTGTAGCTTGTAGGTCTGCTGAAGCCAGAGCTTTTGCCCCAGACCTCTGGTTACAAGGATACCCCACTGAGCCAGACTCTGAGAAAGAATGCACCCAGGACCAGCTTCATACCAGGAGCTTGAATTGCTATCTTCCTGTGGAATTAAAGAATAGCCCGTGACAGCATTCCAGCTGATTGTGCAGCCTGCAGGCCCTGCAGAGAGTGGAAGGCAAAATATTCAGACTGCCTGAGTACTCAGTGTGGCCTGCAGACACCACCCTAGGAAGGCTAGCAGCTGGGGAGAAGATGGAGTATGGCCAGCAAGTTCTCAATGGCTGCTGGGTTGGGCCTGAAGAGAAATCCGGAGATAAACTTTAAGGGTTTGTTTGTTGGGTTCCGTCATGATCTTGGTTCATTCATCTAAACAGGGGAGTTCCTTCGGGGCTTTGTGGCTTCTCTTGTGTATCTCAAAGCTTCCTGCAGGGGCATCTATTGTGGACACTGCTGGGCTTCTGTCCACCCACAAGTGACAGTCTATCCCAAACCTCTTCTGACAGCATTGCAAGCAGATTTTTCCGGTATCAGTATTGTATGTATGTGTATGCATATGTGTGTTGTATGCATGTGTTACATGCATGAATGTTTACATGTATGTGTGTGTAGGGGGGTGCACAGGGGACACTCAGGCACCTATGTCCCATTACTTGATCCCGAGAAAGGGTTGCTCACTGAACCTGGAGCTATTTTGCAGGTAGGCTCCGTGGCTAGCACACCTGTGGTCTGCTCCACTCAGCCAACTGGGGTTACGGGCTTTTATGACCACACTGGCTTTTTTTCTGTAGTTCTAGGGATCCAAACTCAGGTCCTCATACTTGTATAGCAAGAGCTCTTACCCACTAGGCCATCTCTCTGTCACCAGATTCCCAATATTCCTGCGCCAGGGAGACATGGTGTACTGGTCCTGTGTGTTACGTGCAATGCCCTTTCGAACACATACACTTCCCAACTGAAGTCAGGTCAGCCATAAGGCACATGTTTTTCTCATTGGAAATAGGATTTTAAAAATTCGTCAAAGACACAGACAGGGTAGGGTAGTTACTAGGCCAAATGACAAAATCTATTCATTTTTCCCCTCTCCAAAACCATGACTCCATTTCTGGTAATCTAGACTTTAATAAGACTCATGATTCTCAAGTTACATATGGGCAGGAATTGTGTGTCCACGTTAAGTATTGAGTGTTACAGCCTTGAGTTCAAAAACTTAATTCCTGAACTATATATTATTTAGAATGATATTGCAGGCGTTGAAGTGGATCCTGCTTTGTTCTCTTTGCAAACTGATTTTGTACACAAAAACTGAACTGTCCTTTTTCACGTGAGACAATAATGCCCTCTAGTGGATTAAGTGCTTAATTGCAAGCTCGTCCATTTAAGGTCCTCCTATCACTAGAAATACCTAGTATAAGAACTCAAGATTATACTAGATGTGGGACCCACAATCCTGCCTCCTGTTCTTCCCAAAGAGTCCTTAAGCTTCATTCACTGTTTGGCCGTGGGTGTCAGCATTTGTCTGAGTCATCTGCTTGGTGGAGCTTCTCAGAATGCAGCCATACTAGACCCCTGTCTGCAAGCGTAACAGATTATCATTAATAGTGTCAGGGACTGGTGCTTGCTCATGGAATGGGTCTCAAGTTAGGCCAGTTTTGGGGTGGCTATTCCCTCGGTCTCTGCTCCATCACCTTTCTCTGTATTTCTTGTAGACAGGATAAAATTGGGGTCAAAAGCTTCGTGGGCCGGTTGGTGTCCCTATCACTCCTAGGGTTCCTGCTTGGCTGCAGGAGGTGGCTTCTTCAGGTTCTGTATTGCAAATGTTGACAAGTAAGGTCACTCCCATTGATACT
Organism: Arvicanthis niloticus; assembly: GCF_011762505.2. NCBI lineage: Eukaryota > Metazoa > Chordata > Mammalia > Rodentia > Muridae > Arvicanthis > Arvicanthis niloticus. The sequence goes on along the minus strand of NC_047668.1, from coordinate 46,999,281 downwards.
TGGGTGCCTCCCTTTATCCTAGGTCCCTGTCTTGTTTTAGTGATGCCCCTCACCTTTCCACCTGGCAGTTGCATATTTTCATCCATTCTTGTGGCCATTTAACTATCCTATCCCTCCTCACGCCTGGTCTTGAACCCCACATTCCCTTCCATCCAGTTCCCTACCAACATCTGTCTTTTATGACTATTTTATTCTCCCTTCTAAGTGAGATTCAAGCGTCCTCTTTTGTGCCTTCCTTCTTGTTTAGCTTCTTTGGGTCTGTGAAGTATAGCATGGGTACCCTGTGTTTCATGGTTAATAACCACATATGAGTGCGTGCATACCATACATGTCCTTTTGGAACTGGGTAATGTCACTCAGGATGACATCCTCAAGTTCCATCTATTTACCAGCAAAAGTCATGATGTCTTGTTTTTAATAGTTGAGTAGTACCCCGTTGTGTAGAGATGTGCCACATTTTCTTTATCCATTCTTCAGTTGAGAGAGATCTAGGTTGCTTCCAGTTTCTGGCTATTATGAATAACCCTGATATGAACATAGCTGAGAAAATGCCTTTGTGGAATATTGGAGCATCTTTGAGGTATATGCCTAGAAGTGGTATATCTGGGTCCACAAAAGACCAACTGAGTCAACTAAACCTGGACCCTTGGGGCTCTCAGAGACTGAGCCATCAGCCAAAGAGCATACTTGGGCTGGACCTAAGCCTCTCTGCACATATGTAGCAGCTGGGCAGCTGGGTTTTCATGTGGGACCCAAACAACTGGAACGGGCACTATCCCAAAAGCTGTCGCCTGTATGTGAGATATGTTTTTTCTCTCTGGGCTATCTTGTCTGGCCTCGGTGAGAGAGGAGGTGCCTAGCCTTGCAGAGATGTGATGTACCAGGGTAAGGATATACCCAGTGGGAGTCTTCACTTGCTTAGAGGAGAAGGGAGGGGAGATGAAGAGAAAGGATTGTGGGAGGGGTTAACTGGGAGTGGGCAATGAGTGGGATATAAAGGGAATAAGTTAAAAAAAAAAAAAGAACTCAAGTTCAAACACAGCCACTTGAGTTTAGGGTTATGAAGAATTAAGTGATGTGCTTTGTGTGATATGCCTCACACTGGGCACAGTGATGACAGTCACTGGCTGGTCATCTGATCAGGCACACTTGACTTTGGTGGAGGCCTGGGTGGAAGTAGCAAGGAGAAGGGCCTCTGGGTCTCTGGGATTTCAGTAGCAGGACACTCACTGTCATCTCTGAAGAGTATGTGTCCTTACCTGGAAGAGAACTGTGGGCAATGCCCACTTGCCTGAAGATGGAGCCAGTAAGTACCATTCTGTGAGTCAGCCTGATGCCTTCACACGGCACAGCCAGAAGTGCCACCTGCTGACACGATGGGACAGTGTCGTCATCTATGAAACATTCGCTTGTTCTACCCTGTGTCGCTTGTTCTACTCTGTGTGGGGGATCGATGTGCATGAACTTAGACTTTTGACTTTCCATCCACTCTCGAGGAATGGCAGCCAGAGCTGTCTGAGCTCTGCACCGCAAACAGCTCACCAGACACATGCAAATAAATATGTGTGTGTGTGTGTGTGTGTGTGTAGATATTGTTTGTGTGTGTGTGTATATATATAGTGTATAGTGTGTATGTATTTATATGTGTGTGTGTAGATATTGTTTGTGTGTATATATATGTATATATATACATATATATAGTGTGTAGTGTTCATGTATATATATATGTGTGTGTGTGTATTCTGTGTGTATATTTGTGTGTGTGTGTGTAGGAGGAGGAGGTTAGTCCTATCATGGAGATAAAAGGCAAGGGTGAGGAGGGGTATTGAGTCTGAGTGGAAGTGAGGGTAGGTGGAGTTAAATATGAGCTAAAACATGAGCAGATCAAAATTGCAATTACACTTATCATTTCTAGACATTGTGGCAAAGATCACAACTTCGTCCAAGTAGATGCTGCCATCCCCTGGGCGATGTAAGTAGTTTCAATGGCCTCTGGGCCACTATTAAGAGTGCTGTGAATATCACTGCTTTGATACTTATAAAACAGTCGTGACTTGGTGCCTTTCTGTTACAGCTCACTATTATTAGAAAACAGGGAGACATCGTTTGAGTTCCTGGGGCTGGAAATGTGGCATGTCCTCAATGACTTTGAGAACCCCAGAGGGAGAGTGTTTCAGTTAGAGAAGCACTGTCTTAGCCTTTGGACTAAGTTGGACAATCCTGCTAGTGGAGCCTGCTTTGTGGAAATACATAAAAGTGATTTGTAGCTAGCATATTGGTACCTTTTATGATGTGTGATGACTTGGTTGTACAGAAGGGATGGGGAACAGCTTTCCTGTGGGTCTTTCTGTTCTGTGTGGTTTCTGTATTTCTCCCTCCTAGACATAAGCTCTCTGCACCTTGTGCGTCCTTTGTGCCATGTCTAGGTACATCATGGTACATGAAGGATGTGACTCTATCACCACCGTCTTTTTGAGGAATTTAAAATGCACCAGGCTGCAGGGAATCGACCAGCTGATGCTCTGCATGGCTGCTGTTCCTCAGCTCACTTCTTATACCCGAGTGGTGATCCCTCTCCGATTAGCGTAGCTGGTGGTTTGGGCATTAGGCTGTTTCAATTATGTTGGGAATTTGGGCATGCTCATTGTGTAAAATCTAGAGTGTTGGGACAGGGAAGTATTTCTGTGGCCATCTAGGTGCTGGGTTATAGATGACCAAGTCTGAGACTTATCAAAGTTGATGATCTTCTTAAACATCAACTTGGCCAATACATAACTGAAGTGAGGTTTTTTAAAACACAGTTTAATGCTATGACTTAGCGTCAGTGTAGCCACTGATATCTTTCTGGCACCAAAGGCCTGAGCCACATTTCTGACCTCCTTGTTGGGATGCAGGTTTTCTGTAGAACCAATCCCTAGCTAGCTCTCCTGGCCTCTCTCTTTTGGTACACAAGAACAGACCTACGGTGATGTACTGCCCTCATGAACACAACATGCACTTCCTTTTCTGCCCCTGGGATGACTCTCGCTCCAAAGGAGCCTCCTGTTACTTTTCTGAAACCCACATCCTAGTCTGGCACCCAAAAAGCTTGATCAGAGCTTCTTACATAATTTTAAAAAAGGACTCATACTCAAGTGTCATACAGTTGAATGCACAAGCTGTTTTATGGCTTCTTGGGTGTGGCTTCTGCAATGTCACTCTCCTTTCCTTGCCAGAAGCCACAAGCCATGTGTTAAGCTATTTTCTGTTCCTCCAAACATTGAGTAATAGTTCTGGAGTATCAGACGAGTGGCTTAACACAGTGGCTTAAAGTATGAGTTTTCTGGGATACCCTGTGCTCAAATCCTGGTTTTGCCAATTGCTGCCTATGACTACTCAACTTACATCCGTCTTCTTACTTGTAAGTCATAGGTAGCCCTGTGGGTGAAATTTGACAATATCCATGAATTATTCAGCACAGTGTCGATCAGAGAATGCATACATTGTATGGGACTGGGATTGTTAACCAGATCCCTATGTAAGAATACGTATTCAGTTTCATGTTTTCTTGGCTATAACTCAATACACATGAGCCATGTGTTCTGGCTGCCAAAACTTCCCAGTACCATCCTGGTCTTGTCAGTGGAAATGTAGGGCACAGATGGAGTAAAGATAGAAGCCTGATGTTTGGACCACACTTGAGGGCCTGAAGGCATAGTACCAGAACCTTGCTTTGATATGACAGGGGAGGGAGGAACAGAGAGAGAGAGACAGAGAGACAGACAAAGACAGAGAGAGGTATGTGTATGTATATATGTGTGTGTGTGTATGTGTGTGTGTGTGTACGTATATGTATCTATGTATACACATGTGTGTATATATAGATAGATATAGATAGATATGTAGATATATGTATACATAGATACGCACAAAGACAGATAGATATAAACTAGATAGATGTAAACATATACATAATGCATTATATATACATGTGTGTGTGTGTGTGTGTGTGTGTGTGTAATTTCCAACTGTGTCATGGGCTCTATTTGGAATATTTAAGGGCATATAAATTAGGAGAGATAGATATAAAAATAAAGAGTCCTGGGGGTGACATGTGGCAAAATACTATTGTGGACATGATAGGCTGAGTGCCACAGAAAAGCAAACTGAGCAAAGACCTGGAGAAAGCATTTCAAACATAAGGACTGCCAAGGATGAGAAAGAGCTAGAGGTGGGGGATAACCTTAAATGAACACAGTGACAAGGCCAAGGTAGCCAAAGCAGAGTACAGAAGCCTTAGCTGGTGAGCAAACTACATAGGATCTTGCTATTACGGTCACAGTACTTTTAGTGAAGTGGAGGCCCCTGAGCAGATTCAAGCTGAGGGGTGACTGGGGGTAATTTTCAACCCAAGGCTGTAGTAGCTAGGTGGGCGGGTAGCTGGGTGGTTGGGAGTGAGTAAGAGTAAGGCTTGGAGACCTGTGCAGGAAGACACCCAGGATGCTCTGGCAAGGGATGGTGGATTCCAGCTCGGTCTGTGTACTGGCTAAATTTGTGTATCAACTTGTCACAAGCTGGAGTCATCAGAGAGGAAGACGCCTCAGTTGAGGAAAAATGCCTCCATAAGATCCAGATGTAAGGCATTTTCCCAATTGGTGATCAATGGGGGAGGGTCCAGTCCATTGTGGGCAGTACCATACCTGGGCTGGTGGTCCTAGGTTCTATAAGAAAGCAAGCTGAGAAGGCTATGTGGAGTAAGCCAATAAACAGCACCCCTCCATGGCCTCTGCATCAGCCCTTGCTTCCAGGTTCCTGCCCTGCTTGAGTTCCTGTTCTGATTTCCTCTCATTGATGATGAACTGCGAGGCAAAAGTGTAAGCCGAATAAACTCCTCCCCAGGTTGCTTTTTGGTCCATAGTGCTTCATCACAGCGTAGAAACCTTGACTAGGATAATGTGAGACACTGGTAATGGGGGGAAAGGATTGAACTCAAGACCTGTCTCAAAAGTAGAGCTAAGCGATCTGTTGGCTTAGGTGTGGAGTATGGGATCTCTTGGTTTGTGTGGGGGATGTGGGATCTATGGGATCTGTCGGCTTAGGTTTGGAGTGGGGGATCTATAAGGTCTATTGGCTTAGGCATAGGGCATGAGATCTATGGGATCTGTGACTTAGGTGTAGGGTATGGGATCTCTGGGATCTATCTGTCAGCTTGGGTGTGGGGTATGAGACCCATTGAAGTCAAGTCCGCATCAGCACCTTGTACAGAGCATCTGGAAGCTCATTCAGTTGCCATCTACTGAGCTAGGGAAGACTGCAGGGGCTGGTTTCGAGGTGAGAAGTCAAGCCTTTATTTATGGACGAGTTAAGTTTAGGTTTCCTTTGAGAATCTAAGCATCACCTCATTGTGTGGACTTTAGGGGATGGGGACACAGTGAGTAACAAAATGGGGTGTCCTCAGCACATGCACTTTGAGATCTCAGCTAGAGTCCTCATAGATACCAACTGTGAAGAGAAACCGCCCCCTTTAGTCAGGACAGAACTCAGACTAGCCAGTCTTAAGGGAGATGCCAGTTGTGGCAACAGCCTCTCCTGTGCTTGACAGCAGTTGAAGTCATCAGTTACTCAGAGTGAAGTGCAGCCTGGAAAGGTTAAGTGAATGTTAATGAAATGCATTGATTAAGACTGTCAAACTGGTAAAAGACTACTCTGCTATTTCATGCAGGGTCTTCCTGCATCTGAATGCTATTCCAAGATGGGGAATTACCAATGCCTGGTGAAGCAGTGTGTCCAGGGGCATGTACAGAGCTGTCCACACCAACACGTAACACACAATGATGCCACGTCTAAAACAGAGGTGACAACAGTGTTAGGGAATCCAGACTCTGGGAGTTAAGGTCCCTGTTCTGATCAAAAGATGATGACATTACCAGTAGACATTGCATTTTCCTCTTCTGACTCCATATGAATGATGTGATCATGCCCAACCTATCGAAAGCAGGCAGAGAAGACCCCTTGTATCACCCTGACCAAGTGTCAGGCAGGCACTCTCTCCTTAGTATTTGATCTCCTAACAGCTTGGGTTCTGGGGTCTCACTCAAGACGTAGCCCCAGGTGCCAGACACATAGCTGCCAGCTCAACTCCTAACCCCTTTCCTCATCCAGGCTTGGGCTGCCTGGTCTGAAGAGCTTGCCTAGGGCTCAAGCCAGGGTTTTTACCTTAAAACATTGGTTTTGTTTGTGGGAAAGAGGGTTTCATGAGTGGCGTGAATTCAGGATATACAGCAATATGTGAAGGGCTATATGACTTGTCAAAAGTGCTGAGGCTACTATCGGTTGCAGGTGCAGAGTTCCTATTTCCCAAAGTTCATGGTCACGCCACTCTTACAGTGAAAGGCAAAAAGCCTGAGGTCCTGAGGTACCTGGAGTCTCGGCATCCCTGGCCTGCAGTTCCAGATATGGCCAGCAGAGGGAACCAGGCACCGAGTTTCTGGGGCTCACTGCCTGAAGCCATATTGAATGAGCCAATGTCTGCTGTGCGGACTCTGTGAGATCTAAATGTCTCCTTGGCAGGAAATCCGCGAGGAGCAAGACGGGGTTGTGCAAACAGCCTTACAATGTCCGTTTGTGTGTGAGCACATGGCTTCTCCCACGTCGCCCACAATGCTCTGTTTTGGGGGAGGATAATGGGCCTCTGTGGACCCCTCCGCCTTGTCATGCAAAGGGAGTGACCTGTGTTTGTCATAAATGGGCTCTTGTATGATTAATAGCCCTGTGAGTGAGCCCAGTGCAGCCGTTCAGCGCCCGCCTTCCCCTGGCGGTGGTCTGTGTCGGCTTTCTTCCCTCCGCGAAAGCAGCTGCTGCAGCTTTGACTGAAAGGAAAAGGACTTGCTCTCAGGGTGGCTGCAGTTCTACAGATGCAAAGCAGGGGGCACACACAGCTAGCATTTGCTTTGGGGATGAGCGGGGGTCCAAAAGCAACCTTAGATCCTTTACCAGCATTCTATATGTCAAAACTGAAAGGAAACAATTTGCTTTTTATGGACAAGGAAAACCTATCAATCTAGAGTAGAATGATGTCCCCATGGTCTTCAAAGCTTAGTGTTTCCAGGAAGTGATTCTCCTTTGTTTTGGGGTGTTTGTTTGTTTGGTCTAACCTCCCCTTACTTCCCTATTCCGACAGGGTTTGGTTTTTGTTGTTGGTAGTGGTGATGGTGTGCATGCATTTGTGGGTGTGTGCCTGTGTAACCTGGCTGTCCTGGAACTCACTCTATAGACTAACCTCCAACTCAGAGATCTTCCTGCCTCTGTCTCGGCAGTGCTGGGATTAAAGGCCTGGCTTTTTCTACCCGTTCTTAACAATGACTATTGGGTCTGTTTGTAATGAATATCATTGACTTTATTTTCAGTGACTACTTAGCCAGTATGTCTGGTCCATTTCAGAGCATGCCAGTAAAGCACGCTTGTCTGTCTAGACCCTTGCATGATGCACGGGTGCAGACAGGGTGTTACTGGAATGAAGAATGCGCTGCCAACGAATAGTAAACAGCCTCTTTAAAATGCATAGCAAGAAAGATTGCTAATTCTGCCTGGGGCTTGGGGTGGGGGTAGGGGTCTTTGAGGGTATTTTAACTGCCAAGTTAGACCTTCACAGGCAGAGTGGATAGGGTGCCATTAGCAAGGAAAGCACAGAGAAAAAAAGAAGCAAGAAGGAAGCAGAATTCTGTGCCAGGTCCATATTTCCATGAGCTTCTCCAGGTCCAAAATTTGAAAAGAAGCTTTGGGCCAAGTTTATGGGCTTTTAGGACACCAGAATGTCTTGGGCATTTGTACTGAAATAGCCATTGTTGGGTCCTGCTGGTCCCTGGCCCTGCTTGGGTCCTGGGGTCTCACTCAAGACGTAGCCCCAGGTGCCAGACACATAGCTGCCAGCTCAACTCCTAACCCCTTTCTTCATCCAGGCTTGGGCTGCCTGGTCTGCAGAGCTTGCCTAGGGCTCAAGCCAGGGTTTTTACCTTAAAACATTGGTTTTGTTTGTGGGAAAGAGGGTTTCAACTTGATGTGATTATTCCTTTCAGTGACAAAGACACAACCTTTTTTGATTCTGAATTCTCAAGTGAGATTTTGGTACTTTGGGCATTCTACACTCTTCAAACTCAATGGAGCTCTAATGTTTCTGGGACTGTAGTACATGTAATGGCTTTTCATGATGTTTTGATGCTTATGTAATGTTTGCGAACTCAGAGACCCTTTCCTATGGTACTACTTTTCCCTGAACCTTTACTACTTAGCTCATCTTTTACCTCCTGGCAGAAAGCTAGAAACTTCAAGAAAAGATGGGGGGTAGGTGGTGGGGGGAGGCGTGGATAGTTCTCAGTAAAGCATGAAGACCTAGGTCTAATTCTCACATCCCAGTTGAAGAAGACAGATGGGGTGGTGCAGGCTTGTGACTCCAGTGTGAAGGAGAGAGAGGCAGGCTGGCCAGCCAACCTAACATACTTGGCAAGTTCCAGGTCAGAGATTCCAAACAAACAAGGTGATAGAGCCTGAGGACTGTCCTACAGAACTCCACATTTACACAGACACACACACAGACACACACACAGACACACATGCAGATACACACACACAGAGACACACACACACAGACACACACACAGACACACACACAGACACACATGCAGATACACACACACACAGAGACACACACACAGACACACACACAGACACACATGCAGATACACACACACAGACACACACACACACACAGACACACAGACACACACACAGACACACATGCAGATACACACACACACAGACACAGACACACACAGAGACACACATGCAGACACACACACAGACACACAGACACACACACACAGACACACAGACACATAGACAGACACACACAGAGAGACAGACAGACACAGACACACACACAGACAGACACACACACAGACAGACACACACACATAGACAGACACAGAGACACACACAGACACACACACACACACTACATCTGCCCTTGGATTGAAACTAGAAATGTAGGTGTTTAATGCACCAGCCTTCATAGACACAGAGATACACACACACAGACACACACACACACACACACACACACACACACACACACATACACACACACTACATCTGCCCTTGGATTGAAACTAGAAATGTAGGTGTTTAATGCTCCAGCCTTCGTTTTACATGTAATCTATCTCTCATGATGTACTCAGAAACTGGTGAGTGATCTGAGAAGCCTGAGGTAGCTCATGGGAGAGGCTGAGGAAATAGTGCTGTTACTGTGACTGGTGAGAGAGCATTGTACAGAGGCAGAAGGGGATCCAGAGTAGTGAGTGGCATGGATGGAGGGTAAGGCCAGAGCCTATACTGAGAGAAGGTGGCAGATTATAGTTCTTGCCTAATGTAGTCAGGTGGATATGGGTGTCTTAAAAACACTAAACACAAGGATGTCGGGAACATAGATTGTGAGTGTATTATTGCTAAACCAAATTGCTATGCCTGTGGAAGTTCACCCAGATGTTTGGCCCTGTGGCTGAAGGTCAGAATTGAAATGACAGTATTTCAAGAGAAACAGAAGTCAGGGAGATCTCAGCATGGAGAGTGGAGGGGTGTGAAGAAATATCATGTGAATGTGTATGTCTGGACCCTTCCTAGTGATAAATAAAGATAGAAGAGATGGATGCTGCAGTATCTTTTGAGGAGGACGGTGTGGCCAGAGGTACACATAGTACACCTGCCTCTGTAACTCCCCTCTCTCCCAGGAGGAGGGTCCCATCTGTGCTTTTCTGGGAAAGAGCCTTGGAAAGCAGTGTATTACCACCACGGAGGACTGGTGGTCGGTGTCATCTCATTAGCTGACTGTGGGAGCAGCCTGGATTGCAGGGAACTTCTAGGTGGTCCTTTCATTTTCTAGACTGAAGTTGAAGCCATCTGAAGACAGTGAGAACAGCAGCAGGGTAAGTTCAAGGCTTTTCCAAGCCCAGTGCTCCAGCCTCTGGGGCTCCTCACCCCACCCAGGGTGCCTCTTTCCACATAGGATTCAGCACATCTGGCCTGGGTGGGCTGACACTCAGCTTTCTTAGGTAAGGAGCAAAGACTTCAAACTGTTTCCTGAGAGCCTTCTTTTAGATTCCGTGGGGAGACAGAACAAATTTGCTAATACTTTCTCAACAGCAGGTTGGTGCAGAGCAGGGTCCCAGGTTGATTGCTTTCATACTCGTTAGAATTAGGGAGGGGTGCATTGACTAAAATGAGTCTAATTTTGCCCTCATTTCTTAGACACTTTTTGCTGCTGTAATGTTGGTGTTTGTGGGAGAGTTAGCGATGATGAGGTAAAAGTCTATTTTAAAAAGCTGAACTCAGATATTGAAAAGGCTATTTTAGCCTGCATTTAATTGCTCAGTTCCATTATGGTCTCTTGGTGTGTGTGTGTGTGTGTGTGTGTGTGTGTGTGTGTGTGCGCGCGCGCTCGTGCTTAGAATTCCCATGGGTTGGCTTACAACTGGACTCCAGCAGCGTGGATTCCTCAGAGGATACCAAACCCTTCTGAGGAACACCTCAGTTTTAATGATTGTGAGAATATTCAAGACATTTTCCCATTTGAGCAATATTACTTGTAGTGTTCAAACATTTTGAAAACACATTTAAGCCATTAACTAATTTTTAGGGTCAAATGAAAGTGCCTAATAGACTCGGTTCTCTGCTGTTCCTCCTGCGTTCTGGAATGAAATTGTGTGTTGGATTCTTGGCAACTCATCCGCATCGGAACTGAAAGCCTTATGACTTCATCCCCAAGATGGCAGATTGGTGAAGACTCACCACCCAGCCCAGCTAGTTTGCACTGCTAATTTTTCTGGCAGATTCAGTTTCCTAGAGTTGACAAGCTGAAATTCTTTCATTGCATTGATGTAATCCACCCCCCCGCACACACACACACACACCAGAAATGCAGTTAGTTATATCATTTAAGGAATATAACTTTCCTTTCATTGAGAAGTGATTTGCAAGGGTACATGCGTGCATGCGTGTGTGCATGTGGTGTGTGTGTGTGTGTGTGTGTGTGTGTGTGTGTGTGTTACATGGTAAGGACCAGAGGACAACCGCAGTGCTGTTTTTAGGCTGGTTTTCCATTGGCTTTACAAATGCGTGCCACCATGCCCAGATTTTTCTGCATAGTTCTTGAGTCTTAATGCTTGCTAGGTATCTTATTCATCCCATTGCTCTGGACAGACACTATAACCACAGCAACTCTTATAAAAGAAACATTTAATTGGGGCTCGCTTACAGTTTCAGAGTTTTATCATCATGGCAGGGAACATGGTGACACATAGGTAGACATAGTATAAAGTAGCTGTGAATTCTATGTCCTGGATCCACAGGCATCAGGTAAAGAGAACCCCGGGGCCTGACTTAGGCTTTTGAAACCTCAAAGCCCACCCTTCAGTGACACACTTCCTACAACAAAGCCACACCCACTCTGGCAAGGCCACACCTCCTAATCCTTCTCTGCCTCACACTGGGGTCACAAGCATGCACTACCCCATCTGTCTTCTTCAACTAGGATATGGGGATCACACCTAGGTCTTCATGCTTTACTAACTGAGAGCTATCCAGGTCCCGTTCCCCACCCTGTCCCAATCTTTTCTTGAAGTTTCTAGCTTTCTCTCAGGAGGTGAAGCATGAACTAAGCAGTAAAGGTAGTACCCATAGGAAAGGGTCTCTGAGTTCCCAAACATTACATAAGCATCAAAACATTATCCAAAGCTATTGCATATACTACAGTCCCAGAAGTATTAATGCTCCCAAGTACTGAAATCTCACTTGAGAATTCAGAATCAATAAAGGTTATGAGGCAGAGATGGGTGGATGCTGGGACAGGCTGGCCAGCCAACCTAACCTACTTGGCAAGCTCCAGGTCAGAGACCCTGTCTGATATAAGAGCCTGAGGACTCTCCTACTGGGCTCCACATTTACACAGACACACAGACACACTCACTGATGACTAAGCATTCAAATATATGAGCCTATGGGGACCGTTATTATTCAAATCATCACACAAGGCAAACACAAACCCAAGGCGCATATTTTGTTTGTTTTTTGTTGTTGTTGGTTTTACAACCACCTATTATTTTGCATCCCATATGGTTTAGGTTGAAGCAAACAGAAGCTGGCAGTTTAATTCGCCTGCAGTTCTAAACAGGAAGGTGTTATAAATGATAAGGAAGGCTTATCATCTACTGTTATCATTAAGAAAAAGTATCTCTATTGAGTATCAGACTTATCAAGGTAAGACCCTTTTATCCGGGGACAGCTCCTGGGATGCCAGAAGAGGAGCCTTATAAGATAGTATAGGGAATCATTAAGCCTCCATAACAGTGACAGCCACTACCTTCCCAATTGTCCCACTGCCACCCTGAATCTTGTTGATCACCTTTGCAAGTACACGGGTCCCTACTGTTATCTAAAACTGCATCTTATCCTTGGTGTAACCCTATAACCCGCCAGCCAAAACCTGTCCACGTTTCTTCAGTCTCCTGAGGATGTTTCAGCACGGAAGGGAACTTTCTTTTCTTTAACTGCTAACAGTGGAGTGGACTGAAACAAGCTGACAGTGGGCGTATTCTCAGGAGATGAGACACACACACTTCATTAATGGGAAAGTATACCAGTCAGGCCAAGTATGGCACCCCAAGGAGGGTCAGGGGGTTGAAGCTTAAGTACCTTCTTTATAGGGGAGAGGAAAGTGGGATCAGTCATGTTCTTTGATGGAAGACAAAGTAATTCTCGGGAAGACAAATAGTCTAAATAGACAATAGTTCGAATGATATGCCTGGCTGTGGAGGGTGATGTCAATTCTGTTCTTTCTTTCTGCGTGTTAATTTTGTGGTGAACATGTGGAGGAAAAGAAGGGAACCTCAGCAAAGTCTCTTTCTGTGCTGCAGGAGGTAGAGGACAAGAGTAGCTGGTGGGAAGAAGGTCAGAGAGACCTTGATCCTCCTCCGGTTCAGAGTACACAGCAGGCAGAGCGTCTGTGTTCAGATGCTTGCTTGTAGACCTTGGCAAAAATCAGACACCGGTATTACCACCAGTATTCCCAGACTTAAGGCAAAGCAAGATAATGAGGTAGCAGTGCACATAAAGGCACTGTCCTGAGAGCCTGGAGGTCAGGTCCCACTTGTAGCTTTGCCTCAGTCCTGGGCAAGTCATTGTGTGTGTGTGTGAGAGAGCAGTTCCCAGATGTCCACATTTTATAAGCCAGTAAAACTTCAAGATAAACTCTGGGGAGGAAAGATACGACACTCACCTTCATTCTGTAAAATAAATCAAAACAGAAATATAGATGTGTGTGGTTAGAGTTGCCTCGCTGAATGGCTCCTGTTGTAGCCTTTGCTTTTCTCATTTACTTTGGGGGAACTGATGTTTGGGAACCCCTAGACAAAGTATTGACTGTCTGCCACCACCACCACCACCATCCCCCCCTCCCCCCCAAGTGCTAGGAATGCGATGAGGTGTTAGAGTAGCAGCTCTGCCCCAGGACACCTCACATTCAGAAAAGGCCATGAGGAAGCATGTGATTTTGGTCCTGAGCTGTGTCACAGGCTGCACATAGCTTGGTAAGGGAGCAAAGAGAAGCAACTTGCTCGAAGGCATAGGGTTTGTTTGGGTTGCAGTGAGGCGAGAAATCGGGATGGTTTTGGGTTTCTTTCCAAGAAGGCAGACCCTCCCCTCACAGCCGTTCTGTCTCTTTTCTTTCATAACCCACTGAGTGCAGTTAGTGCTGCTCATATACACATGGGTGTAGGACCATCCCCAGGAACATCGTCAACCTCCTAAGGAAGTTACCTCCACATCTCCTGGAAGCCATCAGCCGTCAGTAACTCACAAGCTGGGGAAGTGGGTACTGTGAGTCTGGATTGTAATGGTTTCTACTTCATGTATTGGTTGTGAGAGTTGAGCACAACGAGGCATGAAATGTTGTCACCACCTGCAAGCAAGTGTGAGCGTGAAGCTAGAGGGACACATGCAAAGGCCCTGGGGCACTGAGGAAGCAATAAGGAAAGTATTGCTCGTGGCTAGAGTGGATGGAGCAGGTAGAAGAAAAAAAGGGGGGGGGGGCAGAGGAAGTGAGCCAAGGCCAGGATTTCTGTGTCCATTTGGGTGTCTGTTGCCCTACAGACAGTGGGTATCCATGGGAAATTATGAAGGCTGCCGTTCAGAAAGGTTGTGTGGTAGGCAGTGCGAAAATGAATGGGGTGGGGTAAAGACAGACTAAACTCGGGCCGATTGGGCCAGATGCTCTTTGCAGGACACAGGTAAGCCCTACTGAGGGGATGCAGTGAGTAGAACAGTGTGCAAAGTGTCTGAATTTTCACACAGGATGTTCTGGTCAGGGGAGAACTGGGCCTACTCAGTCAGGAGGCATGGGAGAGACACTTCTAGCAAGGAGTACAAACCCTTGGGAGACAGAAGCACATCGAATCTTACAGTGTTATGTCTTTAAAAGGGGACACCCTGTTATTTCTGTGTAGGGAACAAAGTGTGAGATTGTGATACTTGACATCTGGGTCCCCTGGCTTTAATCCATGGACAGAGCCCATTTCTTTTGTCCTGTAAATTAAGATATTGAAAAACAAGGCTCCAGGGCTTCTGTCCAGTGCCTTCTGGAAGAATTGAGAAGCATTGAGACTACAGACCAGGAAGTCCAGGCTCCATGTGCAGTGCCTGAGAATGGAACCCTTCCTGTCTCCCAAGTCGTGGTATTCTACTCTGTTAAATGAGCCTCGTAATGTAGATATCCAAAGCTCTCCAAGCTTATGCTGAAGACGAATGTGACCACATACATTATTGACAAAGATGTGGTGTCATATGAATATATGCCCTTCATAGGAATATATGTATCCTGGCTTGTTTATGGTTTATGAACTGTGTTATAGAAAAAAAAAACTAAAGTTATATCACTCATAACTTTTAGTTCCCAAAATATGGAGCTACAGATGATGTGAGTCTTTGATTCTTAAATCAAAGACTGCACCAAAAGACAAAATAAATAGCCTAAGTTCAAGAAGACTGTGGTTTGTTCAAAGGGCTAGCAAATACCACCCTTTCTGGTGGAGAAGCTGATTAGTTCCTACCTTAGATGTTTCAAAATAACAAAACAACAACAAAAAATTTAAAAAGCTGTTGCAAAACCAACACTTTTAAGACCACAGTTTTGTTTTCTTTCTCTGCCCTTGATCACTCTTGAGTCCTTGCAGATTTCTAGAACGTGGTTCAGTATAGGAATTCATTTCCCACATCGTCATAACTTTAAGAGAGAGTCTTCTAGATGATTTTCTAAAATACTCATCTCCTGAAAATTGAGCACGGAGATGTTGCTATACAGGTTCACAGGTCACATCGCCCCACAGCCCATATTGTGCTGTTTGTGGAAAACAAGTAGAGTGTGCTTGTATTCGCTATGTTTCTGTTGCTTGGATAAAACATGATGACCAGAAAGCAAATTACAGATTTATGGTTCCAGAGGAATAAAAGTCAATTGTGACGGGGGGCATGGCAGAGGAGCAGGAAACTAGGGATGCTGCCTTCAGCTTCGAACATGAAGGCAGGGAGAGCCAGCTGGAACTAGGGTGAGGCTATGAACTCTCGAAAACCCAAATACGTGAGCCTACGGGTGACAGCTCTCATTATAACCACTGACGACATCCCTTAGACTCTGGACACAGCTTTTTAAAAACAAGCCATAATTGCTTGCGTTTGGCTTTATATTCTAGAAAGACAGCTAATGCTGGCATTTAAACTTTTTCTTCCAAACCAAAGTAGAATTGGAAAGTGTGTGTGTGTGTGTGTGTGTGTGTGTGTGTGTGCGCGCGCGCGCGCGCGCGCATGTATTAATTTTCTCCTTTTTTGAAACTGAAAATGTTAGCAGTGAATAATTTCTCTTGGAAAGTTGTGGATTTTCCACCAAGTGATAATAGAGCCAGTTCTGTAAATGTCAGTTGAACTGAGAGCCAAGAAAGTGATAATATAAAAAAAAAAAATTGTATATCCAAAATTGCCAGCCCTTAAAGATGATACTTCCCATGTCAAGAATATGCAAATTATCTTTCCAGATACCAGCATGACCAGAGGAATACCATGTGTTTTGACTGTTTGGAGGGATTTAGGCCAGTCACCCACTTTATATACCTTTTAGTCCCTAACGCCTAATATCCCCTAGATGGAAGAATTCCTCTCAACCTATGTTCCCCAGATGCCTCTGTGGGGTGGGGGCAGATTCCTTCTTGACTGAAACAGACTTGTCTAGGGAATGTTGCCCCATTTGGTTCATGTCTTTTCTGAATTTCTGAAGAATATAATCTTCCCTGAAGACTATAGTGCCACTGAGCAGACCTAATGTAGAACAAGCATATTTGGTGTCCAATAGAGACTAGAGAGTCTCTCCATAGAAAAGTAATGTATGTTTGTAATAATATCATACCCTTCGATATATACCTGACTATAGATTTTCTCATGTCCCCAGACAGGGAGCCCTGGAGAAATCTGGTGTGCTACTTTGTCTCCAGTGGAGAAAACAGCTTGAACTTTGCATTCGAACATTTTCAAAGTCAAGTGTGAGACTTTTAAAGTTATTTGCCCGTTACCCATTTTTAAACCTTTCTTCTGCTGTCAATCAATGTGAACATAAACATAGGTTCTTGCAAGTTGTTGTAAGAGTTGAACAAATAAAGTATGGGAAAGCTTGTAAGCAAATAGCTGGCACTCCATCAAATGCTGAGGTTCTTCATACTATTATTAGTAAGTACCAGGTAGATATTATTTTCTCTCCATAAGAACCAGATAGATACTATTATTTCCATATATTGATGGATAGTCAATGACCATCTTTGAGCACTTCCTATGTGTCAGGATGTGTTTATGGACTTTTAGCTAGATTAAACTCCTGAATGCTAGGCTATAAGTAGTCTGGGTATCACCTGACTTAGATCAGGGCTTCTGCCTCTGCATGTCCTATGCATGAGAATGCCCAACATAGCCTTGGTCAGTTCTTGAAGGGCAGTTATGAATGGTGGCACGTTTTCTATAAAACCAAAACGCAAGAACAAATTGTAGTCACGTTGTTCTCATATGACCTTTTTTTAGGAAGAAGGTTCCTCGGGGGCACTGCACGATCCGCATTGCTGTGTTCTCTATGACGCAAGCTTCTGCAGCTGGGGGAAAATGACATACAGATGACAATCCTTGAAACAGGAACAGCGAGTCATAGAAGGAGGGCGGCCATTAAGTCACTGAATAGAGTGTGCAAACCAGATTTCCCAGCTCTGCAGAGCATACCCCTGGACTGCCCAAGCATGCAGCTCTGCTACCCATATGTCTGCTCTGCCACAGGAACTGTGACTCAGTGTATCCTCAGATATCCTCTTTGAAGCAGCTACTCTGAGCCAGAGGGGAGTTTTCCTTGTCTTCATTTGCTTTTAGCCATGATGTCTATATTTACCCACTGTGATCTTCATAGTTTTATTTTTTTGAATACTGAATCCTGAAAGGGACTATTTTTACTTCCTGCTCTTTGATTCTGCAAAAGCTCACATGCAAAATGCCTTCTCTAGCTATTTGCCCAGAAGATTCAACTTCGTGTCCTGCTTGCTTCTCTATCTATCTTCATGCTCCTGCCGAGCCCTTCATATTCCTTTTGCTCACACTTAAATATGTCAGCATCTGAATCCTCTAGTAGGATGTGAAGTGTTATTCTTTTATTGAATGGCATAAAGTATGTCTAGTCTCAAGTATTAATCTATCTTAAGTAAACTATCTCTGTAGCACTGTGATCATGAAGGAACTGTTTGAACAGAGTAAAGAGGCTCTGCTATGAAGGATTTAGATGAGGGGCCTTTCTAAGAGGAGTTCAGGGTTCAGTTTTTAAAAGGTGGTAGGCTGTGGATATATCTCAAAGGCTCAATGATATCATATTCAAAGCCCCGGGTCTGATTCTGAATATGTGAATAATAAATAAATAAATAAATAAATAACAAATAAGAAGACGATTCTGCTTCGTGACCATCTATCTAATGCACCAGTTCACTTGGTAGACTTGCATAAATGAGAGTAAAATCTCATGTATTATTGACCAAGAAAAAAAAACATAACAGGCATCACATCTTTTTCCCATAAATAAGATGAACTGAAATACTTCTATAGAAACTTAGGAATCTTGCTTCGTGTTTGAAAGTCATGCTTCCAAGATTCCATAGGAACAGAGTTAACTCCTAATAGTGTTTCATGCCTCCAAGTCATCCTTTCTGAATTGAGACATCCCAAATGTTCCAGGTAACTGGCCATGGCTGACATGAGAATTGTGTCCCAAAATATTTACCATAATTAACCAACCATCTTAAATAACCTTACAAAGAGTTAGACTTTTACAGTTAACATTTGGAGATATCTTTACATTTGTTTGTTTGGGGATTTTATAAAATTCAAAGGTTTGGCATATTTCCCAGGTCAGGATTCTGGCAGGACAATCATGTATAAAACAGGAGTTCAGGGGGAAGGTGAATCTGAAATATATTCATCACAGCAAAGTAGAGAAGTTAATAATATTTAACTTCCATTAAATTATTAGGTACAAAAGCCAGCTACTATTAAATGAATCATCTTCCTGTAAGAACTGGAATTGCTCGTAAAAATTAGGTCTAAGAGGACTTGAGAATACCGCCTCGTGCAGAATGGACTGTACCAATCTTGAGCTTTACATCTGGCAGAGTTTGTGGTTCATGGGGCTTGCTCAGATATATTTTCACGGGAAACGTGGTAGAGGCAGGGGATGAAAATCAGAATGGCAGGAAGGATAAGGAGGATGTTTCTTCAGAAGAGAATTATAGGGCATTCCTCCACTGGTCTTCTCTGGAGAACTGCATTCACCCTACCATACCCATCTTCCAGGAGAAAATCCCGAGTGTGTCTGAAGGCTGTTAGGATAATCGTGATGGTGGTGATAATGACAGTAAGTACTATCATCATCTGTAAAGCAGAAGTAGATGAAGACCTCGTAAAGAGCTCAGGCCCTGACATGCTTTCAGCCCCATAAATACGTTGAATGAGTGGGATGTGTGGGTGAGTGGCCTCCCTGGAGGACAGTTAATGTCTGGGACTGAGAGCTGTAGACAGTTTGCTGTTCACTTCAAAAAGTAACTTGTACCCATTCTCTCCATTTTAGGTTGAGGGCTGTAGATACGAAGCAGAGTTGTGTTTCTCTGGTGGTTTTACCTGCACTAATACATGTCTGAGGCTACTATTCCTTTCTTTTAAAAAAACATTTTTTTCGTTTTATTTATACTATTATTTTATGCGGATGAATGTTTTGCCTGTGTGTATATATGTATATACCATATGCATGCCTGGTAGCCATGGGAGTTCAAAGATTCCCTGGATTTGGAGTTACAGACAGTTGTGAGTCACCATGTGGATACGGGAGTTCAAAACATGTCCTCTGCAAGAGCAATGAAGACTCTTAATCCCTGTGCCAAATCCCCAGCCCCTTCCTTGATCTGCTGTCTCATTGAAAATGGCTTTCTTGATAATATGACTTTCTTTTAAAATAGTGTTCACTGTTATTTTTGTGTCTCTGTGTGTATGCATGCTCTCATATGTAGAAGTCAGGTGACACCTTAGCAAGTGGAGTTGATTTTTTTTCCTTTTACTGTGTAGTATCTGGGAATTGAACTCAGGTTGTCAGGCATAGCAGCAAGTACCTTTCCTTTCCTGAGCCATCTTACCAGACCAAAGCTTTACAGTAACTAGTCTAGGAGTTACAATTTGAACAATCTTCCTTCTTATACACATCAAGAGAGTCCCTGGAGCCCTAAGTCTGTTTCCTGAACTCCTTCTCACAAACTTCAGGAAATGTATGGTAGGCACAGCAACTTACCCACTGAAGCCTCAGCATTTGGGAGACCAAGGTGGGAAGATTGTGATTTCAGGGACAATATGGAGTAAATAGCAGGTCCTTGGAAATCTAGGCTACCTAGCAAGTCAGAGAGATGGTAGGAGGAGGAAAGAGGAAGGAAGGAAGGCAGGGAAGAAAAAAAAAAAAAAACCAAAAGAACACAAGAGAGAAGAAAAAAGAGAAACCCTGGCCATTGCTGGCAGATATTTTAATGACAACCTGTCTGTCATACTTGTCCAGTAATGTGTTCTATGCCAGCAGGAAACAGAGTGAGGCAAAAGTATCAGGTTTATGGTTTCGGAGCTTATAAAAGGAAAAGGAGCATTTTATAGATATAGCCAAATTCTGCTTCAGAGATGCCTAATTTCTAAGAGGATACTCACTTCATATTTTTAGTGAGTGCGATGCAGGGTGCAAGTGTGTTCTCCAGAGGCTCGTGACACACACTTCCAACACTACGGTGCTTTGGGGAGACCCACTTCAGAGACACTTATCACCCAGCAGCTCAGGGATGAGCTGTGAGGTGGCACTTCTGAGTCAGCTTTTCACATCCCTGATGGAGTTTGCTTTTGTGTTGTCTTCCCTAGGTTTGCTGGCATGGGAAACTTGCTCAAAGTCCTGACCCGGGAAATTGAGAATTATCCACACTTCTTCCTGGATTTTGAAAGTAAGTCCCAAGCACTATAATACAATAATGAAAACTATGCCCTTGCTTTGTAGCTTGTTCATAGGGAAATTATAGAGATTTCATATGAGACTCAAACCAAATCCAAATGGTACCATGCATTTCTTCCTGACATTGTTTCTAAACCATTTTCCATCACCATTTCTTTATGATTTTTAGAAACTCAAGGAAGGTTTATTTTAATTGGTTCATGATTTTCTTTGATTTCAAAAGAATTAGCTTTGGTAGGATATACATAAATCTTAGTGTGAATATTCCTTGATATTTGGTAAGTAATACTAGTCCACATTCCAAAGAAAAATGGCAAGTACATTATCTGTCATGGCTTAGCATTAAATATCACTATTCCTGTAAGGGAAAAAGTGACCACCACCGGAAACCAGACTTATTTCTTATCATCGCTGTCTATTTTATGTATTATTTGATTGTATAAAATTATTTCCGGATTTTTATATGTCCATTGCATTTTGTCCAAAAGAGTATTGTTCGAATTTTTATGGTCAACTTGGCACAACTTAGAATTCCCGTATCTATTTTTTTTTTTTAATATGGATTCAGGTCATGGGGCTAGTCTTCCTGCTTTAAACTACAACCCACAATATCCAGGGCAGCTGGATAGCTCTTATATACTCACATCTACTGCCGGCTTTAACTTGTTTGAAACTTTAATTTGTCAAGTATTTATATTTTTAAAAATGGTTAGAACATCTTTACATAAAGATTAAACTTTCTAACAGTTTTGTTAATTGAATCCTAGAAGACCTTTCCAAGTTGTGCAGTGAAAGCTCTCTACAGGTGTTGTGTGCTGTCCTTGAAAACATCTCCCGAACTCATGAATTCTGATTAACTAAACCCTTAGTTGTGTTTATTGAAATATAATTCACTTCTGACCTAACTCAGTGCCTCCCTACTGTTATCTTTTGACTTGGTTAGGTTTAACAAGGTCGCATTTCCGCTTGGTTTGATAAGGATTTCAGCTCAAGAGGTGAATTTGCCTGTGATTCTTCTGAAGTCTTTGTCTGTCTGTATGTGTGTGTGCACACATGTGTGCATATATCTTTGTTAAAGTGAGATTCATCAATGATAGCCTTTAATAAGTTTTCTATGATCTTAATCACCTTACTTAGTTACTTTAACTGTCCTTTCCCATTTTTATAACATGTAGTTTGCATTATTGAATTCAGTGTATACAGTAGTTAAAGGTAATGTTAAAGACTCCATTCACAGTTTTAAAACCCAGAGTAATCCATGTCCTTTCTTGCTGGGAAGCCTAAATGCCACAGGCATCTGCTCTGGCTCCCACCTACCTGCTAGAATTCAGTGACCACCACTGCCTGTCTAATTGTCTTGATTTTTTGGCTTTGATGCCAAAAGTGCCACAAATGTTGAGTTACTTGTCAGGGTTAATCTTCAGAACCTTGAAAGAGTACAAATAACACCTGCAAGGATTTAAAACAGTTGTTTCCAACTGCTCCTCCCTTGGGCTCAGAGATTTGCCTTGGAAAGCCCCTCCCTCCTGCCTAGCAGGAAGGGTGGTATGGAGAGGACTCAGTTCCTTTTCCCTAAGGTAATGACACTCTGATCTGCTCAGATGTGTGTTTTGGACACTGCGTTACTATTTAAGGAGAAATCTTGGGAGCTAAATCATATATTTGGGGAGACTGAAATTTGATGTCCACGATACAAACATTCTCTTTACAGATATTGTAATTTTCTTTTTCAAAAAAAAATTGCCTGGTGCTTTCTTTTAGGACTATAAATATAACCTAGAAATAACATATAAATTTAGAGAAATATACAAATTTCTGCTTCTTTTTCCATGGAGAAAATAAGTCAAAACCTCTTTTGTATTTTCTGAAAGGTTAGTTTTATTTCTCTAAATTCTAGGAGGGTACTTAACTGAGCTGAGGTCAAACAGGGAATGATTAGGAAGGTGATATGGGAATCTGGGTCCCTGTAGCTCTTTCCCCTCCTCTACTTTTTTGTCCCCAAATGCTCATCACAGCAGCTTCTTTGAAGTCCCCTACATCATTCTGTTCCTCACTAGGAAAAACATGTCTTATTCCTCACCAAACTAAACACATCTCATGAAAATGCAAAACAAACACATTATCTTTATCCTAAATATCCCTGCCCTCCCATCCCCCACCTGAGACAGGGTTTCTCTGTTTAGCCTTAGCTGTCCTGGAACCGGCTCTGTATACCTGGGACTAACTTAGAGATCGACCTGCCTCTGCCTCCCAAGTACTGGTATTAAAGAAATGCACCACCATCACCCTTGGCTTAATTGTACTATTTCTTAAGAAGGTTTTCAAGAAAGAACAATGATGAGTTAGAGAGGTGGAAGATGATTTTAGGAAGGGTTTTCCCTTGAGTCTGTGGGTTGAAAGCCAATCAAGAGAGGGTATGCTGAGTATAATATGACTTGTCAGCCATACACTAGCAGAATGTGGAGCTAAATGAGAACTGACAGATAGATAGAAAACTAGATAGACATTTACTTGAAGACATTCTAGGAGACTTTAGAAAGGCATAGCATGCCACGGGAGGACAGAAGGGACTGGAACTTGCATCTTGTCCTAGAATTGGAGGACTATAGAAGGAGTAGAATGCATATTGCAACAGGTGGCGATTTAATGGGCTTTAAAGAATGACAAGTTTTTCTGCAGGCACAGATGGGGTGAGGAGATGGAAACAGTGTGATGAAAGGCACAGAGATTAGAATAGAAAGAATGTGTTTGAAGAACAGCAAGAAGCCCCGTTTAGACAGAGCACCAAAAGCCTGTTGGGGAAAAGGGGAGGGTGAGAGGCTTGAATGGAAGGCTGGTTGGGTTAGACGTTGATGGGTACAGTTGTTAAACCGAGGCAGGAGGCCTATACTTACATCTCACATCCAGACAGAAGAGCTAAAATCTCTACAGGAAATGGGACAACAGATGAGAGCCAAATAGATGAGAACTTCAGGCCCTACACCGAAAGGGACAGGAGTGGGGACAGGGTCCTGGAAAGATGCCACGGTAGATAGTCTACTATGTTGAGATTCCTGGGGTCAGAGCCTGGTTCCTACTGTTTCCTGACCCAACAACCAGCCTTAAGTTGAGCAGGGGTTTTGAGTATCACATGAGCATTGGGGTAGATGATGGTCTTGTAAAAAGAGAACACAACAGGCCAAATCTGGGCACCAGGGAGAACATAAGAAATGCAAATGGGTCCAAATACAGACACCCAGAAGTCGAGGAAGAGAACAATTTAAATGGGAAAAGATGATGGTTGAGTAGTCAGGTGTCACCTTGGGCAAGAACATCTGGGACTTGTTGCTTTCTATCTAGGGGCTGGGTGATAAAGAGTTAAGGAGTGAGGTGTGGAGAGAGGAAGGCAGGCTGAGCAGCACATAGTAACAGCTTAAATGAATTCAGCACGTCTACTTTCCGTGTTAAAGATTCTTTTTGAAGTCAGTGATGGGATATAATTGAACTGGGTCAAAGAGACATAATTAAGCTGGGTCAAAACATAATACAAAATTAGATACATCTGTCCTTGGGCTCCTCGGTGGCAAAGATCTCATTTAAGTTCCTGTTGACCTTTGCAGTGAGTTCTCCACTTTATGCTCATAGTTTTCTACAGACCCTCCATATCTTTTTTCATTGTTTCTTTCATCCTTTTCTCTCTCTCCCTCCCCTCTTCCTCTCCCACCTTCCCTCCCCCTCCCTCCCCTCCTTCCCTCCCTGCCCCTCCTTCCCTCCCTCTCTTTCTCCCTCACCCTCCTTCCCTCCTTCCCTTGTTTCTCTCTCTCTCTCTCTCTCTCTCTCTCTCTCTCTCTCTCTCTCTCTCTCTCTCTCTCTCACCCCTCCTCACTATGCCTCCATTTCCTCTTTGAAAGCCAGGAGTCAGGGCAGGGCTGTGGGGCTGTGAAAGATGAATGAATATTGTTTCATTGAGTGATGGTTTGCAGGACATTGTGCGAGAAGAATGCCTGAAACCTTATAGCAGTTGCTCAGTTGGAGCCTCCACATTGCCCAAGGTTGACAACAGGCACATAAGTGGTTACAGTAATACCAAGACTACAGAGATTAGAAACATCTGATGAGCTCTCTTTTATAGAGGCAGCTGAGCTTCACCCCCCAAAACCTGACTCAGTGGTCTAGTCTGTAAGGATCTGTTCTGGGTACATCTAATACTCAGCAAGTTTGGTCACCCTGTTTAACTAATACATCCATTGTGTTTGGTACCAGGGAAGCTACAGCAAGCAAGCTTTTGAGTTTGGAGTGATATTCTCCAAGACAGTAAAGTTCAAGTAGCTTAGCAAGGCATAGTGGTTATATAACTGTGACCTTAGAACTCAGGAATTAGAAGGAATATTGTGAGTTTGAGGCAAATTGAGACTTTATATAGTAAGTTTACGGACACTCTAAGTTACAAATTAACACTGTGTCTCAAACACACAAACACACACTCATATATACACACATACCCCCAAACCAATGACAGTATCAACACATAATAATTATAATAATAAAAACAATAACAACAACAATAATTAACTATCTTAAACTATTCAAGAGCAACTCACTTGGAAAGAAATTTTTGTCTACAAATAAACAATTTGATCTATCAAAGATTGCTCTGAGATCTGAGCAGACATTTCTTTAACAAAGATAAGTATCCATGGGAAAGGAATATTCAGTATCATTAACTAGGAAAGAAATCCAAGGTAGAACTACCATGAAAGAACACCCACTAGTATGGGTGTCATCAAAATGGAGATGATAAAAGTCCTGACGAGATTATGAAGAAATTGGAGTCCTCAGGCAAGTAGGGCTGTAAAATGGTAGTTCTGCTTTGAAAGACATTTTGAAGTGCCTCAAGGTTAAGGTTCAAGTTACCATATGATTGGACTGTTGCTGTAGATGTCCAATAAAATGAAAACATATACATAAACTTGTATTTGAGTACTACATGTGACATTATTCATAATAGCTCAAAAATAAAACCCAAATACTCATGAACCAACGAATAGGCAAATAAAATATGGTATTCACTCAATGAAATATTAGGAATCAATAAGAGATGCCAATTACTAAAACATGCTATAATATAGACAGACTAGCTCTTCTTGTGGTGTCTTGTAGATGGTTGTTTCCTGTCTTGCTGAATCAGCCCCATTTCTGCCATGTGGGCTCCTATAGAAACTGCACCTTGACTGTGCTTCAGAGGTCACATGTCTTGGCTCCCATGATCCCACAGAATGCTTCCATGGATGGTCACTGCTTTAGACTCTGACAGGATGCAGAGTGTGGGAGTATTTAAAACCCGAGCTTTTCACTGTGCCTTCAGATAGACCCAGGGCTCCACAGCCAGGGCATCTTCTTAGGTTTTACACTCTGTTCTCAATTTTTCTTGTCAGTGTTGGGTTCATGGCACCATGTGGCAAGATGACACCAATTTCCAATTTGCCATGAACTCCTAGGATTTCTTGGCTTCCGGAACAGTACCTGTACATAGTTTCAACATGTGAATATTTCCATTATTTGTTTGCCACCTGCATTTGTGGAGCCTTCCTTTTCTTGCCTCCCCTCTGCTAAACCTGAAAACACCTGTTTCCCCATTGTCTAGAACAGTTGTCTTATTTTTAAGATTATATTTCAGTCAACACACAGCCTCAGCTCTTATAATAAAAATCACAAAGGCATGGCTTTTATACTAGGTTACTTGTTCTCTTCATTAGAAATAAATCAATATTCTTTGTGACTGTGATTTGTTTCCTTAACAGTATGAAAATTTGTTGCAGCACTATGAATTTCTACACAACAAAATTAGCATTAATTTTTGTGTTCTTGGCTATGTAGTTAGCTCAGTGAGGTTTCCTTGATTTCCTCAAACTGAAAATTTAACAGGCTTTTGACTAATCAAGACTGAAACCAAGATTCACACATAGATTTAATTACTTTTAATTTTTTTAAATTATTTTTTCTACCATGAGTTGTATCATCTTACCAGATTTTTAAATGTACAATACACTGTTTTTAACTAGGCAAATCCTTGCAGCCTGCAACTAGAATAGACTCATTTTGCATAACAGGAGCTGCATCTCTGCTAGTCAGCAGCTATGTTGCCCACCCCACCTCACCCCACCCCACCCCACCCCACCCCACCCCACCCCACCCCACCCCGGTGTCCCTGATGCTACTCTATACTCTGCACCTATCAATTGACAGTTTTATGTACTTTTTCCTAAGTGAGATCACATGGTGTGCATCTTTCTGTAACTGGATTACTTCAAGGAATATAACATCTTCAAGGTTCATCCATATTTCTGTGTATGGCAGGATATCTTTATTAAAGCTGAATACCACTGTACTTATATTTATGCAGCCTTTTCTTTCTCTGTTCACTTTAAATGGAAGCAGAATGACTGTCTTATAGTTATTACAATCCAGGTTTTCAAGCGATCTTGAAAGGTACTCTGGGTACCAGCCACTCTTAGTCGTGGTGTAACTGACTGAAGATCTTGCAGTCTGGTAGGGGAGGCACACACAGAAGCTTCCGTCTGTGATGTAGTGTTGGTTCAGGCACTGTGTGACACACTGTCAACAATTGAACAACGTAAGTTTCTGCTGCTGCTTTATATTCACCTCATCACTAGTGTTCATTTTCTTGAGATGAAGATTTATAGGAAATCAAGTCTTAGACTCTTGTCTCATCCTATGTCTGCCATCTTGTTGAGCATGAAGTATAATTTCAGGCACTTTAGTGGATACTAGCTGAGTGGCCATATGCAAAGAATCCTCCCATTTTTTAAGGAGGCTGCAGCTATAATGGTGAGTTCTTGCTGGGGGGCAAAGAGATCTGTGAAGATAAGGTGTGCCATATTATTATGAGAGTAGTAGAAGGACTCGATCTCTTCTTGATGGTGTTTTTTATTTCATGGGGAAAATAAGATATGAGCAGAACAGAGACAATAGTACAGGAGTTAGGTACATCTCAAAAAGAGATCAAATACTGTACTAGCCAGAAGAACATGTCCTAAATTAGGCTAAAGAAATACCCTTTAATAGTAAGTATCTAAATACAGTGGAGGAGCTGGAGAAGAGGTTCTGTAGAACACACATCGTTCTCACAGAAGACCCATGTTTAATTGCGTGCACCAACACTGGCTGGCTCATAACTACATGCATTTCCTCTCTAGAGCAAAGCAGTGCCTCTAGCCTCCAAGGACACCTGCACACAAGTGCCTATACACCATACACCGCTACCCCCACCCCCACACACACATATATAATTAAAAATTAAAGATAAATCTCTAAAAATTGATTCTTATCGGACAAATGCATATCTCATAAATTAATCCAGAGAAAAATAATAGTGGTGTGTAGTAAGTGATTACTAAGGAAATTATAAAAATCACTCCATCACTGTACTTAAAAAAGGTTTCAGCTCCTCTTCGTGGGAACAATGGTGTGTATCAGGTTAGTCTGTCATCTGGGGTCCTTTTGAGGATGTGGGTTCACTTCCTGCCACAGCTGATCTCTTCTTTCACCTGTCAGCTGCCAATTTTGCATCTGCTAAAGTGGCTCAGAGGAGGCTGAAGAAGCTGGAAGAGGGAGGAACAAAATTTTTTTTGATTAGATGTCGAAATGTCTTTTTCTTGTCCAAATGTCTTTTACTTGACAAAGGAAAAATATAAAAAATAAAAAATAAGAATCCTGCAAAGTAGTTTATGGATCCAACACAAGTCCTCAAGGACTTGCTCTCACAGAGCCTGGAGAAATGGTTTGCAGGGTAAAGTATTTGTCATACAAGTGTGAGGACCTGAATTTGGATCCTCCAAACTCACGTAAAGCTGGATTGGTAATGCATGTCTGGAACCCACGTTCCTCAGCTGGAAATGGGAAGTAAAGACACAGGAATCCCTGGAAGCTCACAGGCTGGCACACACATGCATTCTTATGTATATACAAACACAGATTTTTTTTTTTATTCAACAGTATTCTAACACTCCAATTTTCTAAGACCTTTAGCCTTGTTTAATTTTCCCCTACATCCCTTCAGGTAGGAAACAGACAGGGCTATTATTAACTTCCCTTTCTAGGCCCAAGATCTAATCTGGAGCTTAGAGAGGTTAGCTGGCTTGCCCTGGGGGTGGTATTCACTGAGTGTTAAGTTGGTAAAGGATTTGATCTCAAAACAGCCTTAAAGTACCACCTCCACCTAGGGATCTCGGGGTGGCGAAATAGACAAGCCTTCACTATCCTTCATCCACCTAGCCCTGTTCAGTCCCTGGGGTGATTGTTCCATGGAAAGATCTCTGGGCTCTGGTGTGTGATGACTAATGTCCTGTCCAAACAAATGTGTCAGCCTGGTCCCACTTACATTTTCCAACGGACTTTTGCAATTTCATGCTGCTTCCGTAAACAATATCTTGCTATAGGTTATTACCATTAGACATCCCCACATTTAACACCAGGTAATTATTTATGTCTCTTAGTTTATTCAGAAGGCAGGAGGAGTTATGAGAGTAAGGAAGTGGGTGGGAAGAGGGGCTGCAGATTTAATTTATGGCTTTGGGCAAATCCTTTCTGCTGTTCCTCGCTCCAGTGTTTACCCAGCAGTCATCGGGGCACAGAGATAGTCATACATCCACATGATGAAATGCCAGGGCTGCCTTCAAGACCAAAGACATCTCATAAATTGTGTCTTCTCCTCAGATTATTTTAGGTTAATTTGCTTCTCTGTCAGATTGTCCTTACAGGCCTAAGTAGGCTGTGGGGAAAGGGGGTGCTCGTTCCTGCTGCCTTTGAAGACAGGGTGAGGCCTTAGCTGATGTATAGAGATAAGGTCTTTTGCTTTGACAGCCTCTCTCTAGTTTGAGGCTTGTTGTTGTTCCCTGTGGTAGCTTTACTGAAAATCACTCTGACAAACAAAGGCAACTACTTCCTTCCCCATTAGCACAGAGGAATGCCAAGCATTCTGCTTTGAACAAAGTATCAGAGTCCCCCACAGGGATGCCTTCCACCTAGCCTCTAGTGACACCCAAAACATTGGCAGTTAACATGCATTAGCACTAGTAATTACAGCCAAAGGAGGAGAGGTCCGTATATTCCCTTCCCGTGAACAAAATTAATATCCTTCATCTTAACTGATAAAAGGTGGTTTATCTATTAAAAATTGTAGACACATGGAATTCAGTGAGTTCTTGACAACAAACATGAGTGTGTAAGGTCACGATGTATATGATCTGTTTCCACACTTTCCACAGCAGCGAGTCCAAAATGAGCCTTAAATCATCACCTGGATAATGGCCAGGATACAGGTGTTCCAGGCCTCCTAGGAGTATTGGTTTCTGAAATTGCCTGTGTAAATCACAAGGACTTTTACAGCTCCATTGTCAGACAGGATGAGCCCTCACTTCGTGTAGCTATTCTTCTCAGTTCACTAAAATAATTGAAGATGATTACACGTTTAGAATGTGAGTCTTAGAAGAAGCGTCACCAAAAATATTCATTGGCTACAATTGTGAATAAGATCCCAGTGCCATTGTGAGCAGTGATGTGGATGTGTGGATGTGAATGTGTAGTTGCATGTGTGTTTGTGTATATGTGAATATGTATGTGCATGTATGTATATGTGAATATGTGTATCCATTATGTACATGTACATGATTGTGATAAGTGTGTGTATGTGTACCTTTTCATAAAATGCCAAGCTTCATGTTAAAAATAGAAAAGCAAAGAACATGGTTCAGAGTTGCTATTCACTTAGCAGATGCTCTCAAGGTTGCCGAAGGATTAAACACAGTAACCTTTTCCACCACTAATTCTTCAGGGTCCTTCTCTAGATGTCATTTCTTGACATCTAAAAATGCAATAAACTTAAAATCTGGTCAACAGTTTAGTCTGAATATGGAGAGTCCTGGAAGAGTATCCCAATCCTCCCACAGAGTTGTCCCAGAAAGCAAGGTGGGCAGTTACAGGACCTTAACAGTAGACCTTTGGCAGCTTTTCATTTTCCCAGGCAGAACAGATGCCCCAGTAGCATGCCAGCTACATTGAGCAATGGGAGATTTAAGCACAAGTGATGAAGGGGAGAGTCAGTTTGGTCCCAGGTGAATATGGATGCCATAGTGGCAGACACGGAACAGTGTACAAGCTGTTCGGCAGACTCGGGCTTGGGGATGGAACCTTTATTCTATTGCTTCCTCGCACCCACATTCCATCACTTGGCACATTTCCCCCACCGAGTCACTGTTTTCCCATGTGTGTATTGAGTATCTCCTTGAGATATGATATCAGAAGAGTAGTGAAGATAAGTGTGTAAATCCTGTATCCAGAGCTCAAAACTCAAAGACAAGCAGCCAACCATCCCCAAACTGGGCTGGGGGTGTAGCTCAGTTGGTAGAGTGCTTGCCTCACGTTCTGGAAGCCCTGGGTTCTGTCCCCAGAATTACCAGGTATGTGGCACAGACTTGCAATCCTAGCACTTGAGACGAAGAAGTAGGATGATCAGAAATTCAAGACAATCATTCGATAGAAACATAGATAGATAGATAGATAGATAGATAGATAGATAGATAGATAGATAGATAGATGCCACTATATATGTATATACATATACATATATATATCTTCACTATATATAGTGAGTTCAAGACTAGCTTGAAACATATGAGCTGTCTCAAAAAAAAGTCATCTCAATACATGTCAAAAGTATATACAAATTGTTCTTTCAACTAACGATCAGCACGTGTTAATAAGCATACATTCTATACTAACCAGGCAAGGAAATATGCAATTAAGTGAAAGAAATATGATCAGAGTCTTATTTATAATGGATAAACTTCTCATTAATTCTATCTGATTTTTTTTTTTTAACTGTGGGATAGAAGTAGTAAGAATCATGGGATTCCATAGGGGTTTGGGACAATGCTAAATGTCACTTGGCATTACACAGCTCCTTCCCCACTTACATAATGAGATAGACATTAAGAAAGACACATGCAGCATGCAAGCATATTCCACACACCTTTTTAGGTGACAACATTGTCACGATGTCAGAAGTTTGGACACACCTGAGGTTAGAGTTCTCTCAGCTGTCATTCTGCACCAGAGAAACTGGCCTCGCTGGTGATTTGAATCCCTTGAAAATATTCCTCCTTCCAGCCCAGAAGGCATGGAGTCTTGAGGGCCTAAATGTTGGCTGGGGGAAGAGATGCCTTCAATTCCATAACAGGGAAGGTGGAAGAAATCATGTATCCTGTGAGACTAACAAATTATGGCAAAGAATGGGCCAACACACCCCTAAACCCTGGTGAAAGGTTTCTGCATCCCATCCCCTAAACAGGACTATGCAAATATTCCTAATGGGACTCCAGGACTACTACCAGAGAGACTGGATTCCCAGAGAAGGGGGCTGGGGACTGAAGGTCCGTGTTTACACATCCTTGAGCTGCCAAGAGAGCAGCTCTATCAGGTAGAAAGGCCTCACCCAGCACCCCAAATCCACCTCCTGTGGCGTAGAAAGGATACCACCTCACCCTACCCCCAAGCCACTCAAGCAAATACTTTGTGGTCACAAGAATGTTCATGTCAGTTTATATAAGAAAGTGTCACTTCACGTCCCATGGAGACAGGAGCAGGCTGTCTCCAGCTGCAGTGCCACTTGGAGATTACTCTATAGGATGTTTATTTTGAAAGCACTTAAGAAATTCCTCTATTTTCTTCAAAGTGGTGTGAAAGCTTTCTCTTTTTGTGTTCGGGTGCTCAACAACAGGATGCTTTTTGGGTTCTCTGATAGCCCATTTAGTTTTAATTCTGTTTCATATGAGACTCTTCCTAGGTGACTTGGTGACTTGATGGGACCATGTGATGAGAGATTTGACACATCTGTCGCCTTTTAAGGTGACCTTCTTTCATAAAGAGTTGTACAATTCTGTTGAATTATCTAAACCTTCAGAATCTTGGACACAGACTTTATTTTGCTTGTTTCTTCTCTAAATCCATCATCTGGAGTTTGGGGTTTAGTTTTTTTTTTTTTTTTTTTTTGTTATTGTTGTTTTTGGTTTGTTTGGTTTTTTTAAACCTTATATATATACATAGTGAGATCCTGAATTTGAGTAAGTGTTTCTTGTTTTTTTTCCTTTGTTTTGTTTTGCTTTTCTATTGTTCCTTGTTTTAATTTCATATGTATGGGTGTTTTGACTGCATGTATGTTTCTGTACCATGTTGTTAATGTAATATTTTAAAATGGTTATTTCTTGGGCTGAGTATGTAAGCTGAGGTGGCTCTGCTTAGCTCTACTGCCATGATCCGTGGCCACATTCGTGCACCACAGCTTGAAAAAGCCAGCAAGAAACACCGGCCCTGGCATCCATGAGTTGCCAGCATGGGAGATGGCTCTGCCAATCTACCACACTGTCTCCACAATGCTTGGCTGAGCCCAGACCACCATGCCATCCATGCAGTACCTGGTAGAAATGAGACTCTAATGTTTAAAGATTATCCAATAGCTTTATATATTTGGTAATGCTCAAATAATAAGATGCCCACACAATTAGAGGTGTGTCCCAACGTCTAACCTTATGATATAGTTGTTACCCAGGACTGTTCTCGATACATGCATGGTCCTCCATGGCTCCTACATCTCTGCTCTCCTCCTGCTCCTCCTCTTTCTTCTCTTTACTCCTCCCACATCAGCTCTTCCGAAATTACCAAGTTTATTGTAAATGCTGTGAGGAGAATATCCCACTACACCATGTATGTGCCTGATGCCCAAGGAACCAAAGAGGACATCACATGCATTGGAACTGGAGTTACAGATGATAATTAGCCACTGTGTGGGTACTGGGAATCAAACCTAGGTTCTCTAGAGGAACAGCCAGTGCTCGTAACCACTGAGCCATCTCTCCACTCCTGAGTGGTTCATTTTTATTTGCTTTGTAGGTATTTATTTTTGTTTTTGTTTTGTTTTTGGTTGGTTGGTTGGTTGGTTGGTTTGGTCTGGCTTAGTAGGTTGTTTTTGTTTTGTTTTGTTTTCTTCCCTGACACTATTGAAATGTGGAAACTTCCAGCCATTCTTAGGATTTTGTTCCTGACATGCTGTCAGCAGTAACAGGCTTCCCAGCTCATAGATATGTAAGCTCCCTCTTGATGATATCCCTATTGCTTTGAGGGAACCTTGGGGCAGCAAGAAGGGATAACATATGAAGTGGTTCAAACTATGGGAAACATCAGACCTGATGATATTTACCCAGTGTTTGTGGGAAACAAAGGGTTTTGAGAGACAGGAGAAATCGGGTGTTTTCCCTGTGGTGCCCTGGGTCAGCCTCTGACCTCTCTCTATACCTCTTCCTCTCCTGGTTCTGCTGTGTTTCTTCCGGTCACCAGGCCCCTGGCCGCCCTGTCCCCTCCCTGTGGATGTACCTCCTTCTGTCTCTCACCTTTGCCACCATTCTAGACACCTGCCTTCTCCAGTTCCTTCCCAACCACATTCATCATTCCCTAACTTGCATGAACCTAGTACCTCCTTATTCCCTAAGTGACATTGTTTTGTCTCTAGAAAATATTTCCCCCCATGTCCAGAAATCCCATGAGGTTTTATAATTTTCTTATTTTCAGGTGTTACCGCTCTTTTTATTATGTCAGCTTCACACATGTACACATAATACCAACTATGTACTATGATCATATCACCCCCATTATCCTTCCTTATCCTCTCCTACTGCCATGAACCCCCTTTGTTCTTCCCAACTAGTCCTCTCTTAGTATGCAGATTTTCTTTTTGTCGAATTCCATGGAAACTACCAATTTCTCTGTCTGTAGCAGGACCTATTGAATAAACTAAGCCAAAACTCAAGTCACTGCAGGTATCATTCCTCAAGAGCTTAATGCAGCTTTTCTGGGGTTATCTGGCATCAACTCTCCCCTGGTGCTCAGTCTGTTCACATACTCAGCCAGGGCTCGCTTTACAGTCAGCTGCCTTGTGAATCTATTCCTGACATCCCTGAGTCCCGCTAGTGACTAGTACACTTCACACATTTGGAGCGTTTGCCCTTTGTATTGTGGAAAGATTAAATAAAATGGAGGTTGGGTCAGAGAAGTGTCAGGCTTCATACAACTCTGACCTTGTCACTCTGTTAGTGAAATCTGCTGACAGCATCCTGTCTCTCAGGATTTAAATGCCTGGAAACAGATGCATGACCTGGTGTTTGTTCCTCTCTCCCTGAGCAGTGGCATCGTTTTACAGAAATTGGCTTGATTCATAGCGATTCTGAGGGCAGTGAAAGCCATGTTTCTTCATTGCCAGCCTCTTCCCACTGCTTCTGGGGGTAAGAACCTGCTTGAGCCCTAGAGATGCCAGAGAGTAAGAACTGGTTGTAGAACTTGGACAGCACTTTGTGTCTCTCAGAGTGCTGCCTTTGTTTATGTGAACCTAAACACCTTCTGTGGATTACACAATCAAGACCAAAGGTTAGCAGAACAGGCCTTTTGACAGAGAACTCCCAATGTGTCTTTGCTGAGAAACTCTTGTGCACACATCCTATGTACTCTATTCCTGTGGGCCTCTTTCTTCTTTCAGACTAGCCTCTCCCACTTCCCTGGATTTTCTTTTCTGAGAGGATTTTCTTGAACTGATGAATACCCAAGAGACTCTACACATTTTGGGGATCTTATATGGGATGTATAAATATATTAGGATGTCTTGGTGCTTTCTGTACATCAGCATTCTGAAATGATATGCTGCTGCCATACCCTAAAGAGTTAATCACCCAAGATGTTGTTGTTGTTGATGATGATGATGATGATTAAATTCATTTATTTGGGAGAGAGTGTGCCATGACATACATGTGGAGGTCAGAGGTCAGCTTTCAGGAGTTGGTTCTCCTCTTTCACTCTGCAGTTTCAGGTAATTAAACTCAGTTCATCAGGCTTGGCTGCAAGTGCCTTTACCTGCTGAGTCATCATATACCAGTTCCAAATTATATGAACTTATAGGTTAATTTAGTATATACAATATAAATATTAGCATACCAGTTCCAAATTATCTGAGCCTTAAGGTTGACTTGTATGCAAAGTCTGTAGGTGAATGTATAAAAACAATATATGAAACATAAACATATAAACATGTAAACACATAATATAAATGTGAATAAATATAAAAATAGACAAATAATATAAAATAAGAGAAATATGTATAAAATGGACTCCTTTTTCGTTTCTATACTCAAGTCTGCAGGTTTTCAATAATGGAAATATCCCACACTTTTTCCTGTTAAAAAGCATGCACTACATACTGTTTTAGCTTTACAAGGTCAGGAGAGCCATGGGACTGTATAGTGGGGAGAATTCACACCTTTATCAGTGCAACTGCTCTCTACACTTAGAAATGGCTACGGTGGTTCCTTTTATATTACATATTTTGGCCACAATGAGAGTGATAGTTTTAAGGAAGAATAAACTCAATGAGAAGGTCATTTAAAACAGGTGGGTAGGGGAGCACCCTCATAGAAGCAGAGTAAGGGGAGATGGGATAGGGGTTTGCAGAGAGGAAACCTGGAAAAGGGATAACATTTGAAATGTAAATAAATAAAATATCCAATTTTTTAAAAAGGTCATTAAAAAGAAGTTAGCTCCCCAAACAATGTTTACTTCTCCTGTTACCCAAAGTACACATAAGGTGAACAGAAATACATTTTGTCTAAGTCAGTTCATAAGTGAACACTTAGAATGATCTGATCATACTAGGTTTATTGTTGAATACTGAGAACTAAGTCCTGGGCAGAAGTTGTATTCATTTTCCGTTCCTGACAGCTTGTAACGTTACCTGGTGATGTCCAAAGCTGCAGAAAGAACTGACAGCAATGATTGTTTATGGCCTCTGAGAGCTGTTTGTAAACACCAGCCTCTGTTTCTCTTGGTTTCTTTGTCACATAGATGCCCAGCCTACAGAAGGAGAGCGAGAGATATGGAACCAGATCAGTGCTGTCCTCCAAGATTCTGAGAGCATCCTCACAGACCTACAGGCTTACAAAGGTGCAGGACCAGAGATTCGAGATGTAAGTCAATGATAATATTGAATTGACTAAACCCTTCAAGGAGAAGGAAGGAACTACACACACACACAGACGGGGGGGGGAGGGGGAGGGGGAGGGAGGGAGAGAGAGAGAGAGAGAGAGAGAGAGAGAGAGAGAGACAGACAGACAGACAGAAGAATGCACATGTGTGATGATTAAGTAATAGCCCTAGTACTTCCTAGAGTGCAAAGAAGTATAATACGGGACTCATGTTTAACCAATAATGGCAGCAGATTGCTTCCTGTAAGGGCAATATTGACACAGAGCCCATGAATCTCTGAGTCATGAGATCTAGGGTAACATGGGCAATCAAAACTTTGTGATTCCATAAATGACAGTCAGAAACCACCTGCTCTAAGGAGAGTATTTTGTTCTTGTCTTCTGAGGTTAAAAAATAATGATGAAAAATGTAAGATAAGATAATAGCCAAGTCCAAAGGAGTGCTGAATGTGAGAAATCGTCTTCTTCGAGAACGAGCACACAAATTGGTTAGGGGTGACAGTGTATGGACTGAGTAAGTTGTGCTTAATGTATTTAGGAGCACGCGCATACATGAGTGTGCCTCTGCCACCATCCTCATGAGAATATACCATGGTCACTGAGAAAAAGTCTATTAATATATGTGGCTTGTGTACTTCGGTGTTACCTGAAGTATAGACATTACTACAGACTGGCAAGAAGAGAATGTATATCATAGAACAGGCACAATAGCTACAGCCTCTACTCCTCATAATGAACAGTCTTTAGAAGAATCAAGTGCTAATGGGGAGAGCTAAGTCTCTTCCTTTTCCAATATATTTTTTACCCAAGAACACAGCGACGTAAGATGAGACGAGATCTACCTGGGAACCATTAGCTTTAGGCTCAAGTGTTGAAACTGCCTTCAGAAATGGGCTCTTTGGGGGAATTTTCCAGATAATCGTTGTCAACTGTGGTCGTTCTAATTCTCATAGCACACCAGGGATTACATCTTTCGAACCAAAATTGTTTAGGGTACTTTGACATGGGTTTATTGCTTTTCTTAAAGAGAAAACTTACCACGACTACCCTTTTCTCCTTTAGGCAATCCAAAATCCCAATGACATTCAACTTCAGGAGAAGGCCTGGAATGCAGTCTGTCCTCTGGTAGTGAGGCTGAAGAGGTTTTACGAATTTTCCATCCGTCTTGGTGAGTGTATACTTACAGTTTTCATGGTCCACATGAGACTTCTTTCTTTGCCATTTGAGAGTGTAGAATGAACAGCTCTTCATGTCGGAAAATGTCCCACACTTAAGCACTGCCATTATATCTTATGAGACAATTCATGAACAATTTCTATCATTCCATTTCTTTAAATCTACCACTTGCTTTTCTCTGGAAGTGACCAACTAGCACATTGAGGATCTCTACTGGCTCATGGTCTCTTGACACTTTGTCATTGTGTTCATCTGCTCTTCAATGCTTACTGATTTCATTTCCTAAATATTTATTTCTGTTATTCATGTGAATGTATAACACCATTTGCATAGCAGAACTTTCAGAGGCTGGAAGAGGGTGTCAGATCCCTTGAAACTGGAGTTAC
Organism: Arvicanthis niloticus; assembly: GCF_011762505.2. Taxonomy (NCBI): domain Eukaryota; kingdom Metazoa; phylum Chordata; class Mammalia; order Rodentia; family Muridae; genus Arvicanthis; species Arvicanthis niloticus. The sequence goes on along the minus strand of NC_047668.1, from coordinate 46,961,026 downwards.
TGATGGTTGCTAGCTGCCATGAGTGTTCTGGAAACCAAACCCTGGTCCTCTGTAAGAGCAGTAATTGCTCTTAACTGCTGGGCCATCACTCCAGCCCTGGTCTTAGTTCTTTAAAAAACCCAAATTGGAGAATAGAGTTTATCTGAAACCACAATTTCCTTACCCACTTCCAAAAAAATGATTAGCTAAATATAAAATGTAAGGAAATAAATCTAGCATTTTTTACTTTAGCTTTAGAAACAAGTAAAGCTGTAAATAAGATAACTCTACAGAAGCTGGGGTGAAGCAAATGAGGTTGACAACCTGGCTCTGTGCCACCAGGAGTATGGTGCAATCGCTGCCAATACTTGGGGTTTTATTTGTTAATATAGAATATCTAGAATGGAAAAGGTAGTCATCAACTTCTCCTCTAATTTACCACTAAAACAAGTGCCACATTGTAAGAGGAAGACTGAAGGTAAAACCATGATCGTGATATTGAGAAGACTCAGTGTTAAGACCAGCTTAGGGGGTGACACAAACAGGTTTCACAAGCAAAGAAGGTTGCCTCAGGCTCTCAGATAGAAGAGAAATCAAATTCTGTTTCCTTAGTGTACATCTAGAGGTAGTGACCTGAAATTCCAAGGAGCTGAATTCTACCTCAAAAGACAGAAAAAGGTTCATCCATCAAAGCAGGTTGTGGTACACCTTGTTGCCTCTGAAGATGGTGTGTTCCCATTGTTGGGATGCCTAACAGAGTCTTGAGATAGTCCCTGTAAGGATGCTAAAGATATATGAGGACTACATAAAAGCAGTGATGTCAGTTTTTCCTGTAACATGCTAGACAGTAGATATTTTTATCTTATGAGCTGTCCTGTCTTTACTAGATTTTACATCATAGTACCAACACCAGTGTTATCCTACTCAGTACAGGAAGGGATGAGTACATATACCTTTTAAATGAAACTTTATTCATTAAAAGAAAAAGGCAGTGGGCCAGATTTGGCCTATGGGTCATAGTCTATCAAACCCTGCCATAGAAAATTAGTTAAATGACTCTGCTCTTTATAAATAATATGAAACCAAGAGGAGTGGAGAATGAAATGAGTGAATGGGAGGGATGTAATGATTGTGAAAACAATGGCTAAAGTAAACATAGTGGTATATTTGTAGAGAAATGTCTTGTGGATGTAGCAACAGAGAAGCACATGACAAGAATAGCAGAATCCCCACTGTGTTAAACAGGTGATATAACTCATGTGTTGGGGACTCATAAATGGGGACAAGGCAGAGATGGACATTGGCGTCTGCCTCTGTTGCTCACTGACTGGCTAAACTGCCTGGCCCCAGAGAGCTCTGACTCTTCTGCCTCTGTCCTCATTCCCACCTCCAAAGCTAGAGTTACATGCCTGCACCCCAATACCTGGGGAATTTTGTGGGTGCTATAGGTGCAGATTAGGTCCACACATTGGCACAACAGACGTTTTACTGATGGCACCTTCTCACCCACTCATCTTACCTTGAATCATTAGTGGCTCTCAATCATATGAGCGCCATACATTTATTCCTGGTTCTCTAAAAGGCTCAGGAGTTGAGACGACTAAGTGAACTGAGCTTTGGAAACACACAAAAGGGAATAGCCACACAGGTTGTGTCTGAGAATGTCGACTTGAACTCAGCACTGGGCTTTTAAAGGATGCCTCTAGTCCACCTAAAATATAACTCTATCTCCCTCTCCTTCTTTGCTTTCAGAAAAAGCACTGCAGAGTTTATTGGAATCTCTGACGTGTCCACCCTATACACCAACCCAGCACCTGGAACGGGAGCAAGCCCTGGCAAAGGAATTTGCAGAAATCTTACATTTCACCCTTCGATTCGATGAGCTGAAGGTCAGGCTGCATGCGTGCTGTGAAAGTTCAACTGGTACCACTGCTTTATGGCTATGCTGCCAAGGCTGTGGAGTTCGGTTGGGAAAGTAAGATGTAACACCTTCCCCAAGGAGGCTTATTATGTGCTGAATATTTGCAGTCTGTGTGGTCAGAGTAATGTAAGAGGATGCCTTACATGTGGAAATTTGGAACCTGCCAAGTGAGTGGAGACAAAATCCTTATTACATGTCTTTTTCTCACAAGGCAAACATGTTTTCCCTGAAATGTAGCCCGTAGTAAGAACAGGACATATTTCAGAACACTGGAGTTATAAGCTCTTATTTTTTTAACTGTTGCTCTGGCTTTTAGATGACAAAGAAAACTCCTGCCATGTTTACAGACTCTCATGTCTGAGCTCCTGATACTGCTCCCTCTCTGTTTCTAGGAGCTAACCTTCCTTCTTCTCTCCTGAATTTCAGATGAGGAACCCAGCTATTCAGAATGACTTCAGTTACTACAGAAGAACAATAAGTCGGAACCGCATCAACAACATGCACGTGAGTCCCTGCGGCTCCCTGGCTGGGCCAACGTCTCTCTGTGGCTGCTTTGGCTTCTGCATGTGGCAAGGCACAGAGACAAGGCAGAGTCCTTGCCTGTAACTTGCTTGCAGAGATGGTGACTTTTATTTATTTATTTATTTATTTTGTCAACTGTATCTTGTCTTGTTTTCATCAGCTAGACATTGAGAATGAAGTTAATAATGAGATGGCCAATCGAATGTCCCTCTTCTACGCAGAAGCCACACCGATGCTCAAGACTCTTAGCAATGCCACAATGCACTTTGTCTCTGAAGTAAGTGCAGTCGAATAGCACAGATGGCCTTCTCTTTACCTCACATGGACGCTGCTAGTAGAGCTAACATGGGTTTGTGTCTCTCCACCTAGAATAAAACCCTGCCAATAGAGAATACCACAGACTGCCTCAGTACGATGACAAGCGTCTGTAAAGTCATGCTGGAGACACCGTAAGTGAAACCAGATTTGGGTGAGCGTGGTTAAGGATTCACCCAGCTGAGACCGACCTGCTCAGATGTGATGATGGTGGCTTGTCCTCTTTCAGATATCACATTGACGTTTCTGTGTACAGCCTTTGCTTCAGCTTCATAAGGAATTCAGGGTGATCAGCGTCAAGGTTATATCCGTTTTACAGCTGAAATAGCTGAGGCCCTGATGGTTTGTTGACCTCATAAAGTTTTTACACCTTGTCTGATGCTATAGGACTTGCAAAGGAATGGAGAGATGGGCTAGAGGGATGGGTATTATTATCAACATACAGTAGAGATTTAGAACCAAGAGTAACAATGATAAGACCATTGCAAAAGTAATTTTCCCCAACTTCTCTTCACAGTTCGTTTCTTTGTTCGCAAACTGTTACCAGATACTCAGTGTAGTACCCACAATACTACTCTTTAGAGTGTTTGGGACCTCAAAAGTGTCACAAGCACCTTATAAATACTGTCTCCAAACATAAAATGATTTTTATCTTTTTATATATTTGCATGTATGTATATGTGTGGTGTTAATGTGTGTATTCATATCCACATGTGTATAAGTATACTCGTTTGTATTTGCAGATGCATATGCGTTCATGTGTTCAGGTGCATATACTATACGTGTGTGTGTGTGTGTGTGTGTGTGTGTGTGTGTGTGTGTGTTTAAGTAAGGCCTGACTGTGGGTGTCTTCCTTGATTGCTTTCTGACAGTATATTGGGGCAATGTCTTTCATTTGAACCCAGATTTGGCTGGTGGGACTAGGCTGGCTAGTCAGCTTGCTACAGGCATACCCTATCTCTCCCTCCCAAGAGCTGAGATTTCAGGTGGGCTACCATCTTAGTCAGGGTTACTATTGCTATGATAAAACACCATGGCCAAAAGCAACTCAGGACAGAAAAAGGTTAGTTTGCTTACACTTCATACTATAGTCCATTGTTAAAGGAAGTCAAGACAGGAACTCAAGCCAGATTGGAATGGGAGGTAGGAGGCTATGAAGGGGTGCTGCTAACTGGCTTACTCCTCATGGCTTGCTCAGCCTGCTTCCTTATAGAACCCGGGACCACCATCCCAGGGATGGCCCCACCCACATAAGCTGGGCCCTCCCCAATCAATCGCTAGTCAGGAAAATACCCTACAGGATTACCTATAGCCAATTTTATGAAAGCATTTTCTCAACTGAGGCTTTCTTTTCTCCAGTGAGTCTAGCTTGTCAAGTTGACATAACACTAGCCAGCACAACCATCATGTCTCCCTCGTACATATCTGGGCACTAGGGAGCCAAACTCATTTCCTCTCCCTTGTGCAGCAAGTGCTTTACCCAGTGAACCGTCTCTCCTGTCCCATAAAAGGGCATTAATTTTAAATAGCTCCTTCATAGCAAAGTAAAGATTTACTTCAAGACAGAAATAGTAATTGTCTGTATTGTGGTGCTAATTTATAATGAAATTGATGCTAAAAATGTCTCTAGCATTGGCCTAAATTATTACAGTCATCAGGGCCCCTATCAAGGTAAGTGAGCAAAATTTAAACTCCACAAATAACTCCCAGGTACATAATTTCTTTGAGCTATCTACCAATCCACGTTCATCTGCAGCCTGTTTCTTAACAAAGGAGGAGACTCCAGCTGGAGACAAGAGAGCCGCTGCGTAGAAATGTGCCTGATTCTTTCTCTCTGTAATGAAGCCATTATTCTCTATAATCTTGGACAGCCAGAGGGGCCGGCTATAAAATATTCAGGATTGATGGGCAGGAATTGATGTACGTGGTGAGCTGGCTGCTGAGGGGAAGCAGAGAAGGGAATTTACTGCCCTCTAATTTACCGTATTTTTGCACTAAATTGCTGGTTGGATAGATTCGAGAGAAATTATCATCTTGGGTCTTTTCAAGAGCATATTAACCTGGTTGTTGCAGGTCCTGGATGAGTTCTCCAGGGTGGGGGAGGATGGGGGCGGGTGGAGGAGTATCCGGTTGTGGATCTCAGAATGCGTGAGTTCTAACAAGGAAGTGATGCCTTGGCTATGTCTTTTCTTTTAGGGAGTACAGGAGCAGGTTTACAAGTGAGGAGACACTGATGTTCTGCATGAGGGTGATGGTGGGGGTCATCATCCTCTATGACCACGTGCACCCCGTGGGAGCCTTCTGCAAGACATCCAAGATTGATGTAAGAATACTCATGTAGTGCCCTCACCACATAAAAGCCCATGAATGCCAGCCGGTGGACCTTCTCTTCCTCCGGCCTTTATCCCTCACTGGAAAGCTCTCTTCAAGATTCGTACTTTGGAGATGCTTGGCAAATATTTTCATAGCAAGTAGTGCACTCTTTCTCATGCAGTTAGGAGGAGGCATCTGGCCTCCGACGGGCAGACATGATCAACCTGTATCTTCACACTGCCCTTTGCCCATCCCAGATTCCCTGTCAGTGCATCTTCCGTACCTTATAGAGTGCATTCCTTCTGTGTGTTATAGAGTTTAGTTTCAAGGTTACAAGGCATAATGGTCAAAGACCAAATGACCTACCAACCTCTTGTCTTATAATACCTCATCTGCTGCCTCGCCAATCATCCTATCTGTTCTTATTGTAATAAATGCCCTGAGGCACATTTCCTGGGCCCCACATAAGTAATGCCTTCCTTCTCCTCTGGTCCTCAGCTCATTTACCAATTTTTTTTTTTTTTTTTTTTTTTTTTTGTAACATTCTCACAGACTCCAGCTTTTTTAAAAGGATAAGGACAAAGGTCAGTGCACCTAATGTCCTGAGGTATTGTGCCTGATACCAATAGCTGCCCCCACAGAGCTTCTAGTCAATGAATAAGTGTGAGTGAATGAAGGGGAGAGAGCTTCAATGCATATGCAAAGACCTTTGGAAACACATGATCTCTATAGTTGCTTTCCTGTTGAGTGTAGAATAAAACATTACTGCCTTAAGCCAGCATTTAGAATAAAATACTACTACCTTAAGCCAGCATTTACCTATAACACTGTATTAATTACTTTTTCTACTGCTGTGATTAAATACCCTAACAAAAGCAGCTTCTAGAAGAGTTTATATTGGCTCACAGGTTAGGGCACAGTCTATCATGGGGGGATGGCAATAGGAGCTGGAGGCAGCTTGGTACAGTGCATTTGTATTTAGGAAGCAGAGAGAAATGAATACAGCTCCTTGTATTTTGAGGGGTGGATGTGCCTAGCAAATTAGAATCCTGCCGTGTACTCTATTTCAAAATATATTTCATTTACATTAGAGCATATTATGATGACCTTGCAATAAAAAGGTTGATTGTATTCATTGTGGGGGCCTAAGGGTTTTACGCTACAGATTGAGTATAAGTAACTATGGAAAACCTCTAAGTATCGTGTGACTATGAGTCGAGTTTAGTGCCTAAGGCAGTTTGGGTTGGCCATTTGTTAACTTGCCACAGAGTCAATAACTAAAAATATGTGAGGCGGAATGAGGCTTTTATTCCCCTAACCTTTTCTATGTGATATAGTGCATGTGTATTCACATATGTTTGTGGGTTGTGGGTTTGTATGCCTATGCACACACCAACAGAGGTCAGAGGAGGATGTAAGGATTCCCTGGGCTATTGCTCTTCTCATTATTCCCTGGAGGCAGGCTCTCTCACAGAACCTGAAGCTTGTGGAGTTGGCTAGGCTAGCCAGCCTGTCCTTTCCTGGTATCCTTATCTCCACCCAGAAGTTCTGGGGTCATGGGCACATGACATTTGCATGTGGTTGTTGGGGATTTGGATTTAAGTCCTCATGTTTGTAAAGTAAGTTTTCTTATCCACGGAAGCATCTACCCAGCCCCTGTCACCCCAATTTCCACACAGCTTAGCTTTCTATACTATTTACTGAATCTGTTATGTTCCCAAGCAAAGACTATGTTGGCTTTCAAGGGCATTCTTCAAGTCTGATGATTAATGCAAATAAGAAAGGCCAGTAGATGTTGAACTGTGCATGAACCTCTAACAAGGTTTTAGACTTATTAAGCATCAGATACATCAGAGGTGGGTCTGTCCTTCCAGGTACCACTCTGCTTCTAAACCATCAGTTATAGACACTGGGGTGATAAGTCTTGAGGACATTATAACATTAGGATATGGCCCTGGAAGTAGTACTGTATGCACATACAAAGGGTGAGGTCTGGTTTGCAGAAGAGACATGCAGAGAGCTCTAGAAAACAGTTGAGGGAGAAAATAGTCTGCTTAGAGGCAACTGAAAGGAGGTGGTATTTGAGGTAATCCATCAAGGATTTCTTTTCAGATGGATAGAGGGGAGGAAGAGTCAGAGCAAAATCACCAAGATACAGAAACGATGAGCTGTGTAGAGACCATGTGACAGTCCTGGTGGCAGGAAAGGTGGGGATGAAGTAGTGTTCTCAAGTGATACACAGAGAATCACACCTTACCCTGTATCCCCAGCCAAGATGTTGCCCATAACTCCAGACCACACTAGTTAGGGATATAAGAAGCATGACTAGTTCCCAACCACAGGTTCTCTTTCCTGTGGTAATCCTATTCTAGATATTGTCCCATTTTCTTATTGAGTATCTGAGCTAGAAGAAACCCAGAGCTGTCACCCTTCAGATCCTAGGAATTGTCTGTGTAACCCTTCCTCATCCTCATAAGTTATTAGGGACTGACCCTCCATCCCCACCTCCTATGTTTCCTGTGTTTCAGCTCCTTACCCCACCCCTCGTATCCTGAGGATTTTCCACTCGATCTCCTCTTTCTATCTTTGCTTCGTCTTGTCATTTTCTATGCTCACTATATTTATGCAATGCTTAACACCTGCCAAGGGTATTTTCTACAAGGAAAAGCCTCCAAGTTCCTACTGTGTTGCTAAACCCACACTGGCTCTGGCCCTGAATGCATTTCTGACAGTTTCTTGTTATTCACACCCACAGCTTTAATCATCCTGAAATAGAATTAGAAACTCCTCCAGAGTACCCCCTACACTTCTGCCTCCTTCTCCATCTATGCTCTCACTGCCCCTCGGGATGTCGTCACAAGAACACCTATCACACCATGATAATGAGCTGACTGTCTCTCTCCTCCCACTAGACCCCCAGCTCTAATGAAAGAAAGACAAAATTCTCTGCATCTCTGGGCATGATGCCATCACAAACCCAAGGTGGCACATAACTCACATACTTGTAGCCCGTCTCCAAACTTGTATCTTTAATAGATGGGTGTAGTTGACCATGACCTTCTGTGACCTCCACATGCTTCTCAGTCCTGGTTACCTTCAGCAATTGGCTGGGTCTATCAATCTGTTACCATAAAATGTTTGCATATCAGAAGTATAACCACAGGGGATGTTGAGAAGTTAGCACTCAAGTAGCCGTTGGTATAACCAAACTCATCAGATGCCCACACACTGAGTGAATGTCTAAGATTAAAATAAGTGATTGACTCTTTATAGAAAGATCTTTGCTTTTTCCAAAGGAGAAGTAAAACAGTCTAGGATATGCATAAAATAACAGCATCTATGTAAATTTTACTTTTCATGGCACAAAATAGATAACTTTAATTCCAAGGCCTCAGAAAACTTAGAAACTAAAGGAACTTCATGCAAATACAAAACAGCATGGGTAAAAACTAGGCATTTGACCTCTATAAGGTTCACTTTTTTTTTTTACGATTGCCCCTTGCCAGTCTTCTCAGAGACACTTAAGACACAGACCTGCACTTCTTGGAGTTTCCAGTCTAGTGCAAGAGACAAATTACCGACTTGGGGGCTAGTCTATTGAGAGTTATCTAACAAGTACAAAGCCATATTGGAGTCACAAATAAATGGTCATGACTATGGACAGTGGGATGAAAGAGACTTCCTCGGAGCCACAGGAATGACTTGGTCTGTATAGTATTTACCTTGTAAACACTGAGGATGAGTTTGTCTCCAGAAGCCTTTTTTTTTTTTTTTTTTTTTTTTTTTAAGAAAACTATGTTTTGGATGTGCTTGCATTCCCGGCCCTGGGAGAACAGAGATGGGGAGATCCTTCAGGCTTGCTTGTTAGCTAGCCTAGTCTAATCTGCAAGTAGAGTAAGATAAGAGATCCCATCTCAAAAATTAGATTGATAATACTTCAGAAATGACAACTGAGCTTGTCCTTTGATCTATACATACATGCAACATACATTTACCTATAAATACACACATACAAAGCATACACAAACACACACCCATACACACATACATACACATTTTCTGGGGCTGGTGAACTTGAGACTTTGCAAAATATTGAGGGCGTGACAGTCAACAGCTCAAAGGGTAAAAGCATCCTTAGCAGACAAAGCATTAAATTACTGAGTGTGTAGAGCACTTAGTTAATCTCAACTAAGGACCAAGAAGAACCATTTCTATTCCTGGTCCGAGCTCCAAAGTACAAAGCAAGATGTTTCTCCCCAAAGTTAATGAGACGTCCAGTTGTGACATAGGATGAAAATCAATAGAGATCGGAATCATATAGAACTCTTAAGAAGCCCAGAGGAATGATGCACCATCCTGAGAGAGTAGAGACGTTTGTTCGTGATTTGCATGTGCCACTGCTTCAGAGAGCTATTTGTATGGATAGATACCACTGTCAACAGGATTACTAGGGTAGTAACAAAATGCTGTGCGTTCTTTTTCCAGATGAAAGGCTGCATAAAGGTGTTGAAGGAACAGGCCCCAGACAGTGTGGAAGGGCTGCTGAATGCTCTCAGGTGAGCTTGTCGCTGGGGTAGGCTGACAGGGCAGGTGCCCTCGCAGACCATTGCAGATGCGGCTCTCTGAGTCTGAGTACCCGCCTACTGGTGTCATCCCTTCACTTGTTCTTCCTAGCAAGGCTGGGAAGTCAGCACCATTTTTATTTTTCATTTTTTTACAGATGAGAAAACTTGAGGTAACTTTTTTTTTAAGGTTTGGGATTTTTGAGACAGGGTTTCTCTGCTTAGCCCTGACGGTGCTTAGAATGAGCTCTGTAGTCCTGGCTGACCTTGAACTCACAGATCTGCCTATCTCTGCCTCCGGAGTGTTGGGATTAAAGGCATGAGCCATCATACACAGCTATATGCACTAAAATGATTGTTCAATCCTATACCTGGATCTGAGTGGCCCCACGGGTCTCAGGCATGACTTTGGCCATGATACTTTGTGAGCAGAGGAGTCTCCTGAGAAGAAAAGCATCCAGTTCTCATGTCTGTCTTCATTTAGGGCTCCCAACCCTGGTGTCGTAAAGGAAAATGGGGGGAGTTTCTAGGTACTGAGGTTGGAGGTCAAGTAAACTAAGTCACTGGCCTGGAAGCTCAAGCCCCTCCAGTGTCTGTATGTGTGTGTGTGTGTGTTTGCTTGTTCCTGGCTCCCCATGGAGCTCCATATACAGCTCTCAGAACTGAGAGCCTGAGAGCCTGTTATTCACTGCTGGATGCCTGAACATTTAGCCAGCTGTAGCTTATTTCCAGTCCGTAGGCACTGTTCACTTTTCCCAAGGATACATTTGCTTAATCCACTTCAAGGAAGGGATTGTTATTTTTAGCTATGCTGCATCCTAAGGAATTTGCTGAACTGCACAAATCACCCCTGTGCAGGATTTCAATCAGGAAGTCTTATGGACCCTGATGCCTTAGCCTTCGTTCCCCTCAGTTCTGTGCGATGTAATACATGCAGTAAACATGGGTAAGTCTAAGAGAAAGGAGGCAGCCCTCATTTCTGCATGCAATGTTCTACCTCCCGTCACATCACATGCAACCTTTAGACCCATGGCTGACCTATTATCCTCCCTCAACAGACGAAGAAATCAGCAGTCTCAAGACACCGATGTTGGTATTTTTCTGAGTTGCCAATTCATCATCTTTGAGAATATGTGTGTCTTATGAGACTCCCGAATCCTAGGTTTTTCTCCAAAGGTGACTGCAAGCAAGCCAGGCTGGCTTTTATATTCATTAAGAAAACTTTAGCTTCTGAATTTCTGAAACTTTCCAGTTTCATTCTAGCTGACAAAACATCCTGGAGATCAGGACATTGTGTCAAGCCATGAGTCCCAGCTCAGTGTGGGAATTTGTGTTTCCTGGAGATCCGTGATGAACCGGGAAGAGTGTAGCCTTTTGAGGCAGCAGACATACACTCAAGACAAAAGTCACAGACTGTTCACAAATAAAAACCATCTGCTGTGGGATTCAGAGTGAGCCACTGAATCTCTCTGATGCTCAGCCTTCTCACCTGTGAAATCAAGTCACCTCATTTGAAGACATATTTGTGGTTCAAATGGACTCTTACACAGAGTGCCAGAAATATGGTCAAAGCTTTGTGACAGGTCTTTTTTTTTTTTTTTTTTTTTCCATTTCTTTGCACACAAGATTGAGTAATGAATGAGATGTTCTAGAGTGTACTTTTGTTTGTGTACCTGCACTTGTGCCCCCTGGTGGCAGTGAAGATAAGCACAGCCCCTGGTGTAAATAGTCATCAATGTTTTAAATTTCTGGATGCCATCATTTGAATTCTGTAACTCAATTTGGTCAGCCTCAAAGGACAAGAACTAAGTGCTGTGAGGGTTGATTTGATGAGGGTTTTTTTAATGACTTTAATTTATCATCACACAAGAAAATTCGAATACCAAAGCTGATTAGAAGCTTGGCATTATGGCGTGTGCCTATAATCTCAGGAATAGGGAGGCTGAGATAAAAGAATTTCCATGAGTTTGAGTCCATTGTGGGTGAGGGCAATGTCAACCTGGAGTACAGAGCAAAACCAATCAAAGTCAAATAAAAAACTTGCAGAGAATATATAGAATATCAAATATATAGAATATATATAGAATGTGTGCATACACATACCAAAGTATGCATCTTTACCTAGGGAATTGAACCCATGTTTTTTAATTGACAGATTTCAATTGGGCAAGCCCTGACATTGAACTCTCTTTCCCCGTTCAGGTTCACTACAAAGCACTTGAATGATGAATCGACTTCCAAACAGATTCGGGCGATGCTCCAGTAGAGCCCTGCTCAGAGAGGAGGATCTGTTCTGACCTCAGAAGATGTATATGTTTACATAATTTAATACAGATTGATGTTAATACTTGTGTATTTACATAACCATTTCCTTCTTGTCACTGAAATATATGGACCTTAATTTGTATCCTGACTGATTCAACCCAGCAGAGCATAAATTGACTTGAGAGCCTTACCTTTGATGTCTGAAGCAACCCTCCTTTCTCCAAGGGCCAGATTCGGAAACTTCGACCTTGGCTGCTGGAGTCCTGTAGTGATACTTGTAACAATCAGAAATTCTTAATCGCTTGTGGTATTGTTTTAATTCTAGATGTTTTATCTCTCTGGGAGTATAGCTTATAGAAACACAAAAGTACTTGATTTCCTGTGTCGGCTCAGATACAAGAAACACACAACACACAACTGTTACCCTGACAGAGAGCAGAGAGAGAAGAATCCAAGATAAGAAAACTGTATGTGGAGAGCAGAGCACAAGTGTTCTGAGTTCAGTACATCCTCCTCCCTCTTCCTGCCCCCTGCAAACCTCACGTGCAGCTTTTCCATATGCACGTGTTTTATTAATCTGAATATTCTCCTTCTGTCTCCGTTTGTGTCCCTTTTATTCCCTGTTAGTATTTGCAAGAGGAAAATTGTCTGTGTTTTAATCAGCTAATGAGGAGGCAATGGAATAGACAAAGGGCTTCTTGCAGGAGGATTGAGAAAAGTGACTATCCTAAGAGTATCAGAGAGAGAGAGAGAGAGAGAGAGAGAGAGAGAGAGCGCGAGCGCATAAGGACAGTCATATCTGTGTCAACCCTCTGCCTGCAGGGACAGTTAAATGGAACTCTGGTTGTTAGATCATAAGTAAGATCAATCACCTCCCAGGAGTCTGCAGAGTTCTAGGTACACTGCCCGTCTCAATATGGGAGCCCTCATTCTCTACCAAAATAGACTGTTCATGTCAGAGCTGAGAACTGAAGCACTTTGTTAATTATCAAAAAGCTGGAGGAATTTAAAGAGACGAAATCTACAACTTCTGATTACCTGGAGTCAGCCCCCACCGTTCTGAGTACTTTGGCAAATTCACATTCCTCATATATAAAATAGACAGTCTTGGGGATGGACCGGTGGCTCAGTGGTTAAGAGTACTTGTTGTTTTGCAGAAGACCTAGATTCAATTCCCATCACCCACATGGTGGCACACAACTATCCATTACTCCAGTTGCAGGGGATCCAGTACCCTCTTCTGATCTCTATGGACATCAAGCATGCACACAGTACACTTATATACACACAGTAAAAAATACTTTTGCACATAAAAAATAAAATAAATCTTTTTTTTTAATCTAAAATGGAAGGCTAGTAGGAGCCACTACACAAACCTTCCTTCATGCATAAATTCCAGTGAGCATTGCCCCACCCATCTTGGTGAATATCAATATCACCAGGACTGCAGTCATTCTGCCTTTAGGTCAGAGCTGAGTTAGGATGGAATCTTCAAACATATTCTGACCTCCAATGAAAAGATACGACCATACAAGGTGAATCGTACATAGGACTAGATCCCTGAGTGTTTCCCACCTGACTCTATACTTTTTTCCTGATCACCATGTGGCCTAAGAATATATACTGTGGAAGAAATGGAGCATTGTAGAGAATTTTTCAGTCTTTAGTCTGTCTTATTACTTGTATATCTCTGCTAGAAGGAGAGAATTTTCCAGACAACTGATGAATGATAATCCTGGAAGTCAAGTCTAGGATGATTACGGTATGGTCTCATTTGGTTTTCAACATCCCAAGGCAATACTTCCAGATGAGGGTGGCCATCCAACATTCCTTTGAGTCCTCCAAGAAAGAGGATTCTTGGTTTATTTCAGAAAACCAAATGCAGACAAATGGGAGAGCCAGTTCCCAAGTTTATGTCAGTGTAGTCAACAGAGAGGGAAAAGGCCTTGTCACTTGGAGCTTTACCAGCCATGACTGACCTGAGCATTCTCACCCAGAGATAGTCATGCTAGATGGCTTCTGTGACCTTGTCAAACCTAGGAATTCCAAAATCCAGAGGAAGCCAGAAAATGTGATCCTGTGGTGGTGAGACATTCTCCAGTGTTCAGCTTTTAGGATTTTTTTAATTTGGCAGCCATAGGCAATGCTTGGTTGGACAACTCTCACGCCTACAAGAGCAGAGATGCACAATACATATAGGCATTTGTCCATTTACCCTTTCCTCAACAGAGGAGATTAGGATTTCACAGAACAAAGAACTGCCCAGTTTCTATTGGGCTCTTAGACATAGACCTGAGCCATGAACCCAAGCCACGTATCTACACCATAGCTGCCTCTCAGCTGGCTAAATAAGAAAACATTAGGGATTATCTGTCAGATTATACATAGATAAATAAATAAGTAAATAAGTAAATAAATAAATAATAGTTTAGGACATTTGTAACTTTTAGTTAAGACTTTCTATTAAGTGGGACCAAATGTGTGTATGGGTGCTGTCAGTCTGCTTCAGTCTGGTCAGTCCATTGTCTCCAAGATGAGACTCTACAGGACTTAGATTTTGAGAAGCCCAGGGTCTAAATAATTGCCTCAGGTCATCAGGGGGGCAGGCTGAGTGTCTGTGATCACTAACAGGGAGTGGGCCTTGAGTCCACTCCAGAACTGTTGTGGGAGACCAATACTCTTAACGGACTGTCGAGTAAGGCATCAGGAATCCTTGGATAATTTGAGTTTTCTTCCTTTTATTGTGCTGCATGCACATGTATCCAACACTCACGGGTTGTTTGGGGGAAAGTACTATCGATGATGTTGATGTTAATAATACTTCATAATTGATATCTCATAGCTTTCAGATAAAGTGTTTTCTATGACTCAGATATGTAATTTGAGGCAAGAAACAGGGTAAAAATGATGTTTTCCAGCCACGTTGCTACTTTTGGCATGGTAACTCCTCTCAAGTTCACTTAGCCTTTCATAGAAAAAGTTGGATACAAAGAGACATTTTTATTTGTGATGACACAATAGAGCCAGAATATTAGCTAACAACCATGAAGGAGATGTTGGGTGTCTTTAAATATTTTAGTTTATATATTCCTCATGGACATAAACAAACATTCTTAGTTATTATCATTATGCCAAATAAGAATGGCAAGCCTAAGTTTGTGAGACATCATCACAATTAAGTCAAAATAATGTTATGCTTTTGCAAGAGCAAGATAAAGCCTGCTCAATCTAGGGATCCAGTTGTACAGTAGAGTTCAGACTTCTCATTCAATCTTATATCGTAGGCATCTCTCAAGTGTTCTAGATATTAATAACTAACATTGGGATTTATCTTTGCCAGTCCCAGCCTTGAGAACTCCATTGTCATAGTACACCTGTAAAAATGGTTGCACAACAGAAGGGGCTTTGAAGCGGTTTGTATGTTGTTTGCCGAAGTCATTGTAATTTTTGGGGTATTTTTTTTTTTTGCCTGCATTGCCTCTTTTTGTACATAACTTTTGAGTGTGAAATGAAAATTAAAGTTTGGTACATACACAGTTTAAAATCATGTTTGTATATGATGCATAGGGTAAAATGGGTGGCCCGCATGGAAGTCTGCTCAGCCTGTTGTGGGGAAATAACATCATGTCAACTGATCTTTCTTCCATCATAGTTTCTTCCAATATGGCATGTAATTCCACAAGGGGCCTGCTTTTAGAATCACTGGTCTCATATTTATTTCAACAAGGACCTTCACTATATTTTTAAAAAAAAGGAGAGAGAGAGAGAGAGAGAGAGAGAGAGAGAGAGAGAGAGAGAATATCAAGACTGGTACTGGTACTGTACTTTGAGCTGTGGAAGAGAGGCTTGCCCAGGGATGCTAAGAAACTCCAGTAAATGCTTTCACTCGTTTGAAGGCAGTATCATTTTGTGAATCTGGGGAAAAAATGGGTGAAAAAAGAACCCCTCCCCTGTGTAAATTTATTTCTTTCCAACAACAGAAGCAATAAAAATGATCCTTTCAGCTCTTTAGCACTGACACTTCCACACGTTTAGTCTCTGAACTTCTGAAGCCAGAGACCTAATTGTATGTGTGCTCAATGAATTCGAGTCTCCAAGAGGGACCGTCCATGACAGCCACTGTCATGGCTGTCAAAGGTTGATTTGGGCTATGAAAGGAATAGGGATGAGGCCTTTTCTGTACGTTGATAAATGGTTAAATTATAAGTGAAAAAAAGGTTGGAAAAAGTAATACAGGAAAGGTTTTGGAGTATATGAGTGCATATATATGTATGTGTCTGTCTGTCTGTCTGTACTTAAATAAGTTCTGAGAACCATGGGGCAGAGAATAAAGTATGTATGTGCCTGTTAAGATTAATACAGCTAAATAATGTTGGTGAACTTATTTGAACAAACTGCATTTATTAAGTACAATGATTCCCATGCCCAAGTTGGAGTAGAAACTTAGTAAAGAACCCACTCACCTGACCCATGTGGTGGCGCACACACAGGAAATAGAAGGGTTGAGAATTGTGTCTCCCCCAGCTGATCTTCAAAGTAGAGAGCTGTTCTTTCCGGTCACATTCAGTCTGGCAGGACTGTTTTCCCTGCTGCAGCTCCTCTCTTCCCTCTGTCTGGTTCCCAGAGATCTAGAAATGCAGCAGTTCCCGGAAATAGGTTCCATAAAATGCCTCCAGAGACTGACCTTTGAAATTATGCTATGTAAGATTCTAGATGAATCTCAGAATTTAATAGTGAGTTTCTTAAGTGGACAGTTCTTAGAAACCCCTTAAAGTATTTTTCTGCAAACTTCCAGTTTTCTCATCAAATCTCACATTTCTGGAAGCTTCTTCTCCTCTACCTTACTTTTCTGGTTAGTTTTAGGTCTTCCTTGCTTGGCCCACAACTGTTTCAAGATGAGGGACATATTTTTGACCATTCTGCAGCTGCTAATGGTGTCAGTGGTCTTTATTTGAGAAACAAAAGCCCCCTTCCGCCTTGAAGTTCACTCTAAAATAAACTTGAAAGTACTTAGGGGAAGTCACCAAAGTACTGTCTTCTAAATAACAGTACACTTGGAAAAATGTCTCCCTTTTGTTTGAGAAAAGTCCTCCAACAAGCATGGGGAAGGGAACATGGTTGACCTTTTTTTAATGTAAACGTAGATGCAGAGACGCTGAGCTTCCGTAATGATGACATCAGGCATTTCATCTTTCTTTGCATGTATTTGAAATCTTCCTGATTTCTTTCTTCTATTTCCTTCATGGAGTTTTCCACGAATAACCTTCTCCCATCCCTACAGTATGCTAAAAATTCTCTTCTGTACTGTTACTGCATTTAACTTATTTTCTACTAGATACATGCCATCACACAGTATTTGGAACTGTGTATTTTCTTTAATCACTGAGTCTTGAATTTTTGAGGATAAATAATGAACTTCTGAGCCAGCTGACTTTAATATAGTCCACTGGTCATTAGAAGCTTCCTGATGACATGAAACTCCAGGACCCTGAAACCCAGGTGTGCTGAAGTTAATTTTGGGGAATTAGTTTACCCAACTTAAGATCCATTCACAGACCCAAATTATCTGCTCACCTGGGCAATCAACTTTATTTCTGAAAGAAATATTTACTGTCAGGATATTTTAACCTCTCTAGACACAGAGAGCTTGCACCTTATGGCTCATCTGCCTAGAACCCAAATGAGGAAACAGACTGGTTTTGATAAAAGGTTAGATCAGCTAGACCTGGCACTGAGGGTAACCAGTATGCTAAGCTGGTAGTGTTTTTGCTTCATCTCAGACAAGGGTGTTCTTTGGTGAGAATGCTGAATTTGCCACAACCAGAAGACCAAAGGACACCAAATCAACTCAATACAAAGTAGATTTGTCAACTTGGCACAATCTGGAGTCATCTGGGAAGAGTCTCAATGTTGGAGTGCATACATTGAGTTGACCTGCACCTGTATGTGTGAGGGATTATCTTGATTAAGTTAGTTTGCCTAGGAAGACCCAGCCCACTGAGTGGCACCATTCACTAGACAGAGGATTATATGAGAATGAAGAAATGAAAGGGAACACAAGGAAATAAACATGCACGTATCCATTTCCTCCTGTTCCTGACTATGGATGTGACTCAACTAACTGCTTTCATCCCATATCACCTTGATATTCCCATGCAAAAGGACTATAACATGTAATTGTTAACTAAAATAAAACTTCCCACAGCAACAAAAATGAAACCAGGACAATAGCTAGAGAACTCGGTTCAGCACCTTGGATAGCAGACCGTGCATGTTCTAAGAATGTATGATCTGAAGTCACCAAGTCTTCTTGGCTATTTCCACTTTGTCTCTAGAAGTCTGAACATTAAAGATTTCTAACTTTCAAAACTATACCCACTGGATAAGTGCAAAGGCATTTTTCTTCCTCTTGGGACTTCTGAGCATTACATAAATAGAATAGAAAACAGTTTGGACATGCGTAAGAATCGTGCTGGCTTTTCACATTTATGGTATGTTGAAATAAGGCAAATTTATAAAAATGGCCTTTCTCCTTCTCTCCTTCCTTTCTCCCTTCCATCTTCTTTCCTTTATCTTTTGGGACATAGTCGCTCTGTGAGTCCAGTCTTGTTCACCCCAATTCTGTGCACTACAAATACTTATTCTTAAGCCCTATATCTTTTATTAATTATGATCACAAAGCACAACACACATGCTTTCTAAAGAGTCTCAAAATACATACTAATTTCTCTAAAGTCTGTCTTATTTACTACAACCTTTCTCATCTCTTCCCAAGATCACTAGGCTACACTAGCCCTCTCTTTAGTCTCTTCTGCACATAGGAGATAACTTGCTTTATTGTGGCGCATATTTGATATTTGTATCTTTAGCAAGTTTTCTGAAATGTGTTGTTAGAGATATTCATTGGCATTCTCCAGGGAATGAATGATAATATTTAAATGTTTGTCATACAAAATTAACAATATTACTTTATTTAGCTACTCATCTCACCACCAGATTATCCCCCATGTATTATGAATTTCTACAAATGGGCTGGCTAAATAATTGGTAGCAATTCTCAGAAGCACTTCTCTATAAAATTCTTTTGTGTTTCACAGAACATCATTAATTTCTCATGGTTATTATCATTCTGTAAAAACACTTCAAAAGCTAACCCAGGAGTGTGACACACAAGGCCTTCTAATAGACAAACCATCTGAGCTCCTTAGTTCTTTCACTACTTCATCTAAGCTCCTAGGTCAAAAATGATATTTCACCCTCCTATGCTACACAGCCATTCTCAGTTTTCTAGCATATCATCAATTTTTCCTATTTTCTGTCTGGGCAATAATACTTCTCTCTCTCTCTCTCTCTCTCTCTCTCTCTCTCTCTCTCTCTCTCTCTCTCTCTTTGGCTAGTATTCTATTTCCCCTCATTATCTGCTATGTAGAGGCTTGGTCATCTTGAGAGTATTGTTTAGATGTCTTCTTTAAGCCTTTCCATAAGCTTCCTAATCAAAGTTGGGTACACTTTCCTATTTCCCCACTCCCTCTCCCTCTCCCCCATCCTCCCTTTTTCCCTCCCTCTCTCTTCTTCCCTTTCCTTTTTCCGCCTCCCTGCCTTTTCATCCATATTTGAAGACTAAAGGCCAAACTTCATCTTTGCTATGACATAGGTTGTCCTAATTCGGGTTTCTACTGCTGTGATGAAGCACCATGACCAAAGCAACTTGGGAAGGAAAGAATTTATTTGGCTTACCCTTCAAGATAATAGTCCATCATTTGAGGAAGTCAGGTCAGGAACTCAAAAAGGGCTGGAACTTGGAGGCAGGAGCTGATGCAGAGGCCATGGAGAGGTGCTGCTTACTGCTTTGCTCCATGTGGCTTTCTCAGCATGCTTTCTTTAAAAAAAAAACTAGGATTATTATCTCAGGGATGTCACCAACCACACTGGGCTGGGCCTCCCCCATTAATCATTAATTAAGAAAATGCCTTACACCTGGATCTTACAGAGGCATTTCTCAATTGAGGTTACTACACACAGAGAGAGAGAGAGAGAGAAAGAGAGAGAGAGAGAGAGAGAGAGAGAGAGAGAGAGAGAGAGAGAGATCAAACCATGTCGGTGATTTTGGTCCTAACAAAAATGAAGCTTTATCTGTCTATCATCTATCTATAGGTACATGGCCATATATGTGTGTATAGGTATGCAATATTTAAAAGATATGTTGTTTTATATGTCAATATTCATCTTACATTTCACATTTATTTCCTCTTTATCAAAGAGTGGATTTCCCAAAAGCAATGCCTGCACATAATGTTATTTTGCTAATCTCTAGATTCGCATCACCGAATATGTTTTGAGTCATATTTGAATGAATTTACTCATCTCACCTACAGCTGAAACACAGGCCATGCCAGTGAAGGCGAAGTAACTTCATGCACTTACACACACTGTAGTCTGTCTGGTCAGCCATGCTTCCCTGTTGTGGATTCACTGACAAGCAATTCAGTCCAAAACCTTTACTTACAGTTTGAAATAGTTGCCAAGGCACTGAGGAGGCAGCAAAAAATAATGTTTAAAAAATACCAAAGTATTGAAGTGAAAAGTTTAAAGGTCTGTATAATGGAAAACACTTGTTTTTATTTTTGAACCTATTTTCCATACATAACTTCAATCAAATTTTTTAATTTGCTTTGCTCCCCAACTCATAAACATCATCCTTAGACCAGTTCCCATTGTGTTCTCAGAAGAGTGAGTGTGAATCATAATAGTTCTTCCAGGATACTCAGAAAAGTGACCCATTTTAACTCCTACCATGGATTTGGATCTTCTTATCGCTAATTTCTTAGGTCAATTTCCCAGGATCCATAAAATGTCAACAGAACACTGTAATAGAAAATATCTATTCAAAACATTCAAGCTAAAGCCTCAAATTCAATGACAAGTTTAGACAATGAAAGACTGAGAATTCCAGTCACAGATGTGTATAACTGAATTCTTCTGTATGACCTAATACTAAGTGTAGGAACAGGAAAGCAATCATCAAATGCTGATAATTCTCTGGATCAGGCTCAGGTTCTCAGGATGCCAGAACTGATAACTTTTGATGTAAGACCCCCACAAAGGGAGGACCTCACCCAAGTCTCAGGAATTTATAGCCACCCAATAACTCACAAGACACCAAACTTGATGCAATCAGCAAGAGGTATATTTCGATCAGCATGCTGAGGTCAAGACCCTTGACCCATGCAGGGGCAGTAGCGTCTGACCCTGGGCTTTGGAGGCAGAGAAAATTTGAAGGGAAAAAAACACAACCCGGGGGGGGGACCACAACCCAGAGGGAGTGAAGGGAGGTATTAGAGAGTACTTGTGGAAAGTCCCAGCACATTATTCAGTTTGTGACAGGGTCCAAGGAACAGTCATGGAGAACATTTTGTATAGGCTATTCTCAAGAGCCTATTTGTACTCAACCATCTATTTTGTGGTCAGCCAAGTTCCTGAAACACAAAGCTCATGACCAAGCTGACCCACACTCTTGGTTCTGCTCAGCCTGTTAGGAGTTTTTGAAAATTTTTAACCCTTTCACTTACAACCCTAATATATCACAGCATCCTAGTTCAGTTAATCATGCTCATATAACATGGAGACACATTTACAGGTGAAATAGCATTTCAACCACCTAAGAAGGTAGTGATTGTCCACAATCAAGAAGACAAATGTAGGTGCTAGTGAGATGGTTCAGCAGTTAAGAGCTGCTCTTCCAGAAATCCTGAGTTCAAATTCCAGCAATCATATGGTGGCTTACAACCATCCAACCATCTATAAGGTGATCTGATGCATATATATATATATATATATATATATATATATATATATATATATATATATATGGAGAGAGAGACATATATATACATGTCTATGTATATATATATATATATATATATATATATATATGAGAAATGTAAACACATTGATATAGAAGGATATCTGCTTTCACTATGGAAAGTGTGATTATTTAGAGAAATGTTCTCATAATTGGCTCACAAAACTCAGACATCTTCAAAGTGTTTGGGCCAGGTAGGGCTGGGACCCTAGTTCAGAGGGTACTGTGCTGTATATAAGCATAAGGACTTGAGTTTGACCCCCAGCACCCACATAAAAAGCCAGATGTAGTGGCATACACTTACTTGTTATCCCAATACCTGGCAGACAAAGACAAGTAGATTCCTTAGGCAGAGTGGCTGAGCAGCCTATTCTAAATAACACCCCCAGGTCCCAGTGAGAAACCATGTCTCAAAAAAGCATAGTGATGGGCTGGAGAGATGGCTCAGCGGTTAAGAGCACTGGCTGCTCTTCTAGAGGTCATGAGTTCAATTCCCAGCAACCACATGGTGGCTCACTACCATCTGTAATTGGATTTGATGTCTTCTTCCCAATAAATAAATAAATAAACCTTAAAAAAAAAGCATAGTGATCATTTTTGAGGGACAATAGCCAATATTGACCTCTGGCTTATTCCAAATGAGTGTGTATACAGATTATATATATGCATGGTCTTCTGCCTTCATAGGTTCACCCATGTGAACACACACACACATGCACACACATGCACACACATACACATATATGCACACACACATATGCACAAACATGTAAACATGTGCACACACACATACGCAATCACATATGCACACACACGTACATACACATGGACATCTACATGAAGAATATCAAAAGCATCCTTAGCTACACAGAATTTTCTGTTAATCTTAGCTATAAACCCTACCCTCCCAACAATGCCCCCCCCCATATAAAGGATAATATTTTCTAAGTAATCACGAGTAGGTGTTACTTGAATGAATGAAGTCAATAGAAGAGTAGACACAGCACCAGGGGGAGCCATTACTAAAGACTCTCTTGAAGCTTCCGGTTTGATTGAAGCAATGTATGGAAAATAGGTTAAAAAACAAAATTAGCTGTTTCTCATAACAGACACCTTTAAATTTTTTACTTTCAATATTTTGCCATGTTTTTAAACATTATTTTCATTGGCTTCATAGAATAGGAATTTTTTATCAGGTGAAAATAAGGTCATGCTATAAATAATGTACACGTTGATTTTTCTGGCAAAATACAAACTAAGCACTTTGCAAACCAGTGTGTAAATACATACAGATATAGAGAGTTGAAGTTGAGTGCACACACACACACACACACACACACACACACACTATAAAATTGGGAGGAGGTTCATCTTATTAATTTAATGATTTTAGTTCACGTCTCAAACAGATTGAGGTTTAGTTGATACAGAATAGACTAAACATATTTAAAATGTCTGTGTTCATATTGACACATACAAATGTGCACATAGTATGAAATCATATATATATATATATCCATATATATATATATATATATATATATATATATATATATATATATCCATATCCCTGGGTTTCTCAGCTCCTTTGTAACCCTTGTATCCCTACATTCACCTCACCATACCCAGAAGCATGGATATTTGTTGTCACTGTAGGTTCCTTTGCAGTGTGTACAACTTTTACAAACAGAATTCTACACTGTGACTTCCCTTTTGTCTGGCAGTGTCTAGTTTCACCTGCTCATTCAGGTATCAGCAAATTACTGTATGACAATATGCCTCCCTTATCTATGAGTAGTGTGGCTGGATTATGTATTTAGATTTTCTAAGAGACTATCAGACTATTTTCCAAAGTGATCATCTCATTTTAAACTTAAAGCAGCAGTGTGCACATACAGATAATTTATTATTTCACAAGTAGAAAATAACTATGTTTATTTTAGTGATAATTTCTTTTTATTCCACTTATTTATTTATTGTGTGTCCGTGTAGATTTTGGAGGTCAGAGAACAACTTATGAGAGTGAATCTTCTCCTTTTATCATCTCAACGGCCCTTGACTAATAATTTTTTTTATATTTGACTGGCACTTGAAGAGTAAATGACTCTTTGGTATTAAAGTTAGATATTAAGAATTAATTAATTAAGACCAGACAGAATAGATTAAATTTGGAAATAAGCATCATCAATGACTTCCTGAAATGTAGCATCTTCTTTGCTATTATTACAAATAATCACACTCATCTGCTGCTTCAGCTTCCAGTCTTGGTAGAGATTGCCACCCATATGGGAATTATAACTGCAATCTATGATTTAAAAAAAAAAAAAAAAAGGAAAGTCGATTCCTTTTCTTTAATTAAAAGACTCATCTTTTTTGGTTTGGTTTGGTTTGGTTTCAGTATAAATTGCAATTACACACTATTCTGGTTCTGAAAAAAAAATTCCCTAAAGATTTTTGGATAGTCCCACAGCATACGAATAAACAGCATAAAATTAACTGCAGCAAGCAGAGAGCATATACTCATAAAAAAATAGAAAGGGGAGCTGAGTCAAGTATATAAAGAACATCCAGAAATATCTAAGACAGATGATGGATTAACACTGCTACTGGTAATTGGGGATCTTGTGTAATATAAGATGTTACAGATGGTAGGAATTACGAATATGAAAGGTCTCACTTTGACAGACTTTGCTGGTGTTTTTAATAAATATCCCATTCTACCCTCAGACAGAGTTAACGGGCTTGAGAAGCAGCCATGTGTGGCATGTTGACTTAAACTACCTGCTATTAACTTCCCTCCTACCCTCAAGGTAGCCGTGTGCTTCTACCTCCATAGAAGTCTGTACGCTCTTTCTCAGAGTGTGTCAAACTAGCATCTCTGAATTCCTGTGGTCGCAAGTGAAGATTGTTGACCCAGGGCAAAGGGAGGAAGCACACAGGAAAGCATCCTTTCTGGTTTCTCCCAAGCTCTGTCACCTGTGTATGCATGCTGAAGTAACTGGGGGCACCCACTCACTATAAACTCATTAACAATATGTTTTAGAAAGTCAGAGAATTCTCATGTTCTGGGGACCTATAAAATACGATCCTATGTGCTGATTTTTCTGATAGAGATGAATACAAAGTCAGGTGATAGGAAGAATGGGAAACCTGACCTAGTTAAGGTCAGGTTGGGGCAAAGTCAGGGGATTTTCCCTGCTGTTGGTTGCTGAGTTCAGCTGTGGAAACAAGGAGACACTCAATAGTGAAGGATGGGGGAAAACTCTTAACTGATAGAGGTATCAGCATAGACAAAGGCAGGGAGGCAGGACTCCTGCAGGGATGCTCTATGGTTGACACACTTACTTCTGTTCTTGGAGTGGTAAGGGAGAGGACTAATGTTAGGAACTTGGTGAGAATTGAGGCTGGACAAGAATGTAGAAGGAGCTGATGAAAAAATGGAAAGGTTTTTCATTGATTAACATATTCTGTGGCACTTCCCCACATGTATATAATACATTTTGGTTATACTCATCCTTCTTCCCTCTCTTATCCTTCTCCCTCATTCTCCCAACTCCCTATCTCACTTGTGACCCTTTTGATTCATGAGCTTGGGTGTGAAGCCACATTGGAGCATAAGTAACTCTCTAATGGCTACATCACTGAAGTCAATGGCTTCCTCTTCTCCAGCATCCTTTAACTGCCAATAGTTCCCCTGGACAGGGTGGACCCCTGTGAGTCTCTCCCCCATCTGTGACTGATTGTTGAGTGCCTGGTTCTTGTGCAAGTCCTATGCAGATGGCTGCAGGTGTTCTGAGTTTATGAGTGTCACAGCTGTTCTGTGCCCATAAGACAGCATTCCATGGTTTTCCCTTTATGGCCTAGCTTTTATATATTTTTTTTATATATTCCCTGATTCTTGGAGGGTGTAATATATGAATATTCTGTTTAATACTCAGCACAATGACCAGCCATGAGTGTTGGGTTAAAAAGGCACATGGTCAAAAGTTGTCCTTCCCAGAGTTGTTCTGGCTACTGGGTTAGTGGGTGGCTTGAACCTGGAAGTGAGGCTTATATTATGGCAGCAGATGTGTACAAAGCTACAGAACACATCCCTAGTGCAGCATGGCATCCTTCGGTGACAATGACTGTGGAGCTGGTGAGAAGTGATTAAGTTCAATTGTCCCTCATTTTACACCTTCAGTTTGTTGGGTTCTCTCCACTCATCCCCTTGTCTTTTCAACATGGTAGTTCAGGGCAGCTGCTAGAGACCTGAGAAATCTTGAACTTGTATCTTTGGTCTTTGTATAACAGGTAGTAAAAAAGAAGACACAGATTCCTGAGGCTGTGAGGAGATGTGAATGGAAGGTTTGGAAATGATGACTTCAGTTAGTCACTAGTGTTGGATAACTGGATGCAAGAGTGATGTGTCCAGATTGTGCAGACAACTATCACATCAACTGAAACTTAGTCATGTCTGTTAATATCTGGGATGCACTCTGTAAGTGCATCATTAGGTGATTTGGGTGTAAGAACAACAGAGAATGTGCTAGTAAAAGGCTACATGCCATAGTATTCCACATACCTAGGTTCTGTGGATCACCATCATCCAATTTATAGCTACTGATACAACAGTATGCTAAATATGACTGCAGACTTCCAAGATATTGGAAGAGAAAGCAAACTCATGGTCAAAACCATCCATCTGGATACACTAATTACCATTACCATAGCATATTACTGCTGCTTTTGTGTGTTTACTGTTCTCTCTCTCTCTCTCTCTCTCTCTCTCTCTCTCTCTCTCTCTCTCTCTCTCTCTCTCTGTGTGTGTGTGTGTGTGTGTGTATGAGTGTGTGTCTCTGTTTCTCTGTCTCTTATTCTCTTTCTATCTCTCTCTGTCTCTGTCTTTCTCTATCTCTCTGTCTGTCTCTCTCTGTCTCTTTCTCTCTTTCTCTCTCTCTGCTGGACACCTGATTCTATCCCCTTTTTCTACACAAACAAGTATTGTCTTATTAACTGTATCAATAGCTAGACTAAACTTTTCTCATTAATGAAGTAATACATGTAAACGTACCTTGAAATCTGTGAGATATGACCACAAGCCGGTAATAGTGGGGAGACAGGCATCAAACCATCCTCATTCTCACATCTCAGGTACAGTTAAACACAGAGTCATTGTTAAGTACACAGGACAACTCATCCAAATATGTCAGATAGAATCTATAATTCTGACCATAACCATAGGAAGATATGACTTTCTTACTCTGAGTGTGCCATGACTGAGCAGTGCAGTAGGTTATTAATGTATACAATGATGGTGATTAAGTTTCACTCACTATCTTGACTCTTTCTAGCTTCAATGATACATGGCATGTGTTGTGTTAAACTGTGAGAGGATTGGACAAAGGGATAAATGAATGAATGAGTGAGTGAACAAATGAACAAGAACACTATTATATTACTCCTGTTTTGAGGTTTTCATTTGTAACCTGAAAGACATATGGTGTATATTGAATATCACAGTTATACATCATTGAACTAAGAAATTTTAATTAAGTAATGAAGATGTCATGGGCCTTCTTAATCTTTTTATGTTCATAATATGATAGGTCATTTTGATGACAACTTTTATAGCTATGATTAAATATTCTGATGGATTTAGAAAACTCACAAATAATAAGGAATATTTCATCTTAATTTTATCATCAATGACATATCCAATTTAGCCTTGTGGCAGTCACTCAGTCTTTGTATGTCTTCGTTTTCTTCTTTTCACCTATCTGTACCAAAGACAGAAGCTTAAAATACTGATAGATAGAGATGCCATCAAAGGCAGAGGGGGGGCTGTGAAAGAAACTCTCCACTTAGATCTGTGGCGTAATGCTACCCAAAGTGGCCACCACTATCTACACCACAATTTAACAAGCTTGAATCCAGGTGGTGACCATTTGACATGTACTCCAAGGGAAGGACTGTTTTTCATGGCGTTTGTAGAGGAAGATCTCTCCCTGTTTATGTCTGTTCACTCTACTCTTAGGGGAGAATATTTCTATAGAGACACTGACTAATTGAATGACTTTGTCATTTAGTGAGCTTATATTCAGACAAAGGTGTCTTGTTTTTATCTTACATTTGTTTCCGTCTCGATCTGCCTTTCTGATCTGCCTTCTTATTTATCCATTCAATGAAGCACTAATTAACTCTAAATTCTCACCCCATGCTGATGCACACATGGTCACTGCTTAGGAGAACAGGGTGGTCTGAATTCCCTTCTCTTACCAGGGGATAGTTGGCATAGCTTGAGGTCTGAAGGATATGGAAGGTAGACTCCTGCATTCCTAAAACTAGGTGGTAATTCACACTGCACAGTGCCAGTTCCTTCCTCCCCTTGTAGTAAGGAAGGCAAGCGCCCCCAAAGGAGATGGTAGCCCAAGGCTAAGTCAACTATCTTAATTAAACCCATAGCCAAGAGGTGGCTTTGTCGTGTCAAAACACTGTCATGGTGAGTTTAAGTCATTGGCATGTGTTCTGGCTGTGTCTTAAGGAGCTAAAGCCCTTAAAGAAGGTTGAAGTTTCCATTTTAGCTGTGTTAATGGGCAGCTGAGGTGATTCCATGTCTTTTGAGCCTTAATATTGTTGACTCGAAACAATGTAAGGAAGTACATAAATATGTGGCTACCTGGGAGCAGAGTACAAGGAGCATGCTTAGTGCATATCAGGAGCAGAGGCTAGGCCCCACAGTCCTGGGATTATGAAGTGGCACCGGCCCATATGAAGCATGTGTCCAGCTCTTCATACTCATAACCTATACCCTTGCATCATCCTGAATCTGGAGCCCTCTACTTCTTGTTGTTGGACTATATATACCCCATTGTCATCCTTCCTAAAGCTAGACACCCTTCTAGCTCCAACCAAAGCCCTTTCTTTCCATCTAATGAGCGCCTTCTTACTACTCCTACTCCTAAGAACTCTTCTTTCAGATCCATATCTCTGGCTAGTTCTGCAGATGATTTTTTTTTTCTCAAGCTCTAAGCCAGCTGCTTTTCTGGACTGTTTTGAATCTAGTTTGCACAGACATCCATGTATTTTCTCCCCCCCAGAATCATGAATGTCTAAGGTAGAAAGAGAAAAAATTCTTAGGATGTTCTTGGTGTGAAAAACCAACCCCTCCTCTAGTTCACAGTTAATAGTATGAAACAGGGCAGGTACTTGATACCACAGATACATCATGGTAATGAACAGGGTCTTTAACTATAGTCATATAATTCCTGTCATTTGTACATGTGTCCTCCGGCTTCTCATGGTCATCTCAATCCTGCTGGGGAAGGAAGGGAACACTTGGAAATTAGAAACCAGGTTTCTTTTTCTGTAATAGTCCCATTCTACTCTCTTATAAAATGTTCCCCACAGTAGATATTCTTTCTTTGGGAATCCATGTGAGAGTCAGAACTTCCATGTCTGTGCTGAGTAACAGGAACATACAAACGTCCTTGTCCTTTGGGCTTTCTTGTCACCAGTTTTTCAGTGCTGTCTCAGCCAAACCATTGGCAGATGTTCACGAACCCATGCCATCCTCACTTCTGACATAGTGGACAGCCAGACACTGCTCTCAGCTACATCTCCCTCACCACCATCCATCAGGATCACTCCTGGGTGAGAGGAGTAATGCCTCAGCCCTCCATTCAAGAGGACTTGGAGTGCAGTGTTCAGACACACCTGTAAGATGAACCTGAATCCTCTCTTCTTTAGGCAACTGCTCGTAATAAATACCCCAGCCATCCATGGCTGTGCATTGAGGGACAGAAGAGAACAAGGCAGCAGAGTCTATTATAGAATATGAGCCCTCAAGTCAAGTGGCCCATTTAGGCCTTCTATACCTGTGCAAACCTGTTCAATTATACGATGGCTTTTTGTAGTTGCTGGTAACTTTCTGCTGGGTACCACCCTGAGACAGTACTTCGCTGAAGGTAGCAAACTATCTCATGCTTATCTAACATTCCATGGCTAAAGAAACCTGGTCTATACCAGGATCCAGTAACAAGCCAGAAGCTGCTTTTCAAATGGAAAACGACACCCAGCAGAGACCAAAGCGTTGCTTCCAAATTCTGCAAGACTGCTGTGACTGTGATGGGTAGTTTTCAGATCATCCCGGAGCATTCTCCTCTTCCACTGGCACATGTGGGTCCCTTGTTCTGGAGGGTGTCCCACGACGAGACGATCTCCCGACTGGGGACAGGGTGAAAGCAGGGCCTGATGTGGGAGGTTGAGGCCAAAGGACACAGAGTGCGAGCACGAGGGGAGATTGCCTGCCGCCCCCCCCCCCCTCCGCTGCTCACGCTGCTGTCGCTGACTGGTCTCTCCCAGGTGCTGCACCTGTCTCTCCAAGCTGAGCAGGTCCAGGCCCGGGCTGGGCCAATAAGGAGGCAGCCCGGTGTCCCAGACAGGTTCCAGGAGAGCAGAGCTCTCCCCAAATGTTACAGCTCTTGTGACAAAAACTCTGGGACACCAGAATGATTCTTGAGCGCACTTTACTTCCCTTAAATAGAGCCCCCTATATACAGTTTTGGGGTGGGTTAGGGTCTGGCAGCAGATAATGTCTATTGGCTTGACCTGAAAACTTGGAGATACCTCATCTGCATGTGGGAGAGCCTGAGGCACTGGTCCTCGTGACTGATGGTCAGCAACCTCTCTGTGCGAGGAATTGTTGCAGGGCTGAAGCTAAGTGAAAGGAACCAGGGCTTGGGAGCAGAGGGAACTCCTACAGTCCAATAATGGTCCCGGGTTCCAAGCTCGTTCTCGACCAAGCACCCACCTGCTTCTCATAGCCCACAGCCCTACAGTGACACACGCCTTTATTCTCAGAACTGAGGAGGCAGAGGCAGGTGGATCTCTGTGAGTTCAAGGCCAACCTAGTCTAAATAGAGTTCCAGGACAACCCGGACTATATGGAAAGATTAACTAATTAATCAATTAATTAATTACTGTTGAATTTGTTGGATCATAAGAAAAAGGTGGTGGGGAATATTTTTTTTTTACTGTAATGTTAATTTGCTAGTGAGTTTGGAGTTTTCTCCCTTTAACCTTATGGTGTTACACCTAACTCAACTTCACTTTACCTAAAATAGTTATTTTCACATTGTCTGTACTAGTTAAAAGAACTTTATAATGTTCAAGGTAGTGGCCCATGACTTTTTGTACATTTTACTTCTACCTACTAGTTTTTACATGTCTTACTATGTGTCCAAAACTACTTACTACTTTCTTATTCCAAGATCTAACCAATACAGAGTCACCAATATAATGGACTGGTATAATGTTTGGCTGAATGTCAAGTGACTTGGCAGACTGGAGAATAAGATATAGCCGTGTCACAGCATATGTGACAGCATATTTTGGGCCATGCTAAACAAAGGCCAACTAGTGGTAATAGTGCTTGCAAGTTGCTATGAAGATAAAGGAAGTGAAGTGTCTTTGTCAATAGTTTTATATCAAGTCTTAGGAGCAACATTGATTCACTGCAATAGAAATGCCACATGAGGGACAGTGACTGAAATTGCAATCAACATCTGCCTAAATTTACATCATGAAGCTGTTCATGACCCATCTGACTTCTGTAGAGGAAAAAAAACGCTGAGTTAGATGGATGTGCATGCAGTAGCTGAGAATTTGGCTGAGCTGAATGAACATATGGTGGGTAACACCTATTCTTCTTCAGGTGACATCAATCTCTGCAATTATGCAGCAGTATTTCTCCTTTATTTTCTCGACAGGTAGGGAAAGTTGCAGGAGTGTTATTTATCTGTCTTCACAAGATCATCCTCATGCTTTGACACCACCAGTGTCATTTTGCCAGCTGTCATTTTGTCTTTAAGTATTAGATTTATTTATTTGATGTGAGTGCTTTGCCTTAATGTATGTATGTGCATATATGTATATATGCACATACATACATATATACATACATATATACATATATACATGCATATACACACATACACACACACACACACACACATATATATATATATGTATGTTTGATGCCTGTGGGGGTCAGAATACAGCATCAGTCCCCTGAACCTGCAGTTAGTGGTAGTGATAAACCACCATGTGGTTACTATGTGGTTACTTGGTCCTCTACAAGAGCAACAAGTACTCTTAAGTGCTAGGCCATATCTCAAGTCCCTAGTTGCCAAATTTTAAATTCAAGAGAAGAAGGGAATATCAACTATGCAATTCCTGGTCACACTGAGCCCAGCGAAGGTCAGACTTGAGCTCAGACCTCACCTGTCGTCTGCCCACTGGAAGCACTATGGTAAATGAGAAGATTCTGCAGCTATTGGGGAGCTCGAGAATCAGCATCAATTGAGAGAGAGTGTTTAACACAGTGGTCCTCAGCCTGCGGATCACGACCCTTTGAAGGTTGAATGACACTTTCACAGGGGTCACCTAAGACCATTAGAAAGCATATATATTTATATTGCAATTCATAACAGTAGCAAAATTCCAGTTCTGAAGTAGCAACGAAAATAATTTTATGGTTGGGAGGGTCACCCCAAAAATAAGGAGCTGTATTAAACGAGCATCGATAAGGTTGAGAAGCAGTGGTTTAACAATTGTCAGGATGCCTGAGTATAGGCATTCCGTACTATAGCCCTCATCGAAAATTCCTGAAAAACGATTTACACCAGGTCTTTAAAAATGATGGTTTGAATTCCAGCCCTGACTTTACTTTAATTAGTGGGTTCTAAGTCTGTGAAGTGATTGATGTCTAGAAATTAGATAAAAGTCAGTGACTGTACACTATTGCCATAAAATTTAAATTGTTTTTGTTATGTTTTTGATTATCAGACTTAATAATGTGCTGTCCCACCCCCACGCTTTATTCATCAAACAATACTGAATGTCCTGTTAGATCACTTTCTTCTGACCTCTGCTACATCTCAGTGCTGCTAACAGTGAGATGTGGCTATTTGACTGTTTTCTAAGGAGCTCTATTCCACAGCAGCAGAAGCATCTGCTCTGTGCATCGCTATCTTACAAATAACAGCTACTGCAACTTTTCAAGGATGAAAGCACTTGTCTTATGTGTGTGCATGTGGACAACCTCAGGTACTTCCCGGTGTGTGCCTGGGGGTGGGGAGGGGTGTTGTTTTTGTTTGCTTGGAACTCTGCAGGTATGCTAGGCTGAGTGGCCAGTGAACCCCAGGCATCTGCCTATCTTAGCCTCCCCAGTGCTGGGATTACAAATTTATGCCACCATTCCTGTTTTTAAAAAAGTGGGGGGGGGCGGTATCTGAAGAGTGAACTCAAATCCTCATTGCTTGAAGGCAAGCACTTTGCTAACTGAGGAATCCCCCTCAAGGAGCTCCAATTACCTACGTATCTGTCCATGTATCTGTCAAAGCATTGAGTTCTGGATCCCTCCATTCAACACAACCGGGAAGAGAATATATGAATCCCCCATGATAAATTTAACCCAGCTTGCTGTCTGCCCAAACATGTGGGGAGATTATAGCACTTGTCTGGCTTTCCTTTCTATGTCTGTAATAAAACACTATGACCACAAGCAACTTTGAAGGAAAAGGTTTATTCATCCTGGGCCTTACAGTCCATCATGGAGAAAAGTCAGGGCAGGAAGTCAAGGCAGGAACCTGAAAGCAGGAACCAAAGCAAGAGTTCACGGAGAAACAAATACTGTTTGTTCCCTGTGATTTTCTCATCTTATTGTTATTGATTATTATTATTGTTATTATTATTATTATTATTATTATTATTATTATTATTATTATTATTATTGCCTAGGACCTCCTTATAGCATTAACACCACTCACAGTGGGCTGAGCTCTCTCCCATCACTCATTAATGAAGAAAATTCCCTAAGGACTTAACTCACAGGCCAGTCTGATGGGATCATTTTCTCAATCAAGGTTCTGTCTTTTGTGATAACTAGCGTTTATCAAGTTGACAAAAAAAAAAAAAAAAAAAATCAACCAGCTCAGCATCTCATTCTTCTTAAATTTGACCCAGAGGTCCACAAAAATTTCACTTAAAGGATAGCATAGCAGACGTGTCTCTGCTACCACTACTCTCTCAGCTTACTGTAGCACGAACATAGCCATAGCCAATACTGAAATGATGAAGTGTGACTGTCTTCCAAAAGCAGCTCGATGGAGTTTGCCAACTTCTAATGTCAATGGAAAAGCCACCCTAGCTGAAAACCAAGCAAGCTAATAGAGCCACTCAGAAGTGCATGGCTGACACACTGTATAGACTATCCAGCTACAACAATGAGTTTAACTCAGGATATTATTACACTCTGCCTTTCTTGCTCAAATACCCGTAAAACCATGTAGCCACTCATGATTCCCAAGTTTCCAAAGAAATTAATACTTTTGATTCTTTTTGGTGCAAACTGTTTCTTTCGGAGACTTCACATGTACCTGTATTTCTAGGACATGTGGAGACATGACAGTGGCAGCAAAGAGTGAATGGCTGCGGTTTTGAAGAGATGGAGTATCCTTTTGAAAGGCATCCACTTACAATAAGGTTAAAATGAGATTCCGTGCAGAGGAGTAGGATTCTCCTTAGATAACAGGGCAAGCTGATCTCAGCGGTAAAGGAACCTATGGCTCATATGGAAATTCAAGCTTGCCCATTCATAGCTTCAATCACACATTCTCCTTCCCATTTAGCATACTAACATTGCTTGTGGGATGTCTTAACTTTCATGTGAGAGATTGGAAAGTCTCTAGACTCAGCTGTCGCTGTAATTCAGCAATGCACCCGATAACTTTGTGTTGACCTTTTAGCCATATCAGCAGCCTTGTATCTACAGGAAATAAAAACATAATCTGGAGTCATCTTAGAAATCTCTTTGATCTACAACCTGTGGCATTAGCTCATCATGAAAGGTCAATAACTTGGCAGTTTCCTTTTGTAATTGTTGAAGTAAATTCAGAAGGACTCATGCTATACTGTAGTCCCTTTAGTCATCACTGCTAAGATAGGGTCAAGTACACTGTCCAGTTGCACCCCCAAGCCACCTTATCACATTCAACCACAGGCTCCTCTCATCTCGATGTCATTGTGTACCAGAGGTTGCTGGCAACTCACTTTCTATTGCCAAACACCCTAGCACTACCCACAAGACAAAAACATTAATTTCCAGGCTAACATAAAAATCCCATCTTTATGTAACAGTTTTCAGAGACCTCCTTCAGTAACATTCTATACAAGGTAGGGTCCTATCAGGAGATGGAAGCCATACAGGTAATTGAAAGGTGAAATTAGACCCAAGGGACTATAAGCTACTCCTCCATAAGGGAATAAAGGATGCCACAAGGCCAGTGATACACATCAAAAGGACAATCACATTCATAGGCAGAGGAGTCTATCCAGAGATGGGTGATCTCATTGGAGAAGATGTGTGCTGGTCTGCTGGATGGGTGAGCTTGTTCACTGGGTTCCTCAAGATTACTGGTCCACAGTAACCACACTGAGCCGTGCAGACCTAAAACTGTAGTTGAAAATGCCAAGAATGAAGTAGCCTTCCTAGATAGAGATAGCCAGGCTAGCAAGCAGTAATTACCCCTCGGAGGGGAATCACAAGCTGAGCTCGGTCTCAAGCTATCAAGATAACCCATGATTGACAAGCTGGAAACCTTCTGTGATTTAGGCAAAGCCTGTGGACTTGGGACCTGGGACACTGAGAGTCTACCCCAGGTTTACTGCTGCAGAACATTAAGAAATTTTCCACGTGGGGGCCACCAAAACTTAACTGTCATGAGAACCAGTGGGTGTCCCGCTAAATGCAGTGTTCCCTGCAAAATGGGAGCAAAAGGCAACACATTAGAACCCAGAAAAAAAACTAAGTCATGTCTTGGTGTGTTCCATCTGCGCCCTCTACTGGAGAAGCTAAGGATTGCAGTAGCTGTCAATGGGAGCCCAGTTAAAAGTTTCTTCTGCTCCATTATTATTATTATCGGGTAAATAATAAAAGACAGATTTTGAGTTAAGGAGCAGTAAGTGATATGTATCACAGTAATACCAAATACCTGTAGCATTTTAGACAATATTTATTTCTAATCCAGTTGTCTTATATATTCATCCAGCCTTTAACATCATTTAACAGTTGAAGATATTGAGTTTTAAGTTCACCCATTCAGCATCGAACAGCCTGCAAATCGAGCTGAAATTCGCTTAGGATATTTATATGCAACATGAATTCCCACTACTGAACTTACTGTGTTTATTTAAGGCACAGGCGTGCTAGAAGAAACGGAGAATTTGTTAATACTTTCAGGTATGTCATCTCTGGTCTTCTGATGGGGGAAGGAAGAGTGCTCTTGGGACTCTTTTTTTTTGTTGTTTGTTTTGGTTTGGGGAGGTTTGTTTGTTTGTTTGTTTGTTTGTTTGTTTTTCAAGACAGGGTTTCTCTGTGTAGCCCTGGATGTCCTGGAACTCACTCTGTAGACCAGGCTGGCCTTGAACTCAGAAATCCACCTGCCTCTGCCTCCCAAGTGCTGGGATTAAAGGTGTGCACTACCAATGCCTAGCTTGGGACTCTTTTTTTAAAAGATTTATTTGTGTCTTTCTTTCTTTGTTTACTATATATGAGTACACTGTAGCTGTCTTCAGACACACCAGAAGAGGGCATCGTATCCCATTACAGATGGTTATGAGCCACCATGTGGTTTCTGAAAATTGAACTTATGACCTTTGAAAGAGAGCCAATGCTTCTAACTTCTGAGTCACCTCCTCAGCTCCTCTTCTCCCCATTCCCTCCCTCCACTTACCTATTTATTTATTCTATTTTTTGTACTCAGTGAGATTTGGGTGTGACCCCTTAGGTCCTCATTACTTAGCTTCTTTGGGTCTGTAGACTGTAGTGTGGTTATCCTGTACTTTATGCCTAATATCCACTTATAGGTGAGGACATACCATGTTTGTCTCTCTGGGTCAGGAAATACCTTAGAATGGTATTTTCTAGTTCCATTCATTTGCCTGCAAATTTCATGATGTCATTGTTTTTAATGGCTAAGTAATATTCCATTGTGTAAATGTACCACATTTTCTTTATCCATTCTTCTGTTGAGGGATCTAGGTTGTTTCCAGTTTCTGGCAACTATGAATAAAGCTGCTATGAACGTAGTTGAGCAAGTCTCCTTGTGGCATGGTAGAACATCTTTTGGATATATGCCCAAGAGTGGTATAGCTGGGTGTTGAGGTAGAACTATTAGCAGTTTTCTGAGAAACCACCAGATTGATTTCCAAAGTAGTTGCTCAAGTTTTGACTCCCACCAGCGATGGAGGAGTGTTCCCCTTGCTCCACATCCTCACCAGCATGTACTGTCCCTCATGCTTTTGATCTTAGCCATTCTCATGGGTATAAGATGGAATCTCAGTAGTTTTGATTTGCATTTCCCTCATGACTAAGGATGCTGAACATTTCTTTAAGTGCTTCTCTGCCATTAGAGATTCTTCTCTTGAGAATTCTTTGTTACCTCTGTACCCCATTTTTAATTGAGTTATTTGGTTTGTTAGTGTCTTTATAAAATTTGGTGTTCAACCCTCTGTCAGAAATAGGGTTGGTGAAGATCTTTTCCCAATCTGTAGGTTGCCATTTTGTCTTTTTGACAGTGTCCTTTGCCTTACAGAAGCTTTTCAGTTTCATGAGATCCATTTATTAATATATATAATCAGGCGCTGATATTAGCGCCTGAGCTGCTGGTGTTTAGTAACCAGAAAATAATTCTAATGGAGGGATTGGGACACCAACCCAGACACAAAATCTTCAACCTACAATCCTGCCTACAAGGGGTACAGAGGTAAAGATGGGACAGAATTTGAGAGAAAGGTTAACCAATGACTGGTTCAGTTTGAGACAGAGCTTACTCATGACGCAAAATTGATATTCTGCTACAATAGTCCTCGGGCGACATTGATACATTCATGGAAAAGTCAAAATGCATTAGCAACAATAGTGTATGCACAGGTGCGCGCGCAAACACACACACACACACACACACCGCACCATAGAGGTTGGAACTTGGAGGGTGTCAGGGAGAACCAGAGTTAAAGAGGAAGAGGGGACAGGCCAGCCTAGAGGTAGCAGTGCCTGGGAATAATCAGAAGTCATAGGGGAAGCAGGAGGAAAATGCAACGGCTGAAGCCTGAGCAATAGTGGGGCCTCCCCACCTCCAGCTAAGCATGCGTGAAATGCTGTTGAGTGTGTCAACCTGCAGGCAAAGCACTGCCTCTTGTGCCCGTGATCCCCCGCCAACACATATTCCTTTCAGGTCTGTTCTTTGATGCATTCAAAGAGAATTCAAACCATCTTTCCATTTTATAATATAATAGTTGCCCCAGGCCTGACAGAAAGACCAGGAAAACCGCCTGAAAGTCCTCAATCTCTTCTCTACACCCCAACTCCAACAGAAGTGAGGACTGACGGGCCGTAGGAAAAGGTAGGGAAGCAGCGATAGGAAGGAGAGTTTTTACTCTAGACCGGTCCAGTCCTGGATCTCACCTTTCACCTGCACATCTGGGTGCTGATTTAATTGGTGACAGAAAGTAAATAACACACAGGCACTGGGATGGGACGCTCAAGGTTTAGATCAACTTTCCCTTAGTTCACTAACCAGATTACTCTGAATATCAGCCAAGTAGAGTTGATATCTAACGTAGTAGGTCGCACATTGGAAGTGTGGGGCACGTGTTTGCCCTGCCATCTGCTTCTCGATTGAATCTTTCTGAAACTGTGTGTCTTGGGCAGGGTAGGAAGTATAATCCCATTTGTAGACTCCATGCTCAAGAGATCATAAGATAAAAAAAAATCTCTTAGAATCACGTGGCCAATTGATAAGCCTCTGATGCCTGTGTTAGAAAAAAAAAGTGGAAAAAAAAAAAAAAAAAGAATCACGTGGCCAGGTTGTTGCTCACATCGGTATCTGTGTGTGCCACTGTGCACCCTAGCTTGCAATATGCTCTTGTACAAGTTACTTTGAAAGACAAGCCACTGGCCCTCAGTTTACACAACAGTAAAATATAAGGGGTGAGAGTAGGCATGCTCTCTGCGCTCTACCCAATCTTCTGCACCGTTTTTTTTTTACCGGTGCAGTGTTTCTATTCTGCCGTAGGGGGCGCTCGAGGCCAAGACCCAGCCTCCTAGGCAGTAATACTTTCCCAGGACAACTCATTCAGCTGCCAGCCCGTGCACAAGTTCCCTTGTCACATAAAATTCTCCTTCTGACACTGTTTCCTTTTAGAAAGCAAGTAAATCATAACTTTTCACTTAAGCATTTCTGCTTCTAGTCAGACCTGCTTTAGCCCGAAGTTGAAAAACAGTACGTTTGCTTGGATCATATTTCAACTCAGTCTAATAGATATTTGCTTAGGGGGGGAAAGGGGTTGAAGAAAAAAGGGAAATGTCAAAACGGAATAATAAAATGGTCTATAAACAGAAGCAGGTTTTCTGCGATACGTTACCCCGATAAACCCGATAATGGTTCCCAAATGCACCGCCCTGGGTTGATGCCAGGTTGGGCAGCAGGGTGGGGGTGGGGGGCCCTCTGGGTTATTTTTAATTTTACTGTAGCCAAACCATGACCTCATTCTGATGGCATTCTCTCCCACCAAAGAGCTGTATCGAGTATTTGTCGGCTGAAATTCATTTGAACGTAGATTCATCGGAAACATGTGTGGCCACAAAAGCAGCCCAGAGGAATATAGGAGAGGGGGAGGGGAGAGGGGGTTTCAAGGAAGCCCTTGCTTTTGTTTTAACCGATCAGGCTGGTCCTCGCAGGGGCTTCGGCCCTTTGATGAGAGCCTCTGTTCTCTGTGACCGGGTCTGTGCCTCTTTAGCTTCCCCAGAGCAGGTTTTCCCTTAAACACCCAGGACGTTCAGTCCAACTCGTGACCCTCAAGAGCTCATGACCCTGGGGCTACGATTCTCTGCCTCCAAAAAAAGGAACATTGGCTAATACTCAACCAATTTGAAGATAGTCATAATAATAGGTATGGTTAATTACACCAATCCCTGTACTTTATGAATGACCTACTGTGTAATAACGTTTCCCCATTCTTGCACTATGTAATAGCTTTCCCCATACTATCTCTGATCCTCACAGCGAATGTAGGAGATGTATCACCCTTCATTTCACATATGAAGATATTGGGGTTAGAGGTGTGAACTCTGTGGGAGCACATGGCCATTTTGTAGCTTAATCAAGTTTCAAACCTAAGCCTGTCTTATGCATGTCTTCTGCTCTGTATAGAGGATTTCCACAAACAGAAGTCATATATAATACAGAGAAAAAGATCTAGACTGTTGGATCAGGAAGGCTTCCTGGAAGAGGCATCATTTGGGCTATATATAAAGGACAGACAGTATTTGGACAAAGGAAGATACATTAAGAGAGAGGTTGTCAGGAAACCTCTTGCATCTGTATGCTGCCAGGAGTTAAGAGCCAACTTTGATTTCCGAGAGCGAGTGTGGGCGAGCTCAATGGGCGATCTCTCCTGGGCTTATGCCATGGAGCACACCTAACTTCCAAACGCCTTGATAGGCTTGACCTGAAGGGGCATGGAGTGTGATTGACAGGCTTGGAAAAGGAAAGGCTAAATGATCACATGAGGCAAGTGGAGTGGAAACGGGAAGGCCAGGAAGGCATGAGAAGACCGAGAAGGAGGTTAAGAGAGGGAGGGAGCTAGTTTCAGGGAAAGCTCATATGATAGGCAATTATAATGCAGAGTATGTGGTGACTGACTAGCTGGCAAGGGGCTGGGGAGTGGGAAAGAGAATCTAGCATGGAGCCAGGTCTCTGCAAAGGAGTGACTGCATTGGCATGAGATAGCCTTCCAAAAGCGTGTTTGTGGGCAACATGAGCAAATCTACTGGCTGAACATGTTCAGCTTGAGTTCTGTTCTTTCTCTCTCCCTAGATTCCCACAATGCTGGCTAAAATCATGTTCTTTCTCTCCCTGAGCTCGGAGCACAAGCTCCAAGGGAAGGCGCAGATAGAGTGGCACAGCTTCTCATGTTCCATTGTCTAACCAAGTCGGCCACCAAGAGAGCTGGGTTTGGCCAGGTTCTGCATTCCAGTTGTGTGGGTAGCTGAAGCACAGTGTCAGCAAGTGGCATCACACACAGACAGAGCTGGGAGGCCAGCTTTCTGACACAATTACATAGCAGCATTTTGGGTGGGAGGAGAGCTGACATCAACCCAAGACTCATTAATTTCACCATCTACCTCAATGAGGATGAGTTCATGTTATCAACAAGCCATGCAGCCAGGCAGAAATACTGCTCAGAGCTGATAGGAGAACATTTTCATCTGGGTTCCTTTTTCTGTCCAAAATAACATAGTAAAGGATGGGTTATTCTACCTGCTCAAAAATGGACACTTTGGGATAGCTGAGAATAACATCCCATATCGTTGAAGAAAAGTGATTCATGTATTTGGAGGTGCCATAATTCTGTCTAGTATAGTCTAAACTAACCATCATGAATAGTGATAAATCATAAAGATTTGAAAAATAGAGGAGCAAAAATCTCATGACAATCAAGCTGAGCAGACCTTTCATTTCTTTAGGCTTTCTTGTCTCTGATGCCAGGTCATGATGCTCCTAGCATAATAATGCTCCTTTGTCTAAGGCCATGTCCACTCTAGTGACCTCTTTAGCTCAGGGCTCAGAGAGACATACCTAGTTTTGATTTCTGTTTCTTGATTTCTTGTTTTCTGGGAAGAGATGTTCTGTTTTGAACTTGACACCCTATTTCTGGGGAGACACATTCATAAGTTATGTGACATGGAGATGTTCAAACAGTATTACGTGAAAGAAACAATTACACGAACATTCCAGAACCTACCACTACATTCAGCACTCACCAATGAGTCCTTGTGTCTGCTTTCTTTATCGCCATTTGGATACTTTTTTCTTTTATTGTTTCTTTCTAAACTGTGATGTAGTTGTGATCAGCAATGTGCTTAAGCCCATGCCAAGTAGGTCTCA
Organism: Arvicanthis niloticus; assembly: GCF_011762505.2. Lineage (NCBI taxonomy): Eukaryota > Metazoa > Chordata > Mammalia > Rodentia > Muridae > Arvicanthis > Arvicanthis niloticus. The sequence continues at coordinate 46,919,296 of NC_047668.1, read as the reverse complement.
GAGGCTCTGACACTGCTAGATTGGGAAACTGATAAGAGATGTCATAGATGTCTTTTATGGTGCTGGACCTGTACATGATCTTGTATGCAGCTGGCACTTGAGAAGTGACATGACCACTCTCTACACAGATCTGACTTTGGAGAAACATCCTTTGGTCTCTTCAGTCTCCACTACAAAGTAGGAACAAGAAGATGTGCCAGACAGTGTAGGGATGGGCATAATTGGTACAGTGTATAAAAACGTCTTAGCAAGATGGTAAGCTCCTGGTAAGCTCAAGGATGCTGCTCCCTTCCTTACCTGCCCTTATTTCATCCTTGGTTCTAGGACGCCAATGCATCGGAAACAAATGGAAATAAAAATTCACAAGTAGAAAGGAAGAATTTTTTTTTAAGCAGGGTAAAAAAAAGGGGGAGGGGGAGAAATAAAAACAGAGGAGGCAAGAGAAAAGAAAACCTGAAAGCAGTATGGTTAGTAGAAGGAGAGCAACAAGAGAAAATCCTACTAAATGTCTGGATATTAGATTGAAGCTATTTCCTGTAGGCCTGACAACATCATCAGCCATTGTGAAACAGTGTTAATTTGAGCCCTGTAGTCATGGCAATGATATAGGCAGAACAATATAGTGACAACAAAGTCTATGGTATAACTAATGACACTAATACTCCCTAGAATTGGGAATATACCACATAATCCTTATTAAGATTCAGCAAAGGGTCCCTATTAGGATCAAAAAAGGATGGATGGACTTCAGGTGTCTCAGGAAAAAGAAGATCAAGCTGGTGGCTTAGGTAGGCTAAAGTGGTTTGTGTGTCTGTAATTGGAAAAGCTCTATCTAGGAGAGCAGTGAAAGTCAAGCTATCTTGTCATTTGTGAGTAAATATTTACCCAAAAGAGGGATAGGGTCTATTTTCCAAAGAGGTACAATTTCTGTTTGATTAGTCCATGGTTATACTGTATTTTCACACAGAAAAGATTTTTTAAATTATGTGCACGCACTCTCAATAAGAACAACATGTGACAAGGCTCCAAGTCTTTTATTTCACTGCTAGTCTTAACCTTGAATAGGCTAAATATCTGATCCTTCCCATTCTAGAGATACAATAACTAAACCTTAGGCTGTCTTGTTGCCTTGTGCCTTGACAAGCCACAACTCTCCCAGTTCCAGTCCCAGCCTGCTGGTTGCCATGACCAGCTGTCAGGAGCCCCTCTATAAACAACCTCTGATTTGGGTCTGGCATTTGTGCAAAGCTCTTTTAGAATTCGATACCTTTGCCTGTGTCCTCATCGTCATTCTTCTGGTGTGAGGGTTCTTCCACAGTGGGACTTGTTAATCTGTACCTTCCCTGCAACTCACACAAGGTCCAGGAAACTGTTGGCATAAACAAATGTTTGTGGAATTGAACCTCAGTGAACCTTAACCCAAGAACAGAAAGTGAGAGTGACAACAATCACCAGATGGTCTGTGTTCTCTGGCAAACACCCCCCCCCCCCCATGTGCAGAACACCCAGATATGTGGTCTGGTTTTTGCATATTCTATCCAGATGTTTGGCTTCAGGTAAAACAGATTAGGGGATCCTGCATGAACAGATGGGTGTTTCTTAACATGCCTGACCTCTTGATGATTCCTCTATCAAGCCTACTGCTAACTTCACTCAAATACCCTGAAAAATGCAGTGCTCTGGTTGGAATAGCAAAATATAGGTGAGGTTGAAGGAGGACGGAAGTAACACCAAGCCCCTAAGGTCAGACAGAGCATGCCCTGGAGATCCTGAGCACAAGACTGGGGGTCAGTGAGTATGAGAGGGTTAGGTAGGGCCGGTCTGGGTTACTTTTCAGCCTTAGTGAGGACTGAAACTTCTGCTCAAGAGTTAAATTTCTCTAAGATTAGGTCCAAGGAATGACATGGTATAAATAACCTATCAGTTGAACTTTGACTTCTTTGAGACTAGCCAGTGAGGCAGAGCAGTGAAAGGGGGGGTTAGGAGGCTACCATTGTGTCTGTGAGCTTTTCTTTACCATAATGGAATATTCAGCTTGCACTTTAGAAGGCTGAAAATCCAAGTAGTATGATGCAGACTCTGATCAGGGTCCTCCTTGGCTAACCTCCTACACCGGGGAATAAACTATAGCAAACATACTTGCCTGGATAAGAGATATTGGTAGCTTGGACCATAGTAACTGTGGAAGAAGCAGTGAAAAAAATGTCTGGATTCTCATTGTGTTTTGTTCCCACTTGCCAATTGATAATCTTTCGATTCTAGAGCACAGCCCATGCATGCATGCATATATATATGATATATATCATACATCATATATATCATATATATCATATACATATATATACACATATGCCTGAAGCCACAGCATCAGGTAGAAATGATTTTATTCTCAATAAAAACAAACAAACAAACAAAACACCAAATATGTACCCGACCTAAAAGATGCTCAAGAGTGATGCTCAGAAATACACTCCCAATATCTTACTTTGGCCATCATCCACTGACTGGAGGGAGGATCATAGGACTCAAAGGACCAGAAACCAGATAGAACCCTCAGCAATGGTGCCTAACAAGAACTGGGCTGGGAAGAAAAAAAAATACACCTGGCCACTTTTCCAATTTGTGCAGGAGACATGTCTGGAGAGGATAAAAGTAGGAACTTTGATTCCTGGAATGTAATTTTAGAGAGAGGCCAATACTTGTAAGAAATGATAATGACAGCAGGGCAGAGAAAGCTGTGGCAAAACCCATCAGGAGGCCCTGATCACATCAGGCAGTAGTGAGAAGAAATGACAGACACAGTACTCCACAGTGAGAGGATGAAGAAGAAGGCTATGGGACTGACCTCAGGAGCACTCTGGCTCCTCATAAGGCAGCTCTCTCACCCTCCCAAACTGTGGGTACGTGAAGCACCCTTTCTCCTTCCCAGCTGACCTTCAAAAGGCATGGGCAGATTGTTCTGTACACAGCACAGGGTCGCTCTATCCATACTCCCTTTCGACCTTCTCAGCACTCCCCGTGAAGCTGGAGCTATTATCTTCATTTTACAAAAAGAAACCAAGGCTCAGGCTTTGCAAGTGATGAGTGAAGAATCATGGTGCCAGTTAGAAAGCAAACCTACTGGTCTTACCTGAGCTTCCAATTGTCACAATTAATGAGCCCTACAACAGACCTGGGAGGCTCAACTCCATGTGGCATAACAAGCGGTCCTGGATGGTTGATGTGTGTATGTTGTTACAGGATGGCCCAGGTGCTGAATCCAGGGAAGGGAATGCTGGTCAGTCACCTAGGTACCACCACCCTGGAGAAAGCAGCTGACACACCACTTCCTTCCCTTCTGAATAATAAGAGCTAGGTCCACTTTAAGAAGGCTTTTTGGTGACTATAAATACCTTCCTAAAACAATAGTTTCTAGCCTTGGCTGTTCCTGAGGGTTACCCAAACAGTTTAAACAAAATGTCCGTGCTCAGCTTTCTTCCCAAGGTTTCCCATTTATTTGGTCTGGGACGTGTTACTGAAGAGAGAACTCTCCTCTGGAAGGAGCCTTTTATGTTTACACACATGTTGCCTGAGCCACGGTTAAGCCAACAGAAACTCTTAATGATGTATATTTTCATTTAAATATGAGATATTATAAATCTAATTGCAATGTTAAAAAGAGAATATCCCCCACCCATACTGTTCTTTGGTAGTATGAATGAGATTATCTGAATAAAACCTAAGAACAGCTTAAAAGCTCTTGCTATATATATATATATTGAGACATTCACCTCCAGAAAGTAGATGTCGATTTTTGTTCCCTTAATGTTTAAATATAAATGTCTATTGCCCACTTCCAAGTCAGCAGAAGTTTGCATAAAGTGGAGTTCCCTGGGTCTCCTATGACTGGAGGTGTTCAACTGCTTCTAAGAGGCACTGGCTGAATGAAAACTGACAGACAGCTCTTCCCTGGTTTGTACAGAGAGCACAGGACCCAAAAGGAATACTTTTCAGCTCTGGACCCACTTATCTCCTGCTGCTAGGAGACATTATGGTCACAAGGTTCTTTTCTGGCAATCAGTATTGCCAGCATGGCAAAGCAGGCTCAGAAGTGTCTGGTACGGGCATGTGTTGCTCCAGAAGTACTGTGGGTCAACCTGGGTACAATTACAAGAGGACAATGAGGTGACAAAACCAGGGAAGGAACCCTTGAGTCTTCCTTAGGCTTACGTGTCCCTCAGCAAGAAGGCTCATCAGAAGTTTCAGATGGCTTTGCCAGTGGGTATATATGAAGTGCATTTGGCAGGAACAGGGGAAATAACTCGAAATAATTCTAAAATATGTTGTCAATCTCTCCAAAGCAGACAGCTCGGGATAATGGGAAGAGCAGTGTGTGTAGAATCAGACAGACTTGGCATTGAACCAAGACTTCCCCATATGTCTCCATGGAGTGTTTACAAGATGCCTGCTTTCTCTGCACAGTAGTAAAGGGGTGTTAATAATATTCCCTGAGAAAGTGAGACAGCTACCATGAAACTTTGAACCCAAAGCAAGGCAACTACCATGTCAATTTGCATGCAAAGCACCTGGCAGATATTTTGGCACATAGTTTAACAATCAATAAGACAGAATGAGCATCACATTATTAATATGACATAATTACATACTCTATCACTATAGTAATTAAATAGTGAAAATGTCAGCAATTATAGGATTAGAGCAATCCTGAAAGCAACTACCTATTGGAGACCTACTACGTGTTAGACTTTGGAAAAATATAATCCCATATATTTACCTGCTGTTTTTTTTTTTAATTTTCTAAACAGCTTTTCTTCATAAAAAGCTAGATGAGCTAAACAAATTTTATAAAGTAGATAAATAATGTGCTGTAAGGACTTGTTTGTGTGTGTGTTTAATTGTATAAAGAGAGAAACTTTTGCCTTTATTTTTTATGGAAATAGAATTCTTCTATTGTCCACTTCTACAGCCTATGGGTTAAGTATTGCTATGTGCATTGCCATTATATTATAACACAAGTACTTGAATATTTTTCATAGAAGACTCGCCTAGTCCTGTTTAAATCTCTTTTTCCAATTTTTTTTGTAATATGATCTGATGTTGAAGATACCGTTGGAGATCTCAGTGCCTCTGATCTTATGGTCTTCCTCTATGTTCTGAGAAGTATGTTATTGACTCCAGATCTCAGTAAATCCCTAGGGCCCAAGTGCTTCGGTCTGTGGTAGGGAGAAACAAAGAGCCTGTTTCCCAGGCTAGGTTCTGTTTACACTTCCTTGATCACGGATAATGATTTGTTTACTGGAGACATTCTGTCTTCATTAAACTCACTTCTGGACAATCAATAAAGGGACTAAGACAACAGGGTACATGTGTGTTTGAAGTGTGCGCATCCTTCCTTGGTGAGACAGATCAAGACTCAGCCAACATTTTCTTGTACTGGCCCCTAGGACCAAGATGTCAAGTGTGCTACTTGGATTAAGAGAGGAAGATCTTCACCTAGAGGAACATAAAAAAGTCTCAACAGACGACTGCTAGAAACTTTGTCCAGTGTACTTTATAGTTGCCACCCAACCTCATTAAAAAAATCATGTTTTAATTTTTTTCATTTTAAGTAGTTACAAAGTAATGGGTTTTATTATGACATTTTTATACATATGCAACATATTATAAAATCTGCTTTATTCTTCACTCCTCTCTCCTACTGACCTTTCCCCCAACCTTCGCCCACTTTTGCTGGTGCCCTACTACTCCCTAGTTAGCCCCATTTTTTGTCCTCATGTCACATGTATTCTATTATTGTCTTTTTGTCTCCCCTTTCTCTCCTTGAGACCTCTACACACATGCATATAACTCACATGCACACATGTGCTCACACTAGATAATTTTATGTCAACTTGGCACAAGATAGAATTATCTAAAAGGAGGGGGAACCTCCATTGAGAAGATGCCTCTATTAAAATCCAGCTGATACACCTATCTTACACACAGTTGAGAAACATTCTTTGTTTCTGCAGAAATGTTTTAAATGTGTTGAGCCTCACTGGTCAGTCCACTTATTTTATTATCCACTGAGCTTACTGGTGCCTCACCTCTATTGGCATCTTGAATTGTTTTATGGATGTTTGCTCTAGCAGTCAATGCCACATTAAGGTGGTTTTCAGTCTTCTTTCAGTGCAAGGTAACAAGAATCTGGTGTTATTCTTGTTTATTTACTCATTTCTGTAGGTGAATACCCAGTTTCCCCAGCAACATGTGTTTTAAAGGCTGCTTTTGATGACTTGGTCAGAAAATTAGATGGCTGTAACTGTGTGGCTTTATTTCTGGGTCTTCTATCCCATCGGCCCACACATCTGGCTGTGTGCTAACACCATACTGTTTTGCTATGATGGCTCTATTGTATAGTTTGAGATCAGGTATTATGATGCTCTCAGCATTCCTCTTTCCATTTAGGGTTGCTTTAACTGGTCTTCTTTTCATTTGTTTGCTTGCTTGCTTGTTTTGTGCTTCCATGACTTTAAATACTTTTTCTGCTTCTGTGAAGAATCTGAAATTATGATGAAGATTGTGTTGAATCTATAAACAGCTTTCAATAATGTGACTTTCCCCCAATAGTTACTTGGCTAATCCATGACCATATAAGAGGCCTTTCCACATTCACTGTATCTCATCTCCTTGTTAGGTTTATCCCTGGGTAATTTTTTGAAGATATTGAAAAAAAAAAAAAAAAAGACATTTTCCCCATGTCATCAACTTATGGCTTATTTTTATTATTTACCGCTGCCTTCTACTTTCCCTTCGTCTTGGTTTTGTTTTTCTAGATCTTTGAGTTGCATCATTAGATTATTTATTTAATATAGTTTTTGATTTTTATTATAAGAATTCAAAAGTATATACATTCTTAAAATTTATCTTAGCTATAGCCCAAATATTCAGAAAAGTTGTGTTTTCATTTATATTTGATTCTAGGAATTGTCTCATTTCCTCTCTGATTTTTTCTATGATACCTTTATCATTCAAGAGCGTATTGTGCAGTCTCCAAGGGTTCCTGCAGTTGATCTTGCTATTGATTTGTAACTCCACTCTGGCATCTGATATGGGACATTCTTTCATTTCTTTTGCATTTGTTCAGACGTACATCGTGACCCAGAATGGCATCTATTTTAAAGACGTTTCCAGAGACAGCTAAAAAAAGAATGCAATTCTGTTCTGTAGATATCTGTCTCTTAGGCCTATTTGGTTTATGGTATAATATAACTGTAACCTTTCTTCACTGCCTTCTCATTTGGAGGGCCTATCTAAAGAGGAACATTGAAGCCACTCACTATTATTGTTTCAGGACCTACCAAACAACAGTACATGAATGTATGAAAGATAAGTAAAGAAAACCATATTTTTAAAATATCAAGACATCGAAATAGTAGTAAAATTGTAATAAAAATGGGAATGGAGTTGCCTAGAGAACAGTGAGGAATGAAGTGTTGGAGCAGTTACTTTCTGAATCATCAAAAACTAGCATGCACATTTTCTGGGTCAGTTGGACTCATAGAATCTTGTCTTCCCTATTGTTTCTGCTTGACTCCATATTGTACAAGCGTTCTACGTGGGCCACAGTTGTAGTCACTTTAGACATTGCTCTTTGCATGCCACTGCCCTCTGCTGGCCACACTTAGTATTGCTGTTTGTAAGCATTTCCTTTCTGCAATTAGCTGGTACACTTTGATACGCTTGCTGAGAAGAGGTATCTACCAAGGCCCTTAGAAGTGTAGAAAGCAGTCACAGCACTGAAACATGAGCAGGCATCAACTTATAGCAATCACCCTGCTGGGAAGGCACAGTTTTGAGTATTGACCAAACTGTTGTCACTTAGAGTTTGGGGGTTATATCACAGTGAATAGAAGTCAGTTAGTCTGTGAGGATTGAGCCACCAGCCACCCTCTGGCTCAACACTATCAAATGCCAAGGTTATTTTCAGTTGATGAGTTCTCTCAGCCACTGAGGGCAGGGTTACCTTCTCCTGTGAACTTCACTGCCTGAGGGGACCCTGCTGTCAGCTTCACTTCACAGCTGGCCAGCATCTGGCCCTCTTACTATCCACGGCTGCCTCCCAGGTATGGCCTGGAGCTGGGCAGACTAAATCGAGGCTCCCTTACTGGTTGTTGTCTTCCATTCTTAGGCTCCCGAGGTGGCTCAGTTTCAAACACTAGGTTCTCTTTTAAGATGAAAGCTCCTGTCTTCTGAATCATAAGGGTGACCAAAATGGATCCTGTCCACTGTGACTAGTCTTATAAAGAAATTATTGTCTCACCAAAACTAACAAGAAAGGCTAAATGTCAGGTACAAGATAGCTTCCAAGCCCCAGAGGCCAAAACAATTCATATTGTTGTCACTGCTCTCTGTTGCTCATCAAAACCAGATGGTGAAACCTGATTGCAAAACACATTATACACTTTGGATCCAGGACGGAGAGAAACCTAGCTGGAACTGAGCTGGAAGCTTCCTGCTTGATGGCTAGATCCCAGCGTTCCAGGAGTTGCTATGGAGGGAGCCAGAGAAGAACAGTAGGATTTGCTTTGCACTCTCCACTTCCAAATCTTAAAAAGCTCCAAGAGTCACGGTGGTCTCTAGGAGTCGGGCTAGCTTGAAGAGAGACATGTAAATCAATGGAGTATAATTCAGGTCTGGAATAAAAACAACATTATATTTTCAGGTGATTATTAAATTAATTTATTCTTTAACCATTTCTCTCTCTCTCTCTCTCTCTCTCTCTCTCTCTCTCTCTCTCTCTCACACACACACACACACACACACACACATACACACACACAGTATAGAATAGAGTAGAGTAGTGTAGTGTAGTGTAGTACAGTACAATTCTGGTCACACTCACCTTCCATCTTACCTGCCTCCTACACACCCTGTCTCTTATCTGCCCCCTAATACCTTCTCCTCCTAGCAAGTCCCCATCTCACTATCAAGTCTTTTTGTTTTGTTGGTTTGTTTGTAAGATCTACTGAGTTTAACCAGGGCAGCTAGCACATCATGAGCATGGGTGTGGAGCTACCCACTAGAGCATGAGCAAGACATCGGCTACTACACAAGTAAAGACAATAGCTTCTCCCTGCTCCAGCAGCCATCTACTGCCAACAGCTCCATGGAGGAGCTAACTGGCCCTCCCCATCCATGATGGAATATTTAATTGTTCTAGTGTTCTGTGGACTCTGTGGACACTTTGTGAGTAGCTGTTGTGAGTTCATGAGTGGCATGCCTGTAATCTTAGCACTTGGGAGGCTGAGACATGCTGATGATGAGGACAAGGGAAGTGTGGCCTACACAGTGGACTCACAGCCACTCTGAAAAAAGCAATGGGCATAAGAAAGGAAGGAACAAGGGTGGTGGTAGCATTCTCTGTTCCCATCTTCCACAGGCAGAAGCAGACATGTCGAGGACTGCTCTATCAATGTTTGAACCCGCACTGCCAAAAGCTTTGGGGGCTAAGTTGTTAGAGCTTGCACTGCCCCAAGCAGCTCTGGTCCTTGGGTCGGGGTTCAGCAAGAGAGAGAGTGAGGACGGACTAGAAGAATAGAGACCAGACTGAGTGTGATTCAATCCCGTTTATTCTTCACTCTCTCTTCTTCTTTCCAGGTCCCAAGTCTTGAGTTCCTAGTCTCTAGTTCCTAGTCCCTAGTGCCTCCAAGTTCCAAGTTCTTTCTCCAAGTGCTAAGTGCCTAATACCTAATAATAATTCTTCCAAATTCTCTAGTCCAAGTGTCCTCTTCCTCAATGCCTAATTCCTACTCCAAGTTGTACTCTAAGTTGTACTCTCTAACCTAATTCCTAGTTCCAAGTTGTACTGCTTAATGTCTAATAGCTAACTCCAAGTTGTACTCCTAATGCCTAATTCCTACTCCCAAGTTGTACTCTAAGTTGTTCTCTTCCGAGTATTTAATGTCTACTCCTACTCCAAGTGGTACTCTCTGAAGTGTCTGATTCTCAGTTCTTCTGTCTGCCTCTCGCCTTTTATATGTCTCACTTCTAAGCCACGCCTCTAAGTCACGCCTTTAATCATGCCCTTAGGTCTTTTTTCCAAATCTGATCTCTAAGTCACGCCCTTAAGTCACACACCTTTAAGTCTCACACACCCAAGGGAAAATCCTGGGTATCTAAAGCAAGATGTTATTAGAGTGTGCTCAGCTGTTGCAGGCTAATGTAATCAAGTCTCTTATCAGGGTATATGGCTCAAGATGGCTGCAAGGATGATAGCTGCCTTCTGTCGGCTTCCCACATAGACAGATGCACATGACTCCTGGAAACTATTGCTAATACGACTCTACATCTTTCCTCTTTTTCTCTGTCTTATAATGCTGTCACTATCAGGGCACCAGTAATTCAGTGTCAGAGAGCAATAGTTACACCCTAAATCCCTGACTGTGCCTCTCCTCCTAAGCAGAGATCAGATCTTCACAGTGTCACAGCCTCCATCCCCTTATTAATGGGTCAAGACACTACTCTTTTATTCTGTTCAGTGTGTCATTTTCTAGTAAGGCTTGTGATGGTCTTCTCCCTAGTGTGCTTGACTGAGGAAAGAGTAATCAAAAATTGGGACACCCACTAGAAACCTTGCCTAAGCACTCGTGGGCCTGTCACGGTCCCTCTTGTGACTTTCATTTCTGCAGAATGAGCTCTTATTAGTTTAACTTGAAAAGAATTCTTAGGCCTGATAACCTCAGACCCAACCACACAGTAAATAAGTAGAGGGACTCATGAAGAATGGGAACGGTCTCGTTAGTAGAACTGGAGGCAGCAGGAAATGTGTGAAGTATTTGCTTGGACATAATAACCCAGGACAAAATGACAGAGATTCCTTTGACCCTGATGGCAGACAGAAAGTGTTCCAGAGATAGCTTTCTGGGCTCTTTGGGCTTCATTGCTGATTCAACCCCATAATTAATGCAAGACTGAAAAAAAAAAAAAGATAAACTCCATTACCTTAACAAAGAATGGGAAGAATGATAGATACCTTAGTACTGAAGTAGGATCTGGTAGGTGTCCTCAACCACACCTAGACAGTGGAGGTAGCACAAAGTCTAGAAGTCCTCAGGGACCAGTCATGGCCAATGGTAGCCTTTACAGCTGCGCAATGAGACTATCCTACTAGAAGCAATTAATGTGCTAATTTAAATACAGTAAACCAATGAAGGCCTAATTCATTTGTTAGAAGCCATTACTCAGGGGCCCCTGAGCCCAGGGCCAATGCCAAGAAGAAAGCACGTTGGGTTTCAAATCAAATCAAAGGCTTAGACACAGACACTCAAGTCTCATCACGTGAACCTGCACACTGCAGTCGACACAAAGCAGCAATAGCTCAGGAACAAAGATATTTACTGCTGTTAGAAACTGGAAGCACCATCAAGATTCAAGGAGCTACAGCCAAAATCATAGTGCCTAGAAATGGGAGTCGGGATCTTATCTCAAGTATTTATGATGGCAGACCAGAGTCCTTTTGCCCTTTGCCTTAATACAGGATCAAAGGAGAGTGGGTGTGGTGCGAAGAGCAGATGGGGTCTTGCTTAGCCAGTTCCCGGAAGTCGTAAGCTCCTTTGAGGAACGCACTAAAATATCCTTCTTTCCTCCCCTGAAATAGAGTCTGGAGCAGTCACACGTACAAGGTTGAAAATCTCCCACTTTACTTCTGTCCAGGGAAAGAGACCTAGATTTTGGCTGTGGCTCCACTAATAGCCAAGCCATCCTAAATAAGACATCTGTATTCCCCAGACTTTAGTCTCCTTAATAAATTGGGGATACTAACTTGTGCCCTACATATTTCTCAGTGATAATATATTAAAAAGGATAAAACCTAGAGAAGGGCACTGATGAATCAGAATTAAACAGAATTTCTGTTTCTATCTCTATCTGCAGGCCTGCTTGGTCATTAAAAAGTCATCCCCTTCACCTTGGCTCCTTTCCCTTGCCTGTTTTCTTGGCTAGACCCATGTGATTTGTCCATTGACCCCATGAGATGTTCACACCCTCCAAAGATGAAACACAATGAGTTCTCATATTTGATCTGTCAGTGCAGAGAGGGACAGATCTGGGGATAACCCTTGCTTCATTGGATAGCCAATGCTACGGTCTCGGGCCTCATTTAGGGCAATATTTTGAAATATCTAATCAGTTAGCATGATGTAATGTTCCCTGGATACCATAGACTTTGCTTGAGGATCAGACATCAAAACGAGGGTCATTGACTCTAACATACTTTTAGTTGGATTGAGATGGGGCAGGGAGTTGTGCTTTAAATAGTATTAGAAGTAAAAATAGAAGGTCTCCAGCAGGCTGCAAATTTAGGTCATGCTTGAGACAGTGAAATCCCCCCCACCCCCACCTGAGAAAGAAGACCTATAGACAAGCCAATAACGGATGGTAGGGCTGAACTGGAAGGCTAGACCCAGCTGTCCAAATGAGCTTGGTGACCTTGTACAAGGCTCAGAGCCTGCCTAGCTGCGGCTTTTCCATATGCTGTGATCCCTTGTCTAGGGAGGCCGAGCACCTCATGTACTATTTTAGTGAAAGGAATGCCAGGTTCTCTCTTTCTATGTGGCCCAACAGATTCTCCCCACCAAGTCAACTAACCAGCTTCACTGGTGAGAGACTGGAAAGATGGTTTAAAGGGCTGATCAGTCAGTCAGTCAGTCATTCATGAGAACCTGAGTTTGCATCTCCAGAACTCAGGTAAAAGATGGATTGATTGTTTATGTCTGTAATCTTAGCATTAGGGGAAACAGAGACAAAAATGATAAACCCAGATTTAGTAAGAAAAACCCTATCTCAAAAATACATGAACGAATAAGGTCCAGAGTGATGGAGGAAGATGCCAGATGTCAACCTCTGACTTCGTTACATACGGGAACAAGTGTGCACATCCACACATCTAATCTCTATTTTCAATGCTTATGAGGTAATTTGTCAATTTCTATGGAGAAAGTGAGTCTAGAGCAGTAGTTCTCAACCTGTGGGTCTCGACCCCTTTGGGGGTCACATATAAGACATTTACAATATGATTCATAATGAGTGCAAAATCACAGCTATAGAATTTACAGCAGTGGGAATAATTTAATGATTGGGCGTGACTACACCATTAGGAACTGTACTACAGGGTTGTGACATTAGGAAGGTTTTGAATCAATGGAGTAGAGGAAGAACTTTCTGGTAAGTTGTGAAAATGGAGCATAGATTATTAACCACAGAAATTAGATGAATTTTTATATATTCCCAATCTGGTGGCAGAGTTCCTATGAGGGATGCATGTAACCATACTCATGTACTCTGCCTGTGCATGTATTTGGGGATAATTTGACCGTGGGTCTAGCCCCCAGCACACTGAACGCCTAAGAAGATCATTACTTCAACAAGATTTCTGGAAAACCATCACATAGGGCTATCCTAGAATGGTGGTAGGATATATATAAGGGCACAAACTAAATGCAGCCCAGGGTCTCGGGAGCATACAGTGTAGGAGCTGCAGGACGTGAATTGGCTAAGAGACAGATTGATATCAGCTGTATCACAGGGGATCCTAGGGATAAGACATAAGCCCTCTTTGTTTACTGACATGGAGGGGCACATTCAGAACTTAGGACAATCATAGCAACCTATCCAAAAGACTGGCTCAACATGTCCCAAGGTGGCCTGGCTGCAAGGTACAGCAGGGTAAGACACAGCTGCATTAGTTAAGGGAAGGGAAGCTCACATGCGCTGCCCCAGTTCTTGGCAGCTATAGGAATATTGTCAGTATACTGTTGAAAAGAGGCATCAGGGAAGCCCAAGATGCAGAGAACCAGTAGGACACTGCCTATTGGGAGAGGGGAGGGACAGGGACAGGAAGTGGCTGGGGCAGGGGGGCGAGGGGGGAGGGAGACTACCACAAAAACCACATGTCTGTAGGGTTTCTGTTGCTCTTTGTACTGACACAACCTGACCAGGTTTCATTATCCTCTACCTTGCATATCACTTCTCTCAAAGGAACTTTTTAAATTAATTTATTATTATTGTGGGTGTGTGCTTATATGCACGGGTGGGCATGACGTGGGAGCAAGGGCGACCATCATATTGGACACCTCACACACCTGTGGAGGTTGAGGACAACTTAGTGGGTTCAGTTCTCTCTTTCCACCTTTATGTGGGTTCCCAGAATTGAGCAGAAGTAGTGGTGCTTGCAGGACAAGCACCTTTACCTGGGGAGCCATCTCTGCACTCCCATGAGTATCTCTTCTCTGCTTCATCAGGGCTGACTCTTCTGTCTCCACCCTCCTGGACTCCCAGAAAGTCCTCACTGTACTCTGGGTCTTTTCTGATGACAGAGGGCCCTCAAGCCAGTATCCTTCCCTGCATCCTGGTTTGCAACTGATGTCACATAGGAAAAAAAAATCTGTTTTATTAAACTTGTATAAACTGTCTATACATCAACCTGCTCAGCTGTTTTTCAAATTTGGTAAATGTCGTAGAATGCAATGTTAACACAATTCTTGACATACACATTTATGGTTGGTAAGACTAAAGTGGCTGCTGTCCCCCCCCCCAACACACACACACACACACACACACCATGTTTCCAGATCATTCCAGAATCTCCCTAAGGATTTTCCTACCCAGACTCGGAGGGGCTCAGCCCAAGCAAGTGATGAATGAGGTCACTCTTGGCTACCCTGGGACTCAACTCTGAGAAAATATCTATGGCTCTTTCTGCCTCGATTTTCTCAGCTGTAAAATGGAGATAATAACCCTGGCCATGAGCCTCAAAGCCAGAGTCTAAAGAGAACTGCCTCTGCCTGGAGGGTGACGGAGCCCTGCCTTTGTGGGCAAGATAATTTGGCAAGTTTATGGAGCAGGTTCTTTTCTCAGACATCCTTTCTTCTTGATCCCGACCAATGACTCATGTCTTCTGATTTACATGCTTGGGCAGGGTTTTACTGTACAGTTCTTTCCCGTGGTTGGCTTGCCCTTCCCTGCAAGTAGGACCAAGGAAGGTCTTGTGGATGGCTCCTAACGTTAAAGTTAGGTCTCTTGGGGTCACTTGATCTGGTCAAGGTCACACAGGAAGTAGAGGACAAATGCACAGATTTAACACTTGGTTCTGCCCTCTGTCCTGTCATAATTCATATTAAAAGTTTAAGTCAACCCTCCAAAGCCTCAGTTTCTCTCCTCATCTGTCAGCGACCATTAAAAGAAGGAATTTGATTGGAGATAGAACGCCACCTCAAGAGAGAGGGAGAGAAAGCCAAGAGGGTGGGCTTGTTGCCACTTCCTTGCTTACCACAAAACCCAAAGCGGGGTGGGGGGGTTGGGGGTGGAGCAACGCTGGGGTGTCACCTTGCCCGTTGCTTTCTGGGCTGTACCCAGTCACCCCTAGATGGTGCTAGTGCACTGAGAAGCGCCCCGGCACGCCCTGCCTAGCTGCTCCTGCTTCCATGCTGCTGCAGAAGCCGAGGCGGCGGTGGGGCAGGGACAAAGGAAGCCGCAGGGCGCGGCGACCCCACGGCCCACGGGGATCCTTGCAATGCAGAGCTGTGGATCACAGCAGAGGGGATCCATGAGCCATTGGTAGTGGAGGAGATGGGAAGGGGTTCGGGACAGTGCAGTACTTTGTCACTGCCACCGCCCTGCAGGGCTGCAGGTGGGCTGAGTGAGCTCTCTAGCAGTAGGGTCCAATAGGCTGCAGCAAGGACCCTTTCTTCCTACCGGGTGCTGGAGGGATTGGTGCTTTCGAAAGCCCAGGTCGATCGATCGGCTTTAACTCTGATGACTTGAGGATCCATAGACCTGGGGCTATAGGGGACAAGATCAGTGGCTATTGTGAGAGTCTGTGGGCAGCAGCAGAGTTCCCTCACAGTTATCAGTGTTCCTGTCTATGAAACGGGAATGGAGCCTCCGCCCCACCCCAACCCCTCCACTGTTCCTCTGAGTGAGTGCTTTGCACCTCTTTTTGAAGGCAAGCACCCGTCCACCCACAGGCACTGGGCTCAGGGATCTTGAGGAATTAAATCAGGCTTTCCCTCGAGGAAGCTCAGGGCAGAGACCAAAGGTAAGGAGGTGTGTGCTTCAAAGCAGATGGCTAAAGGAAAACTCTCGACTGCGAAGCTGATTTTCATGGTGCCTTGGTAAAAGGCATGGCCACCTCACATGTGGTAATGACTTCCAAATGAGCAATGAGAGCCAGTGGCTAAATGTGGGAGGCATTTCCTGCAGTCAGTCCTTCACTTCGAGCTTGTCCATGTCCATGGCTTCCATTCCTCTCACTCGGGTGGTTAGAAGAGCAGTTCCAAGTTTGGATGGGTTTGAACTCTGTTCTACCCACTTGCCAACAGGTTGGCCTTTGGCCGGCTATCTATCCTCTGGCCCCTATTCTTTCACCTGTAAAGGTGGAGATTAAAGCTTGCATTTACATCCCAGAGCCTGGCTAAATGCTGGAGCCAGCGAGGGATTAGGGGTTTACCAAAAGAATCCTAGTCAGCCTGTTGGACCATCTTGTTACAGAGTTTTACAGTTGCCTCCTTAGCTCTAGGATGGAGCCTGGCATGCAACAACGGGTACCAGACTACCTAGCGCCTAGTGTCACCTCTCCCTCTCTCACAGTCTGTGTTCTTACTGGTAACTTCCTTCTAATCCATAAGGGTGTGTGTAATATGTGACTAAGGGCAGGGGTTTGGGGGTCCAGATTATTTAAAAATCCACCAGACTATATTCTACTTGTTTTAGCTGTGTGATCACGACGAGTTGCCTGTGTTTCGGTGACTCTAACTGTAAACGTCAATCGGAGCACCACCTACATGATGTCAGCAGGTAAATCCAAGCATGTTAATATGAAAGAAGTTATTTTTCTTTCACAAAATCCCCCAATGTACTTTAAGAGGAGCAAGTGACTCTCTTCTAACCATTTTGAGGGACTAAGGCAGAGAATCATTCTAGCAACTCCAAGAGTTGATTGTTGAAGACTGCTAAGATAAAACGTAGAGGGGCATCTTGGAAGAGAGGCTAGTCTTCAACCCCTATTCCATTGGCTGCCCAAGTCATATGACACACAGAGTTCAGGAAGAGGCTGGGAAGTTAGTCTTAGCTGTGTGCCCAGAAAGAAGCTATGGGTGACAGGATTCAGCCATCCCTCTCACAATACCAGTGCCACAAGGTTGTTTGAAGAATGAAGTTAGTTTAATGGCTCATGAGACACTTAAGAACGACACCTGGCACAACAGCTACTCTTTGTTAATATCTGCTGTTATTTTTATTGTTATTATTCTCTCTCGTAAGAACTCTCATATAAGAGTTCACTGAAGATGTCAGCTGGGAATCTACTTGGGATTTCTAGCCAATGCTGAAATGGATAATTTAGGAAGCACTGGAACATACAGTTTCTTACCCAAGTCCAGCAAAATTAGGCAGATCACAGACCTAAAAGTATCTCTCTAGGGCAATTGTTCATGTACTTTTAGGGGAGCAAGTTCTTCCAGAGGCCCATTGCATCATTCTGATGCTTGAAAGGGGCTTCAATCTATCATCACTATCAGGCCACTTATACATACACATCACAGGGTGTAGGTATGCACACAACACCTTCCCTTCAGTGTGCCAGCTCCCATGTGCTTCCTCCCCATGGTGGGCTAGGAACTGGAAAGGTTCCTATTAAGGGGGTCAGCTAAAAATTGTTTAGATATGATGATTGAATTGGCAAAATATTGCTTATTGTCTTAGTTACTTTTCTATTGCTGTGCTAAATAAAATACCACAGCCAGGGCAGTTTATAAAACAAAGTGTTGAATTTAGCACTGATTAAAAGTAGAATTCTCTTTCACAGTAAGCCAGATTGTATATATGCCCCACAGCAATATCTTCCAAGGACCTTTGATGCTTAATAATATTAATAAATTTTCTGGAACAAATAAAAATATAGCATTTGTCAATATTTGATATGATTGGAGCAAACATTTTCTCCCTTTTCATGCCTGCCAACTTGCAGGAGATAGTCAAGGACCACAAATGACAGAGGGTAGCAAGGGCTGTTTCACATGTTGCTGTTTGGCTGCTACTGCTCAGAACATCAGTTTCAGAGGATAGTCTGTGACCATTATGGTGGAGAGAATGGCAACAGGCAGGCATGAGGTTGAAACAGTAGATGAGAGCTTTCTATCTGATCCACAAACCTGAAGCAGAGAGAAATCACTGGAAACAGCATGAACTTTTGAAACCTCAAAGCCCATCCCTAGTGACATACCTCCCCCAACATGGCCACATCTCCTAATCCTTCTCAGACAGTTTCACCAAGCAGGAACCAAGCATTTAGACCTATGAGCCTCTGCGACCATTTTCATTCAAACTAAAATACTTAATAAAAGGGTATTTATCTATTAAAAAATGAGGTGGATGACAGTAAAGTCCATGAAGACATTAAGGAACATTTAATGTATGTGATACACGAAGAACTACATACGATGTGGGTAGCTCGAAGTAGACTTCTGATAAGTCAGTCTCTGTTAATATGTCCCTCACTGCACTTACAGAGTGCTTGGTGTGTATCTCACAGGAGTGCAGTGGGGTGGTCCTTTCGGGAGGCTAGCTTTTTAAAACGTTCACCTGCTTGTTCTTTATGAAATCTCACTCCTAGAACACTGAATCAAATGAGAAGTGAGAGTTTGACCAAGGAAGCTTTTTTTTTCCCCCAGCCTGTTCCTTCCTTTCTGAGCCCTGCCCTGGCCCCACCATGTGCTATTGTTTCTACCCTGCTAGGTGTGTTCAGTGACTAAGATTACACTCACAGATTTTTATCTGGGAATCAGGAATGACCATGTTAGGAAGTGAGTAGAAGCACTTTTCCACAAAACTGAAAAGGATAGAGCACTTATTGCAGTCCAATAACATTATGGAACCTTGATCAAATTTCCATTATTCATCATGTTTATTCCATGCCCAAAGTCATAAACAGTAATATTATGTATGTTATATATCTATTACATATCCATTACATATAGTATGTTTAACATTTCCATTATAGCCATTATATATCATGCAACAATTACATATTCATATACATGTGCATGTACACATACATTTTCTTAGAAACAGTGGTATTAGAAAAAATGTGTATGTGTTATATAGATTGGAATATTAGTTGAATACGGATTTACTAATATAAACTACACACAGTGCACAATGTATATGTAATAAATATACGTCTTTCTTTGGGATAAATTTTTTATAGCCATTTGATTCTTTTTTAAAATTTTTATTAAATTTATTTATTTATTCACTTTATATCCCAATATCTGCCTCTCGTCATTTGACTCTTACAAGATATGATGTTTCCATTGATTTTTGCCAAACTCTTGTATCTGCTGCCAATCGATGATAGCTATTGATAAACAATGCATGTAGCGTAGACACGAATGTTAGCTGATATTCTCACTTTGGTTAACGAGTAAAATGGAAGTGAAATATTGAAGATGTGTGTTAGGATCCCATTCATTCCCCAGTCACGCGTACAACTCCTTAACTGATTCAGAGTATTGTTTTGGAACACTGATGCAGCATCTCTTCAAACTGTGTATGTGTTATTCACAGCGGAATTTGCATTTAACACCTTATCCATCACTTCCTTCTGCCTAGAGAAATCACAAATCAATAAATCTGGCCTTGATCTGTAAGGATTGAATGTGAGCATGATGCAAACACTTCCACCTTTGACCGATTGAAATCAAAGTTAGAAAGGTATGCCTACATCATTACATAGTGCAAATAAACTTGAGACTATAGAAAATAAATTATAAACTCTAGAGAAATAATGAGCAGCGGATGGCTTTACAGTTATTACTGTTTTCGTTTTCACTACTGTTTAATTGTAAGATATGTAATTAAAATTTTTAACAACAACTTTAACAACTAGATCGCAAAAATTTCTGAAATTTCACTATCAGGCTATGAGCTGTTTATTTTCACTTAAACTAGATTTCTAAAAACTATGTGATTTCTTGGTATTTTTCAGTAAAGTATATGGAGAAAGAGACAAAAGGCGGGGGGGGGAAGAAAGGCAGTGTATGGAGATATTTGGTTTCAGCAGAACAGAGTTCATTTGTGCCAACAGAAACTATCAGCGTGGGCACCAAATGCTTTGAAAATCTTGCCTCAACAGAAGTCCATTCTATGCCCCAATTTTGCTTTCGCCCAGACGTGTATAATAGTTCAGCCTCTGGCTCTGGCTGGCATTCAGCTTCCCCATTCACCAATGTGGAGTGCACCCTGAAAGACACTGTCATCTGGGAGAAGTGGGCACTTCTCCACAACTGATTCCTCCCACCCATCTCCTGGCTCATTCTGTCCTCATTTGAGAGCAAAACAACAGGCAGCTACTCTTTGTTCGTGATGCTATGACTCCAAGGTTGTGTCCTGTCCTAATTTTATACTGAAACTTCATCCCTAATAAAATCACATTAAAAGATGGATCCTTTGGAAGTTGGAGGGCTCTGCTCTCGTAAACAAGATTAATGCCATGCAAAAGGGCTGGACAACATGTGCCCTTTTGCTATTCCTGTCACATGAGGACCCATCTATGGCACATCTGTGTATCACAAGCCTTCTTCAAAGACTGGAGCGTCACTCTTGACCTTTACAACCCGTAACACTGAGAGAAATACATGTCCATAGTCTGTTACTTATGTTGTGGATTAATCCACTATTTTGTTACAATAGCAGGGGGAGAACTAACAGATTCTGTCATCTTCAGTTGTATCTCTCTCTGTCTAGATAACGGAAAATTGTGATCCTAAACACCAAGGAAATGTGAATGACGTCATATGATCTAGAGAAGAAGGTCAAGCCAAGCTTTCCTCAGCCTTGCTTTCCTCATCCTCCCCTCACAGACACATTTCCAGGCAGGGCCTGAACATTTAGCTTCAGTGTCTCACACTATATAGATGTTTGAGAAAGCAGTAGAACATGTGTCTGATGAGAAAAAAAAAAAAAAGAATAAAGGAGCTCAGACAGCCAGCTGCATTTGCCTCTACATAGTTGTTTTTCCTGAGCATCCCAGGAGTCCGTGTCCCAAGGGTGTTGCCACCAAGTGAATGACGGAAAGGGCTTTCCAAAGAAGACAACATAGACTCAGTGAGGGAAGAATCAATAACCTAGAGTCAACAGTAGACTCCTACTCAGCCTTTAGGGGCACAGCTAGAGCGATATCCTGGTACCTGCTATGCTTTCTAACAGAATTCATAGAACAATCTTGATTCTACTGCTTAAACACCCATGTATTCCCCTTTTCATCTTCCCTTGAGTCTCTGAGAGACTTGTGTTGCAACTATCCATCATGTCTGCCTCTCTACCTTCAGCTCATGAGACTTTGACCTCACAGAATAGTCATATCTGATGAGGTGAGAAGAACACAGGCCCAGAACCTGGAGACTTGAATGTTTAGCTCATCTTAGCCTGGCTGTGTGTCTGGAAGAAGATGTTATCCCTGGCTCTGATCTCTGTCTTTCTGCAACTGCAAGAGGAGAATGACAATGGCTCATTCCAGGAGTCTCCCAGGTATTGGCTATTGTAACATATGCACATTTCCTAAGACTATTTCTGGCACCTGGGAGTCACAGAAGCAAATTCGACTGATTGTAGTGGTGATATTGGCAGTAGACACAGCTGAGCCCAGAAGAAAGAGAGCAGAAAAAGAAACTGAATATGAAGTTACAAAGTAATAAGCACACACCACCAAAGCCCTACCCCATTTTCCTCTGAAGATTTTCACCATCTCTCCTGGATCCATTATCTTCTTAGCCCATTCAGTTAGTTTAGTCAACATATATTTGATATGTGCTTTCAACCTCACCCCCATTTAGTATTTCTTAGATTTACACCTTCCTAAAACATAGCTCAGGGTAATGGATTTGGGTCTTAACACATCCAAAAGTATTCAGTAAACGCCTGATTATTTAAATGCATAAAATACAGACGGCTTACTAGGTGAAACAAAAAAAAATCATATTTTTAAAATTTTTTCTTCCCTCCTGTATCTTTTAACCTTCTGACTACTTTCTGTATCCACTATAGTCAGACCTTTGGTAAAATCTTAGCAAGTTTACAACAGCAATAATAATCTTATTCCTGATTTTGTTAAATCCTGTGCAAAATTTATTCCACTTAATTTTTAATTATTTCATTTAAAGTTAAAATTAAATAACATTGTAAGGTATGGTCAGAATGTATGATGTTGTGTGTGTTGCAGGCATGTGCATCCTCTGATAAGAATGCCCACATTAGATCTTATTAGCATTTCACACTTGAAGTAACTTACCACTGTGCCCTCTATGATGAGTCATGAGACTGACTCATCAAACATCATTTGGGTTGTTCTGAGACAGGGGAATGGATGTTTATATTCTGAGCACAGTAATAGGCACGGGGGAGGCCTTGACAGACGTAGCTTTTCTAAATGTAATAAAACCAAAACAGGTATTGCGTGCCCATGTTGTAAATGAAAGAAACTGGGTCACGGTTCAATGAGATTCCCTAGCCAAGAACAAGCTTTAGGATTCTTGGTGTCTATTTATGTTCTGTGGCGCTCTTTCAAATTACTGCTCAAGGCCCCTCAACGACATCTGATGTGATTTTAGAAAACTAGGACACAAATTTAAATGTGGCTCATGGATTTATTAATACCATTCATTCATTCATTCATTCATTCAATAACTATCAAACTCAGGGCCTTCTGCATGCTTAGTTCTACCTTGAGCTACATTTTCTCCTCCAGTAAACCTTTTGATGTATGTACCATGTGTAAAGCAGAATCTCATCACTTTAAGAGCTGTCACTCATGGTTGGATGTAGAAGATTAATAGTAAGGGGGCAAATATGTACACTATTGTCTGGTGATAATGTCTGAGAATGAAAAATTAATCATTCAAAGAGGGATCTAGGGACCTATGGTGTTACTATTTATATAAGATTGTGAGAAGATCTCTCTCCTCTCTCTCTCTCTCTCTCTCTCTCTCTCTCTCTCTCTCTCTCTCTCTCTCTCTCTCTTTCTGCAGATGCAACATTTAAACAAGATCATATGGAAACAAATGAGAATAGAATTCCAGGCAGGAATAAAATCAAAAATAAAAGCCTTGAGAAGATGACAAGATGTCACACAGAGCTAGTAAGGCTCCAGTCTAGGCAGGAAGGCACATGGTAAGATAGCATTCAGGTCATCAGGGTCCCAATCCTTTGTAAATAAATTGTATCTTAACCAGTGGTAAAGTAGTAGGCTCCAGGAAGGACAAGACTTCTCTGTAGTTTTGAAAGAATCACCCTGGCTCCTGGGAGAGCCAGGATAGGGATGAGGACTGAGAGGCCAGGCTGCATCTCAAGTCCTCTATAGGTTTGTTTCTCCAAGTCTTTGTTTCTCTGCTGTGCAATGAAATGAACATTGCTGATATGGGGTGTTCGAGGACGGAGGAAAGCTAGAGCCCATTAGTTCATACTAAGCAGTGTATACACTTTGCTGTCTATTTGGAGGAAGTGACTGGGGGAGGCATATAGAAAAGTAATGGAAATTGAGACGCTAGCACATCAGTACTACTTCTGACTTAATGACATAGCTAAAATTAGAAAATATAATTGTGCTATTCACTTGTCAACTCATTTGTGCCTTTACCTTGAGCACGATGTCTACATCATGGCATTTCTGCCCTACTCCCAATGGTCTCTATTAGCTGACATACTATGTTGTCTATTATCCCACTTGTTACTCTAAACTTACTCTAACTAAACTTAGCTATTTTTACTTATTCTTCCTATCCCTTCCCCAGGAACTTTTGCTTGTGTGGCCAGATTCAGCCAGAAAACCTTTTCCTTTCTTTTGCTAGTCCTGCCCCTCTCTAATGTTTAAGAGCTGACACAAGTCTCACCAGACGGCACCCAAGCTATCTTTTCTAGCCTATCCAGGCCCTTCCTCTATCTACCAAGACCTGCATTTGCCTGATCTGTGCCTATCAGTGCTATCTTGCTCTTGATCTAGCTTTGTCAGCTGTTTCCCTTCACTCCCTAGACAACACAGCCCTAGACTTCTCATGACACACTTTGGACAGCACCGGCTAAATGGTAGCCTTTCATTAGATCCTGTCAGTTTGTGATTCGAAGTCAGGTCCCAGTCATCTGTTAGTGTGGCTTTTTCCAGATAACTGAAGTTGAGTCTGTCAAATGCCAAATGAATATAGTAAGCTCTTTTTTAATAAGCATCCTTTTGAAATGTATTTGACATTTCCAGAAATTCTCAATTCCCATCTGCCATACCAAACTACGTAATTTCAAAATCAGGCAGAGATGTCATACTATAAACCTGTTAGCATCCTCAGCAGTACCACTGTTCTGTAGCAGGTTTCAGCTCTCTCTCTCTCTCTCTCTCTCTCTCTCTCTCTCTCTCTCTCTCTCTCTCTTTCTCTTCTCTCATTTTCTTGTGATGTCACCTATGCTAATGTTTGAAACTCCTGCACTCACCTCTCCCAAATGCTTTTTATCAACCATTGTCTTCCAGGAACTGTAATTCTTTTCCAGGAAGTCACATCACAACAAGTCTCCAGAAAATACTTTATGTATACCATGTAGAAGCTAAACTCCATCTTAGGCAATGAATTCAATAAAGCCTGGCAGTGCCCTCAACAAGTCTCATATTTTCATAGGCATGTCTCCATCACAGAGTGGCTGCAAGAAAGGCAAGCATGTGCTACAGTAACATAAAACAAGTTGGAGCTATAACTCTGTGAGGAGTAAGGAAATACAGGGAATTTTAGATAAGGTCTAAGAAAGTACAAGAACGTACCAGGAAGAAAAGGCAGCCTAAGAAGCGGCTAACTGTTATAAACTAGGAATCTGGACTCTCAGCTTTGAAAAGTCTCATGCGAGATAACACATATGATCTTTAAGACTGGGAGTTGCTTCCAGTTACTGTGGATGCTGGGGGGGGGGGGTGCTCTTCCAAGGAGTTCAAGATCAAAAGGTCCTGAGTGAGTCAGATTGCCGGGAAATGGGTCTGTGGATAAATAGATTCTGACTGTGGCCTGACCTATTCTCTATTTGAAAGGACCTGGGCCATCACAAGACAAACAGCTTTCCTAAAGGATACACATACAACATGCTTCCAAAATCAATGGTAGTAGCCAACAAAGAGGGGAACTGCCGGAGAGAATGTTTTATGATGTTCTAAGATTCCAGAACTGGAAGGTCTCTTGGGTTTGCTCGAGATTGGGTGGTAGATTGAAGATGTGCATCAGGTTCAGGCTTTGCCTAAACTAATACCTGGGGCCACAGTGGAGGCTAACATTCTAAATGTCCTATATCCTCACTTGGTGTGCTCATTCTGCTACTAAAGTGTGCCCTTGAAGCCACTATACCTATGCTTATCACTTAGCAAAAGAAATATCTGCTAAATGTGTGAGTCAGCTAGCCAATCTGAGCAGACCTGATCTCAATGGCTTTTTTTGCAAGTTGCTAACAACAGAGTGAGAATCAAACGTGCTTAGCCACTGCACTAGGACAGCCTGGTGTCCCCTGGGGATCCGAGCATCAGAAACTATCTGCAGTGATGATCTGTCCTTCGTCGTCACTCTTTGAGTTGCTTCTGTTCCTGCATCTACTTTCTTAAATGCTTCCAGCAATGTCAAATGTTATTACCTTCTTCTCAGGGTGATCTCACCCAGCTTACATTCCCCCCACATTGACCGGGAAGGCCTACCAGGCTCCTCTCCTCCATGTTTCCCCACCTGGAAACACCTTGTTAATTCTTTCCCTCTGAATTTACAGAGCCATCTGTAGTCTTCTCTTTTATGTGGCTCCACTGAACTAACAGGCATGCAACAGGCTTCTAGAAACTGATTTCTCAATGATTCAAACAGTGAATTACACAGGACAGCAGATGCTAGGAGACCATTCTGTTGGGGACTGTAAGAAAAGAGCAGAGAAAAAAATAGAAAAAAAACCCCACCATTATGACTGTAGGCTCTAAACTGCACTCTCAGAAGGGCACTCTATCCTCTGAAGACTCTCCTCAACACTCAATAAATAGCACAAGTATTGTTTCAGCATGCTTTCAGAAATATTTGTACCTCCTAGTTAGTGAGGTTAGAGTAGGATAAAAACTCACTGAAGTCCCTTAACTCTATGCACCTTCCATTTATTGGTGGAGGTAAGGGACATCTGTGAGTTTGTATAGTACAATACTTGAGTATGTTCATGTCTACATTTATAACATGCATACATATTGTTGTCTTGGCTAGAATGTGGCTTTGGTAATTTCCCAGAAGATTAAGAATACAGAAATACAGAAGTAAAATCAGAACAAGGAGAAAGAAGGGGACAGTGAATTGTAGTTATACAAAGCAGTTGAGTAAAGTATGCAAGAGGAGATCACACTTGGAGAGACAGAAGAGTCCCGGGTTGTAGTGAGGGGAATGCTTCTTGCAGGGATCTGGGAGAAGAACAGACACAGCAAAATACAAAGACCCTTAGATGGGAGTTTACTGAAGTCTTTCAAGAACAGTGTGGATACCTGAGTCGTTGGAGCAGAAGGGATGGATGGATGGATGGATGGATGGATGGATGGATGGATGGATGCATGGATGGATGGATGGATGGATGGATGGATGGATAGATGGGGATAAACAAACAGGAGAGTGTAGGGTAGTGAAGGGAACCAGGTCATGAAGAAGGACAAGCTATAATGGGAGGGTGGAAGAGAAATATCTCTGTGTGCCAAGGAGCAAAGTTTCCATATACTGTATAGTACAGTATAGCATAGTTTAATATTTTCTAAATATTAATATAGTCTACTACTGACTGGACAATGACTATAGATATCTAAGTTATAGAAATTATCAATGATAAAGTGAAGGCTGGAAGGCAATGGCTTTGCAGATCTCCTGGCTCAGTTCCCTGGAGACCTGGCCCATGTTGCTTAGACACATCCCAAGGACAGAGAAAGTGTGCACTCAGATGCACCCACATCATCCTTTGGTGAACATCTGTGGCAAGGGCTTAACCATCTCATGGAGTCACCAGGTTTTCTGACAGGCTACAGAAGCAGCTGCTGTTCCAGGCATCCTTAAACCCCCGGGGTTGTTGCTTCTGTGGATGTTCTTTACCATTAGATTGGGTTATCTCATCAGTGATGACGTTGATTTGACCTGTGCTCACCGGCACTGAGTTCTTTGTCTCCCCAGTCTCATGAGGCAAAACTGCAGAGATGATGTGAACCAGAAACAAACAGCTCCCATGGTGGGATGCTGCCACGCTTCTTGCTTTTATGATGGATGAAATCTCATCTTTTTCCAAGTTCTGAAGACATTCTTCTCCTAATGATCAGCTGTCATTCTGTCTTTGTGAGGTAGGTAATGGAATTATTTTTAAAGCTTTCATTTAACAGTTTTGCTTTTTGTAAAAGAGACCCGCCTGAGGACTGTAAGCGTCTTTAGATAGGGAAATGACAACCGTCACTGACATTAAGAATCTTTCCTACCTGTCCTGTTAATCATATAAAATATAAATCCCTCTTGTGTGTGACAGCCATTTCAATTCTCCCTGTATGTTACAGAGAACACAGCTAGTAATCACAACTGGGAAGTATGCAGAGCTAGGTTCAGGCTATGTTTAAAGGCTTTTTAGCTGTGCTGTTTAAGAAAAACTGCTGCCTCTGGAGGCTAAAGGATCCTTGTTACTAGAGATGATCAAGAGGAGACCATTAGGCAGAATGTAATAGACGGAGTATGTCAGTCAGGGAACTGTACAAGCTGTCTTCAAAAAGCACTTCCTGCTCAAAGATCGTCTCCCATTAGCATAATCTTCCCTTAATCTGAATTTTCTGTTACACAAGACAGATCAGAAGATCGTCAATGCCATTTTAATTGCCATGTGCCTTTGCCAATAAGATAAGGCCCATCAGAGTCTGACTGCAGCCGAGCAAATGGGTTTGAAGTGCCACATAGGGATTTACAGGGACCTACCACCAACAAGGAGAAGGGGAGGAGAGCAGTCCCCTCCATGGATGCTTTGTATACCTGTATTCCTGTATACCTGTGTGTGAGAGAGACACCTGACTTCTCCTGTGCTCACCTGCATTGAGTTCTTTGTCTTTGTTTCATCTCAATGGTTTATGTTAGAAAGGTTTATGTTAGAAGGTTTCAGTACCACGAACTAGTTTTTAGCTAAATGTGCTATTTGTACTTAAATGACACAATCCATGTTTTCACATAAGTTTCTGCATGAGAAACTGATTAGACACTGCGATGGAATGAGTTAGGTCTCTTCCAAAACTCTTATGTTGAAGCCTGGCCTCCATGGCATTGTATTTTGAGATGGGGCCTTTAAGGGAATAATCAGTTAAATAAGTTTATAAGAGCCTAACTCTAATCCTGTACATGGTTGCCTTTTTTCTTTCTTCCTTCTCCCATTCCTGTCAGTGAAGTCACACTGACAAGTTATCTCTAACCTAGGAAATGGACCTTCTCCAGGAACCAAATCTGTTGGTCCTTTGATTTTGAACAGTTCAGCCTTGAGACTGAGAAATATATTTCTATTAGATACCCTACCTGTGGTATTTGGCTATGGCAGCCAGATGACACAGCCAGGAAAACATGAGAAAATACCAAAGACTCTAGATAATCCTTTCAAAAATGTACAGCATTTTAAAATATGATTGAGTGGATTCAGGGTCTGTGATGTACACCTGACCATGCATAGATCCCCCTCATCTCATTCCTGAGTTCTACCAGCATAAAGTACATAAATGTGATTTTAAAAACAATAATATTGGAAACCTAAGTAGGTACAACAGAACACTGGGGATTTCTGCAGAGAAAAGATGAATTCTAGTCTACGAATAACTAGAGTGGAGCCAATCATGGACCAAAACAGAGAATAAAGCAGTGCAGGAATGGGTGCTGTTGGAATGAATCATCAGGGGGCTCTAAACAGGCTCCAGACTTGAACTCTAGGTAGAAAGTCAAGAACGGAGAAATCACTGATATCAGACACTTAAGGAGAAGTCTCTTAATGAACCATCTGATTGACCCAACCACCCTTTCCTAGAGACAGCTCTTGGGATTATTTGCCTTTATCCAGAGAATATCACATAATTTAACTCTATGAAAGTCAAAGTTTGCGAGAATAAGTTAGCTTAATTATGAACTCCAAAAATTGCTAGGATAGCACAGCTTCTGAGTGCTGGAACTGGCTGTCAGGTGAAGACTGCTCTTCTTTCACAGGCTGGAGGAGAAAGGAAGGTGAGGTGAGGTAGACTCACCTTGTACAGTTAGAAAGATCAATGCAAAGTATGTAAGATAAAAGTAGGAACTTCATCCAGGCAGCACAACAAAGAAAGAAAAGGTAAATGAAAAGAAACATTTAAAGATAATGAAGAAAAATGTGTTATTTATGTAAGAACTCAAAAAATCTCTTTTTACCAAAAGTTTTTGATAGACCAAACATCTAAGAATACCATGTAGCAAATACACATAATTCTGGTTTAGACATGAGATTTTCCCCAAAAGACCTCATGTATGGAAATCTCAGTCTCTAGCTGATAAACTTACAGAGGAATGTCTGGATCGTGACTTCATTAACTTTATGAATGGATTAATCCATTAACAGGGTCATAACTGAATGGCTCATTGGGAAGTACTGCCCAGTTGAAGGAACTGGATGACTTTGAAGCTTATATCTCTTCCTTAGGCCCTTCCTCTATCCTGTCTCTGTTTTCTCTATGAGGTGAGACACTTTGTTTCATACACCCCACCATGATCTCTTGCCTCACTATAAAGGGCCTCCCCCAAAACAGTCAAGTGATCATTGATGGAAATTTTGGAAGCTGTGACCCAAAATAAATCTACACTTTCCGCTGATTTGTTTACATATTTTATAAGTGATAAGAACCCAACTCTTGTATGCATAGGCTTTAACGGAAGGCATGATTTCAAGAAACAGTGACAGTACTCCAGAAATGAGTGTAAATATAAGCAAAATTAAAACTGTACATCACACTCAAGCTTCAGTGCATCTGAGTGGGAAAGCTATCACTCAGCAAGCACCATTAGATGATTACTTGAGCATATTTAAAGGACAGATGTTGTTACAAATATTATGTGTATGAGTATATTCTTTTTTTCATAGTCAAGAGAAAAAGAAACAAAAAGTACCAGGCAAGCATGAAATGGTAGCACAAATTTTTAAGAACATAAATCAAATTAAAATGTGGGTAATTTCAGGTATTGAATGAATCCAAAGGAAAAGTACTCCTTCAGGATATGTTGTTTGGACCTCTTTCCTTCAATGTCATCATGTCAATGACAAATACCGATTTCTCTCCTTTTTGGTCCAAATATGATAGCTGATATTATAAAGAATAATAGTGGTATAGTCAAATACTTAAAATTTCTTATTGGTTCTCCTGTGTAAAACCAATTTATGGATAACAATTATAAAGCATTAAATTACAGTAACAGAATATACTTGCATTTTAATTCTTTGGGTTGTTCTTCTTGTTGTTCTTGTTGTTAAGTCTCCCTCCATAACCCAGGCTATCCTGGAATTCACTGTGTAGTAGAAGATAGCCTTAGACTCACAGCAGTTCTTGTGTTTCCACCTCCTGTGGTCTGGAGTACAAGTGTTAGCTACCACAACCCATTGACTGGCAAATCTTGAAAGAAAAGGTAGTTTTACAATTGCTTAAATTGACTTTAGAAAGCTATAAATGGATGAGAAATGGAGAGTGGTAAGTTTTGCCACACGTTGATGGGATTAAGAAAAAAATATGAACTAAAGTGTAATAGTTAAACTAACCGAATAGATGAATAAATGAAGAAATATATATTTGAAGTACTGACGAGTCAGCATGAGAACAATCAGAAAAGATTTTAAATAATTACTGGTAGAGAACAAGCTTAGGGAGAAAAAATCATATTATTCTTTCATTAATTCGCTGCATTGTTTAAATTTTTATCAAGTAATGAGTACGTTTTGTAATTACGATAATAGTATTAAAATTAAATAGTTCTATTCAAAGAGGAACAGGGCATTTATTGAGTCCCTGAGACTCAGCATTATATACACACCATCTTGACTGGCTCGCCATAAAATAGGTAAGATGTGGTTATTGTCCTCTCTGAGCTTGTACCTCAATGGCAACACAAATGTACTAGACAGATCAGTTGATAAGTGCATGAGTCAGTGTTTAGCTCC
This sequence comes from Arvicanthis niloticus, assembly GCF_011762505.2. Lineage (NCBI taxonomy): Eukaryota > Metazoa > Chordata > Mammalia > Rodentia > Muridae > Arvicanthis > Arvicanthis niloticus. The sequence goes on along the minus strand of NC_047668.1, from coordinate 46,888,057 downwards.
ACTAGTAGCACCGACTCTCTCTCTGCTTTGACAGGCTTTCTCTCCAAAGTAGAGAATGCCACAAAGACTGATGTTCTGAGGCTAAGGGATTTAGGTCCCAACCTAAGCCTATGATCTAAGTCTTCGAGTACTTCTTATTTCATCTCAATTCTCTTCTTGCTTGAAAAGAATGGACTTGAAAACACACACACACACACACACACACACACACACACACACACACACATGTATTTTAGAATGCAATGTCTCAGGCCCACATGTACCACATCACATGGAAAAATATATTCATTTAAGTTATAGTTACTTGTTTTGCAGCATTAAGTCGCCTGCTTAACATCAGTGAGCCATTTCTTCACTAAGAATAAGGTGTCAGTAAATAAACTCTAATTTTGCCATTATTTTCATCTTGCGTCTTTTGTGTGGCCAGTTGGGGGCATTGCTTCCCTTGGCATTGGTCATCCAATAGCTGGTAATTGCACAATGCCTGGCATCAGAAAGAAGGATGAGAGAGGTTGTTCCACAGGTTCTAACTCAACAGGAAAGCATCCCGTCTTGGCTAATAGGATTGTAACATGAACTATACATTTAACTTCTTGATTGAGCACAAAGATCATGCTTCCCAGAAATGGATGATTTCACAGTTCCGTGAAGCTAAAATAAAGTAATGCAATAACTGGTCTCCATAACAGCAATCTTTTCTGATAAATGAAAAACCTTCAGTGATAATACTCTAATGGTGCCCAAGGTCCCAAGGACTTAAGGGGGTCTGGGCTGCTTGCCCTAAGTATGAGAGCATATGTCCCTGTGAGTTCAACCTCCCGTCTAACTGTATTTTCTCATAAATTCCAAGTTTGGCCTTGTGTGTTAATGCTTCAACCTACATTTCTTAGGAAAAACTTAACTTTGCTTTTCTGATCTCTTAAGCTCAGGATAGAAGTGAGGAGAAGGGAACATTATGGGCAGATGCCTCTTACAACAACTCAAACAAAGGCAGGAAGATAGCATCTGGTCCCTTGCTATACTAATCAATGAGAGTGGAGAAGACAGGTGTGGTAGGTCTTCATCACACTGTCACATGAACCAAGTTGATGATGGGCGCAGTTTTGTAGGTTGGTATCAAAGCTTCCAAAGATGTGGCAGATGAGACGGAAGGCTAAAAGGCTGCTTGGGTAATGTGGCTATGTTCTTACCATACAGTAGACTCTTGCCCATAGTCAGAGTATTTCATTAGCATTTTCTCTGGCAGTAAGATGAACAGGAGTTTTCTAAGATCTTTGGTGTCAAGGTCTAAACTGTCTAAAAGTTTCATAGGCAATCTCAGAGTCAACATACAGAAAATGTTTACTGACTCATATATGCACAAGATCCCAGAAACTGAAGGTCTCTCTGACATCATCTAAGCATACTGACTCATTTTAAAGAATGATTCAATAAGTTGAAAGGGGTGATATGATTTGTCCTAGTCTATAGATAGTGCATAAACTAGGGAAGATCATGATATAGTCACTGTTCATTTTTTCACTTACATAATAAATGCTTATTGAGGACCAACTTATCCCTAGTCATAACATTAGGCTGTGACAAAATGGATATGAGGATGAAAACACTTCTGCCTTCTGAGGACATTCATTCTAGAGGGGACATTAACATATGTCAGTCCCAAGGAAACATGAAAAGATATGACAGGAATCTTGGCCAAGGAGAGGAGACCAGAGAACTATTACTCTACTGAGAGATTGGAGACACCTCAGAATGGACATTCTTTTTGAGTAGAGTCTTGAAAAAAAGACTGGAGCAATAAAGCATTCCATGTGGAAGACTCCATTAAGTATCTTCTGAGTCAAATCAATTTAAAGCTCAAGTGAGGTTCTATTGTTGCTAGATTCTAAAATCTCCGGAATAAAAAAGTACCTCTACATAGAAAACTTAGAAGAGAGCCAGACTGATGTTTCAAAGACACCCCATTGCCAAGAATGAAAAGAGATCTTGAAACGAATGAGAAGAGGTTATTTTGGGGGCCCTAGCAAGAATCTTACCAATAGACTCCAACTTTCCCTAAGACATTTGAAACTACAACCACTTGAGGATATAAAAGAGATAAGTACCCTGCAGGGGTCAGACCCCAGTGATGGACAATCTGTCAGTAAGTACCCAGAACAGTTTAGTACTCAACAAGTCAATTGGGAGTATTCTGAAACCTTCCCTCCTGACTCCCAGTGGAAGACATTTCAATTTATAAAAAAAGACTATCTCTGCATTAACATGTAAAGTCCACTATCAACTCTTTCTCTAGAACATTGGAAGGAGTTTTTATTTTGGCTTGCTTTTTGTGAAGTTAACAAGTTGTGGTCAAGGGTGGTTTTAGTGTAAACAGACTGGCCTAGGCCACTTGCTAGTTGTGTGAACAAATTATAGAACCCCTTCCATGTGTCGGGCATAATAATACCTATCTGATACAGGTTTTGAAATACCTTAACTATATGTTCATTTATATAATATTCATTCTTATATTGCTTATTTATACCATTTGCTTAATGTTTTGTTTCTAGTACTGTCATTATTTTTAAGTTAATGTATCATTGCTGCCAAAGTCCTGCAAGGAGAACTTGTCTTTGTCTTTAGCATTCAGCTGTCGTTAAGTAGATTGGCTGGCCATTGTTTAGTAGCATCTCTTCTCTCATCCACTACTTACTACAATGTTATAAGCCATGTGGCAGAATCAGACACAGTTTCCACACCAAGGAATCTATAGTAAGATCATGTGTACTTATTACTATTTTTTCACCCTTAAAAATAATATAAGTGTGTCAGTTTTCCATTGCTGTTAGAACATAGCCAAAATAAACTGCTTTTAGAGAAGAGGGGTTTGCTTTTGCTCATGGTTTCAGAGATTCTGTGTGTGGCTCACTGGTTCTGTAGCCTTTGGACCTGGGCTTAGAGTGTGGGATCAATGAAATTGCTCATTTGGTGCTTTGCAAGAAGCAAAATATGAAAGATCAAGGGTCCAGGGTTCTAATATTTCCTAAACAACCTACCTTTTCTCACCAGTCTCTACCTCCTGAATGTTTACAACTGTCCAACAATGCTATCAGCTGGGACCAAGCCTTTAACACACAGCCTTTCAAGGGAGTATTTAAGATCCAAACATAATGAATATGGAAATATGGATTTAAGTGCTTTAATTCTGTCTTTAATACAGCTTTCCCCTTCTCATTTGTCTTGATTAAGTTCTGTCCACCCAGTACAGCTGCTGGATGTTGAGAGTCTGGATCCAATCAGTAGGGCAAATCCACACAGCAATTGGAAAAAGGAAAACAGTTTTATATGAGGAGTCGGTAACCAATAGAGTTTTGAGAAACTGGCTAATATGTAAAAAGAACAAATAAGGACAATATACAAATGTTTGCTGAGAATGGGAGAGACAATTTGGTGGTTTGGTGCACTGTCTGTTCTCTCCTAGGACTCAGGTTTGATTTCCAGTATCTCAAAATTACCTGTAACTTTAGTCCCAGGGGATTGTGATACCCTCTTCTGGCCTTCTCAGGCACTGCATATATGTACACAGACATACATGTAGGCCAAACATTGTTACACATAACAAAGTAAACAAATCTTTAAAAAGTTACTGAGTGATGTATGCACTAAGATACCAGAATTTAAAGAAACCTATGACATAATCATATATTGTTGGCATAGCAAACACAAGGAGCTCTCGCACTTAGTACTAAGATAGCATATTCAAGCCAAAGGTTCCCAGGGGCTGGGATGCAGCTTTGTTGAAGAGTCAACAAGTGCAAGTACCAGTGACGCTCTGGAAATGTATCCTGTACGATGCCAGGAAGAACTGTGCATGGAGATGGCTTCACCTAAGAGCCCTTAGTATGAGGCCATTTGTGGCTGGGGGTGCCACAGGATGCCAAGCCTTGATGCATCTGGCCCTCTTGCCCTACAGAAGCCATGCATGCTTAGCAGACTGCAGAGAACTTGTTTCAGTGTATACAACCCTTCTCTGGCCCTAATATGGGCTTAGGCTGCTATTTCTAGTTTATAGCTTTTATTATGCTTGTGTTTAGGTAAATTGCTTTGGGTGATGCTGCTATTCATTCTTGCGGCCATATTTTCTGGTATTTTGTCTGGATTTTCATTTGTTTAATCAGCTAACATCCACTGGCTGCCTATTTTGAGGCAGGTATGAAAGTTCCCTCCCAATCTGCTGAGTTCCTGTGCTGGTTTAATTTCTTTGGTCCTTGATAATCCCCCTGGGCCTTTTCTAAACCTCAGATGCTCAACTTCTTCCTTTTTTAAAAACATTACTTCCATATTACCATGGGAGGTGAAGATTTTCCTTCTCTATCTTCTACTTAAGCCACAAAACTGCGCTAAAGAATTGTTACATACTGCAGTTTTACATTTTATTGTGTTTAAGTCCATCTAGATTTATCTTCCTATGGGAAAGGTGTACATTGGTTCGAGTAAATCACATGTGTCTCAACCAGTGTACACTTTTCTATTGCTAACACGAGATTTCTGGAAATGAGAAAGAGATGTGTCACCCCAAATTAAAAAAAAAAGAAGAACCAAGAACTATAACTGGGTTTCTAGTGCTGAGGCACAATGTTTCTATACAGTTCTCAAGTTAAAGTGGGTGCTGGGAGCCAGAAGTGGTCCAACGTTCAAGGAGAGGACCGAGGCTGTAAGTTCTACGGCTGGTAAGCAAGGTGCAGAAAAGATACGTAACCGTGGCCAAAATGGACAGATGTTGGTCACTGGAGAGAATAAACCTTCCTCTGCAGCAGAAAGAAACAGAAAATCTAACATTCAGAAAACACCTTAAAGTAACCTTATCCCTGTACATTTTCTAACACTGCCTGGATTGTGTGAACTGTGTGAATGTGTGTAGGTGTTTGCTGAACAGCAAAATTCCAGCACTCCATTCTCTCATTTTTTTTCAGTTTCTAACTGTTTATCTTGGGGAGACAGGTGTCTCTCCTTTTATTCACAGCAGCAGCAGCACAAATTTCCAAGTCACATCTGGTTGACATTCACGAGCAGCACATTTGCCTCCTGTTCTTGTGGTGTCAGAGGGTTATAGAGTCCTCACTACCCTGGGGTGAGGCTGCATCCCAAGTCAGTGGGCATAGCAGCGTGGATAAATATTCGGGTGTTCCTAATTCCCTGAGCATCTCTGAGACAGGCATGGACGTTTGTGGTAATTAAAACGGCGTGAAATGTGCCGTGTCAGGAAACACAGCTATTTTTCCCCTTCTGCCAACCATAATGCTATTTATAGCACCATGCTTCACCACTTATTTGCTGGGCAACGACACCAAGAAACTGATATTAAGTAAGGAAGCCAATTTACTCCACAAAAAAACATCTATTATCTTTATCACCAACAGAGACTGAAAAATAATCAATTAGAACGCAGCGCTGGGGAGTGACTAATTGAATTGCTAAACGTACGATATTGGAGAAGTTGCTCTGGGGACCTAAATATCAATCTAGGTAACGGGCTAGAACTGGTCCATGAAAGCTGAACATTGCTATCACTAAGCACATCAGAATCCCATTCATCAATATGCTTAACCTACAGATCAAAAGTCTTCATCGTGAAGCTACTGCATTTCAACGTGACCTTACTGCAGGACAATAGTTGCCCATTCAGAAAGCGTGCACTCGTTACAACACATTCATTCCAAAATATGCTGGTATCTGACTATTAACCAGATACACCTCTAATGACTTCAACCTGAGTACACATCTTTTTAATACCTTTAAGTCCAACAAGTTAGATCTTTCTTATGGAAGGAACTTGAGACTTATGCTATATAGTTCACTGAGAGAACCAACAGAAAGCACAGGACTTTCCACCCTCTCTTGTCTGTCTGTTCCCCGCCCCCAAATCTATCCCTTTACATTTCTCTGTGTGTATGTGTGTGATGTATGCATGTACATATATGTGGATATAGTTACTTGTACATGTGCAGAGGGCAGAAGAGAACATTAGATGCCCTGTTCTATTGCCCCCTGATTTATTTCTTTAAGATAGACTCTTTCACTGAACCTGGAGCTAGGCTGGTGGCCAGCAAGCCACAGTGATCATCTTGCTTCTGCCCTCCACAGGTGCAAAAGTACCTTCAGCTTCTCTCCACGCCCAAGCACAGTATTCTTTTCCACCTCTTCTCTTGTTCATTCTTTCATTCTGCTTGCTAAATAAGTGGTCTGTCTTGGGACCGCTTGAACCTCTTAAGAAGTACAGGGGTATAAGAGATCAGTCCTCCCCCTAAGGATCTCTCACTGTACTGGAAACGATGAGCTTTGAGATGGGTCATTTCAGCACAAGTGAATGGCTCGGTCAAGGATAGATGTTAAGGCTGGACACTCCATTGGCATTTGGGAGTAGTCTGGCTTAGACTTAATTAACTGAAGAACCATGGGAGAATAGCATTGCAAACAAGGATGAAGAGTTGAAACAGGCTTGGACATCGGGGAGATCTATGATGCGCTGTGTGAAGAACCAGAGGAGAGATGTAGACAACTTGAGAAACAGGCAGAGTTTTGTTAGCTGTGTTCCAAGACTTGACCTTCCTTCTGGGAACATTAGGAAGCTCTTGAAATATTTAATCAGAGGAGCATCCTGGTAAGGTTATTATAGGAAGGTCATTCCGGCCCTAGTGGGAACCATAGTGGGAGTGAGGAGGGAGAGGCAGAAAACATTGTGAAGAGGCGAGAAGAGACTACAAGGACACCAAGAACATAAATGTAGCAGCACTGAGCAGAATGGCTGGAAGTAGAATAGAAGATACAAAGGTAGGCAGAGAACTGAGAACAGCGTGGCTGATTGAGGTGGATGGTACTATGTCTGATTTTAGGTTGAGTGAAGAGCTGCTTGTGTTGTAGAGCCATCAACTATGATTAAAGACTAAAAGAGAAGAATCAGCCTAAAAGGAGGGTTCAGCCTAGAACCCATCACATGTATGTAATCTGTAACTGTGGCAATAGCCACAGGAAACACAAAGGAGATAAGGATGCATCAGAGTCTTGAGATTCTGACAGATGGGACCCAGATGTGGCTTTCCTGTAGCCCTCAGAATGGATGCAAGTACCATCCCTGCTCCCAGATGGTCAACTCCTATATAGACCCTGTGCTTGGCAGTGAGTGGATAGAGAAGAGGATTCCTTCCTACACTGACTCTGAGCTACTTAGATTGCAGACACAGACCTACAAAGACCTACACAGACCTACACATGGGAATGGCTAGCTCAGCTCCTCTCACTAATCTGGATGGAGCTGCTGGTTGCTCATTCCTCACTCCACTTCCATTCTAAGAATAAAGACACCCTTGGTGTTAGAGGTGCAGCTCGGTGGTAGAATGTCCGTCTTGTGAGCACAAGGCTCTGGGTTCATTCCCCGCAACACTACCAGCAAAAATCCAAGAACTAGCCAAAGAGAAATATCCTAAAATAAACACACCCTTGTCACAAGGATTGTGCAGACAGAACAAAATGTACCATCTCAAGTGTCTGGTTACTTTCTATAGTTTTGATCACTGGGGCTCTAAGTTTAGAATTTATAGGGCTCAGAGAAATACCTACTATCTTTTGGACTACTCCAAGTATATTCCTCTTCATCATCCCTTCTTCAGTATCCAGGCCTGACCTGTTCTGGGACCACATGGGAACTCTCCCAGGGCACCCATAGTTGACACCCCAGCCTCAATTGCCTCCTCACCAAGTACCAGTCCTTTTGAATATCTGGGCAAAGTGACCTTCAACATACAACACTGTTTCAGTGCTCACACTGAGACCACTGTGCTTCACATCTATAGACATTCACACCTGGAACCCAAAAGGAAGCCCCGTCTGCCTCAAAGCAAGAATTTACATGAGGTTGGTCTTGGTTTTTATTTTATTAGGATTTTCTTTCCATCCTCCTGGAAGCACTGGAAAAACACGCCCATTCAAAGATGACTCTGGGTCTGGGGTCCCACCATCTCCAATTTCATTGTGTGTTTTTCCTGAGAAAGATTTAAAGTTCTCACCCTCTCACATCAAGAAAGCACACTTTGTAAACGGGGGTGGAGGGGGGGGGTGGTAGGAGCAAGCTCTGAGTCCAGTTTCAGTGTTTCGTGTTTCTTCTTGTGAAACTGAGAATAAGAAAAAGGGCAAACTTGAGCATTAAGTCATGAAATAAATTAGGCTGAGAGGTGGAAATGTGAGGGCTTCCACTAGATCTGGCTAGGCAGGCACATTTATTCATGATACTCCCCTTAGACCGGCGCACAAAAGTAGAGCCAGGGAGAACACATATATGAGACAGGCTTTGTACTCAGAGATGTTCCAGGGTGCTGTTGATTGTGGAACCCAAAAAAGAAGTGAGAAACATTGTGGGGAAGAAAATGCTGCAATATTTTCAAGTAAAGAAAGCAAAGTGAATATGGGTATATACGCTGGTGGTAGAACTCTTGCCTAAAATGTACAAGGCCCTGTGTCAAATCCTCAGAAGATTAAAAATGTATTCTCTATGAAATTTCTGAACTACATACCATTTGAGATAAAAGACTTTAGGGACACTCAGTAAAACATTAACAGCTGATGTCTGGGGTTGATAACATGATGACTTCCAAGTCTACAAAGAAAAAAAGGGACTATGAAAAAAAAAAGATTCATATTCCACAGAACTTCGGTTATTAGAAAAATTTGATTTAAAAGTGAATTACTAAAAATAAAATATGTATAATTGTATTTTAAGGACAACCAGTTCCCCTTGATTTCAGCAAGGTGGAAGACTTCGTGATAGTTTCAGCACCATACAGGAGTCCCATGAGTTCCTGCTTGTTATCATAGACGGAGCCCAGTCATCAGAGGAAGGTGTGAGTACTCAGCTTCCGCCCACTCTAATTCTTAGAAGCTACAACACTCATCAGGAACACAAGGCAACAGTCATGAGATCCAAGCAGCCCAGCATTCCACGTACAACCCCACTGCAGGGCTATAAAGGGGTGAAGAGGTTTGGTTGAAATACAAACTGTAACAAGAGTGAGAAAGAGCATGTTCTCACTGTCAGCGCCCAGCCTAGTGCAGAAGAGAGCACATCTGCCTACTTGATGGCTTGTATTTAGAGGATTTCCTGGTCTGCCCACACATAATGCTGCACACCTAATGTTAGTGTTCAATGGAACTCGGTGGACATTTCTCTCTCTCTCTCTCTCCCTCTCTCTGTCTCTCTCCCTCTCTCTGTCTCTCTCTCTCTCTCTCTCTCTGTCTCTCTCTCTCTCTCTGTCTCTCTCTCTCTCTCTCTCTCTCTCTTTCTCTCTCTCTCTGTACAGGTAGAGGCCAGAGGATGATCTTGAATGTCATGCCTCAGAATGAAGCACCTCTCTCTCTCTCTCTGTCTCTCTCTCTGTCTCTCTCTCTGTCTGTCTCTGTCTCTGTCTCTGTCTCTGTCTCTGTCTCTCTCTCTCTCTCTCTCTCTCTCTCTCTCTCTCTCTCTCTCTCTGTACAGGTAGAGGCCAGAGGATGATCTTGAATGTCATGCCTCAGAATGAAGCACCTTGCCATTTGAATCAGGGTGTCTCACTGGTCTGAAGATCACTGAGCAGGCTGACTTGAAGGCTAGCAATTCTCAGGTAGTCACATATTTTTAGTTTCTCAGAATTAAGATTATGAGCGCAAGCCACCTGTAGTCAGTGGGCTCTTGGGATTAAACTCAGGTCTTCTTGATTGCACAGACACTTTACTAACTGAGTTTTATTGTAAGAGAAACTGGTTATAATGACAGGCAGGATTGGAGGAGGAAAGCCCAAGGCTGATGTTGAGGCATGGGAAGAGATGCTAAGACATCAGCAGAAATGAGTGTGAAATGAGTTGTGAGGTGCTATATGGCGAGAATGGATGGGGATAGAGTGGGCCTGCCAGCTGGGCAGAAGCAGGGGAGGGTGGGCATAGGTACCAAGTAGACCCACCTGACCTTTTGAATCTGAGCTATTGTGTATACCAAGTATTGCTTTCCAATTTCACAAGACTCACGTTTTGCTGTGTGTCTGGAGTCAATGAGGACATGTGGATGCAAGAGGAAAACTTGCAGGGCAAAGTCATTGCCAAACAGGTGAGTTTCCTCAGGAAATCATCAAGGGGTCTCTTTCAATTTCCACTCCCACCCGTCTTTCACCTGAGTTCCTGTCACACGCTGCAAGAGCTTTGGCAGAGGGATCTCATACAGCTTTGATCTTTTTATGAGGCGGTGTGTCTGGACTTGTGGCAACCGCCTCCTCCTTTCCCGAGCTCCTACCTCATGTTCCAGCTACTCTGCCTTCTCCTTGGGAACCCATCCCGTGCCACCTATATATGACCTCTGACCCAGATGTTCTTTCAAGGCCCAAGCAAACTTGACATCTCACTAAACAAAATTAGCTCTGCCTATGTATAGCCACTATTTTAAGGCATGTATCTATTCCATTTTCACCCCCTCTTTGCCACTTATTCTGAAATTTGCTGCTACCCCACTGATGTCATGCTTTAAAGAAAGACAAATGGAAGTATCAGTTCCAGGACTAGGACTGATTGCTTAGAATTCTGCTAACAGTTCAAGAGTCTTGGGCCTGCATCTTGACCATATAAGATCATAAGGATGGTTTTCTCATGCTTAACCAGAAGATGTTTCTTCCCACTAGAGACCACAGGTGAGATGGTGTGCTTCTTCCATTACAGACATCTTGCTTAGAGTTGATACTGCCATTTCCAGAAGAATGGAGAAAAAAAGCAAAGAAAGCCCTTTCACAATTTTATGTCTTTCTGGGATGGCCAGAAGCTATTTCTCAGCAGTTGGCAGTTGGGAAATTTGAAGGGATATTTTCATTGTCAAAATAATTGGATTAGAGGGGTATTACTATTGTTTAATGTATAGAGATCGAGAAAGTGATATGAAATTCATGGGATTACTTCCACAACAAAGAATTACCCATTTTTAACAACCCCCTGGCCACTTAGGGAAGGCAGAAATCTATTTGTTATCTGAGTCTCCAGTCCAACTGTAGTTTACGTATATATTTATTCACTTTGTTTATGGTTTTAATATGTAGGGAATTGTCCTGTGTTTAAATAAAAGAAAGAGTGTCTTTGCCTTTGAAATTCTTCCAAGATCTGCTCACCTCTTCAGATAATCACATCACCAGTGGTAATCCCACTAATGGGGCTCTAGCTGCCAACAAAACAGAGTTTTATTAGTCTGCGTTTATACTTGTCACACGATGATTGTGTCTCGAGCTCAGAGTGTGATGGCTTTATTGTGTGCTCTAGTGCAATTGTAAGCTGTATTTACATATTAATGTGTACATAGCTTTCTACTATAAATGTCCTGACTTTCACTTTCCCACTGTACTATTCTTGATCATGATGTATCTTTATAATTATAGGAGTAGTCGATGAATTATCTATAAATGCAGTCAGAACAATAAAGGGGATACTACAAATTAAGACGAAAAGGGACAAAAGAAAAGAAACAGTGTGGAGTTCATTGATGAACAATGGGAAAAACACCATTCCAACATAGAATTTGGCAACAAAAAGTGGGAATTTTAAAAATATACAACTTTAAATGGAAGTTTGGTTCAATTTGTAGAATGAGTCAAAAAATAATAGTAAGATTGAAAATATTCTACATTCCTGGTTTGTATTTGAAAACTTTTCAGTAAAACCACATTCTATTTACTTTGGAAAAACAACTATGTACCCTCAAACTGTGGGTCAAAAGGAGGTGACCTAATCTTCAGAGGAATATTGACTAAGCCAAGAAGTCTTCAGCTGTTCAATCTGAAAGTGGTGGAAACTGAATTTTGTCAAGGGAGGGCTGCCTCTTCTATGGTAGTGAATCTGGTAATGAAGAGTTACAGAAATTTAGAGAAACTCTGAGAGCTAATGGGGTTGGGTGGGAGGTGGCAGAGATATGACAAATGAGTGCCTTACCCTACGAAAATTGACATTCAAGACACACTTGATCTCTTTAATTCCCCCTGAAGCACCCCTGTTGCACATACACAGTCCCAAAAAAACTTAGAGAGGAGTGGAGCTCTACATGGCTACAATAGATAGCTAGTTACATTGTATTTTTCACTCACTAGCCATATGAAAGGATCCATAACTCTGGTGGAATACCTGTTTTACACTATGATCTTTAAAGACATATAAATCTGTCAGTATAACTTTTATATACATTTAGCAAATGCAAGTGTATGCATCTTGAAACATAAAAACCAGAGGCCCTTTTTCTCTTGGCTTAAGATGAAGAAGACTCTTGGAAGAATCAATAATGTGGGTAGCAATCTCACCCCAAGCTATTCTAGGAGTACTCTGTGTTTGCAGGAATGAATATGGTCCTGATGGTGATTGTGATCATAATACCTAGAATTTATAAGATGTATTGTTATCCTGTCTCATTTGAACCTTGTTAGTGTCTTTGGAGAGAAAGGTTGGAATGTTTCCCACCCCCATCTTATGGAGAAAGAAACCATGAACCTACAGATAGAGTTCATGAATTTTGGCCACAATTGAGAGGGCTTGATGCCAACTATTTCTTTTGAATTTAAGGGTGTGGTTGTTTACTCTACAACCTGCTACCTCTTGCCCAAAGCTAAGAATGCCAGGTATATTATTTGCATATCTGTCACTATCTCTGAACACATTTGTTGTCTGGTTATTAATGACTTCTGTCAGAGAAAAACATAGTATTTCTTAGCTTCTTACAGAGATGTGATTTGGCCTAAGGTAGTCTCTTGTCTTAGTGCTTAGTGTTTACCATGCCAACATAAATTAGAATGCTCCAATCCATACATACTTTAGACACTCTTCTGGGTTTTGCTTTCAAACTCATTCCATCTAGTCTCCAGTAGGAATGCTGTCACCCCTGCTTGCTCTTGCAGTGAATTATGTTTCTAAATAGTTGCATCTCTTGAGACTCTATGCTCAATACAAATCACTAAGACCATCAGCCCCATCACCCTCATTTTTTTGTATGCTTTCATTCTAGCTCTTTGGATGACAAAAGGCATGTCTGGCATCAGAGGTGATGCATTCAGACCTTGGCTTAATTCTTCAGCAGGTGAGTGGGGCTTTTGGGCCCTTTTCCTCAGTACACGAGTTCTCTCACTGTAAAAGAGTTGGTGATCTTTCAGCTTCCCACTTCCCAGATTGATCATCTTTGGCCTACTCCATAGAGTTAGACTTTCAATTAATGTCTCAGAAGGTTCTAATAGGAGTGTCTAACTACAACCTAGACATAACTTGCACCCCAGGATAGATATGAATGTGGCCCAACACAAAATTATAAAGTAACTTAAAACATTAGATTTTTATTTTATTTTTTTGCGATTTTTTAAAAAAACTCTACATTGTACGTCTCTCAAGCATGTACTTTGTACATGACAGTACCATGTCACAATGTTAAAAGTTTGATATATCCTCTAAAGTAATGGAGGTGACCATGTGAGTCCCTTGGATTTCTTACCTTATTTTGGTCTCACATTTCACTTTTCCCTTCATCATATGGCAATGCCATCACATGCTTATGAACACTGTGAGAGCAGCTTCTGATTTAGGGGCAAGGTGCCTAGATTCTACATTTAGCAGAGAGCTGGTGGTGATTTTCACTCTCCCCTAAGCCCCTCCTCCTCTGTGCCCTTTCCCACACATATCTCTCACTATTATCCCATGCACATGCTATTTCCACAGTGTTCATACTTGGATAATATTTTCTTTAACTGTGGTACCATAGAGCTGGTAACACAATATTATAAAACCTAGCTTTCTCTTTTCATGGAAAGACATGTAAAGGTCAGATGGGGTCCCCAAGACTGGCTTAGGCAATGATGTCCCTGCTGCCATGGGAAGCTTCTCTGGACCAGACAAGACTTACGCTGTAAAAATGAAGCAGCCAACCTCTGAGCATATGAAATTTATTTTTTATTTGGAGATGTGCTTTCTTTTATCAAAACAAATGGAATTAATGAATATGTCACTGAGTAATTAAACCAAGATTCTTAAATAAACATGTCAACAACAATAATGGAAGATTTTGAAGGGACATTGAAATAACTATTATTGTCTATTTTATTTGACCACATAACTTAGGAGCTTATTTTGAGCCCAGTAAAAGAGTTAGAAATACAAAACCCAAAGGAATTTTGGGGTCTTTTGTCTCTAGTTTATTTCTGGTTAAGAAACACTTTTGTGGGATACTTTGTGGCCATGTCTTTTTATAAACAAATAAGGAAAGGATGGTTGCATAACTTGAAAGTGGGAATGCTGGTCCTACTGAAGGGATGACTTGAGTTCACTTCAGTCAGTTTAAGAGTTTGGATGAAGATCCTATGAAAATGTTCTCAAGGTAAAGAATCTACGGGACACACACACACACAGAGGAGGGAGAGAGAGAAAGAAAGGGAGAGGGATGGGAAGAGGGAGAGGAAAAGGGAAGGGGAGGGGAGGGGAGAGGGAGAGGAAGGGGAGGGGAGGGGAGGGAGGGAGGGAGGGAGGGAGGGAGGGAGGGAGAGAGAGAGAGAGAGAGAGAGAGAGAGAGCATTTATTTTTGTAACTCACTTCCATGAGCATAAAGGCTTAAAAGTCCTATAATCCGCTATCTCCTTGAGAGTCAGGAAAACCATTGTCACAATTCAGTCTGAGTGTGACAGCCTGAGAACAAGTTGCTGCTGGTATGTGAGCCAATCTGAGTCCATTAGCCCAAGAACCTGAGGCCAGGAGAACATGGAATTGTCAGTTCAAGCAGAAATGAACAACCTCTTCTCTTTTGTTCTTGTTGGGCTCGTGGTGCGTTGGAAGACACCTACCCACATGGTAAGGATTGTTTCCTCGGATGTCTTCTCTCATGGTGAGGGTCCTTTCCTCAGATGTCTTCTCTCATGGTGAGGGTCCTTTCCTCAGATGTCTTCTCTCATGGTGAGGGTCCTTTCCTCAGATGTCTACTCTCATGGTGAGGGTCCTTTCCTCAGATGTCTACTCTCATAGTGAGGGTCCTTTCCTTAGATGTCTACTCTCATGGTGAGGGTCCTTTCCTCAGATGTCTACTCTCATGGTGAGGGTCCTTTCCTCAGATGCCTACTCTCATGGTGAGGGTCCTTTCCTCAGATGTCTTCTCTCATGGTGAGGGTCCTTTCCTCAGATGCCTACTCTCATGGTGAGGGTCCTTTCCTTAGTCTGTGGATCTGAGTGCTAATCTCCTCCAAAGATAACTCTCACAGACTTATCCCAAGAGAAGGTGTTATTAGCTTTCCAGTCAACCCTAAATCTGTCAACACAAAACTGAACTCTCCAGGGTTTCATTGCTGATTTGAGAGACCAGATACCATAAAACAAAACAAAACAAAACAAAACAAAACAAAACAAAACAAAACACATTAAATTGGTATCAGTAGTGAGAAGTCTTGGCACATGTCCCTTGCTCTTTTAATAGCAGTGTGATGGTGAGCTCAATCATAATTTGAGCCACAATGTTCTTAACTAAGGACTTGTACCTCATGGACTTATATTGTGTATAAACAGAAAATAGTAGAATGTAAAGCATCTAGGACAGCACGCCTGCATACTTTAGGCATTCCAAGTATTGATTATATTATTTCAATTACTACTTAATCTTTGTCATCATTGCCCACATCCTTGTGACTGGGGGCCTGGCTCAAAGATGATCTCCTCTAGCTCCTGTTTCTTTGCTCTAGTTGAACCCAGAACCACAGTGGCTGAACTTGCATTTTCTATCCTCTTGAGTGCTGTAGTCCCACTATGTTGACCCTTAGTGACATCTCTGTCTACTCTACTTGAGGAAAAGGACTCTGCCTCCGCTCTACTACAAGAAGCGTATCTTCACATCTGTCCTGCCAAAGCTTTGAGGACAGTGTTGTATGTAGAGCCTGCTTGCTCCTGAAGCTGAGAGAGCTGGGCTAGGACTCCAGGGCTACTGCACTCTCTCCAGAAGAACATGTCAAGCAGGGACTTTAAAGAAGCTCAAATACTATCTATGGCAAGCATGGAGAGTGTCTTCAAAACAAGCCAGAGCTTCATATGTTTCTCTACTGCTCACTGCCCTGTCCCCCAAACCCACCCACAGGCCTAATGCAGATGGCACACAAAGCTCTTGAACATGCCACAGGACTACAATGCAAGAATACCTGAGTCAGGTCAGGAGTCATAGAGGGGGATGTAGTGTGAGAAGCGAAGATTCAGGAGGAACAAAGGACATGAAAACCCAAGAAGAAAGATAGGTCGGCTTTGAAGTGGCTCTAATCCCCAAGTACCCAATCTGGAACATGAAAAGACTCAGACATGTACCCTGTCTCTGACACTCTTTTCAGAGACTCCCACACATCTTTTTACCTGGGATTTCTTTTTCTAAGTCTCAGTGCCTCTCACACACCTTGACTCTGTTATTGTGCACATGAGCCACAGGCCCTTCTTGTTTTGATGACCCATTGTCCTTTTTTTCCCCAGGTAAATAATCAGTGGATCTCACCTTGCACCCCAAAGACCCCAGACCTACAACTTTGATTGAAACTGATAACACCTCTGATTCAGACCCCAGGACTGAGGTGTTTTCCTTAGCTCCCTGAAAGTGTTGGGGGTCATCAAGAGAGGTAGAAAGCCAACTGGAGAAGGAAGTAGGCTACTTAACTCAAGTGTCACCAGCAGTCTCTGTGAATCTTTTGCCAGTTTATGATTAGAGCTGAACTTGATTTATAATTGAATGTTAAACTGCTGAATCTCACAACTTTTACTATTAAAGTCTTAATTTTGCAGTAGCCATAACGTCACAGTTTAAAAAAAAAAGAGGAAGCTATTAAGAGCTCCCACTTACTACCACCCCTAAACACAACCTCACTAACCCCACTAAAATAAGAATGGATCCATTTTCATTCTTCTACATGCTGACCTTCAGTTGAGCTAGCACCATTTGTTGAAAATGCTGTCCTTTATCCACTGGATGGTTTTAGCTTCTTTGTCAAATGACCATAGGTGTGGGTTCGTTTCTGGGTCTTCAATTCTATTTCATTGATCTTCTTGCCTGTCTCTGTACCAATACCATGCAGTTTTTTATCACTATTTCTCTGTAGTACAGCTTGAGGTCAGGAATGTTGATTTCCCCAGAAGTTCTTTTACTATTGAGAATAGTTCTCGCTATCCTTTTTTTTTTGTATTCCAAATGAGTTTGAGAATTTCTCTTTCTAACTCAGTGAAGAATTGAATTGGGATTTTAATGAGGATTGCAATGAATCTGTAGATTGCTTTTGGCAAGATGGCCATTTTTATTATATTAATCCTGCCAATCCATGAGCATGGGGGATCTTTCCATCTTCTGAGATCTCTTTCTTTAGAGACTTGAAGTATTTGTCATACAGATCTTTCACTTGCTTGGTTAGATTCATATCAAGGTATTTTATGTTATTTGTGACTATTGTGAAGGGTGTCATTTCCCTAATTTCTTTCTCAGTCTGTTTATCCTTTGAGTAGAAGAAGGCTATGGATTTGTTTGAGTTGATTTTATATCCAGCCACTTTGCTGAAGTTGTTTATCAGGTTTAGGAGTTCTCTGGTGGAGGTTTTGGGTCACTTAAGTATACTATCAGATCATCTGCAAATAGTGATATTTTGACATCTTCCTTCCCTATTTGTATCCCTTTGACTTCCTTTTGTTGTCTAATTGCTCTGGCTAGGAATTCCAGTGATGTATTGAATAGGTAGGGAGAGAGTGGGCAGCCTTGTCTAGTCCCTGATTTTAGTGGGATTGCTTCAAGTTTCTCTCATTTAGTTTGATGTTGGCTACTGCCTTGCTTTATATTGCTTTTATTATGTTTAGATATGGGCCTTGAATTCCTGATCTTTCCAAGACTTTTACCATGAATGGATGTTGAATTTTGTCAAATACTTTCTCAGCATCTAGTGAGATGATCATGTGGTTTTTTTCCTTTGAGTTTGTTTATATAGTGGATTACATTGATGGATTTCCGTATATTGAACCACCTCTGCATTCCTGGGATAAAGCCTACTTGATCATGGTGGATTATTGTTTTGATGTGTTCTTGGATTCCCTTTGCGAGAATTTTATTGAGTATTTTTGCATTGATATGCATAAGGAAGATTGGTCTGAAGTTTTCTTTCTTTGTTGTGTCTTTGTGTGGTTTAGGTATGAGCATAATTATGGCTTTATAGAATAAAGTGGATAGTGTTCCTTCTGTTTCTATTTTGTGGAATAATCTAAATAAAATTGGTAGTAGGTCTTCCTTGAAAGTCTGATATAATTCTGCACTAAAACTATCTAATCCTGGGATTTTTTTTGGTGGGGAGACTCTTAATGACTGCTGCTATTTCTTTGGGGGTTATGGGACTGCTTAGGTGATTTATCTGCTCCTGATTTAAATTTGGTACCCGGTATCTGTTTAGAAAATTGTCTATTTCTTCCAGATTTTCCAGTTTTGTTGAATATAGGCTTTTGTAGTAGGATCTGATGATTTTTTTTAATTTCTCCAGTTTCTGTTGTTATGTCTCCCTTTTTAGTTCTGAATTTATTACTTTGGATACTGTCTCTGTGCCCTCTGGTTAGTCTGGCTAGGAGTTTATCTATCTTGTTCATTTTCTCAAAGAACCAGCTCCTGGTTTTGTTGATATTTTGTATAGTTCATTTTGTTTCTTCTTGGTTGATTTCAGCCCTGAGTTTGATTATCTCCTGCCATCTACTCCTCTTGTGTATTTGCTTCTTTTTGTTCTAGAGCTTTCAGGTGTGCTATCAAGTTGCTAGTGTGTGCTCTCTCCAGTTTCTTCTTGAAGGCACTTAGGCCTATGAGTTTTCCTCTTAGCACTGCTTTCACTATGTTCCATAAGTTTTGGTATGATGAGCCTTCATTTTCATTAAATTCTAAAAATTTAAATTTCATAAAATTCTAAAATTTAGTTTCTTTCTTTATTTCTTCCTTGACCAAGTCACCGTTGAGTAGAGCATTGTTCAGTTGCCACATGTATGTGGGCTTTCCATTGTTTTTGCTATTATTGAAGATCAGCCTTAGTCCTTGGTGATCTAATAGGATGCAAGGAATTGTTTCAATCTTATATCTGTTGAGGCCTGTTTTGTGACCAATTATATGGTCTGTTTTGGAGAAGGTACCATAAGGTACTGAGAAAAGGGTATAATCCTTTGTTTTAGGATGAAATGTTCCATAGTCATCTGTTAAACCTTTTTGGTTCATAACTTCTGTCATTTTCACTGTGTCTTTGTTTAGTTTCTGTTTCCATGATCTGTCCATTGGAGTGTTGAAGTCCCTGCTATTATTGTGTAAGATGCAATGTGTGCTCTGAGCTTTAGTAAAGTCTCTTTTATGAATGTGGGAGTCTTTGCATTAGAGCACAGATGTTCAGAATTGAGAGTTCATCTTGCTTGATTTTTCTTTGACAAGTATGAAGTGTCCTTCCTTATCTTTTTAAATAACTTTTGGTTGAAAGTTGATTTAGTTCAATGTTAGAATGGCTACTCCAGCTTATTTCTTGGGACCATTTGCTTGGAAAATTGTTTTCCTACTTTTTACCCTGAGGTAGTGTCTGTCTTTGTCACTGAGGTGGGTTTCCTGTATGTAGCAAAATTCTGGATCTTATTTACGTATCCAGTCTGTTAGTCTCCATCTTTTTATTGGGGAATTGATGTTAAGAAATTTTAAGGAAAAATGATTGTTGCTTCCTGTTATTTTTGTTATTAGAGGTGGAATTATGTTTGTGTAGCTATCTTCTTTTGGGTTTGTTGGAAGATTACTTTCTTGCTTTTTCTTGGTTGTAGTTTACCTACTTGTATTGGAGTTTTTCCGTCTATTATCCTTTGTAGTGCTGGATTTGTGGGAAGATATTATGTAAATTTGGTTTTGTCATGGAATATATTGGTTTCTCCATCTATAGTAATTGAGAGTTTTGCTGGGTATAGTAGTCTGGGCTGGCATTTGTGTTCTCTTAGGGTCTGTATGATATCAGTCCAGGATCTTCTGGCTTTTATAGTCTCTGGTGAGAAGTCTAGTGTATTTCCTATAGGTCTGCCTTTATATGTTACTTTACCTTTTTTCCTTACTGCTTTTAGTATTTTTTCTTTGTTTTGTGTATTTAATGTTTTGATTATTATGTGACATGAGGAATTTCTTTTTTGGTCTAGTCTATTTGGGTTTCTGTAGGCTTCTTGTATGTTCACGGACATCTCTTTCTTCAGGTTAGGGAAGTTTTCCTCTATAATTGTGTTGAAGATGTTTACTGGCGCTTTAAGTTGGGAATCTTCATTCTCATCTATACCTATTATCCTTAGGTTTGGTCTTCTCATTGTATCCTGGATTTCCTGGATGTTTTGGGTTAGGAGCTTTTAGAATTTTCCATTTTCTTTAACAATTGTGTCAATATTTTCCATTCTATTTTGTGCAGATGAGATTCTCTCTTCTATCTTTTGTATTCTGTGGTGATGCTTGCATCTATGATTCCTGACCTCTTTTCTAGTTTTTTTTTTTTTTTTTTTTTTTTTTTTTTTTATCTCTAGGGTAGTCTCCCTTTGAGATTTCTTTATTGTTTCTTCTTTCTTTAAGGGAGTTATTTATGTCCTTCTTAAAGTCCTCTATCATCATCATGAGAAGTGATTTTAATTCTGAATCCTGCTTTTCTGGTGTGATGGGGTGTTCAGGACTTGCTATGGTGAAAGAACTGGGTTCTGATGATGCCAGATAACTTTCGTTTCTGTTGCTTATGTTCTTGCAATTGCCTTTTGCCATCTGGTTAACTCTAGTGCTACCTGTAATCACTCTCTCTGACTATAGGCTGTCTTTCCAGTTATCTTGCTCGTGCCAGAACTCTTCAGAGTCCAGATGTCCCTGTGATCCTGTGATCCTGAGCTCCTGGGTTGAAGAACTCCTGGTTCTTCCTCTGCTCTGAGTGCAGTGGTTCCTCTTGGATGGCTCAGGATATGGTGTCTTCATGGGAGCAGACCAGCTATGTGTCCTCCCCAGCCAAAAGGACCAAGAGAGGTTAGTTTATTTCTAAATAGAAATTTGTTCTCTTCCTAGGAAATTATTTCATTATTAATTCCAAATCTGACAGACTCCAATTCAACATTTTTGTGGTTGTTTCATTGTTATTATTTCTTTCTTGTCTATTTTTGTTTCTTTCTTTACTTAATAGCAAGGTTGTCTAAAGAAAAGCAATTAAAAAAAATACTGAAACTCTGAGCCTGAATTAACAATAAAGATTCTGCTCTTACTGGCCTCCATGTCTATAGAACCTGGCAAATGAAGTATTGCAGAGAGCAGTCAAAGCCAAGGGCACACATTACATGACTGCTTCATATATCATGTCTCTCCTTTCCAAGGGGATATGAGAAAAATTTTGATCCTTACAGATGTGATTTGGTAAAAAAAAAAAAATTAATATAATAATTAGAAAGGGAGAGCAATAAACCTCCATAAACTTTCTTCATGGGTGGTTGGAAATTCTGTCAGATGCATATCCATGTACTTGACATAAATGTCAAGTCTTTACACCAGGAGAAAATAGCTTGCCCTGCCACCCGTGGCTCATCAATCTAGGGCATGTTAAACTTAGTGTCCAAAGTGAAAACTAGGAGATTTTGGGACATTAAAAGGCACTGGTAATAATCACTTCTAGATGATAGATGTAAATCACAGTTTTCTAGATAAACTGAAGTGTGATGTCACACAAGAACTCAAGGAAGAGCTTTTGACTGGAGGACAGTTAAATGCAACATGAACTCTGCACTCTATCATCAAAAGCCTGAGCTGCTGTGTGCCTGAATTTAAAGCTACCTGTCAAACTGTATGATTTTTAAGGTGCTGTTTAAGATTAGATGGGTGTGAGGAAGCCCGCAAACCTGCTAAGATAACAAGAGGTATCTAGTACAGTTAACAAAGAAAACCTTACAAAATCATATCACTAGTGTCCAGTTAAATTGACTGGACAATTGAAGCACAGTACATAGGTGAGACAGTTTGCCCAAGGCCACAGTCAGTGAGAGGGCTATATGAACCATACAGGAAGACTAGCTTCCCTGACTCTGATCTTCTACACTCTTGTGTCTTGTTGAACATGAGTTATGCAATGTGAGTTCACCTTTTGGCAAGATAGATAGATGTTCAGCCAATATATTTTTCTGCATATCCTCATGGGACTGAGAGGCCAGATATGATAGGCAGTACCTTGATAAGAGTATGTGACAGTAAGAGATCTGGAAATATGTGTCAGTGACATCCTCAAGATCAGGGTATGGAGGAGTTTGGTTCTAAATTCACATGCTGGACCAAATTAGTATCATCTCTTCTCACTGTTGTGTAGCAAAAACCATTCTAAAACTGAGAGGTTGGCCATAGGTGGTCTTTGTACTGTAAGGTCAGCATCTTTGCAGGTAGATGTGGATATGGAGAAATGACATTTCTTATGCTACAATCTGAGCTCCATGACCAGTTCATTCCCCTTCACTGCAGTTCTGCAGTCAACTTCTGGATGTGCCTCTGAGATCCTAGAAGCCCAAGAAGCCCAAGCCACACTATCTCCCAAAAGAGTGGGCTGCTGTCTCCTTAAAATGCCCAGAGCAAAACTGGGCATCTTGAGCTGTGTAAGTGCAGATCGGAATTTCATACACCCACACCTCAACCAGCCAGAGAGACTGGCCACCCATGCTTGGTTCTGTTATGGCCACATCAATCAGTAGCTTGGGTGGCCTCATTGTCACTGCAGACAGCTGTCCACCAGGGTTAGGAGGACTAGCCACTGTGGCTCTGGCCCAGTTCCTTGTTTCTGTGGGTTCTAGCACAAGGCATTCATTGCAGTTCTGGCTACATGACTGACTAGAGCTCAGTGCGGAAGGGAATTTAAGTCTCCATAACCCCTGACTTGGAAAAGGCTGTGAGTAGCAAACCTCAGAGAGATATCATCATGCATTTTGATAGAGTTGTTTAGTCAGCAAATGTTTCTTTAATACCCTGTGTACTTGGTATAACATCAGATGTTAGAGACTTAAAAGTTTACCAGACATAATCTTAAAAACAACACAAAATGAAATAGATCAGGAGCAATCATTTTTAAAGTGCTTTTCTATATTCCTCTCCTCCCTCTCCAGCAAGGCCCTATGTATGTCAAGTATGCCTCTAACTTGCAGTATAGCTGAAAATGATCTTGAACTATTGATCATCTTGCCTCTATTTTCAGTTTTTAAGATTATAGACCTGAATCACTATTTCCATCTATTTCCTCTGTTTAGTGTGCATGTTGTGTGTATTGTGTGTATGTTGAACAATAATTCCATGTAGCCTATGTGTGTGTATATGCTGAACGTGGATCTCACATTAGCCCATAGCTTTGAACTTGTAACCAAAACCGACCTTGAACTCCTGATCCTCCTGTCTTTACCTCCCAAGTGTTGAGATTACTGGCATAAGCACTGTCCATAGTTGTATATAGCCACAGTGATAAACATAGGAGATTATAGAAAATTCTAGGACCCACAGGAAAAATACTGAACACTTCTTATGCTCCAGAAGGAGAGCGTGTGAAAGTCATAAATGATTCTTTACGGAAAGTGACTTGAAGGTAAGATGGATGGCAGAAAAAGGAAGATGAGTAAGGGATATAAGGAAATATGTGGGATGATCCATATTATAGTTTGGTAATATAGTACATGAAGGAAGCAAGAACAGGCCATATGGTTGAAGAGCTGGGAAAGAATACTCGCAGAGTGCTGTCTACCAAGTTAGTTGCTGTGGTTTTGACCTTCAGGAAAAGAGATGTCATTGTCCTAGGTGGGTAGGTAGGTATAGCACAGAGGGCAGTGTGACAGAAGCCCAGAAGCGAAGGGATTGTGGGAGTCTTAGCCATAAGCCATTGAGAGGCACAGAGTCCCTAAACAAATACAGAGACCCAGAAGGAGAAAGTGCCATTCTGGTTGATGCTGTGGGATTATGACAAAGCAGACTGCATGGCTTAGTCCTTCTTCTAGCAGCTGTATTTCTAGTTCAGGAGTGATGAAGATCTAAGAGGACATGGAAAAGCCTGTAAAGCTGAGGTCTGGGTAAGTCCAACATACTAGCTCCAGGGCATGAGCCTGGGAAGGCTCTGCCTCCTCATCAAGACAGTATTACCCATGCCCTTGGTCTGCACATTTCCTTGATATGTTAGAAGGATTGGTTATGAAAAGAACAACTGAGAAAGGTACCATAGAGGAGAATGCAGGTGACAAAGATTCATTTAATATCTTGTTCAAAAATCAGTGCAATAAACATGGTTGGGGGAAATGCCTAGGAAGAATACACTCTAGGTCAATGCCTTTGTTTATGGACTGCAATCAAACGTTCAGGAGCTGCATCCAAATCCTATTCTCAAGCATGCATACACACCTAAACCACATCAGCTCTGACAGGTAGACAATGCAAAGCTCTCTGATTTGCATGATTTTTTGGTGTATTGAAATGCCAGGTAGTGTTCCAAAGTATAATTGAACCAGAAATTCAGCAAGGGGTCCAATTAAGACATTCTGAATTTCTCTTCAATTATGTATGGCTATTCAGCCAGGTCACAGAACTTGGCAAGTTCCTTAACTTGCTCCTGGCTTAGTCTTTTTTTGTGGTATGGGATATGGTTTGTTTTTAACTCTTCCAATGTCATTGATCTTGGGGGCATCCTATAATCATGGATTTGTATTTCTCTATTCATTTATGCTCTTGAATTTATACCTACAATGAGAACAGTTCCCTCTACAATATCCTTTTGTATCTTGAAAAGGTAAAGCATGACTTATATGAACCAGTTGCAGCTATGTGTCAGCACAGATGACAACAGAGCTTCCCATTTACCTGAGTATAGCTTAGATCAAATGAGTCAACTGGGTAGGTTGTTGCTATTACATCAATGTCACCCTTGGCAATATTCCATTCAGTTGGGGCTTTGTATAGAGAAGATCTTGTTTATACCCATAAATGAGTGAGAAGTAAAGAGCCAGATTTGCACAACAGCCCCTCCAGCACATGAGTACAGACTAACTTCATTAGGCAAGTTCTGTCTGCTCACACATGTCTGCACATCTATTTTGGTGAGCAGATCTCTGTAAAAGTTAACTGCAAATAATGTCTTCAAACAATTGTTGGACACTGTTTAATTACTAAGTTTTAAACCATTCTATCATGCAGAATTTTTGGTTGGTCTATTAGATAATTACCATGCTCTGCAATGTATTAATTATTCTTTTGACAATATTTTGAGTTTTTAATGTAAATAAATAGATCTGGCCTTGTTCCAGGGTTCAGAGATTTGCAGGACCCTGAGAATGTCCTGCTTTTCTGTCAAAACCTTTGGGGGCCCTAAAAACTAACCAGCTTAGAAGACTCCTTGACTACCCATCCTAGTAGGATCTGCCTGCCAACCCAACTGAATCTGACTGGAACACAGCCTGTAGAATATGGTACACCCATTACATGACTTTCAGAGTTGGGGACTATTTAGGAACAGCGAACAGTGTAGGATACTCTGACTTCCAGTGTCTGGCCTATTGCTCCCCCACACCATTTTGAAAAGTCCTGCTACCAACAGAATTATCCAGCCAACACCAGAGAAAACAAGATGTCTAAAATACTGAATGTAAATATAATCAACAAGACCCAGTGCAATGTGGCACCTCCACAGCCCAGCTATCCTGCTACATCCAATGTTGGATATACTAATGAAACTGAAGCACAAGAAGAAGCTCTAAGTCCAATCCTATAAACATGATAGAAGCTTTTAAAGAAAGCATAAACAAATCAGTTAAGGAAATTCTGAAAAATACATCCAAATGGGTGAAGGATATGAACAAAACTGTTCTAGACTGAAAGAAGAAATTAAGGTGATAAAAAATACAAACTGAGGCATTCCTGGAGATAGAAAGAGAAAGGAATTACAGACATAAGCATTACCAACAAACACAGGAGATGAAAGAGAGAATTTCAGGTTTAGAAGATATGATATAAGGAATCAATATATCAGTCAAAGGAAATGAAAATTCTAAAAAGTTCATGACACAAAACATCCAGGAAATTTGGGACACTATGAAAAAAACCAAACCTAAAAATAATGGCAATAGGAGGAGGCGGACAAGGAGAAGGGGAGGGAGAAGGAAAAGGAGAAGGAGGAGGGAGAGGGAGAGGAGGAAATGGAAGGAAGGAAGGAAGGAAGGAAGGAAGGAAGGAAGGAAGGAAGAAAGGAAAGAAGGAAGAGGAGGAAAAGAAGATTCCCAACTAAAAGGCCCAGAAAACATCTTTGACAAAATAATAGAAGAAAATTTTCCTAACCTAAAGAAAGAGATGCCTATAAAGGTAGAAGAAGCTTCTTTCTAAACATCAAACAGATTGTGCCAGAAAAGAAAATTCTCCTATTACATAATAATCAAACACTAAATATACAAAACAAAGAAAAATTTAAAAGCAGCAAGGGAACAAGACCAAGTAACATATAAAGGCAGACCTATCAAAATTATACCTGACTTCTCATCTGAGACTCTAAAAGCTAGAAGAGGCTGGGCAGACCCTAAGAGACCACAAAGGCCAACCCAGACTACTATATCAAAACTTTCAATCACCATAGAGGGTGAAACCAAGATATTTCATGACAAAACCAAATTCAAATAATACCTTTCCACTAACCCAGCCCTGAGAACACTAGAAGAAAAACTCCAACAGAATGAGGCTAACTACACTCTAGGAAACACAAGAAATAAATAATTTCACATCATTAAAACCAATAGCAAAGAAACACCCACATGTACACACACGGACACACAGACACACACACACACACACACACAGAGGGGGGAGGGGGAATCAACAACTAACAACATCAAAATACCAGGAAGTAACAATCATTGGTCATGAATTTCTTTCAACATTAATGGTCCCAATTTCCTAGTTAAAAAAAAAAAAAAAAAAAAACAACAACAAAAAAAAAAAAAAAACAAAAA
The DNA here is from genome assembly GCF_011762505.2 of Arvicanthis niloticus. NCBI lineage: Eukaryota > Metazoa > Chordata > Mammalia > Rodentia > Muridae > Arvicanthis > Arvicanthis niloticus. The sequence continues at coordinate 46,861,051 of NC_047668.1, read as the reverse complement.
AAACACAGACTAACAAAATGGATGAGTAAACAGAGTCCTGCATTCTGCCATGTACAAGAAATACATATCAACAACAAAAATAGTCATTATTTCAGTGTAAAGAACTAGAAAAAAGTTTTCCAAGCAATTGGACCTGAGAAACAAGCTGGAGTATCCATTCTAAATCTAATAAAATAGACTTTCAACCAAAAGTAATCAAAACACACTGGGAAAGACATTTCTACTCATCAAAAAAAAAAAAAAAAAAAAAAAAAAAAAAAAGCCACAAAGATGACATCCCAGTTCTCAACATCTATGCCCCAAATGCAAGGGCACCCACATTTGTGAAAGAAACATTACTAAAGCTTAAATCACACATCAAACCACACAAAACAATAATGGGAGATCTCAACATTCTACTCTCACCAATGGAGTGCTCATCAAGACAGAAACTAAACAGAGAAATAATGAAACTAAAAGTGATTATGATTCAAATGGACCTAACAGATATCTATCGGACATCTTACCCAAATACAGAAGAATCTATTTTGTATATTACTGTGGGGTGCTTCTTCTCAGCACCCCACAGAACCTTTTCCAAAATTGACCATATAATTAGTCACAAACCAAACCTCAACAGATACAAGAAGATTGGAATAACCTCATGCATCTTATTAGATAACCATGGATTAAAGCTGGACTTCAGCAACAATAGAAACAACAGAAAGTCTACAAACTCATGGAAACAGAAAAACTCTCTTGTCGATGGTCAATGGGTCAGGAAAGAAACAAAGAAGTTGAAGACTTTCTAAAATTCAATGAAAATGAGAGTACAACATATCCTAACTTATGGGACACTATGAAATCAGTGCTAAGAGGAAAGTTCATAGCACTAAATGGCCTCATACAGAAGTTGGAACATTCTCATATTAACTAATTAAAAGTACATCTGAAGGATCTAGGGAAAAAAGGAAGCAAACACTTCCGGGAGGAGTAGAAGGCAAGAAATAATCAAACTCAGAACTCAAATCAATTAATTAGAAACAAAAGGCACAATAGAAAAAAATTCAAAAAAGCCAAGAGCTGGTTCTCTGAGAAAATCAACATGATATCATAGAAAAACTTTCATCCAAGCTAACCAAAAGACAGAGAGACAACATCCAAATTAACAAACTCAGAAATGAAAAGGGAGACATAAACATGGACACTCAGGAAATTCAAAGAATCATTAGGTTTTACTTCAAAAGTCTGTACTCCACAAAATTGGAGAACTAATGCCAATACTCCTCAGTGTTTGATTCTACAAAATCAAAACAGAAGGAACACTGCAAACTCATTCTATAAAACCACAGTCACCTGGTACCGAAACCACACAAAGACTTAACAAAGAAAGATAATTTTAGACCAATTTCCCTTACGAATATTGATGTGCAAATACTCAATAAAATACTCACAAGCTGAATCCAAGAACACATCAAAGACATCATCCCCCATGATCAAGTAGGCTTCATTCCATGGTTGTAGGAGTAGTTTTGTATATAAAAATCTATCAACATAATCCACCATATAAACAAACTGAAAGAAAAAAAAACCACATGATAATCTTACTAGATGCCGAAAAAGCATTTGACAAAATCCAAATAGCAGGGATACAAGGGACATACCTAAATACAGTAAAGGCAATATACAGCAAGCCAATAGCCAACATCAAATTAAATGAAGAGAATCTTAAATTATTTCCACTAAAATTGAGGACAAGACAAGGGTGTCTACTCTCCTTACATCTCTTCAATATAGTACTTGAAGTTCTAGCTAGAGCAATAAGACAACTAAAGGAGATCAAGGGGATACGAATTGGAAAGGAAAAGGTCAAAGTATCACTATTTGCAGGTAATATTTTACCTAAGTGACCCCAAAAATTTCTACCAGAGAGCTCCCACAATTTATAAACATCTTCAGCAAAGTACCTGGATACAAAATTAGCTCAAAGGAATCAATAGCCCTCCTCTACACAAGTAATAAACCAGCTGAGAAAGAAGTTAGTAAAACAGTACCCTTCTTCACAATAGCTACAAATAACTGGTGTAACCCAAACTGAACAAGTGAAGACCTGTATGACAAGAACTTCAAGTCTCTGAAGAAATTGAGGAAGATATCAGAAGGTTAAATGAGCCCTGGCTCATGGATTGGTAGAATTAACACTGAAAATGGACATCTTACCAAAAGCAATCTACAGATTCAGTGCATTACCCATCAAACTTCCAACACAATTCTTCACAGATCTTGAAAGACAATTCTCAACTTCATATGGAAAACAAAAATCCATGATAGATAAAATAATCCTGAAAATAAAAGAACTTCTAGAGGTACCACTATTCCTGACTTCAAGCTGTGCTACAGAGAAATAGTGATACAAACCAAATGGTTCTGATATAGAAGTAGACAGATGGATCAATGGAATAGATTCGATGACCCAGAAATAAACCCACACATCTATGGACATTTGATTTTTGACAAAGAAGCTAAAACCATGCAATGGTAAAAGGAGAGCATCTTCAACAAATGGTGTGGGTCTAACTGGATGTCTGTATGTAGAAGAATGCAAATCAGTCCATATTAATCACTCTGCACAAAACTCAAGCCCAAATGGATCAAAGACCTCAACATAAAACTAGACACACTTGATCTAATAGAACAGAAATTAGAGAATAGTCTTGAACTCATCGGTACCAGAAACAACATCCTGAATAGAACTCCAATGGCTCAGGCACTAAGGTCAAGAATTAATAAATGGGACCTCATTAAACTAAAAAGCTTTGGTAAGTCAAAGGACAATGTCATAAGGACAAAATTAGCACCTACAGATTGGGAAAACAACTTCACTAACTCTATGTCTAAGATCTAAAATATTTATAAAGGACCCAAGAAATTAGACACTGACAATCCAAATGACCCAATTTAAAAATGAGGTACAGAGCTAAACAGAAAATTTGCAATAGAGGAATTTCAAATGGCCAAGAAGAATTTAAAGGAGTGTTTGATGTCCTGAATCATCAGGGAATTGAAAACCAAAACAAATCTGAGATTCCACCATACACCATCAGAATGGTTAAAATTAAAAACTCAAAGGATAGCATATGCTGGCAAGGTTGTGGAACAAGAGGAACATTCCTCTACTGCTGGTGGAAGTACAAACTTGTACATCCACTCTAGAAATCAATTTTGCAGTTTCTCAGAAGATTGGGAATAGTTCTACATGAAGACCCAGCTATACCACTCATGGGCATATACCCAATGATGTTCCACTATCCCACAAGGACACTTGCTCAACTATGTTCATAGCAGCTTTGTTCATAATATCCAGAAATTGGAAACAACCTAGATGTCTCAACCAAAAAACAGATAGAGAAAATGTGGTATATCTACACAATGGAATACAATTTAGCCTATAAAAACAAGGACATCATGAATTTTGCAGGCAAATAGATGGAACTAGAAAAAAATCATCCTGAGTGAAATAACCTAGTCCAGTGGATATTAGCTATTGAGTACAGGATAATCATGGTCTAATCAGTAGACCCAAAGAAGCCAAATAACAAGGAGAGTACAAGGGGCATGGTTGAATCTTTCTCAGAAGAGGAAACAAAATTGATATTGGAAGTCGATGCAAGGAGGGAACTGGGTGAAAGAGGGGATGGGGAGGGGAGCAGGGCAGGGAAGATCTCGTATGTAGGGAGAGCAGGGAAAAGAAAAGGGAATTGAATGAGAGTAGAGGCAATATCTAAGATGTGCCAAAGACCTGGGATGGGGAGAGGCCAAGAGTATCTAAAGAGGTGATTCTAGCTAAGATTCCTTGTAGTAGAGGATATGGATCCAGAAGTGTCCACTTTCTGTAGCCAGTCAGGACTCCCAGTGGAAGGATATGGACAGTAACCCACCCTGAAAGACTTCAACTCAAAATGTATCCTGCCTACAAGATATGCAGTGACAAAGATAGAGCAGAGTCTGACAGAATGGCCAACCATTGACTGTCCCAAATTGAACCCATCTCATAGACAAGAACCAATACCTGACACTATTAATGATACTCTGTTATACTTTCAGAGACCTAGCATAACTGTCCTCTGAGATGCTCTACCCAGCAGCCAATGGAAAGAGATGCAGAGACTCACACCCAAACAGTAGATGGAGCTTGAGGAGTCTTATAGAATGAAGACTGAAGAATCCAAAGAGGACAGGGACTCTACAGGAAGACCAACAGAGTAAATTAACCTGGACCCTTGTGAGCTCCCAGAGACAGAATCACCAACCAAAGAGTGAGCACAGGCAACACTTAGGTCTCCTGAATCTATGTAGGAAAAGAGCAGCTTGGTCTTCGCAAGGGTCTCCCAAACAACTGGAGCAGGGACTCTCCAAGAGTCTGTTGCCTACCTGCCTGCCTGTGGATCCCCAAAATGCACAGCCTTGTTTGGCCTCACATGAGAAGACATGCCTAGTCCTGCAGCAACTTCATATGTAGGGTGTGGGGTAGGAGGGTGAGTGGATGGAATGTGGGGGTAGGGTTGACAAGGGGTTTACCCTTCTAGGAGGAATGAGGGGAGGACCTATGTGAGGGGGTATTGGGAGGAAACGAAGGGTTGATATTGGATAGTAAAGTAAATACATAAATTAATTAAAAAAATAATCTAAGTAAAAGAATGAACACACAGTGGTAATGGATGTTGCTTTCTAAAAAACTCCAACCAGTCTAGAGAATTAGATGTTACAAATATAGACTCTTGGGCTGGAGAGATAGCTCAGTGGGCAAACCATTTGCTGCACAAGCGTGAGAACATGAGTGAGAATCTCCAAAATCCAGGTAAAGCTATGGTTTTATCTATAGTAGTCTTCCCAGCTCTCCTATGATGAAAAGGAAGGTGTAGACATGAGAATTCCCAAGTAGCCTAGAGCATGCAACAGTGGACAACAAGAGGATTAGATCTCAAACAAGGTAAAAAGTAAGAACCAACATACTCAAAGTTGACCCCCAACCATCACATATGCATGCCATAACACATGTATACTGGTATACACACACACATATGCAGATAGAGAGAGAGAGAGAGAGAGAGCCAGAGAGAGAGAGAGAGAGAGAGAGAGAGAGAGAGAGAGTAAGAAGAGAGATACACACTCACACTAAGAGAAACAGAGAGATAGAAAACAAGTTCTCCCCAGTGACCCCAGAATATCCTCAGGTAGGCACTATTTTCCAAATCCTCGTGAACATGTCTAAACATGTTCCACCCAGACCTTTACTCATACTGGATACTGCATGAAGAATGCCCTCTCCTTTCCAGAGCACCGTTCAAATCCCTTATTCCACTCAACTTGCTAAGGACAAGAACTATGACAGGAAACAAGAGGACAACAGCCATCTGGTGTACCCCTGTCTCAAATCACATCTTTGGAATGCTAAAAGAAATGTAATACAGATGTATGGAAGCAGACCCAGGGTCAGGGCTAGCTGACTATTGAGTCCAGGCACCTGAATTCTGTCCCCTCCAACAACCCATACTTCTGTGTGCTCCATTGTTACTGCACTGAGTGTTGCAAGCAAGCATAAAAAATAGCTTAGCAACCTGAGACTCCACTTGACTTGGACTATACTAACATCTCTCTTGTAGCAATGCACTTGGCCACCTAGGACTTTCACCTTCACACACTATACACACATATTCTTCTCTCATAATGTGCCAAGCAGTCTTAGGACCCCCACCTTAATTGAGCTGCATGCATACCCAGAACAATGAGTTTCTTCATTCATAACATTCATCAAAAACTCATGAACATCTTTTATTTAAATGTATTTCAGAGTATATCCATATATGGAACATAGGGGTTGGTCTTGTCTAAATTGGTTTGGGATGCATTCTCTGTAAGGCAAATTGTGTCTACCGAAAGCACTTTAAAGGGAAAAAAATCTGACATCTTATGCGTATCATAATTGGGTGTACATACAATGGAAATTAGAGGGATCATGGAAAGGAATGTGCACAATAGATAAAAAGTTATATAACTCAAACATGTCAATCAAACTAGAGTACCACCCAAATTATGCTTCTTAACAACCAGCACCTCTTTGCCCTAGACTCCATAAAAGGAAGTCCCTAACAATAGCTAGGTCTCTCAAGTAGTCTTTAATTCTGGTGGCCCTCTGTGTCTCATTTGTATTATTGTTTTGTCCCTGAATGTCCCCTTGTCACTTTGTAATTTGGGTGCATTTTGTTTCTATTCTTTGATTAAAAAAAATAAAAATCAAGAACCTGGAAATGCTGCTCCAGACAGCCACCCTGGTAACAACTAAAGCCCAGGTGTCTTCCTAGAGGAAGAATGAGGTAGGAGAATGAATCAGAGAAAGAAATTCCGATATTTTCTATTTCTCCTTGGACAGACACTATCAACAACAACAGCAGAAGCAACAAACCATTTGCAGGGCTCTACAAAGTAGTTGGAACACAGTCCTTGACTCCATGCCACCAAAGCTTGGACTTTTGACATCTCCTGTTTTGCCACTGAAATTGTGCTATGAAGTGGAATTGTGTAATTCACTCTTTGCACTCAGTTGGAGGAGGCCGATAGAGGATTAAGCTGGTATATTCAGAAGTTAGGATTAGGCAAAGATGGAAGTAGTGGCTGCCTATCTCTAAAAGCCACAAGAAAAGTCCAGAAAGAACCTACTCTGGATGTTGGTCTAGCTGTCCCTCAATAGCAGTTCAGTTGAAAAAGAACCTCACATGCAGTTGCTATTATAGTTCAAGAGAGTGGCTGACTACCTGTGCATCTGTTTAAAGACACTTTACATAGTTGTAGAAAGTATGTATGAGGCTAGGAATTGTCTAAACTGTTTTGTTTAGAAGCTGAGGCCTGGTAAACAGAGCCTACTTTAGGGAGTGTTTATATGCTCACCAGAGCTTTTAGGAATGCTTCCCTTGACCATCTTTCACTGTCAACTTTAGGTTCTGAAAGCTAGATTCATAGGCCCAGATATTCATTCAGTACTCAGAAGGATGACACAGGAATGTCATGAGTTTGAGGCCAGCCAGGGCTACATAGTGATATCCCTTATCAAAAACAAAACAAAAATAAATAAAACAAACAACAGAAATTTAAAAAGCAAAACAACAAAAACAACAATAATAATACTATTAGTGAGATTTGGATAATTATTATTAATAAAATAATTAATCCTTGAAATTTCAAATATCTGAACAGTTTTGAGGGCAGTCTCATAAGTATCTTAAAATAGGACAGCAACGGAGCCCAAAGACCTATACTCATGAGTCATCAGGAAGTACATCTATTCTCTGAAGGTAAAAGTTTAGTCCGCACTGACTATACATAGCATGGTGCAGCATACTACATGTCCCTTGGTTGACAGAGCATCAGGAAAATTGCAGTGTTTCTCTTGAGGTTTATAGATATTTTCATGCTTTCTGAATTTTTATTGCCCTGATGTAGATATTCTTATCATTTATATCATAGTATCAGTTCAGAGAGGCCAAATAGAAAAAGAAATCTTGCCCTAGTGGTATCATTTTACTGGTATGACATGGTGTGGTGTGGTGTGGTGTGGTGTGGTGTGGTGTGGTGTGGTGTGGTGTGGTGTGGTGTGGTGTGGTGTGGTGTGATATGGTATGGTATGGTATGGTATGATATGATATGGTATATAACTATTTTATATATATTTTAATGTATTGTATGTGTAGTAACTAACACCTGGGATAAACCGCTGGTAAAGGTGAAAATTTTATTTTAGTTCCTTGCCTCAGAGGCTTCAGTCCATGACTGAGTGACTTCATTTGCCTTACAGTGTGTGATGTAGTGTATTGTGGTGGAGCATGAGACACAGCAAAACTGGGCACCTCGTTATGATCCAGTGATACAAGGGGCTCTACACTGTCCTTTATGGGCACACCCCCAGTGATCTAAGGCCTGCCTACTGATTTACAAGTCTTTTCATCATCTTGGGTACCAAACCTCTAAGAAATGAGTCTGTCATGGTTTGAATGTGAAATTTACCCCCTAGGCTCATATATTTAAAAACTTTGTTACTGGTTGGTGATGTTGTTTTGGTTGGTTGTGGAATCTTTAGAAGGCAGAGACTTTTTGGAGAAAGTGGGCACTGAGGGTGGACTTTGGGAGTTTATATCATTGTCCCACTTCTGGTTAACTCTATGCTTTGTCATTGAAGATGTACTCTCTCAGATCCTTGTTCTGGCTTCCTGCTTCCCCTGCCTTTATGAACTCCCTCTCTGGAACTATAAACCCAGATAAAGTCTCCCTCCATAAGTCATTGTTCATTGTACTGGCTGCTTTTGTATCAACTTGACACAAGCTAGAGTCAGTCATCAGACAGGGAGGGGAGGAGTGGGGGGTTGAACAAATGCTTCCATGAGTTCCAGCTATTAGGTATTTTCTCAATTAGTGATCAATGGGGAAGGGCCCAGCCTGTTGTAGGTGGTGCCATCCCTGGGTTGGTGGTCCTGGGTTCTATAAGAAAAGCAGGAGAAGCACAAGCCACTAAGCAGCACTCCTCCATGGTCTCTGCTTCAGCTCCTGCCTTCAGATTCCTGTCCTTACTTCCTCTAGCGATGAACAGTGATGTAGAAGTGTAAGCCAAATAATCCTTTTCATTCCCAAATTGCTTTTGAGTCACAATGTTTCTTTGCAGCAATAGCAACCCTAATTAAGACAGCCATAATATTTTATCACAGCAACAGAAATGTAACTAATACAGGGTCTTGAGAGATGTTGAAGATCTGAACTCTAGTACATTTTTTAAAAAAGGAATTTCACACATGATCATTGATATTCTTGGGTCAAAGAACTTGAGTTTATCTTGGTGAAGTAGTGACCATCAATGAATTAGCTGTGGTCTCTTCTCAAAAACACTGAACATATCCAGAGACTAGTTCAGAATTCTTAGTATAAAGTATAAAGAACCTTAGTATAAAGATATGTATGTAGCCTGTATACCCAGATGTTCGAATGCTATCTGAGCTTGTGATGGATACATTCTTTTCATTCAGCTGAGTCCATTTTCACGGGAACCTGCCCAAATGGAGAACAGTTGCATAAGCTGTTGCTAGTTATCTTAATTGGCACATTTAGGTTAGTCATGTAAATCAGGTTCTTTTTATATTTTGCCAATCTTTCATAGCAGAACAGGACTGTTCCCATGTTAAAAAAATTTAAATAAATGTTTCATGGTATGATTAGAGTCTGATGAGACTGCCCGGCAATTACCTGGGAACACGTTGACTCTTGTGCCTGCTGGTGGATAAAAGTAAAGCATCTCTTTGCCCTCCTTCATCATCTATTTGGAGCAAGAAGGACATTGGCTATGCTGGGGCTAAAGATCCCTTCAGTGCTTCTGGGAGGAGGTTTGGGTTCTATGTCTTCTTCTTCTAATGACTTGGCCCGGGGTTAAATCTACAGTCCATCCCCTCCCTGTCCCTCAAACAGATGGGGAAAATGGTTTGCTAACTCTTTCCCTTCAACTCCACCTTCTCAGAGTTCATGTTGACCTTTAGAAATGAAAGCTTATAAAGTTTCACTCAAAGCCTCATTGATGAGTTTTAGATGTCCCTGGATGGGCAAATTCCTTTTCATAACCTTTTTTAGTTCACAAATCTCTCTTCTGCACTGAACTCTTTCTTTCTAGCTGCCAAAAAAAAAGGTATCCATGTTGGAGCTGAGAAGCTACCTATCCCATCTTTCTTGTAGGTGGGTCCTTCTACTGGGTGCTCTAGAAGAGTTTCACGATAGAAAATCTCCACAGACCTTACTGAGCTCTCAAAGATCCAAGGAAGACTTAGCATGGATGTGGTAAAGCTATGAGGAAGAGAATAGTTTCAAGTGGCCTAAAATATTTTTCATAACAAAGTTTTGCTTTTCAGGATCCAGTTTTTGATTCTCCCAGGATCTACTTCCACTTTGGGTAAGGTTATCTCTCCCCACTCCAGCTCTCTGCCTTCCTTGGGGCAACTAAAGAAGAAGTTAACTAAGAGAATTATTCAATGAATAGTCAGTCTTCTATGACCTCCAAGATGCATGGGAGTTTGGAGAATTCAGGGAAGAACCTGGGTGGATCTAGGCTTCTCTACAGGACCAAAACCTGCCAACCTTCCATTCTGTTATCATTTCTCAGGAGAGTAGACCAGCAATATCTATAGGTAGATGGATATTATGGGAAGAAATGCCCTAGAGAGGAGCCCCACTTACAGAATTGTCCACCAAGGACTACATGAACCACTGCTTACATGTTCTTTTCCACCTCTAAAAGCATGAACCACGTAAGTTTCTGGTATGAATTGGTCAGCCTTTGCTATTTTGTTATAGCAGGACAACATGGACTGAGACAGACTTAAAGAGAACAAAATGTCACAGGAAGATGAAGTCTTTGGATTTTCTTGCTTGATCTGAGACATTAGGGTCTTCCTCCCTCTGTAGAGTAGAATAATACCATTGGCTTTCCTGGATCTTTAGGTTGTAGGCACAAGTAGTGAGACTTTTCAACATCTATAATAGCCCAAACCAAATTCATCCATTCTATCTATCTATCTATCTATCTATCTATCTATCTATCTATCTATCATCTATCTATCATCTATCTATCTACCTGCCTACTTATGTGTCATTTATCTATTAATCAATTCATCAGTCATCCATCCTTTTATCTATTCATCTGTCTATCTATCTCCTATTGGTTCTATTTCTTTGAAAAAAAACCCAACTGACACAACAGGAGTCACTTCCCAAGAGCCAAAGACCCAAAATACATGCAAACTTTAAGCATTTGTTTTCTGAGTCAATGGGATCCATTATATCTTGGAAGATCCCTGAGAATACTTCTATTTAAAAAAAGTACAACAATTCTTTTATTGGAATTTGTCTGGAAGAAATGTACTTAACTAAAGCTGTGGAAATAATTCCCCTATCTTCCCCTATCATATCACAAAACAGCATTTCCATGAGATGTGTCACCAGCCAGAAACCATAACAGAAATAACTGATGTACATTTGCCTATAAATAAAACCAGAAGCATATTTGTAACATCAACTATGACTTTCCCTTGTCCACTTTTGATCCTATAACCACTCTATAAACAAGGTTTAAATACATATAATAAACTGGGAGAGAGAGTTGTGTGCAATATAAATGGCAAATAGAGAATAATATCATAACATATAAAAAGCTCTTGCAGACCTGTAAGAAAACAGCAAATCTTTTGATGAAAAGAGAGTTTAAAAAAATCATAAACAGGTTGATTATAAAGAAAATATATGAATGGCTAGTAAGTATAAATATTCTCCCTTACACATAACTTAAGAACAAAAACTGAGTATGTAACCTTATTTATTTAAAGGATAAACAAAGTGGTATCAGTGTATATCTAAAGCTGGTTCTCAGCACAATGGAGTAACCTCAAGAAATGCATGAAATATTGATGTCTACATCTGCTTCTGACCATGAAGCATTAACTGCTGTGGGAATTGCTCGTCTATTATAAGCTTGTAGAAAACCAGACAAATACATAAAACAACTGCTTTCAGATACAGGGCAAATGGGTGAAGCAAGATGTTTTCCCTGCAAGAAGAGACACAAAGGAGGCGAGTCCTAAAGCTGCCCAGTCTGTTTCTGGCCTAAGGATCTTTCCAAGACACAAGGCAGAATGAAGAATCCAGACAAAAGCTATTAGTCCCAGCAAACGGGGTCCAAACAGAGATCCTAATTCCAGGAAGCCACTTTATCAGACTAAGATTTTCATGGTAGACTGCTGAGAACAAGACACTGCCTAGAGAGGACTAGAAAATTACAGTTTGGGGAGCCCCAAACATTCTCTCTAGTGATCTCTTCCCACTCAAGGAAATCATCATGAGATGGAAAGGTAAAGGCACCCAAAAGCAGCAGGTTGAACAGTTGTCAGAGCTCATATGTGTCAAGGGTAGTGGTGGTACACACCTTTAATCCCAGCATTCATGAGGCAGAGGTAGGTGAATCTCTGTGAGTCTGAGGCCAGCCTGATCTACAGAGTAAATTCTAGGACAGGCAAGGGTACATGGAGAAACCCTGCCTTGTAAAAATAAATAAACAAAAAAAAATTTTTGATATAAAGACTTGCAGAGACTGGGTGTGATGATTGACAATTAGGCAGCTAAGGGAAATTTAGAGGATGATAAAATGAATATTTTATATTTTGATTGCAATTGTAGTTACATTGAATTACACTCTTTAAATTGGTTGATAATATTGTATATACAATTTATCTCAGTAATGGCATGCATAAGTTCCCGTAATAGCAATTTCTAGTTCCTGTTGTGAATATTCAAATATAATTGGTTTGGGGTAGGACTTGCTTCATTTTCTTTTCCTTTTCTTTTTCTTCTTCTTCTTTTTTTTTTTTTTTTTGTCACTGTATTTTGTAGTAGATTATGTCAAGTTGTTCTAAAGAGATACCAAGCCCATCATTACCCTCTGTTGGTAAATCAGTCCTCTTAGGAAACTAACTGATAAATTATTTTAGCAATTAAGAAATGATGAATTCTAGTGAAAATTTCCCTTATATAGAACCATCTCCTATAAACTAATCTTGAGGAATAACGAAAGAAGTATTGAAATGTGGACATATAGAGTCTTTGACATAGCATCAGTTTATAATAGCCAAGCAAACTAGCAATGACTAATACATTGTTATGAGGGGAAATAGTTAACCAAACAGTATACATTCACAATTTGTCAGATGTTATAATACATACACCATTACTTATCCAATACATAGCAAGTAAAATCAAAGCTTATAAAAACACATATAATATTTCAGTTTCATGTTTTTATATAGAAAGTATGTGTTTACTACAAGGGTGTGAAATCATCATCACACTTTTAACAAGATTATTTCTTAGAACAATTTGTCAGGTGAGGCTTTTTTTCCCACTACATTTTAGCATGTGTGACTTTATAACAAGATGCATATTCTCAGGAAAATATATAAATATTTCTATTCTTAAATAGTATTTTAAAAATGAGGGAAGCTGGAGAAATGAATCAGGTATTAAAACCACTTGTTGCTCTTGCAGAGAACCTAGGTTCTATTCCAAGCACCCACATAGTAACTAACAACCATCCATCACTCCAGTTCCAGAGGATCTGAAACCCTTTTCTAGACTCTGCAGGTACCAAGAATTCATGTGGGATACATCTGCATACATAAGCAAAATGCTCACACAGACTGAATGAAAACAAAAAGAGAATTTTAAAAATAAAAATCAAGTCAGTTCATTTGTCAATTCCCAAGGAGTTTTTTTTTTTTTTTAATAGTCTAAGCCAAAGATTTTGAGTCTTTAGAGATACTTTATCTCTGATAGTTACATCTTCCTGCTCTTGCAGAGGAACTGGATCTGGCTCCCAGAACTCAAGTCTGGTGGCTCACAACCACCTACAACTCCAGGGATATCCAACACAGTCTGCTGGCCTCTGTGGACACTGTACTACACTCACATGTACAATAACTCTCTCCCTCTACATGCATAATTAAAAAATGAAAATTAAAACATCTTTTTTCATAAGGCCTTAAGGACTTATGTGTTTTAAGAGATTGTTTTATGGTTTGAACATGAGATGTTTTTTCTGTGTCTGTTGAAATATTGGTCCACAACTTGGTCCCAATTGGTTTCTGTTGCTATAAGTGCCATGACCATGCAACTTGGATAGGAAGGGATTTATGTGGCTTATACATCCCAGATCACAGTCCATCACTGAGGGAAAAATACAAAGGCAAGAATACAAAGCAGGAACCTGGAGGCAGGAACTGAAACAGAGACCACGGAAGAACATTAATTACTGGCTTGCACCTTATGACTTGTTCAATCTGCTTTCTTACAACACCCAGGATCACCTGCTCAGGGATTATGCCACTTCTAGTGCCTTGGTGCCTTGATATATGTCAATGTCAATATATATATATATATATATATATATATATATATATATATGTATATATATATATGTATGTATGTATATGTATATACATATGTATATATTGTATATACATATATATACAATATATATATATATATATATATATATATATATATATTCAAGAAATACTTTACAGAATTACCCACAGGCAAGGGTGACATTTCATCAACTGAGGTTCTTCTTCCCACTTCTTCCCGGAGAATTCTAGCCTGTGTAAAATGAACAAAAATATATTCAGGACATGTTGTTTGGGGAGATTTTGGGAACATTGGTTGGGGAGGACATCTCTGGAGAATGTAGGTCATTGGAGGAGGGCCATGGTGACTGTATCTTGTCCTATCCTCTTCCTGTCTGTCTCATGTACTTCCTGGGTGCCATGAGGTGAACAGTTTTGTTCCACTATGCTTTTACTTCATGCAACATCACCTCACTTCAGGTCCTCCAACAATAAAGCCAGCAACTATAAACTAAAACCCCCAAACCAAGAGCCACAGCAAATATTTTCTTCTTCAAACTATGAAACAGTTGTTTTTCTCTTCTCCTTTCAATATGAGGCAAATTATGTGTAACAATTAAAAGAAACTATGCTATGCCACATGATAGAAGTCTATATTTTGTGAAATTGCCACTGGCATTGTACTTAGCTTAGTCTAGTACTAAACAAGTGTTTCTATTTGATACTTTGTTCACAATGCTTCATTAAGCCTTTAAAGGATGTTTTGAGAATTTCTCACATACAGTCTTTAAGATCCATCTTTCAACTTTCTCTGTTGGGTAGGCATCAAGACCTGAATATTTATTCTTGTCTTTTGTTTTGAAACCTAGTCTCATGTAGCACAAACTAGCCCAGAACTGGCTATGTAATCAAGGATGTCCTTGAACCTTAGAATCTTCATCTCCATGTCTCAAGTCCTGGAATTATTGGCTTGTATCCCACGCCTGTTTCAATTCATGGCTCTATGCATGGTAGGTAAATATTCTACAAACTGAGTTACATCCCCAGTTACATAGTAAATACACATTCTACAAACTGAGTTACATCCTCAGCCCACACATCCTAGCATTAGTCCTCTCTGGTCTGTATGTATGTTGCAGTTGGTCAGTAGTGTTGATAATACTAATTTATTATTGTAGTTGTGATTTTAATTAAACTATGATAGTATATTTTTAAGAATATAATTTCTAATTTTATCTTCCTTTTGACAAAATGACAACAAATGTCTTCAGGCATGACCATGTTTGTACTCAAAGACTTTTCCACCACACCTAAGTTTCCAAATAATGACCTGGAGGCTTATTTATGAATAAATACCTAGGCCATAAGCTTTGGCCTTTTCAACTAGCTTGTAACTTATATAACCCACTAAAACTATTCTATGTCTGCCTGAAGCCTCCTTACCTCTCCTCAGTTTCATACGTCTTCAGTCCAGGATGTATCTCCTCTCTATGATTATCTCCCAGAGTTCCAATCTCCCTGACAGATGTCCCACCTTCTAATCCTGCCTCAGCTCATTGGCCATCACATCTTTATTAACCAATAAGAGATGATGGGAAACAATTTTTACATAACATTGAGATTAGAGATGCTTGCCCATGCCAACATCTGGACTGCAAACAGATGTCTGGGCATAGAAATCAGCATCTGCATACACAGTGCACATGTTCTCCTTATACAAATGAAGTTAGGTTTTCTATACAGAGAATTCAAGTAGTCTAGAAAACTTAGTTCAAGGTAACTTTCACATGTGTTGCTAAGTTGTAAATGAAGTGCACAAACCACCTACTCCATTACTGCCCCATAAATATGGGATAAAAACTTCTGGAGTTTTATAAGTTATGAAAGCATTTCTGAAAAGTATTGAGAAGAAATGAATTATCACCTTCTATTACCATTAACAGAGGACAAGTAAGGAAGGTTATTAAAGCAGACGTGATTGTTGTATGTTTTAAAATGACTCCCTTGGCAATAATTAGTTTGATGGTATTTGACAATGACTGAGAAATTTAAAATACCTACACGTGTTTCTTTGATTATGTAGAATGGGCATATACACTTTTGGAACGGTATACTTTACTGCATGGATCGAATTTCCTTTCATCAAATGTTTGTAGAGTATTTACCAAGCAATAAATGTTGGTATGTAGAGAGAGATTAGAAAGAAATGTAATCATGTTTTCTCTTAAAGAAACTTACTCTGTAGTGATAGGCTAAGAATCCCCAGCTCTCTATGCTTATAAGGCAGAGCTACGTGAGGGATGCATGCATCTAATAATAATTGGAGACTGCGGGTTTCCTGAAGGAAAGCTATCTATTTTATTTAGAATACTTTCCAAAAGCCCTTCCCAGAAAGGAAACCCCATGATTGACAATGGCTATTAATAGAAACCATACTCTGTGATCTGTGAAAACAATGCTCAAGTTCCAAGCATCTCTGAATTGCAAGTATCTAGAGAAGATCAGGCACATATTTACTTACTGAGTCTCTGTTAAATTAATAAATTCTATAAGTATTTGAATTCCTATACTAGAACACAGAGCAGGGGATGCCTCAAGTCAACTCAGGAATCCAGAGCACTGAAATTAGAAATCTGATGGCATCTGAGGCAGGCTGTGAGAAATAAATGCCACCTCAGTATTTGGATATTCAGAATGAGCCTCTAACCAAGACCTGGTTTAAAAATTAATGCATCCAACTGTCTAATTAAATATGCTGCATGCAAATACCGTGTTTAACTGGGTGTTGACTCCATAATCAAATAAAGCCCTGGACAAGTAATGTCACCTCAAGACCCCACATTTGCTTCCTTCATTCAGTAGCCTCTACTAATGATCTAACTTAATGTAATCTGCCTCAGATCAGTCTATAAGTAATTTTGCCTCAAATCTTTTCTTGAATGCCTCACATTCAAGATGACCAATGGAGAGCAATCACACTTCTTGGATCAGAAGGCCTACATAACCTTTTTTGGGGGGAGGGGATGGAGGGTGTAGAACATAATAAGGGGAATAGACTATAGCAGTGTTTCTCAACCTCTGGGTCACAACTCCTTTGGCAAACCTCTACCTCCAAAAAAAATTTGCATTACAATTCATAACAGTACCAAAATTACAGTTATGAAATAGGAACAAAAATTATTATGTGCTTGGGGTGGGAGTCACCACAACCTGCAGAACTGTATTCAAGGCCTGTAGCATTAGGAAGGTTGAGAACAACTGGACAATAATTTGGGGTGCCTTAACATTGGGCAAAATAAAGCTATCTGAAATAAAGTAGCTATTTTTAAAAAATCTTTTCTGAAACTCTGATGTAATAGATGCTCCATAGAGATGGCCCTCCAGCCATGAGTCTCTGTTCCATGGAGCTGTGCAGGGATCTGAGATATGTTTGCTTTCATTGGTGTGGTGACTCCATCTTCATGATCAACTGACTCCCTAGTATGAAGCTTGTATTCTTGCCAATGGGAGTCAATGAAGAAGAGATGAAGAGCAAGTGTTATGATGTAGACATTGTTTATATCACTTTTACTCCTGTATCTTTGACAGAACTCAGTTGTATGGCCTTATTTTGCCAGAGATGGTGGGAGAAACAGCCCCAGCTGGGTCAGCCTGTGCCCAAGTAGAACTCAAGGTTCTGTCATAAAGACAAAAGAAGGGCTTCTGAAAAACCTTTAGTTGACACTTTCCGTCCCTTCTTCAAACTTGTACAAGATGCACTGTTCTGACAGGGGCATTGACTTATTTCAAATCAATCTGTGTACTGAGTATATGTGTGTTGGGTACAGGACCATTGTTGTCCTGCACCTAGATATAGATATACCACAAGATGTACTGCATATTCCCCCTTATAATCAACTGCCAACAATAAAAAATAGATGTTAGTATCTACACTATATTTAAGAAATAAAAGTTTTTAAATATCATGGTCACAAAACTGCAAAGTTATAGGAACTAGGTTTTCTCTTCTATTCTAACTCTAGTTTCCCCCTCACTACAGATTGACCATCTTCTAGTCTGCCCTGACCAACATTCTCATAGACCTTCTTTCTCTGTTATCTGAAAACAAAACTGTATTTTTCTAATACTTAATAATGATCTTCGGCTTCAGAGAAGTTAAATTCATATATTGTCCAGCTTCTTGTCCTTGAATAACCTAAAATTGAATATAATGCAATGTTTCATGACTAACCAATATCTGAAACACTGTGGTCAGTTTAGTAAATACTAGACTTCTATGCCAGGGACCACACAAGAAAAACCAAGTGTGTGTGTTTGTGTGTGTGTGTGTGTGTGTGTGTGTGTGTGTGTGTGTGTGTGTGATCAATTGAGAAAACATTTTGTTTGGTTCCAAATATCAAATTATTTGTTAGGTCACAAAATTCTACAAATAAAGTCTGGATCATATTCTGAGAATTCCTATTTGATTTCATAACAGCGAGCACATACCTGCCCTTTGACGGACAGCAAGCATCCTAATCTATTAAACAGGTCCACCTATCGCTCCCTCCATGGGGCCAGGATGCAATTTGCTAGCAAATTGGAATCAGAATTGGGTTTTTAAAGAAAGCCTTCCCACAGTTGTAAACATCCTTAATTTTTACAGCAACACATTGACTTCAAACCGGACTCCTAATTATTGCAATATTTTTTTAAAAGCCTGTATTGTAGATTCTGCAAAGTTCAGACATCTGCTTCAAATCCAGAAGTTTCTTTCCTTTCTCAAAAAAAGGTTGCCCTCCTCCAATTAGCCTCAGCAGGGCAGCGGGAGCACGTGGAGTTCTGTGGATGGGGTTTCATGTTTACTGGGCACATTCCAGCCTCACCCGCCTTTCCCCACATGGGACCATAATAACCACTTTGCCTGTTGGGCCCAAGACCAAATGGCCTTTGAAGTACAAAGGGATACATTCTGAGTCTTTTTAAAATATACTCTTGCAAATCTTCTGGTTTATCATAAATAAAGGCAGTTTACCTAAGACAACGCATTCCTTTACATTTCCGTTTTAAGTATGAGTACCGGAAATAAATTTCAAATACTGGTGGAAGAAAGCTCTTGTCAGTGTTGCCATGGAGGCTGATTTCTGCACATCAGAAGCATGAAAATCTGAAAGCTGCTTAGTTGGAGCTGGTGGTTAAAACAGCAACTGTTATTATCCCAAACCAAGAGGAGGGTGGTAATGATGATGACCACGGACCCTTAAATGTGTCTTTCATCCTCAATAATTTCAAAGCTCCCAGTAAATGGCCTCACATGAAGTGCCAGCATGGCTAAGTGAATTAGTCCAACTGAAGTCTACCCCCTGCACTAAAGAAATCATAGGTTGGGATTGCAGAAAATTTTCATGTTACTTAGATGTCAACTTTATTACTTAATGTGAATGACTTTAGGTGAGGTTGGTACCCTCTGGGTTCAGCATGTATCTGCCTCAGGACTCATTCTCTCGATCTGAGAAGTTGGGATATTAAGGTTTTGAGGGTCAATGTCAATCATACCTCTCTCATCACTCTACCTCTGAGTTCAGGACCAGTTGTTTAAAGATGAGCAGGGAATGAAACCTCAATATGTCATTGGTACAATGCCTTTGGAGTTCAAGATACACTTTGCAAGATAGATCTGCCTACCAGGTCATTTCTACCTGTGAGCCTAGAGCCCAAAGGAAAATCTGGGTGTGTTGTAAAAAAAAAAAAAATCATCAGTTTAATGCTGGATGAATTACAAACACATAAAATACTCTGTAGAATTTTGGATGTGGGAAAGGTCAATGCCAAGGTAGCAGCATCTAACATGAACTTCCTTGCTGTGTCACAGCGAAAAGGTAGAAGTGCAAGAAAGCGTGCACATAGGAGAGAAGCAAGAGGGGCCTGCGTGGCTTCCAGAATGTGGCCATAAGTCTTCATTTAAAAAAAATAAATCAGTGTAAATCTTGCAGTTGAAGTTCTGCAGAGAGAGAAGACGTTTTCCTAAGATTGGGACAAAGGGTTAGAGATGCAGATCAGAGTATAGGGACTAGAAGTCATAGCCAGGGCCAAAGAAGGGATTCTATCAAATACATGCTTTGGCTCGCAGACAGTGTTTGAAAGCAACCTTGCTACCTCCAGAGTCTACTGGTGCTTTCTTAAGACCCATTGGCAAGATTGCTAACTCTTCTGTCTCATGTGTCTGGCTTGCCACCTCCCTGTTTACTACAGGCTCCTGGCTGTTGAGACCTTGTGACCTCAGCACTAATGTGTCAAAAATGTTATATTAAAATAATTCCTATTCCATTGCCTAAAAACACCCCAATTTAACAATAGTATTCAGTTCCCTGGTTTAGTTTGGTGTTATTAGGAACACTCGGCAATAATGAGCCTTACTGTCCCCAAAGAAGAGCCCAAATCCATAGCTAGTTCATCTTATCCTCTATTCCAAACCTGCTCTCCTTGTGCACTGCAGCATTTCCTGTCAGTCTGTCACCTGCTGCCTGTATAATTGTTGCCAATTTCCAAGACTTAGTTCATTCCCACTTGTGTAAAATTGAGATAACAGGACCTGTGATAATTGGCTACGGGGGAAATCGATCAGGATAGTGCCTAAGCCTTATCCACACTCCTTACTTCTCTCCTGTACATTCTATTTTCCCATTTCTTCCTCTTTTCTTCTTTCTATCTCCCTTCCCATGTTCCCCTTTTTTCCTTTCCAACCTTTCGGGATAAATATTACTGAAAAGCTACTCAGCACTGTTGAAAGAACACAAGTGAAGGTACAGATGGACTCTGTGCTCAAGGAGCTCAAAGGCTTGGGACAAGCTAGAGTAGGTCCATGCAGAAGGCTGGTCAATAAACTAAGAGCATCATCACACTGTGGGGACAGGTGTAGGAGAGTGACTGTGGCAGGACTGGCAATGCCCCCTGGGAGCTTGCAGAACCAGAGATATTTGAATTCATTCTGCAAAGCTCTGGAAAGCCAAGTCTGCAAGGGAGGCTCCATAGGCTTAGGAACTTCATCATCAAAGACCCTAGAAACATGGAGATAGAAGAAAATGAGTCCAGGACCCAAAGTCTTTATAAACAGTTGCTTCTGAACAGGAAGGCCATAGGAGAAATCTTGGGAACATTTGGGTCACTTTTTACAGCCCAAATGCATTACTGTTCCTGTAATTTTTTTAAGTACAAATTTAACTAGAAATTAAGGGTACAATGCCCATTCCACAATACCATGTCTCAATACCTGAGAAAAATTACTAATGTAGTTATATCAGAGAACATGGCATCATCTTATGTCCCCACAAATCTCAAGTCTGAAGTGACAATTGAATCTTAACATGTCACCTCACAAAATGTTAACCCAAGCATTCAGTTTCTCGCTTAATGTCAAGGCAGTTCCCAAGGAAAAACAGACACATAAAAGCACTTTCTTCACACACACATCATTTTTTGAATGATCACAATACCCCTAAATTGTCACTACCACTGTCTTCTTTGTGCAGATAAGAACACTGAGACTAAGAGATGTGGGAGTGCCTGGCCTACAGTGGCACTGCCAGCTAGAAGCTGGGCAAGACTCCCAGCTCCAGAGGCTGCTGCACTCTCCTTACAAAACCAATCAGTTGGCTGCAGCTGTTAGAAGCTTTGGTCCTAAGAGTTATCTATCTGCATGCATAGCAGTTCTGCGGGTATTTCTTTCTGGTGATAAACAGGCAAGGTTATGGGATAGCTGTATGTCTTGGCTTATCAGTTTCACAGCATAGTACTAGTCTGTCTGTGCAGGCTTTAATGGAGTCTAGCAGCAACTGACTACAGTATGGGCTTCCACACTGCTTGACTAGAGAATTTCTATGCATCCTCCACAAGGCACTTCAGTCATGCATGTTTTAACACATGGGACAGTAAATGCCAGCATTTAGGATGCAAGTATATTGTCCAAGGTGTATCAAGTTATATGACATCACAGAGAGTGGTGGGTCTTCTGACTTTAAGCCTGGGAAGTGGCTGAATTCATTTATTTTTCTTTCATTTTGCCATTAACTTGGTTGACTTTGTTGGTCTTTGTGTAGAGTCTCTACCCTCTCCTGGTTCCTCAACCCTTCTCCAACTCTTCCATAAGACTCCCCAAGTTCTGTCTAATGTTTGTCTGTGGATTTCTGCATCTGTTTTGCTCAGCTGCTGAATGAAACCTATCAGAAGACAGTTGTGCTAAGTTCCAGTCTACAAGCATAGCAAAGTATCATTAATAATGTCAGGAACTGGTTCTTGCTCACAGGATGGGTCTCAAGTTGGATCAGACATTGGTTGGCTATTCCCTTAGCCTCTGCTCTATCTTTGTGCTTGCACTTCTTGTAGGCAGGACACATTTGGGACAAAGGTTTTGTGAATTGGTTGGTTTTCTTATCCCTCCACTAGAAGTTGTGCCTGCCTACAAGTGGTGGCCACTCCAAGCTCGATACCTCCCACTGCAGGGAAGGGAGGGGTATATTTTACTTCCTTACTGCTTTCTCTCTCTCTCTCTCTCTCTCTCTCTCTCTCTCTCTCTCTCTTTCTTTCTTTCTCTCTTTCTTTCTCTTTTGCTTAAAAACAAAAAAACAAAACCAAGAAGCATATAACATGTGGCTACTGTATAACAGTTACTCTAGGACTTCTGGGG
Organism: Arvicanthis niloticus; assembly: GCF_011762505.2. NCBI lineage: Eukaryota > Metazoa > Chordata > Mammalia > Rodentia > Muridae > Arvicanthis > Arvicanthis niloticus. Next base: position 46,838,434 of record NC_047668.1, on the reverse strand, counting down.
TAAATTGCGATTAGAAGTTGTCTCTATGTAATATAATGTGTAAGAAGATTTGTGTTGGTATAGAGTTTTTCCAAAGAAATAAAAATGAGAGGGGTTGGGAATTATAACTGGGGTTATAGAACAGAGGTAAATTGCAGAGAAAGGGGAAGTGCACACATAGTAAAGGAGCAAGGACCACTTGACTTCTCCTATGGCTCTCTGGTGGAAAAGAGGAGCTACCAACCATGAAGAAGAGAAGCTGTACCAACACATGTGATAAAAACCATAGGGAACCAGGCATAAAAAGGTGATTCCTTAACAGAGCAAAGTCTATGTGCACCTATTGAATATAGTGCTTAAAATTTTAATTTGAAAATATAATGACAGTAGGGAAAAAAGGACATAAACAGGGAAGGAAGGGACCAAATTTTCTCTGTTTTTAGAAAACATGATTCTGTACATAGAAATGCTAAAGCTTCCACCAAAATAACTCATAAATCTGGTTATTGGCAAAATAGCAGAACACAAAATCAACATATATAAGTCCATAGCTTTTCTATACACCAATAATTAAGTCACAAAAAAAGTAAATCAGAGGAGATAGCCCATTCATAATATTTCAAAAACAATTACTAGAATAAGTCTACCCAAGTAGGTGAAAGGTCTCTACAGTAAAGCTCTTAAGATTCTGAAGAAAGAAATTGAAGAAGATTCTAGAAGATGGAAAGACATGCCTTACTTACAGATCAGTAAAACTTATCATGAGAAAGTAACTATAGTTTCAAAAGAAACCCATAGATTCAATGCATTATTTATAAGAATGCATAGAGAATTACATAAAGAACTAGAGAAAAAAATCCTGAAATTGATATGGAACCCTAAAAGACCTTAAATAGTGAACATAATTTTGAGCGGAAAGAGCAATGCTGGAGGAGGCTTCGCAATTTCTGGATCTCAAATTATGTTACAGAGCCATAGTGTCAAAATGGTACTGGCACAAAGACACACACACACACACACACACACACTCACATATGCATGCACACACACAAGCACACACCGCCACACATAGACCAATGGAAAAGCAATAGTGAACCCAAAAATAATCCCTGGCAACTGTGTCCTGCTAACTTTTAAGAAGGGTGCCAAAAACAGAGATTTAAGGAAAAAACAGCCTCTCCAACAAATGGTGCTATAAAGCCTGAATATCCATCTGTAGAAGAATAAAATTATATCCCTATCTTTCACACTGTTTTAAAAAAAAATCAGTTCGAAATGGATTAAATACTTAAATGTAAGACCTGAAACATTGAAGCTGTTAGAGAAAAACATGGGGAAAATACTTTAAATATAAGCATAGGCAAAGGCTTTCTGAAACTGAAACTCATAGCCTAGCAAATAATAGCAAGTTGAATGTGACTTTGTGAAAATAGAAAGCTTCTGTGTGGCAGAGGAAGCAGAGTGCTTACAGAATGGGCGAGAACGTTTGCCAACTATACATCTAACAGACGATTTCTAGATAAAATTTATAAAGAACTATAAAAATTAACTACAAAGCCCTACAAACCCCAAATCACCCAAAAGAAAACATACAAATGACCAGTAAATTTAGGAAGAAATGCTGAACATTCTCAGCTCTCAGGGAAATTCAAATTCACACTACACCAACAGTCTATCTCTCTCCTGTCAGAATGGCTAAAACCAAGTAAACAAACAAATTATGTTAAAGATACAAGGGAAGTGGTAACCTTCTGCATTACTTATTGGCAAGGGGTCCCTCAAGAAACTAAAACTAAATGTGATCCAGCTATGTCTCCTCTGGGTATAGCTAAATATGAAGTCGGAAACCCACAGAGACTCTTGTCCATGTATGTTTATTGCTACACTATTCCTAGCAGCCATGGCATGTAACCAGTCTAAGTACACACCAACACATGAACACATAAAGAAAATGTGATGCACATATCCACACAGCAGACTCACTCAGTTATAAAGAGACTTTTGTCATTTGCCAGAAATGAATGAAACTAGAGATAGTGTTAAGCAAAATAAGCCAGGCTCAGAAAGATAAATATTACATGCTTCCTGTCATATGCAGCATCCAGATTCCAGTGTATTTACATGTATATGGATGGGTGTGTGAGATGTAAGAGTGGAGATATGTGTAAGAGAAAGGGGCTTAAAGGAAGAGAAGGAAGAGAGTAATCAGGGCACATGAAATACAAAGAGCACATTTTCTTTTATGTACACAATCTAGATTTAACAATACTTCACATATATACATACAATATAAAAACTAAGAAGGAATTATTTTGGAGAGAGAAGGCCAGAGGAAGGAGAATGGGGATGCACAATGATAGATAGATAGGTAGAAAGAAAGAAAGAAAGAAAGAAAGAAAGAAAGAAAGAAAGAAAGAAAGAAAGAAAGAGGAGACAGACAGACACAGATACAGATATAGATAATGTTGCAATACAATTTAGTTTATAAATGAAAATATTTTCAAATTTAAAGTTTTTATAAATCTGGGCACCAACACATGACCTTTACCACTTCTATGAGCTATAAGCTTTGCTTCAAGGTTGTAGTTTCAAATCTCTCTCCAAACAGCTTGCTTGGAGCAGGAGGATCCATTTACAAGAACATCCTTCATATGCCACCAAGTTAGTAGTAGCTACAGTTGAGATGCCTCAGTTCTTGTCAGAAGACCAATATCCTCAGATACGGAAGCTCTGTCTTCCACCAGAGCCAGGGATCCAAGATGAGTTTAGTATCTTCTAAGACCCATAGTCAAAGGTTCACATTATTTTACCAACAAGTGTCAGTGTGTTGGTCCTCTTCCAAATTGGAAAATGCAGTACACAAACATGGATATAAGATGCAGGCATCACTGAGGCCTTCTTGGGTGCTATCTACCATGCTTCTTTATACCTCCTTGGCACCCGTTGATTCATGTCTTATTCTCATGTACAGCCCTCTTCTACACAGTCTACCACTAACACATCCTAGTATATATATTATCAGTTCCATATCCAAGAACTGATTGTAAAAATAAGTTGACATGCAAATAAATCTCCCCAGACCTTTTACAGTTTATCTAATGACTACTTGTTATATCTAATGACTTGAAGACACACGTCTTCTCTTTCCCCACCAACACACAGGAACGAAATGAACATTATAGGTACCTGTGCCCAGTAAAAGGAGCATTGGAGCACAAATGAATGACTGATTCAGACCAAAAAGTCAACAGACTCTTACTGTAAGTTCCTCGAGGGCTAAGGAAATGACTCAATGGTTAAAGTACTTGCCACATAGGATGAAAACCTGAGTTTGGATCCCAGAAACCGTTATAAATGTCAGGTAGGTGTGGAATTCCCACCTGTAATTCCAGCCTCAGAAAGTGGAGACTTTGAGACCAACCATATCAACAAGCTCTGAGTTTGACTGAGATATGTTAGGGAAGAATGAAAGATGATTTCTAACAACAACCACAAATGTGCATGCATACCCCTACATATGTGCAACCATCCACATGCAAAATCAGACACATAGCACACACACATAGACATACACACACATACACACATATGTACACACAGCACACACACACACACAGAGAGAGAGAGAGAGAGAGAGAGAGAGAGAGAGAGAGAGAGAGAGAGAGAGAGTTTTCCAGGTAAGAACCTTACCTGACCTTACCTCACTTCACCTCAACTGACCTCACCTCAACTGACCTCACCTCAACTGACCTCACCTCAACTGACCTTACCAGTTCTGCCCTTACCTTAGGGCACTGATCTATGTCATTTATCTCCACTTTTTGAGCTTCTGCTTACAACCACTCAGTAACACTTCCTTTGCACAAAATGCCCTGAATTCTGGAGTTGAGCACTGTTCATGGTCTGTTTCTGCCTTTAGAAGCTGAGTAACCAAAGACTTCTCCACATTTTGTACCATCTCCCTTTTCATCCAAACTTTACTGTGTTTCTGCCAGCACATCTATGTTAAAAAAAAAAAAAAAAAAAAAAGCCAACCAACCAACAACCAAACAAAAAACCTTTACAGGTCTCCTATGCATCCATTTCTTGCTATGTGGACCTCTGGAGGGCTGACAATAGGTGTTTTTCCCTAGAGCAAATCATTTAAAAATGGTAACACATGTTTAGGATCAGACCATATACTGTAATTCTTGCAAAACTTGGTTGTTTATAGGAACTAGCCCTATTCAGTGTTGAAAGGTTATGAAGACATGGTTATTGATAGGTAGTAAATGGGGATGAATGCTTTACAAGCTGGCTATCATATTGTGCTAGGTTCTATGGGCAAATAAGTAGCATAACTTATTATTATTATTAGATAACTGTTATGGAATGAACATTTGTGCATTCTAACTCATATACTAAGGCTCTAACTTCTAAGGTGACTCACAGAGTAATGCATGGTGAAATGGTAAAAATGAGACCATATGACTCTATTGATTACTTTTCTTATTCTTGTGACCAAATATCTAACAAGAAGCTACTTAAAGAAGAAATGACTTAATTTGGCAGATAGTCCGTGCTGGTGGAGGAGTGGTGACAGATGGCTCTGTAACAGCCACTTGCTCACAACCTAGCAGATCAGGAGGCAAAGATGGGGCGGGAAACAGAACTACACCATAAACCTCAAGGCCCACCCTCCGCTGGCCAACTTATAGGTTCACTGCTAGGTTCTGCTACCTCTTCATACTATACCACAGGTTTAAAAACATGAGCTTGTAAAAAGAAATTTTATATCCAAACCATCAGAGAGATCTAGAATTCCAAATAGTCTTTATCTGGCAGAGATGGTTTCTTTATTCGATAAGGAAGAAATGCCAGAGTCTCCTCTTCTTCCCTCCCTACACACCTTCTCTGCTCCTCTAACCCCTTCTTCATTCTCCTAACCTTCCCTCTTTCCGTCTCTCTCTTATTTGAAGCCATGGTGGTAAGTCAGCTTCTACAAACTAGGGAGAGAGACATCATCAAGCTGGTACATTGACCTTGAGTTTCTAGCCTCGGCTATTTAAGCCACCCAGTGTGTAGTATTTTGTTATAGCAGCTTAAGTTGTTACACAAGATTCCTGTTTAGCATGTTGTCCACATGCCTTATGAAAGCTCTAGATAGTCTAAGATCATTCCAATAAAACCATGAATTTTTTTCTTTAATGAATCACTCAAATTTTATATACTTTTGGTCTAGAGAGCTAGATCTGCTCTCCCTGTCTCCTAGAAGATTCTGAGTTTTCTTTTTCCTCAGTGCCCATAACAAGTAGCTCCCCACGTGCCTCTAACTCCAATTCCAAGGTATCTAATGCCCTCTACTGGCCTCCTCAGGTACTGCACTCATGTGGCCAGACACACAGAGAAATACACATATATATACACAATTACAAATATAATGTACTTTTCTTTTTTTTTTTTTTTTCAGAGTGCCCAATACAACAATACTATAATCTGGAAAAACACATTTTGTCAACCATGATTTTGACTTTCATTCTAGAGACCAAATAGTGCCCAAAGCATAAATGTGTTCTTGCAAGTTCATCCAACTGCACCTTGGGGATTAAGTCCAAGATTGTCATCCAAATCTCTCTCTGTGGATGGTTCTGCTCCCCATTATGTTATACCTCAACTCATGGGTCTTCTACTTACATTGGAGTTAATGGCTACTATGTGTCCCAATACCGTTATATATTGAGACCCTCAAGACCTGAAGTTAAAGCAAGGATGTAGGTGAGTTACTATTATTCTTAGAACTGTCTGGTGCTGCTAAGGTAGAGGAAACAACATGATTCTTGACCCCCAAGAGTTGTAGTGGAGGAGGTAATCATTACAATGAGAATAACCAACACTATGATGTTGTAGACACACAGAAAAGAATGTGTTCAGCCATTCCTATGGTCTAAGAAGGAAGTCCTCAAAGCAACCATTCATATGGTCTAGGAATGCAACATAAACAATGCAAGGCAATAAATATATTATAGGAAAGAAAGAAAACTGGGACATTTTTAAGAGAGGTCTACAAACAAGTGAGGCTACAACAGTGTGCAATATTAGAATGTAGATGACAGGGTAGAGAGTGAGTATTAATTAAAACATGTGCCAGACTGGAGGACATTGGTTTCCCCAGTTAGGTAGTGATGCACACACATACATAGGTTTTATTTATTCTAATGGCATATTTGTTGATTTCTGGTTCCATAAGCCCCTCTACCTAAGAGGTCACAGCTGTGACTACACATTTATGATCATATATATTTACTGGTTAAAAAAAATACCTAACGGAGGCAGAGGAGATTCTCAGTAGACAAAAGCTGCACTAGGATGCAATCACAAAATGCTCAGAAAAATGTCCAAACTCCTCATTAAAAACTATGGTGTGGTCATGCCGCCTAGAGCCTACATAGGATGAGGTCAACATAGGGAGAAGGATCCCCGGAGCACATAGTCTGTACACATACCTACAGGATCAGTACAAGAACATCAGTCAAGGGAATAACATGGGAAGAGATAGAATAGGATGCACAAGGTCTTCCTCCAGCCTCTGAGATTGCACAAGTCACACACCAGCATGCATATGCACTCACATGTTATTCACACATGTAACACACAAACACACACACACACTCTCACACACACATACACACATACAAAATAAAACAAATTTAACTTAAAATGTATATGCCTCCTCACATATTTATATACTTGTTTTTATAAATATTACTTTTATCAATTTTCTTAATTTGATGTGAGCTTGTTGAATGTCTGATGAAGTACATTGCAATAACAAACTAGAGAGAAAGTAATAGGCATTCTAGTATTTTCCCACGCTACTAAAGATTATTTCACATAATCTCAGTGTTCATCTTCAAATATCAGCTCCAAGAAATATATTCATTTAATTCATTAATTTTATAGATTTGAGCCCAAGAAATTATGCATACATGGGAAAAGATTCTTTGGCCAAAAAGTGGTTAAGGCTATGCTGAAGAGGTAAGCAAGAGTATTCTAGTTTGCTCTTCTGAGAATTAAAGAAGGCTGATTGATGGGGAGGACAAGAAGCTGTGGTGACAACAGGCCTCCCTGACCCCTCCCTGCACCACCTTGGTCAGCTGGGCAGGGAGAGGGGCTGCAAGGCCAACTCAGGTCCCTTTTCCCTTTAATGTGGAAACAAAGACAGTGCTCCTAGCCTTCACCTTTCCAACTTCACACTTAGGGGTCTCTCTGTGAGGGAAACTGTCAGCCAGAGTGGGCCATGCTCCTTGTTTAAGGACCAACTATGTTAATAGCATCTCTATTTTTGTGTCAAAAAGTCATTTTGGAATTTAGAAGAAACTGTGGAATTGCCTGAACTCCATACCGAAAGCACATCTGGATTCATTTTTGTTCTTTTTTAGCACAGTTCATGTTAACATAGGAAGGAAGGCCGGGAAGACAGCCCCCGCATACGCTCCTTTATGTAAGACTGTCCTGACTTATACTCTCATCTGTAACTACATTTCCTTATGAACTGTACTTAATTTTTTGATCATGCACAAGTACTTCTGAGCTGGCCAAGTTTGATGGGCACTTGGTAGCAATATTCCCTGATGCCTAGTGGGTATTCAATAGTCAATGTTAATACCTACTGTAAGCTACAGTGCCAACAAAGCTGCTGTTTAAAATAGAACTTTCATGCCCTTTACAAAATGGGTATGTTCTAATGAAGCACAAGATACCAATATGACAAGAGGGATGTTTAAAACACCAAAGTGCTTAGCCCTGTTGTTGACACTCTTCCTTAGGGAGGGACTCACATCCATGCTTAGGAGCAGTTGAGAAATACACACAAAGGTATCCCAAGAGTCACCACAAAGCAAGGGTGCCTCAGCTCTCATGCCTGGCTGTCCCTTGATAACACTGATGTTTTATCAGTGTGGGCTCAGTTTTTCCTTTGGTTAAACTTCCCCCTCACCACACTGGGTGAAGCCATTGTCCTCAGAAGGAAGAGTGATGTAGTGGGGGTGTGGGGGGGAGGGGGAACCACTTCTTTGGGTGGGTTGATTGTGGCCAATTATTTCTGGGCCCAAAGCGAAGCCAGAGAGTGGCTGTGAAGAAAGCAACCATTCTCACGAGTCATGAATCATGTTTTTGGCTTGTCAAGGGCAGTTGACAGAGGGAAGATGCCTGTTCCTTTCACGGCAGGATGCCAGAACTCATAACTCTTTGAGGCTGGAGTGCTGTGGTTCCTGTGGGGCCATTCAGAAGCAAGGAGACTGGTTGTCCTCACCCTCTTGCTTTGTGGCCTCTGTTGGGAGTGCCAGTTTGGGCTGGCTCAATGCCTGGTGGCTCCTAACCCGTCAATTTCCTTAGCCAGCTCAGAATTCTGGCCAGTAAGATGAAAACTCTCATTTCTCAGCAGCTTTTTCATGCTCTGTGGCTTGGGAGGGGGCTTGGTGTAAAGTCCTTACTCATTTGGGTGGAGGCTGCTGGAGACCCAGGGCCTAGAGTTTACCTGATATGTGTTCTGACATCTCCCAATATGCACTGCTAAGAACAAAGTCCACTCTGCCTAAGTGGTATGTGTTCGAGGCATCCAGCCCACCACTGCTCCCAATGTAATACACTTGACTCTTTTTAGAGAGGAAGAAACAAACCCAGTAGATAGGACACAGTATATTAACATCTCAGTAGTCAGTAAAATCTCTGAGCCTGCTGGTAGGCTTAGTTGCCACACAGGGTGGCTGGAGGAAGGGAGTGAGGAGTCAAGAGAAGTTTGAAGATGGAAGGGTCACTTTGGTTAGAAGGGTTGACCGGGGCTTTGTTTCTAACACCACTACGTATGACAAGCATTTGGAGAGCATATCATTTCTCTAACCCTAGGCTTCCTCAGAGTGAGTAGGGATAGCATTTGGATCTTATTGACTTTTAATGTGCATTTCATGAGATAAACACATGAGAAATTGTACAATCCCTGGTCTAAAGTATGACTCTGAAAGTATAGTTTCTGTGTGTTACCCTTCTGTTCCACTCCTGGGGAATGGGGCTCCGTCTTCTATACTCTGATAAACTGAATGGTGACTGAAGAGTATGTGTCCTAAGACTGGAGGATACCCCAGACAAGTTGCCATGGTAACACAAAACAGGCTTGTACTGCTTATATAAGATTCCAGATAACCCAAAGAGAAGTCTATCCAACCCCAAGGTTGACTCTATTTCAACCTATCTCCTTTTTGACAAAAAATTTTTCTCTAGTCTCCTAAAATAAGAATTTCTCAACTGGAATTTTTACCTCCAAACTTGCCCCCGTTTGAGAATCTTCTCCAGTGTTATAACCATGTTTACCTCACTATCTGTCGCATCAGCATTGATAGAATCGTGTTCTGTTACAATCATGTTTATTTCACTGACATATCAGCACTGCGAGGTGCTGAGTTTTCTCTAGGGGAGGAATGTCCACACACACACACACACACACACACACAACACACGTTGCACCAGCTCAGGCTGAGCCTTCATCACTCCATTTCTGAACAAATGCTGAGCAATCATCTTTGCTGGAAGGGTCTGCTGTTTGTGATTTTCTACCAAATCACTGTTTTCCATGAAAAACAAGCCACCACTTTCCTTCGTTTCTCAGAAACCTTGGCCTTGGCTATGGTTTTACATGCTCTATCTCTTCTGAAAGTAAATATCTAAGTCTCCAAAAAATTAGACTATGGTGCTGTGCTCGGAATTCGACATAACTTCCTACCCCTAGAGCCTTTGATATTGCTCTTTCCATGGCCTAATCTGCAGTTTAATATCTGTGTCTTCTTGTCCATTTACTACAAACACCTTAGGTTGCCCCTTCCAAGCCACTCAGATCTCAGACATCTCTGTTCACTCACCTGGCCTTCAGGCTACGCTAGGGTTACTTAGACTTAGAGTAAGCACGGCACATGGACCCATGCTGTCATTATTCTCCCATTTTGTAATTACAGCCATGCAAACACATAATGAGAAAGAGAATAAGGAAAGAGATTTTGAGAAACTTTTTGAGAACAAAATAGAAAGAAAGTGTTCCCAATGAGATAACACCTCTTCTAAAGCCTGTGAAGTAAACCACAGAGCCCCTCAGAGCTTTCTCGAGCCCATTAGAATCCCAGGGAGCCCCACAGGTCCTCCACGGAACCCCTTAGAGCCTTACAGAACCCCACAAAACCCCTCAGAGTCCCATAGAGCCCCCACAGAGCCCCTCATAACTCATAGACCCCACAGAGCCTTACAGAGACTCAAAGAGACCCTCAAAACCCTACGTAGCCTCTGGTAGGCTCAGTGGCCACACAGGATGGAGGGAGGAAGGGAGTCGGGAGTCAGGGAATCATGGAGATAGAAGGGTTGCTTTGGTTAGAAAGTCAGAACACGGGACCAGAGAGATGGCTCAGCAGTTAAAAACACTTGCTGCTCTGTCACAAAGTCTGGAGTTCAGATGCCTCCACTCATGTCAGCCAGTTTACTCTAGCTTCCAGGGATCCAATGCCTTTTCCTAGTCTTCATTCACACACACACACACACACACACACACACACACACACACACACATTCAAATATTTGAAAAATAAATCTTAAATATTTAAGCCTCCATGTCTCTTCTAATCTTTTTAGTAGGGGTATCAAGAAAGCAGTATATATAATTATAACATGATATGATGTGATATAACATAAAGAGTTGTCTCAGAAACACACAGGGGTGGGGGTGAAATACACTAAGGACCACAGCAAGTTTAACAGGAAATGAACTCTAGGTAGGCATACCTCTGCTTCATCCTAGGTTCCTAGCAAGCAGGCATGTATATGCTTCTCAGGATGGAGAGAGCAGGTGCATTGTCTATGGAAACAGAACAGCTCAGATAAAAAAAAAAACTCCAGATGTGGACATCTGGGAACTTCCAGTAAGAAAGCTAATCATCTTGCCTGCTCTCTCCATGCAGCAGAGTTGGGCAACCAGGAAGCATAGACACATGTGCACAGAGTTTTTCAGTAACCTTACATAACAATGAAAAGACAGAGGCATAAAAGATAGCAGACTTCTGCCTCTGATATTCTGAGATAAAACACACAATTCACTTCACTTCACTGAATTCTTTATTCAGCCAAGTGCCAGTTGTGGGGGAGAGTAAAGACACCTTCAACTATCAAGGACTTAAACAATTGCTCCATTCCCTTTCTTTGGAATTTCTGATGAATGTGTAGGATAGTCTCTTGAGAAATGGGAAAAAAGAGAAAGAAAAAAGTTCCCAGGAATGGTGATCCAAGAGAGTATCTGGGTAACAACTGTGCCTGGAGAGAGTCCAAGCTGGAATAGAAATTCTGAGAGGAATTTCTTGAAGTCCCTCAGATGGGACTCTTAGAGAGGAAAAAGTAAAACTGCTGTATCACGTAACATTCTTTATATTTTAAAGGTAATGGCCATCAGCTTCTGATATATAAAATCTGGTAAGGGCTAAAGCTGGAGGAACAACTAGACGAATAAGTACAATGAATATATAATTTAAAACAAAAAAAATTAAAAGTAACTCAAACTATCACAATGTCTCACCAAAACCTGTGGTAAACAAAACTTACTTGATCATGGCAATCAATATAGAAGATTTATTTATTTTATTTATTATGCTGAAAGACTACAACAGGGTTTTGTAAAAAAAAAAATCAGTGCAAGACAAAAGAGGAAAGTATTTTAGTTTTCATGGGATGCGTTTAGATTGTGTAATATATTTTTTGCTTATATTCTCATTCGTAACTATTCAATAACACAAAAACCCAGGGACACGAAAACCCAGACTGATGGGTAGATCTGACCACAAGTGGCTGTGATGCAGATTTAGAAGGAAAGGGTCTTCTGAGGTAGTTGAGATTGGAATTCTGGATAAGATGCTAACTCCTCACTTGCCAATAGAGAAATGATCAGACTGTATGTTCCCAAGCACAGGTCAATGTACTATTTAAACCTGAGGGGCTCAATTCAAAGGAAGCCATATAAAGATTTTTCGGTGCTACTTCTGATCCCTGAGACCAGGGGTCAGGGAGATGGACAGTTACTTTCCATCTGGACCTCATAAGTGGCGTGATTAATTCTGGTGACCTCAATGGATACCAATTTCAAGTAAACTTACGTAACACTACGGAGAGATCATCTTGTCAGGTCTGTGCTCTGGCTGCCTCAGAGGCCATTCCATGTTCTCACTGCTGAACGGTAACATGGCTTTATGCTGCCCTTCTGTGAGTTCTGGTTCACCTAAGCCCCAAGCTTTAAACAGTGAGCCACAAGCCAACGTTGGCTTGTGTACCGAGTGTGTGGAACATGGATAGGATAATGTTAAAGACCAATAATTAATTCAGAATTGACCACATGATAAGTCTGAGGCGTTCCTGGCTGTACTCACCTGTTTGGCATTACGTGACTTCACTGCAGCTTCGGTTCTATGCACTCTGTGCACACTGTGCACACACACTAGGTACTGAGCACACCATCACACCACACAATAGTGAATGCTACTGGAATCCCTTTGGCTCAGATTCCATGCGATATGGTATGATATGAATCACAGTGTTTTTGTATAAAACTGTTTGGTCTTATGAAAGTATAGTGGTTTAATTAAGACAAATAAGGACAATGTTTTTCTACCATCATTCCCTCCCTTGTAAGTAACACCTTGGTATATCTCTGGCCTGTATTGTGTTAGAACATTTGATTTTGACAATTGATGTTTGAGTTGCTCACATGAATATCATTTTTTAAAAATGTTAAATGAATTTTCACTTGATTAAGAGAGAATTTTCAACAATTTCTGAAATGGTTCTTAATATCTTTCAGCCATATTCACAGGAACTATAATTCTCAGTATTAATGAGTATAAGAAAAATACTGATCACTTCTGGAAAAGTTGAAGAAGATCTCAGTCTGGTAGTAACAAATAGTCAGCCAAGATTTAATTCTTTATGTAAAAAAAAAAAAGCACAGCCATTTAATTAGCATGCAAGCATTCTTTCATCTTTAATAAATGGCAAAATTATATGTATACCAAAGAGTTACTTTAAAACCCATTTTTATGGTTTCTTGATATTAAATGTTTGCTTCATATATCTATCTTATAAACTTGTGTCAGAATTTTGTAAAGTTTTCCCAGGAAGAAATGGTTCATGAACAACAATAACAAAAAATGTAGAAGAAGCCTTAGTTTAGGCCCACCCTGGAAATTGGCTCAGGAGACCAGCCTTATGCAGATACCAGTATAGCATGGCTCTGACCACAGCCCAGGTCCCTGAGCTAGCCACCTAAATGGCTTCACAGAGAAGGGTTCTGAGTACAAGCGAGAGGGTGACCACAGGGGAGTAAGCATCTCCACTACTGGTGGAAACCAATTTAATTTAGCAAAGGCCTCTTGGTGGCGTGAAATCTGGTTGGTAGAGCAGAATGACGGGTCCTCAGTGACATATTTCAGCAGCTGAATAAGCTGAACATGATACCCACCCAGCTGTTAGGTGTCCTTGTCAGATTTAGTTCTCCCAGGAGGCTCCCACTGATCTCTGTTTCGCACTGCCCAGCACTGGATGTTCCTGAGATTGTTTTTAAACAAATAGATGCCTCTAAGCCCAGATACAACAACAACAACAACAACAGACAGCAAAGGGTTAATAGGCTATCTGCTCCCAGGTGAGGACCCCTGGAAGGCTGGGTCTCCTCTCTGCTTTGAGTTGTTCTGGATGAAAATATACAACCTCTCCTCAGGCCTCAAGTTTTCCTTGTCTTGTGAAGTGTGCTGGGCAGTCCCAAGAAAATACAAGAAATATCCATTATTTCTTTTCTGATGGATAAACTTTTATTTTTCATCTGAAATAATCTAGGGTCAATAAAAACTTAAAAAGAATAAAAGGCCTAGTTCAATCAAGAGCTATCCTATATATCCAAGAGCTATTCAAGAGCTATGCTCAGTAATGGTAACTCATGCCTTCAATTTGAGCACTTGGGAGGTAGATGCAGGTGAATCTCTGTGAGTTCAAGGCCTGCCTGATCTACAGAGTGAGTTCTAGAACAGCCAGGGCATTTTTTTATCTCACTCCTACTGCTGTTTGCTTCTAATTCACTTCTATTCATTGCCAGTCTAAGAGAGAATAATGAGCTAAAAATTCATGTCCTTGCCAGGCTTGTGTCTTCCTCAGGGGTCTGCCATGTTAGTTTCTTTTCCATAGGCTGTGACTATGTGACTAAAGAAGTGACTCCCGGAAGGAATGGCTCCAGATGGCTTTTCTATTCCAAAGGGGGTTTTACTTCTGTTTGTTACAGTACTGGGAAAGTATATAGGTAAGCAAACAAGATTGTCCTTTCCCATAGGTTTTGCTGACCTGCAGATATAAATTACCATGTCCCTGGTACCAAACACAGAACTGAGAGTGAGGAATTGATGGAAGGAAGCACTTGAAGTCTGGAGTCCATATCTAGGGATTCTCTTTAGTGTCTAAGAAAACTCAGAGCTGAGGAAGGGACTAGCTTGTGCCCTGCAGAAACCATTTGGCACTTGTGGTGGCAGAGGTGTCCCCTGGATACTTTTCTTAGAGAAATCCACTCTGATTTAGTTCCTAGGGTAAAGAATGGGACAATTGTAGATATATACAGAGAAAGACAAGGAAAGAGGAGGACTTAATTCTTGCAGATTGCAGTCCACTATCAGGAGAATTCAAGGCAGGGAATTTAAGCAGGGCAGGTTTCTGCAGGCAGGTACCAAAACAAAGACCACTGAGGAACATTGGTTACTGTCTTGCTCCTCATGGCTTGTTCAGTCTACTTCCTTATACAACCTAGTACCACCTGCCCAGGCTTGCACCACCCACAGGGTAGACCATATCAATCATTAATGAGGAAGATGCCCTATAGACTTGTCTAAAGATGATATAGTGGAAGCACCTTCTCAATTAAGATTCAACTTCCCAGATACATCTAGGTTTGTGTCAAGTTAACAAGAGACACACTCTAATATTTGGAAACCTGCCTTCTTATTTGTGAGTTATTTGATAAGGATTTCGATTTAGAAAATGTTTGCATGTAATGTATGTTTGTTTCCAAAGTTAGCACTGAATATTATAATCACTATTTGTATGAACACTGGGTTCCCTGAATCGTCTTACTCCCTAAAGGAATTACACATGAAGACCAACAACTTCAACCTTCTCTCATGACTTTTGATAGAGTCTTTGTTTTGCTCTATTGTCATTTTGATTATATATGACCCAGAAAGATTCTTTCTTATAGTCCTGTCGTCTAGGGGTTCTATTTAGATCTTGTAATTGTATATCCAGTTTTCGTCTAGATTTGGAGAATTATCGGCTATAATTTATTAAATAGAATTTTTATATCTTCTGTTTGTACTTCTTCTATAGGACAGATTCATTAAGTTTAGCTTCTTAATCATGTCCTAGAGGTCTTTAATGCTGTGATTATAATTGCTTATTTACCTGAATGTACTATTCTTCAATCCTGTCTGTAATCCCTGGCATTCTTTCTTCTACTTAGTCTGGTCTAGCAGTGTTGCTTGCTTTCCACTGAGGGTGTGCGTGTGTGCGTGTGTGTGTGTGTGTGTGTGTGTGTGTGTGTGTGTGTTTCCACTGTGTGTGTGGCACATTTTGGGGCATTCTTACCTTCTTCTGCTGTCCATGCCCTAGGAGGAATACTAGACTAAAAGCTTGTACTAAGCATCCTGGTTTTATCCACGTTTTGGGAATTTGAACTCAGGTCCTCACCCTTGCATTGTGAACACTTTTATCCCACTGAAACATCTCCCTAGCTCAAGGTTTGATGAGTTTTTTCTAATATAAATATTGATCTTTTCATTTCCATGACTTCCATGTACCCTATACCCATACCTACCCTGACCTCCCTCCCTAGCTAAATATCTCTGGGCTTAACTTCTTTCCAAATTGGTGAATTTTTCATCCAAGTCTTGAAGTGGCATCTTCACTTCTTTGTATATTTGAATCTTTATTGAAGTCACTGACAATTTTAAGAACTAAACCTTTGAATTATTTGTTCATTAAAACCATTTCTATATCCTTGAGTTCACTAATTGAAGAGTTGCATGCTTTACAATGACAAAGTGGGGCCGTAAGCTTGGAAATCTGTTGTTCTTATAAAAGATACTTGGATGTGCACACACAGAGGAAAAATTAGATGAATAGACCATATGATGACTTCTGGCTAGGCACAAAGACAGAACTCATCAGAAGCTATCGAGTTCTACCAGCACCCAGATCTTGAACTTTCAACCTCCAGAAATGTGGGGAAAAATAAAAATAAGGTTCTATTGTATAAGCCACTGAGTTTGTGATATATTGTAGATAGATAGATAGATAGATAGATAGATAGATAGATAGATAGATAGATTTTATATATATATATATATAGTTATCCACACAGACATTACAGGTTACCATGCACATATTGAAAACAACCCTGAAAAAAAAAAAAAGATGTTCCTAGTATAAAAGAGAGATAAATTGAAAGTATCTTGAAATCTTTGTATCTTTGAAGAGGGTAGACATTCTATTTTCACACTTACTGGTATGATCAAATATGGTGACAAATGTCCTATCTTTGGAGGAGAAAGGAGTTTATTTGGCTTACAATTTCAAGTTTCAATCCAAATTGTGGGGAGACAATATGAATCACTGCTTACTTACTTGATCTCAAAACCTCAGGCCTAGGAAATGGTGCTGCCCACAATAGGCTAGGCTTTAACAACCAAATCAGTGGTTCACACATAAACTTGAGTGTTAATCTGATTTAGACAATTCCTCCTTAAGATTCTCTTCCTTAGTTATTCCAATGGACTATTAAAACTGTCCATTGTAGTGGATAAGCCAGTGTGAGTAGCCAGGATGAGCTTCAGATTCCTGTTTGGAAACTGTGTGGATTGTAGTAGCACTTTCTAAAATAAATAGCTTAGAGTTTATGGAGGAGTATCTCCTTTGAAGGACAGGTGGTGAGTTCAGGTTATTAGCTTCTGTGCTCCTATAACAATCACACAAACTAAGTGGCTTGAAAGAACACATATGTATTATCTTATACAGATGTTTACACTGAGTTATAATTACCCTGTACAGTTACTTATAATGGAGATAGATCTCAGCAGGTGCATAATAGCTGCTTGTGTGACACAAATATCAGTGTAGACATTTAACCCGTAATCCTTATAAATTTGGTTCTTACAATAATTTTAAAATTTGGCTCTTTTGATACACTTATCAAAAACCAAAAACAAACAAAACAAAAACAAACAAACAAACAAAAATAAATAAATAAAACCCCATAAACCAGGATATACTTGGAGTTCTCGTCCCAAACCTAGAAACACCAGGCTTGAGGCTGATTCCTTTGAAGAGTTTCAGAAACACAAGTCCATTGATGAATTTCTTGTGGTTGAGAAGGAATACATGGTAGCCTCTTACCCAAGGAGGGGACCAGGCAGGAAACATGAATAGTTTCAAGAGCTGTCGATAGATTCCTGGATGATAGGCTGCCTACAGGCCAATAAGGCATGTTTAAAGCTAAGAAATACCTCAAGCTTTCAAGGGAAGTTGGTGCAAGCTGCTTACTGTCCTTCTAAAATGAGAGAAGTGGTACAATTGTGAGTAGCATGGACATTTTTATAGTAATTGAGACCAAAGTATGTAGCTGTTTTTCTAGTATTTTTATTATATTTTATAAAAGCACAAGCTTGAAACAGAAAGCTTAAAAATCTGGTCATTCTTTATAAACAGGCAAATACAGCTTAAGAACACAGGTGTCATTGGTCTTGTGGGAATATGCAAGAGAGTTAAAAGGGAGTAGGGAGTTAAAAGGGAGTCTCTGCTTATTTTTAGTCCAAAATTAAAAGTTTATGAGTCCAGCTTCAGCTTTGTAGAAAACTGATCCACAGTAAATGATAAATTTTGTGTGTGTGTGTGTGTGAGACTATCCACATGCATGTGTATATGCAGGAGTGTATGCCCATAGCCAGATAACAGATGTCTTCTCTTATTGCACTTGCTGCTTTATTTTTTGAGACAAGTTCTCTTGCTGAACCTGAAGCTCGTCATTTTTGCTAGACTGGCTGGCCAGCAAGACCACAGGATATGCCTATCTCTGACCTTCCAGTTATGGGGCTACAGACAAGCTCCATCCACGTCACCAGCTTTTATAATCTAAACTCAGGCCCTTGAGCATTTTATCCACTGAGCCATCTTCCCAAGCTCTAAATGCCCTCCCTCATTTGTGCAAGCAGAAGAGGGCAAGAGAATATGATGTTGTTACCTTCATTGACTGAAAATTTTTTAAAAAAAGTTTCTCTTTTACTTTTAAATAATAGTGTTTTATATACATTGTACTACTGCATTTTCTATAAATTACATACATGCATTTTTTTTTTTTATAGAAATCACTTATAGAATTTGAGTCCATCTGTCTCAAGGACCTTGCACATACTGCTTCCTGCAAATGTCAAGCTTTTCCTCAATAGATTCCTATCACCATGGTGACAGTTCTGTTTCTCCCATACTGAATCTCCTGCATTCGTTTCTGTGTGTCACTTCCTTCATAAAGTCCTCAGAGTTCCCTATGCATCGCAATGTTAAGAGGGCCACTTATATAATTAGTTATATAATTCCTAGGTTCCCATTAAATTTACCAGCACAAATCTTGATGTGCTTCTGTCCTATGTCTTTAGAGCCCAACACACCCGGAGGCATACCATAGGTATTTATTACATTTCTGTTGAGCAAAGAAGTAGTGGAATAAATAGGCTAGTGAATGAGTGGGTAGGTGTGTGAATTTACTAGTCCTCTCTCCACAGTTGGAAGATTTAGCAGGGTCTCTTCTCAGCTTTCTGTCTCCTCCATGCATTAGTCCTGCTTTTGTCAACACTAGTGAGAGACAGCTTGACTGGTTAACTGATTCGGATTTGTTGCTAACAAAGCCTTATACTGCTGAGAGAGAAAGCCTCAACTCCCTCCCCAACAGAGGCCCTCTTGAGAAATGCTGAGGGGGTGGTAGGTGGCAGTCATAATCATTTGCTATCCTAAAGTAAATTTGAAAGCCTTTGTAATGTACCAATCTCACATCTTTTGAAAACCGTATACCCAAGATAGTGTTTAAGTCATGAACAGTGTTTAGTGTTTTCTTTCACCTGGAAGATATTTAAGAAATGTGAAGCGGAGATTGTTAACAACAGAATGAAAAGGAGGAAAAGAAGGGAGGCCTCTTGTGTAAAAGCCAAGTGCTGTGCTCCTGTGTGCATGCTATTACCACCATTAATGAAAATAAGAGGTAGGTGCATAATGCATGTTCCTGTAGATCTTTCCAGAAGATAATATACCCTTCACTGAAAATTGCCAAGAAAGTGTGCATAAAGGCCTTTCATTTTTACTACTTCTCATTTCTATTAAGAAAGAAACCACATAATATTTTAGGGCTCTGAGCTAATTAACTGTGTGTATAGACTCAGAAGGTGCTTGCTTTGTACACAACAGGTTATTTCTAAGTCTACTTTCGCAGGAACCTAAGAGTCTATGGCTGGGGTCCCTGGATATGACTGGGCTTTGTAGTGGAATGGGTCATCTGCTGACCCCATGGCAAGCAAGAGGACTCAGGAAGTCAGGGTAGGAACAGAAGGACCAGAATTGATGAGAGCAAAGGAACCACAGGAGAGAGACTTAACATTCAGGTTCTGGCTGCATAGCCTTCCAACCTGCAGGCTCAGTGGCCCGACACCTGCTAATAAGTGGTGATTCTGCTAAGAAGAAAACAAATGTCAATGGGACAAAAAAATCTGACAGTCTTTGAGTGTAGAGCCAAGCTAAAGAGAACAAAAAAAAAAAAAAAAAAGTCTGCCTTAATGTAAATATATTAAAAATATACATAATTTCTTAGTCTGCCTGCTGGATTTTGTTTTTTAATTTGGTATTCACTTCCCTTTTTGATGTTTACCAGGCCCTTCTGGCTGCTGTTGACATTAGCTGATGTGTGGTCTTTAGCTGTGACATATGTAATTAACAAACAGGATAAATATATGCCTCGCCATTCTGATATAAGTGGTGTAATTAGATATTTCTCTTTACATTCTTTAGAGAGAGAGATTCACAATCAGTACAAGGATGATTGAAACAACGACCCAATACATTTCCACAATTCAACAAAGAGACTAGAGTTCTCTAACCAGCACTAATTCGAAGCCAAAGGAATTGTTTGATATGAACGCTTAGTGCTTGCTCCGTGAAGATGTATTCAGTTGAATTGAATTCAATTGACAACTCAAAGAAATCATTCATATTCAATTCAAAGTGCAGTTTTTCAGTCGTCTAAAGTTGGAAGCTGGTCTTTTATTTGGAGTTTCCACATCAAGTACGGGGAAGGGGATGTTTGTCTTTTGTTGTTTTTTCTTCCTCCCTGTGTAATTAGACAGAGGCAATAGAGTCTTGTCAAGCCAGTCTCTCTGACATTTTAGATTATAAGAATAATGTAAAAACAGATAGCTGTTTGGGGGCAGAGAAAGGAATTAAGAAAAAAGCAACCTTTTGCTTTTACAGTGGGGCTGCCTACATTCAGAGCAGGCACCATCCACACTAGAACCAGTTACAGTCCAGCAAAGTCACCTGAACCTCAGTCTCCTTCACTTCTGCTCCAAACCCTCAGCTCTCCCTACACCCACCCCATCCCATTGCTGTTTCTAATGTTCTCTGAATAGGTCTTGATTTTCAGGCCAATTCAGTGAACAGGGAATATTTCCACTATTTTCAACTTGAAGGTATTTCTCTCTGGCCTGGTGGATAACTTGGTAACTTTGGTTCTTAAGGTGTCGGTTAGCCAGTGACACCCAAGGCATGTCTGTAAAAGGTTCAGAGAGCAAGAAGGAGGCTCATAATACTGCTTTTGCAAAGTGCAATAAAACGCCCAAGTCTTCCAAGCACTAGTGGGCCTTTGCACAGGACAATTAAACATTAACAGGCCCTGGGGCCTTGGGAGCAGGGCCCAGCAACCCTTTGAAGCCCTGTTTGCCAATTAAACACCGTCTGACATTTGTGTCAAGGTGGCAGGGATCCAAAGCAGAGATAGGAACGTCAACCACTTCAGGGGCTTTCATTAGCTCCCCAGACATTCCTGGCCTGGCCTGTTTCTTTACTATTGCCAAATCCACACCCTGCTCGGGAACTCGGGGCTCTGAGAAAGTTTACTGAGATAAGCTTATAATGGAAATAGCACTTTGTCACCCTTTACCACTCACTCCTTGTTCAATTATCTTTTATCTGTTTAGAGTATTTGCCAGCTCTCCCAACGCCCCCTAGGATGAAACTATTGGACCAAAAGCCCTTACTGGGCTTGTAAAGAGGTGTGGCGGGGGTGGGAGGTGCCACTCCGTGCTTGCCAGTCTGATCCAGAAGCACTGGACTCTTCCCATAATTTTTACAGCTCTCTGAACATACTAGTAAAAAGCTCCTGCATTTTCTAACCTGGAGAAAACATTCTTTTTGAGGCAGAGCCACCAGCACTCTAGCTTCTCACAAGAAGTAAAATGGAACTGAATATTTGGGTGGTGAGAATTTCACCAGTTGCTAGGCAAGGTGGTGAGCACTAGTGTGTGCCACCCTATACTCAAGATGTCCTCTGTGAATGGATGTCTAGCCTTGAAATGGCACAAGTGAAGTTTGCTGAGATAGGCCTTGGTCAGATCTCTCACCACCATACTTTGTCGTGGGCTAACTGAGCTACTGTTGACATGAAGTGACGTACCATTTTTGCATTTTGACTCCTGAAGACAGTGATGTATGTGATCAACTCATCCTTGATGCCAGGATAGGCTCCATTTCCGTTGCTGAGACAGATGCAAATGCACATGGAAGGTCCACATCAAGACGAAGCAGTAACTTCTCTCTTCAAGTGAGAAGAATGTGCTGACCCACTGCCAACTGGCAGGAGCAGGTGACAATGTGTGACGAATGTCATCATGGGTACTGCTACACCTAACTCTGGAGGAAGACAGCTGCCATGTTGCAAGGAGACTCAAGAGTCTTGTGGAGAATCCGCTTGAGGAAGAAACAAGGCTACCTTCCCAAAACCCACAAATACCAAAACCCCTCTGCCAAAAACATCATAGAATGTAGAGACACAATG
The DNA here is from genome assembly GCF_011762505.2 of Arvicanthis niloticus. Lineage (NCBI taxonomy): Eukaryota > Metazoa > Chordata > Mammalia > Rodentia > Muridae > Arvicanthis > Arvicanthis niloticus. The sequence goes on along the minus strand of NC_047668.1, from coordinate 46,816,278 downwards.
CCATAGCCAAACTGGAGATGGCATGTCCCTGTTCACTGCTATCTCAGCTCAATCACAATGCACAACTGTTCAGCCTGTCTGCTCAGTGAGTTCCTGATCTATAGAAAGGGTGGGTTAATCAATGTTTAAACCACAATTTGGGATTATCTGATATGGGATAGTAGATAGATAACTAGTGCAACTCAACTAACTATTAAGAAACTACCAAAGAACTTAGAGTAGAGAGACAAAAAAGCTTGGTCACTTACAGGCTGTGTGACCTTGCTTTCTGTTGCACCTGCTGTCTGTTGCATGGATGGAATTACCCACCCTCCAAGGCTCCAGAGTTCCATGTCTTTGCCTGACTTGGCAGCATCCATGATCATTACTGAATTCATGGCTTGGTTCTATCATATAAATTGCATTGATTGACACCCCTAACACCCACCACACTGGAAGCCTTAAAGGAAGAGGAAGAGCACACATTATTTATTTACATAAACCAGAAAACCAACAATCATATACAGATGGGTTGATGAAGCCTACAACGTGCTAGTGAACCTTTATCTAAACCAATGAATACTCTTGGCTTTTGTTATAGAAAGACACACAAGTAGTTCTTTACCTAATAACTTTGTTGTAAGTCATGGCTGCCTCTGCCTCAGAAGAACAGCTGGCATCACAAACAAACACAATAACCTACACATCCATTACGTCATTATAAATATGTGAAACCAATAGGCAAAACCAATAGGCAATATCTTTCTTTGCAGAGCCTCAAGTGGTTACTTAAATACATGCTCTGGAAATTGTAAACTATGGTGTGACCTGAAAAAGACGCCTCATGCAAGGCCCCATCAGAGTTAATAAAAGTCAATCTGATATCAATGGAGAGCAGAATGCATGACACTTAACCACGTTAGCTAAAAGTGAGGACCTGGTTCAAAAGGAGGAAATAGCCAAGTCTTGGCCCCTTAAGAGACTACTTGCAGAGAGTAGTAAGACGTTGCTAGATGACAGGAAAGGCTGGCATGATCCTCTAAAACTAAATAAAACTTTTATTCAGATGAAATTAGGTGAAAGTTGATGCTGTAGTAAAATGTGCATAACTTGAAAACAATTGTCTATATAGGGCCAAAATAGAAATATGCCCTTATTTGCATAATTGAGTGGCAATCTGACTTCTTCATTCTATCCAGAAAATGCCCCAAATGAGGAGCACGAAAAGAATGCCCTCAGATATATGAAACTTCTTACTGCTGTGTATGTGTTGTGTATGTGGGGGTGAGGCCGTCATGGGTCATGTGAATGCAGGTGTGCATGCGCGCATACATGTGTGTGTGCATTGGTTGTGTGCGTGCGTGTCGGGGGGGCATGCGTGTGTGTGTGTGTGTGTGTGTGTGTGTGTGTGTGTGTGTGTGTGTGTGTGTGTAAGTTGATATATTTGCATGTTCATGTGGAAGACAGAGGCCAGCCTTGGGGAATCATTTCTCAGGGGCTCTCCACCTTGTTTTCTGAGATAAGGGCTCAATGATTAGGCTAGAATGCTGTGGTTGCAGCTGTGTGCCTACCATGACCAGCTTTTCTCTCTAGGTCCTGAAGGTCACACTGGGGCCCTAATGCTGACAGAATTACCTTCTCAGTATGAATCTGCTCACTGCAAAAATCAAGCCCTATTCCCAATATTGTAAAGTTTCAAAATCGTGAGCTCCCTTCAGAGACCTGCTTTTTGCCTAATTTGGAATTAGAAATCAGTACTGATGGCTTAGCAACAAACCTGCTGTCTTGAGTTTGATCTACAGCATCCATATGGTAGCAGGAGAGAACTGATTCCTGTAGGTTGTTTTCTGATCAGGCATCCACCCACCCTCTCCTTCTTAAATAAATAGCTTGATATTTTAAGACATTAGTGTTAGTGCTAGATTCACTCCTGAGGTCAGCAACACTGATTCCCTCTTTTTTCCCCAAAACAAATTTCTGATGAAGTTGAAAGAGTAGATCCTGTTGAGGTTGGTACGCTGGAGCCAAGGTCTGGTATATTCAAGTTCATGGTGATTTTCACTGAACAAGAACAGAGTGAACCAATCACCACACAGGCAAAGAGCATATGTGATTTCAGTGGTCTAGGGGCATTGGAGAAGTGTGAGATTCACTTACTTGGACTGTGGTGCTTCTCAGACTAGCAGGAACCCATTCAGGAGATAGATACACAATCTACCATCTGACTCTATACCACACAGCTCATCTGACCCTGAGCCATTCAAGCTACTAGGCTTGTGAATGAAATAACTGTTCTTGCTGAGACTCTGTATTTCCCCCCTTTGAAGTCAGTGTGCTATTTATTGTTGAAATGCTTAGTTTAATACACTTAGAAATGGAGAGTCTCCTGGGAAAATTGAAACAAAATTAGAAATAGTCTGAGCTTTGCATAAGCTTTAGATATTCTTCTTTAACCACATTAGTCTCAATGTTTTATGGGACTGAATTAGTCACTGCAGGCAGAGAGAGGAAAGAGAAAACTCAGTTGTGTTTCTTCCCACTGGCTAGCATTAAAATGCATGAAAGACTGGACAAAATGTGTCAAGCCAGCATACTTAGAAATCAGCTATTTGAGAGAACATTTCTTAAATATCTGAAGAATGCAAAATTATTAGGTAAAGATATTTGGGTACCTATAAGAGATAAAGCAGACATTCATCTATAAACTCAGTTGGCTTTATTACCGACTTGAGTAATACCTACATGCTGAGAAGGAGTATTACAAAGGCCTTCTGTTGTGAAGACTCTCACTTTCTGTTTTCAAGAAAAGGGCTGAAGAAGTTTAGCATTATTGTGCATATCGTGAAGGAGTCAGTGAGTTTTGACACATAGGGCAAAATTCAAAACTTAGGAAATTCACAAATACTTTTTCTTTCATTCATTTTAGGATTTATCTATTTATTTTATGTGTATGAATACACTGTAGTTGTCTTCAGACACACCAGAAGAAGGCATCCAACCCTGTTACAGATAGTCATGAGTCACCATGTGGTTGCCAGGAATTGAACTCAGGACCTCTGGAAGAACAGCCAGTGCTCTTAAATGCTGAGCCATCTCTCCAGCCCACACAAATACTTCCTCTTACCATGATAATGCCAATCAACTACCATGATTCAACACAAGAGAAAAAAATCAGGAAAATTATGATTTGCTGGAGTCTTTCCTGCAAATCATAAGGTTAACTCATGATCCCACACATAATTTTTCTTCCGTGGAACGGTACTGCTACTTTTACTGTATGGTACCATGTGTTTCAAGATACTATCTTCACTTTCTATTACAATGTTAATCAAAGGCTAGTGGGATGGCTCAATAAGTAATGGTGCTTGCCACCATGTCTAATAGCCGGCCTTTGATTTCTGGGAGTCACATGGTACAAAGAGAATCAACTCCTACAGGTTGTCCAATAACCTTTACACATGTACCATGACACATGCAAGTGCATACTCACAACACACATATTCACAACACACACATACACAGCAACATAAATCCATATAATTTTAAAACACTGTTTCTTGAAAAGGCCGGAAAGATGATTCTGTGTTTAAGAACATTCGTTGCTCTTACTAAAAACCATAGCTTGTGTCTCAGCACCCACATGGAGACTTCACAACCATCTGTAACTCAGTTTTAGGGGTGATCTGATCCCCTTTTCTGCCTACCACATGCACCAAGCACATCTATACATACAGGCAAAACATATAAAATAACAAATACTGTATCTAAACTGTAAATCATCATAAGAAAATTGATATATTTATAATATGTAATCTTTTTGATGATTTTTTCATTCATGTAGATCTTCAAATACATAGGTAAAATCTATTTTTATTCTTATACTTTTCTTATTTTCATAGCTGTTGAATATTTTCTCTTACCATGAATTATGAATATTTAAATTTTTTATTATCCCATCTGCTTATTATTGAAATATACAGTAGCCATGTAGTATTTTATAATTTGTTTTCTGACACATATGAATGAAAAGATCAAAAAGCAGAGAGAAAAGAAACTTACTACTTGTAATGAAACATCAACAATTTAAAACCCAATTTGTTTTTATTACTTTTGATTTTTGTATAGACACAAGAGCGTGGTTCTGCTTCAAAATAGTTCTCCATGAACTATTGTTCTTCTTGAACCTTCCTGATGCCCTCTACCCAACTCTTCACTCAAGCTCACATGACTCTCACCTTCAGGCAGGCTGGAGCACCCTAGTGAGTCCACTGACCTTCTACAGTGAGTCCTGTACACCCTCTCACTGTCAGCTTCCTGGTTTGTTCCCAGCTATAGATCCTGAACAACCTTGACAGCATAGGATACTTATGTCACCACAACACAGAAGAAGTCTCTGTCTTTCCCATTTTCCCCAGGGTAATGATAAGCAAAGTTTCCTACTATTGGCCCTTACCTTTGTCTCCAACTTCACCCTATAAATGTGTGTGAATTTGTGCTTCAGCTTCAGCACCACTGTCCTCTAAGTGGTCCTTCTTATATATGTCATCTGCTGAAGTCTTGTGGATAGCCACTGGGTATCCAAACCAGAAATGGCAGCTTGTAAGCAGAATAGAGGTGAGCCAGCTTCTTTCCAGAACAAATGTGCTCATTTATTCATGTGACGAGGGTTCTCAGCTGCTCTGTTTCATACTAAAACTTAAAATTCAAAGTTTAGTTTGGACACCCTTCTACCATCTTCTAGAACTCATGATTGCCTTCTTCATATATAATAATAATGGTTTATATTAGAGACTCTCTGAACCATATGTAATGATTTAAAAAACAATTGTCCTTGAGGTAAGGCATAGGTTTTGACTTTCAATCCTTGGTCTCCTGGGAGTAAGAACTGTTGGAAGAAGAGAGAAAGAAAAAAATATCTATAATCTGGTCCTCAAGAGGGTGCAAGGAAGAAAAAGAGAAGCTGGTATTATGAACCATTCAACCGGAAACACTTCAAATTAGGGTCTGGAGCACAACAACCTCGTCTTTGCCCTTCAGGGCTCACATGGAAATTAATATCTAAACTATGTGAAGTAGGAAATTTATTTTATCAGGCTTAAGTTACCTCGCACCTCAGAGAGTTAAAGTCTTGATGACACCCTCGTATGGCCTTCATTCTACACCAGTGTTGAGAAGACATCTTAGCTTTGTACCTGTATCAATACCGAGGGCTTCTACATACTTCCTATGACGGTTTCTGTCAGAGCACTACAGAGACCCTGACCGAAAACAATGAATCCATATTTTTTTAATGGATTCCTATGGAAGACATTTCTATATGCCCAATTTTTAAAAATAAATATGTTTCCTGAGAAAAGGATATTCTTCCATCTTGCAACTGAATTGGGCAATTGTTCCTCTTTCCCCTGCACTAGCAGGGTGCACATGGCGGATAACATAAATGACTCAGCAGGGCATTAGAATATGCAATTGGGCACCAGTGCCCTCTATACTCAGTTTGTAAGTGTCATGGTGCTGACAACCAGGAACCTTCCATGGTATTTTACTTTCATGTTCTATTTTTCACATCTTTGGTAATGACTTCAGGTATTGATGGTAAATAAAAAAAAATAAATAAATAAGGAGATTACTATGTGTGTATCACTCTATGGTATAGCCCTTGCTGAAGCTTGGCATTCAGTCAATGCCTAGAAACAATTTATACAGAAAGAAAGAAACCTCCCAGGTTTCCAAATCCCCAGGATCCCTGGCTACCTAGCTTTGCTTAGACGCTTTCTGTAACATGATGCTTATCATGTCCCAGGTAACCAGCTCCAAATCCAGTACTGTGGATTATTTGTCTAATAAGAAGGAGGGCAGTCTTTAAGGGAGAGGGCTGGTTTTAAGGGACAGGGAGAGGGCTGCCCTATATTTAACGCACAGCAGTAAGGGCTTGGTAAATTTTGTAAAGCACTGTTTCTGCTTTTGCCTGCTAGTCTTTCCAAAAGGAAGGCAACCCCTTCTCTGCTGTGTCACTGCCACAGGCTATTCCAAGATGTTAAAGCAATAGTGATTTCATAGTTTTACATCCAAAATCTTTTCCCTAAAGGTTCTACTCAAGCAGTATCATTTACCCTCCATGGAAACAGGACATGTGGCAAAAATACTTTGTAGGTACTCTGCTCCCATCTTTGCTTAGCTAGAATAAAGTACAATGTTCCTTTGGTATTGTGTGATGTCTGTGGTCTCATATGAGGAAAGACACTCTCTGATACCAATCAATAAATGTTCACAAGCAAGAACATGGACCAATCACACCACTCTCTAGATATATGGTGTATGAAATCCATATACCAGATGAATTTGGCTATTCATCTCATACACAATACATACTAAGTGACTGCTTTACCATCATGAGCTGACTCGTTCTTGAAGAAAGATTAGCCATGTACTTGTAGTCTCCCTTATTCCTTCTTTTAGCAAATCAATTTTGACCTAAGTCTAGGTTTTCTAATGTAATCAGTGTAGTATGATATCAGAAGTATGTCAAGAATGGTTATGCCAGGCAGATACATTGTACTGTTCTAGGGCATATTAGTCATGAGAGATTTACTGCTGTAGCATGAAACCCAACACCATCCTGGGATGGAATTATGACAGGTATTGGCTCAACAAAATTAAAGCCCATTTTGAATTCAAGGTAGAAACTAAATAGTGCATGTGGTTGTTTTTCTTTCCTTGGTGATTCTTGAGCCCATCATGCAAGCCAAATTGTGGGTCTGCTCCCTCTTGGACCTCATCAACATCTGTGTTTACCTGTCACAGAGTAGGAGGGAAAGTATAGGAGCGCTCAAACTGGAGGTTCTCATTGTCCAGGCCTGTTTGAACCATCAATTTGCCCAAATTTCTTCACCTGTTACTTAGGGACAGGTCCAACACCTAGCTCTGTGGGAGACAGAATAAGATTTTGATGAGAAAATAGCAATTTCTGGCAAAAAAAAAAAAAAAAGAAAGAAAGAAAAAAGAAAAAGAAAAACTAGTTCCACTGTATGTTAAAAGTGGAGATGAGTGAGCTCAGTCAAAGGTAAAAATCACTTAAAATGTTGAGATGTCCAACAGTAGTAGCACAGAGCTTTAAGACTTGAGAAGATTCAAATTGGGTCAAGGAAAGGTACCCTCAAGTCTAGGCTGATGAATACCTCATTTCAGCTCCTCATAACATTGGTGTGCCACATTTGCCACATGGTATCGTAGAGTACAGCACATTGCCACATTGTTGTGGGAAGACAGCTCAGTTGGTAAAGCATGGAGACATGTTCAAACCCCCTGCAGCCATGTAAAAAGCAGGTGGTGGTATATGCAGGCTATCCAGTGCTGAGAAGTTAGAGAGAGGAAGCTCACCAAGGCTCACTCACCAACCAGTCCAGCCAAATCTGTGAGCTCTGGGTTCAGTGAGAGAGCTTTTCGAAAAAAAAAAAAAGTAGGGTGAAGAGCGATAGAGGTGAACACCCAATGTTAAACTCTGGTTGCAGTGGCATTGAAAAAAGAAATTGAAGAAGATATCAGAAGATGGAAAGATTCCCCATGGTTACCTCGTTTTGCATTTAAAACGCCAGAAATAAACTGGAGAAAAGACAGCATCTTCAACAAATGGTGCTGATCAAACTATATGTCTTTCCTTGGGCTCTTCTCCTTCTGGTTGTTTTGTTCTCAGATGTATTAGTTTTTGTTTCATCTTATTGCATTTGATTTTACTATTATTCCTTAGAATCCTATTTATTTTCTAATAACAGAAGGTGTGTGGATCCAGATGGGACTAGAAGCAACTTATAAATTCCTTCTCTGGGATTTCAAATGTTATCTGAAAGTTAGGTGTCCTTGGGAACAACAGCAGAGCTTGCCAGCCCCACGGATGGTACAACATGTTTCAGACCATTCCATCATGTCTATAGGATTATCTTACTCTCTGCTGGGTAAAAATAGTCCCTGCCCTCATCATAGCTAGAGCCAGTGCACATGATGCTTGCTTATCTGGGACATTCAGGCCATTCATACAATGAGCCCCACTAGGCCACGTGCCCTGAGAACCTCTGATCAGCTCTAACATAGAAGACAAATATCCTGGTTTTTTTTCTGGGTCTACCTCTTCCTGGAGACTTCCAAAGTCTCTGTCTTTCTTCCAGTGTTTTCTTTTTAAGAGCCGAGAGCATTGCCAATTATCTGTGTTAGTCACTACCTCGTATACAAAGATTCACTAATTGGACAGATATTTGTTGAGTACCTTTGCTGAGTGGGGCTCTGTTCATGTTGCTTAAGATAAATCAGTGAGGACATGAGACAATAAATAATTCCTGCCCTAGCAGATATTATAGTCTAGTAAAGGAAAACAAACAGCCAATAACAGACATAACAAATGGGTGGAGAATACAGCATGACAGAAGAGGGCAAGCGCTGGCAGCAGGGGGGTGGGTGGCGATTAGAGAGGAAAGAATGCTGAAGGCGGAGGTTTGCAATGTTGGAAAAATGTGAATAAGGCAATTACTGTGCTGGAGCAGAGAATGCTCAAGCAGGAACTTGCACGTCTACAGGAAGAGAGTGTTAAATAGAGAGCAAAGGCCCTGTGGTATCAAGATGCTTAAGTCAAAGAAAGATGGTGTAGCTAGAGGATTAGGGCTGCAGAGGATAAAGGTGAGCTTGTGTGGAACCAGGTGGCATAGGGTCCTCGAGGCCCTTTTAAGGATTTGACATTTGCTCTGACTAAAATGAGGAGCCAAGGGAAAGGGTGAAGGGAAGGCAGGATACAAATCTAATCTGTTTTGTAGGAAATAGCTCACTAGTATGTATGTGCATGTGCACATGCACACTTGCTCTTGTGTATGTACCTCTGTAGAAGGAAGAAACCAGTTAGGAAATTATTGTAGTAATCCAGATAGATACTTGGAGTCCAAAAAGTCCAAAATAGTGTAAAGGCACAGTAGTGGAAGACCTAGCATTTGTTCTTAGTGTATTAGATTAAGATTCGAAAGAGTGGAGAAGTCATGGATGACTGCAAGGTTTGCATATCTTGTGTCTCAATACTGTGTATGTACTGTATATATATGGGGGAGGCCATTAAGGTTTCACTTGGGGCATTTTGATTTGACACATCTTGTTGACAATCATGCAGGGGGAGGTTTGGGGTTGAGATGAGAGCCTGAGAACCCTATTCTGCAGTAAAGCCAAGAAAGCTGCTTCAGACTGAATGTTTGTGTCTACATCAGAGTTGCAGGTGGCAGTCTGATTCTTGATGTGACTGTGTTTGGAGATGGGGCTTTGGAGAGTAGTTAGAAATGGTCACCAGGGCAAGTCCCCATGATGATGACATTAGTCTCTCTTTCGCTTTCCTTTTCTTCTTTCTGCTCTTCTTCCCACACCTGTCCTGTGAAACCATATATAGGAAGAAGCCTCTCACCAAGAACCAAATACATGAGCACCCTGACCTTGGCTTTTGGACTTCAGATCCCTGAGAAATAAATGTTGTTTATGCTAATTTGTTACAGCAGCTCAGCTGACCAAGCAAGATGAAATGTAAAGAGTGACTGAAGAGGGGACAGAGAACTAAGCTCCACACCCTGAGCTCTCCAAGGCCAGAAGTGGCTGAGGGCCAACTTCAGGGGTGTAGAGGAAGTCAAGAAGTTGGTCTATTCTTAAAGCTAAAAGAAGATGAATAAGAAGGGGAGAGGGGTGGTAGTTCTGTTGCGGCCAGGAGGTTGAGTAAGATGAGAACAAAGAACCAACCTTGTGGTTTCCAAACTGGAAGTCATCCATGCTATTAATGACCGTTTCCGTAATCTTGAGAGTAATTTAAGGAACGTGATGTGTGAAACCAGATTTCACAACTCCTCTCAAAGCATGTACTGTAGATAAGTATTGAGCAGTGGGCAGAGCAATCGGAGAAGGCTTTGCGTCACTGTAGAAAATAAAAAATGGCAGCATCTTAGGAGGGAAGTTTAACATGATGAAGGCACACTGAGTGGAGAGATGCTCTTGAGCTGACTGAGAAATGTCAGTGTAGCAGAGTCAGTATCCACTTATACAAAAAGACTCTAAATTCAAGTCCAGGTTAAAGGCCACAAAGCATCCTAAGGTCAGATGGCCACCATTTATCTTGAAGGTGCCATACTTCCTGCTATAGCCACTTGGCTCAAGTAGCCATAGGAAATATATATATATATCCATTCAGTGGCATGCCTGTTTCAAACCCAAGTGACTTGTTAAGTAGATGCTTTGGCTTGGGCTATAGTTTGCTGGTCTCTAGGGTACTCATTGAACAGTTGATTTTCTCCATTAAACTGAAATGCTAGTAATGAGTTGGAAAGTTAATTTCACAGGGAAATTTGGGAAGTATTAATCTGGTGATCGACTTCCTCCAGGAGGGAACAAACAACTCACTCCTCTCTATGATCACACCAGATAGTTCAAGGCTAGTACAAGGTATCTGCAGCGGTTACTCAGTTTGGTACCCTTAGAGTCAACATGTGATGTAGGAACTGTTCATAGATGGAGTAAATGCATATTATGCAATCTTGTTTCCCCAGTTTCTAAAATAAAATCAAGCCATGTCTGCTGCCTCTTAGGAAGAATGAAAGAGAAGAAATGGGGCTCCATTGAAAGATTTTTACCATTTTTTTATTGAATAATTACCTTCTGCTGTTGAGAAGAGCTCTTAGTGAGAGGTAGATGAGGGGAATTTAATAAATGAATTCAGGGGAAACAGTGTGGTAACTCAGTGTGTAAAGGAAATTGACACCAAGTCTGATGATATGAGTTCCACTTCCAAGACATAGTAGGACATAATTGATTCTTAAACACTGTATGTAGCATGCTTGTGCACAAAACCACACAAACCAGTGTAATCTAATTTTTAAACAATGAAACATTTAAAACAAACATGGTTCCACTAGAAAAACACTGAAAAGAGAAATAATACTTATTTCCAAACAATTGTGATCCTTTAGATCAGATTCTCAACCTTCCTAATGCTGTGACCCTTTAATACAGTTCCTCATGTTGTGGTGACCCCCAACCATAAAATTATTTTTGTTGCTGCTTCATAACTATAATTTTACTACTGTTATGCATCATAATGTAAATATATATGTTTTCCAATGGTCTCCGGTGACCTCTGTAAAAGGCTCATTCACCTCCCAAAGGGGTCATGACCTTCAGGTTGAGAACTACTGTTTAGATAAAGAAAATGATTGTTGGTTGTTGGTTGTGATAATAAGGATAACAGGGGAGGTGGAGGTGGTAATGGTGGTGGTGGTGATGGTGGTGGTGGTCACAATGGAGAATGGTTTGTAAATGAGAGAGTAGCTAGCCTCCACAGCTCTTACAACCATTACAACATACCTGCTGAGAGGGCACAATAGTGCCAAGCAATGCACACAAGTAGTGCACATGAGTAGTGTACAATTCATGCAGCTAGAATCAGCTTTGCATTTGAATTGAAGCTCTGGAAAATACATCTATGCAGCCTTGAGAAGATCACTTAGAATTTCTGGAAAGATCTCAGCTTTATTATTGATGAAAAAGTAATAAATATAATCTTGCATACTTTACAAGCTCTTGATGACAGAAAAATTCTATTGCAGGAAAATAAAAAACATTGATACACCAGACATGTAAGTAAGAAATTTTAACCTTTTCTCTACTGAATTTTCATCATGTTCTTTGTAAGATATTCATTTTGTTTTCCTCTAGATCTTTGCTTTTGAAAAAAAGATGAGCTCCTTCCAGTCTGGGCCTGAGCACTGAGCAGATCCCCAGGAGGCAGCTCTGCCCCCAATCTCACAGAACCCAGAGGAAGGGGGCTTTCCAGGAGCTCTAACCCGGGCAGTATCTCAGGTAAGGAGACAGCAATAGCCGCCCCAAATAGGTAGTAACTGGGACCCACTAGGACCCAGGAAGTCACTCCTGGACTGGAGCACTGGTTCCTTCCTGTCTACTCCTGAACACTGAGCAGATCTTGGGCCCCAGCTCTAACCCCAGTAGTAACACCCACCCCACACAGTTCTGATACAACCAAGACAATAGGAAAGACAGCCTCCAGACAGAGACAGGGCAGGTAGCACTAAGGAGATCCAGATGGTGAAAGGCAAATGCAAGGACATAAGCATCAGCAACCCAGGGTACTTGGCATCATTAGAACCTAGTTCTCCCACACAAGAAAGTCCTGAATTCCCCATATCACTAGGAAAGCAAGATTCAGATTTAAAATCACTTCTAATGATGATGATAGAGGACTTTAAGAAGGACATAAATAACACTCTCAAAGAATCTGAGAACACAGGTAACAGGTAGAAGCCCTTAAAGAGGAAACATAAAAATCCCTTAAAGAATTACAAGAGAACACAACCAAACAGGTGAAGGAACTGAACAAAACCATCCAGGACATAAAAATGAAAGTTGAAACAATAAAGAAATCACAAAGGGAGACTACCCTCAAGATAGAAAACCTAGGAAAATAATCAGGAGTCATCACCAACAGAATACAAGAGATAGAAGAGAGAATATCAGGTGCAGAAGATACCATAGAAAATATCGACACTACTGTTAAAGAAAACGCAAAATGCAAAAAGTTCTTAACACAAAACATCCAGGAAATACAGGACACAATGAAAAGACCAAACCTAAGGATAATAGGTATAGATGAGAGTGAAGATTCCCAAATTAAAGGGTCAATAAATATCTTCAACAAAATTATGGAAGAAAACTTCCCTAATCTAAAAAATGAGATGCCCATAAACATACAAGAAGCTTATAGAACGCCAAATAGACTAGACCAGAAAAGAAATACCTCCTGTCACATAACAATCAAAACACCAAATGCACAAAAAAAAGAAAGAATATTAAGTGCAGTAAGGAAAAGGGGCCAAGTAACATATAAAGGCAGACATATCAGAATTATACGACTTCTCACCAGATACTATAAAAGCTAGAAGATGCTGGACAGATGTCATACAGACCCTAAGAAATCACAAATGCCAGCCCAGGCTACTATACCCAGCAAAATTCTCAATTGCCATAGATGGAGAAACCAAAATATTCCATGACAAAACCAAATTTACACAATATCTTTCCACAAACCCAGTATTACAAAGGATAATAGCAGGGAAGCTCCAATACAAGGAGGGAAATTATACCCCAGAAAGAGCAAGAAAGTAATCCTCTTCCAATAAATCCAAAAGAAGATAGCTACACAAAGATAATTCCACCTCTAATAACAAAAATAACAGGAGGCAACAATCTCTGTTCCTTAATATCTCTTAACATCAATGGACTCAATTCCCCAATTAAAAGACATAGGCTAATTGACTGGATATGTAAACAGGATCCAGCATTTTGCTGCATACAGGAAACCCACCTCAGTGACAAAGACAGACTTTACCTTAGAGTAAAAGGCTGGAAAACAATTTTTCAAGCAAATTGTCCTAAGAAACAAGCTGGAGTAGCCACTCTAAAATCTCCAGCCCAAGAACACAAAGGGGGACTCATGGCTTCACCTGTATAGGTAGTTGAGGGTGGCCTTGCCATGCATCAGTGGAAGTGGAGGGCCTTGGTGCCTGAAAGTTTGGATTCCCTAGTGTTGGGGAATTTCCAGAGCAGGGAGGCAGGAATGGGAGGATGGTGGGAGCACACTCTCATAGAAACTCTCAGAATTATATGGATTAGACATGACAGAGGCAGGCTGCCAGAAGACTAGATTCCAGAATTCAAACAAAAAATTATCTTGATACTAAAATTTGTTTTGAGAATTGTATATTGCACAATACACAGCTTTAGTGTATCTACTCATCAAGCAAGCTGAGCAGACCTGCTCGAACCTCTGATGTCCTGAAATTTCAGCTGGATGAAGTGAAGACACAGACGTCAGAGGCTTATCAATTTACTCTTCCCCCTGCCCCTCTTCTAATATCTCAACACCCATAATCAGCTTGAAGAAGTTAATGAAGAGTCGACGCCCCTATTCCCTGAGCTTGGGAACTGCAAAGGTTAATATTGGGCTGTCTTTCTAGGGAAAAGTAGTGGTTTTGTTGCAACAGGGAGGATTTGCTAGGATTTATTGCATAGCCATAAACTATTGGTAGAAATATGTATAATTGTTATTAAGATGAAGTTATAATTTCTTAAATGATACAAAATTTACTTTGATTTGAAATTTAAAGTTTTCATTGGTATGAGCTTCTTATTGATATAAAAGTGAAATGAATATTGTTGCTGTCATAGGCATTGTGCCTATTTAACACATTTAGGAATACAAGGCTTAGACCCAGTCCTTCTTTAACTTTTCTAACTGATTTGAGATGGTTAGCCTGTGAGTTAAGGGCCTATAGCAAATTCATGACTCTGAGTTTATTGTTAGGGTGTTTTCTATATTTTATTTAGAAATAGCTGAGAGGAGTTAACAGACAACAGTCCAGATTGCCTTACGTGGATAGTTTTCAAAACATCAGAAATCAACAGAATTGACATTACAAAAATTTCTGTATTAATGTTCATTTTGATTAGAGACCTGTCTGCTCCTGAAAGCTTCCTGTCTTGGATTCTAAGAAGAAATTGAGCATCTTTGGAGTTACTCCAGTTGTGGTGAGACAGCCACTGGGCAAGAATTGCCTCTTTTCATCTACAGACAAATTACTGTCCAGAAAAGGTTACTTGCAGAATAGTTGACTGATTATATCTGCCAAGACAGAGTAATCAGTCCGTAATAATTCTGCATCACTAGGTCTGTCAGATGATCCTGGGCCAGAAGGCTGAAGATCAGATGCTCCAACGTTTTGTAGTATAGGGACTGTCCAAGTGTTCAGCGGTCTCTATAAATTGGCTAAGTTTTAGAAGCTATGCTTTGTGCTTCCCATAATTTCAGTCAACTCAGTCATTCTGGATTGCTGACGGGGTTGAAGACTTATAGTCTCATAGCCAATCCCAGCTATTTACTTTGAGAGAAAAGATTTGAGAGGATGGTTTTCAGCTGACATTCATTCTAAAGCCAAGAAAAAAGCCAGGTTCAGAACTAAGTCTTTTAGTTAGGAGAGATGACAGAGGTTCTGGTTAGTCAACAAAATATTGGACTGGCTATTAGGTCTATCTTGTACCTTACTGACACAAATTGGTATAGTTATGCTATAATTGTAGTTTGAGAGAAAAGTTTTATTTTAACAGGAAGGGTGATATGTAGGAGGAGCTAAGGTGGGAGGACTAAGGAGAGGAGGAGGAGAAGGAGAGGAGGAGCTAGATGATGGGGTGGGGAAAACATGGAGGCAGATGTTCAGGTGTCTCTGCCATTCAAAGATAGTTGATATATCTAGGTTGGGTATTAGGTTACACTTCTGATTTTATGGGCATCTCTCCCAGCACTTGGGAGGCAGAAGCAGGAGGATTTCTGAATTTGAGGCCAGCCTGGTCTACAGTGTGAATTCCAGGATACCCAGGGATACTCAGAGAAACCCTGTCTCGAAAAACCAAAAAAACAAAAACAAAAAAAGAGCAAAAAGTTATAAGATACTCAGAGTTAGCATCAGTTTTGGTGTTGCCATTATTGGTACAATTATATGTTTTAATGGTGCCGGTCCTAGTAACAAACACTGAAACGTCTAAGAACTTCCCCCTGCAAGCTCAGCCATCTTGGCCTGATGGCCCTTGTTACTTCTCCCCAGGCAAAAGCCCATCGATATCCCTGGTCTCCTTCATGTAGGAGGTATCCCAACAGCTCACCACCACCCTGTCTTAACAACCATCCAATAGCCAGTCTCCATGGTTATCTGAGCGTTCATGTGTTTTCCAACTTTTCCTAGCCTACCTGGTAATTAGAAAAAGGCTGTGTGATAGGTATGGGCAGGGCAGGCAGAAGACTTTATATCACTACTTCAATGAAGCCCTGAGAGCTCACTTGTTTCCTCCATTTCTTTCCAAGTTCTAAAAGTCTTAGAACTTAGTCCCCAAAATGTGCTCACATAATGGAGTTAGGTTCACCCCTGATGTCACCTCAGTGAGAAATAACTCTTACTGTATCCAGTCACTGTAATTTCAGGGCTTCACTTCCAGGATGGCTGGTGACCTTACTGGGACCACCCTCCAACTTACACACAGTGAGAAAAATTTATTGAAAACACCCACTTCTACATATGTAAATGAGCTTTTATGGGAAAAAAGGTATGATACAGTTTTGCCTCTTTGGGGAGCAAAAGCTAACATGAGAGTATGGGCACATCATTCATAAATCAAAGTTTTGGATTCCGAAGCTTGCCATCATATTAATAAATGTCACAAATGTAACTGGGTTCTTGACCTCAGAGACAATAAAACCCAAGGTGGCTGGATGCTCTTGAGTTGCTTGTAAAGTGCTAGACAGTAGTGACCAAACTACAGATACTTTTTTTGGTCATCAGTTATTCTGTGTGGAAATAATGATACTGTTTAATCACCTCATTTGAATCCTTCCCCCTTCCTTTTGTCCTGGTGAGCTTGTTGATTATGTCCCTTGGGATGCCCTTTCCAGCATCATTGCTATAAGAAAGTGCTAAACCTTGGATCTGCTCTCCTGCTAAGGGTCACAAAGAAAATTTTTGTTGTTATTTACTAAAACTGTAGTCTTCAGAGACCCTTAGGAATAGCATTTATTGAGACCATATATTCCAACCACATCAAGAACCACAGTCAACATTAGTTTATTGTTGTCAACATTCTCTCTCAGGCATGCTCCTGGGGGCTGCTCTCTCAGGCCCCTGTCACAGCAATCCGACAATTTGTGCCTGCTATCAGCATTGGAAAAGGGAGGACACCGAGTCTCACAGAGACTTAAAAATGGAGACCTGTCACCCTCCAAGCCATGCTTTTTCCATGACATCATGGGCCTTCCATTCAGATGCCTCTGCCACCAGCCAGATGCCTCCGAGACATTTGGCGGCTGGCCAGTCTTAGCCCAGGAGCAGGGTGTGGACCCAGGCTAACCTGATGAGCACCTAACCAAAATGAAGCCCTGTGCTGAAGTCTATCAGAGCATCTGTTGCCTAACCTGGTGACTGGTGACAGGGTGACTCAAAGCCCCCTTCCAGGTCACACGTGCCCACATTATTAATATGATAGCTACCACGAGTCTTCTTATTTAATGAAATATTTGGGGCCACTCAATCAGTTGTTAGGGTTCAATGAGAAATCGATGCCTGTTTATTCAAAGCCCTGTCACGAGCTTGGAAAACATCATGCTACTTTGAAAAATGAGGGTTTTTTTTTTTTTAAGATTAAAAAGAAGGGGGCCCCAATGATTTGAGAAGTTCTCTGGTTGCCAGTTGGCTTTGGTCCTTCCTAGGGGAGCCAATCCAGAGCCACCATGGTAATAAAAGAGCCCTCCCCCCTTTCTGGCTGCTTTCAAGAGTGATTAGCAGAAGGGGATTCATAGGCCTTGGTTTTGTGTTGTTTTGTTTTGGGGGGAGTAGTTCTTTTTATTTCTTGCACTTGGAGAATAAGTTAATTATGATTGGCTAAAATTTGTGTGGTTTTTGCTTTTATCCTTGAACCACAATTAGAGCTCCCGACAGCCTCCTGGCCCTCAGGAATTCCAGCTGGCATAATAATTGATAACCGTGGTTATGAATAGATTGGAAACAAGACTGTGAAAGAATGCCCAGCCACTTCAGAGGGTCATTTATAGCACGCTGAAGGGAAAGGAGAATTTCAGGCCTGGAAAGCTTAGAAACAGAACGAGTTTTTATCAGTTTCCCTGACACTGGCAGATCAAAGCCTGAGCTGTGCTCTCTAAGGGTTACAGATAATGGGGTGGCCGCTAATTCATTCGGCTGCTGGAGCCCAGGCCTATTCAGAAGGGTAAACCAGTGAGTTTTCATAGCCCTGCTTTGTAGTCTTTATCATAGCACCAATGCAAGAATCACCTTTATATTTTAATGAGACATTTGAAAAGTATTTGATTCCCTCTGGCTAGGGGCTCTTTCTCAGCTGAGACAGTAAGAAAGGGTCGCCCAATGGAGCCTCATTTTCTGAAAGCAATACTATCTGCATTCTTACCCCTGCCCTGTCAGTTTAATAATTTCAATGTGAGCAAAAGTGAGAAAGGAATTGAACGAGCTTGCCATTAAATCTAAACTACTTTCCCTTGCCTCCCCTCACAACCCACCCCCCTATGCCTGCCCAGAGAACAGGGCTGACAAGGTGTAAGTTCAAATCCCCTCTTGAGCATGCTATATGTGTGATGCTTCAGGGACAGCTTTATGATGTCCTATAAGCCTTCCCTCCCTGACCTATGGAATCAAGATAACAACTGTGTGCCTAAGGAGATTCAAAGCCATTCAGCAGGGTCTGAGGCACTTCCACATGTCTAATGAGGAGGAATTTAGAAGTATTTTGTGATTAAATAAATGAGTAAGTGTTCTCTACTAAAGCCCCATGAAATTCCCTTAATGATGTTAAGTGGATTTTTTTAATACTGTATGCATTTTTAAGCATTCTTATGAGCTAAATAATGCTGCCATCAAATCCATATATTGGTGTTCTAAGCCCCGGAACCTCAACATATGGATGTATTTGGACAAAGGGTCTGTAAAGAAGGAACTAAGCTAAACTGAGGACATAGGAGTAGAGTTTTACCCAGTCATAGACTCTGAAAAAGTGTCTGAGACATGTGCACACACACACCAGGAAGACACAGGAAGAAGACACTTATCTCTAAGCAAAGGAGGGATGGCTGCCCCTAAACCAGTTGCAGCCTCCGAAACAGTAAATAAAATAAAATAAAATAAAATAAAATAAAATAAAATAAAATAAAATAAAATAAACTTTCATTGTGAAATGAACCAGACTGTGGTGTTCTAACCAAAGTTATGGAAGCCATTGCTGCCTAAAATAAGCATCTGTTATGCTGCACTCTACTTTAAAGTCTAATGCTGAGCATTAGACTTTTTTGGCCTACAAGATCTTTCTACCTGAGCAAAAAGATTGTGATCATTGCAAACAGAGGGTATAGGCTGTGGTTGATGTTTCGTGAAGTAGATTATTCGTTACCATTCAATGTTCTCTAGAAGCCTCACTTCCCCCATCTAGAAAACTATGAGAGTTAATCGGAAGTGTCTTGTAACAGGAATGCTGCAGAGGTGCCTCCCCTTGTCTCCAGATTTTCTGGAGGACATACAGAGGAACCTGCAGGCAGTATAGGTGATTTACTTCCAGCCTCTACTCTCTCTCCTCACTGGCACTTGTGATGTCACATTTGTGAGGACACAAAGTCCCAGATCCACCACCACCCAGAGCTAAAATCTACTTAAGCTTCAGAAAATGGGACTGTAAAGCCCCATGGAGTTGGCTCATCAATTACTATATGTGGACAAGCCAGAGACAAATCTCAATCCACTCTGTCCAGATGTGTGTACATAAGTCACTATGTTTACTTTAGAGGTAAGAATGATCTAGCATTTGTGTCATACATGTCCTGTGTGAGACACAGGCATGAAATATCTGCTCCCCAGCACATCCTGAGGCCTTCCAGTAAGGCACAGCCCCAGGAGAACTACAGAATCCAAAATTACTTCCACTGAAGGGCTTTGCTCAGAATGAATCCCTGGCCTACTAAGCATTGCCAAAGTCCCTGCTCCCAGAGGCACCTTTTCTCCACTTGCCTCTGCCTCAGTCTCAACTATAAGTTACCCACTGGCCAAGAATATTGTCAATTCATCTCAGAGTCCAGGAAGGTGCTTGACCCATAGCTTTCTTCATTCACAAGACAGGAGTCAAGTGAAAGAAAGGTAACCTCTCTCTTGACACTTTTTCTTCACCATCCAAGAGGTCTCTAGTAGCACACAGTGTGTAAAATCTGTGCTTAGTAAACACAAGTGACCCAAATTGAACTTCTCATATGTTCAGGTACAAGGGACACACCTGGAAAACAACCTACTGGCATTTTCAGTTTGATGGGCAGTGATAATTAAAGAAATCAAAGTGCAAAATAGTTCATGAATGTAAACAGGGTTCTCTTGATTTAGAAGAAACTATTATTATCTCCTATATAAAAAGAAATACAGAACCCTTAAAATTATAAATCTGCCTCATATATTAGAAATTGATTGCCCTGGGACAAGCTGACTGTTTCCTCAAAGTGCTTTCTGACTCCAGCCCTGTGTTCCTTTCAAACTGATCCTGCAAACACAGAAGTTAGATTCCTCTCTTTCTCTTTCTTTCTTTCTTTCTTTCTTTCTTTCTTTCTTTCTTTCTTTCTTTCTTTCTTCTGAATAATCCCTTTGTTTTCGTACAGGAAACATCCTAATTCTTTAACTGGAAATTTCTTGAGTATTAAGTCAGTCACATTCCTATCACTAATAATGTTTTTCAGTCCTAACAATCTATCCCTGTACATTTCTCTTCATAGAGCTTACCCTTGACTCGCACAGGCTGTTCATGTGTTTCCCTCAGCATGGAATGTGGTCACCTACATTCCTTCCCTATCAAAATTATTTTCCTATTGAAGGCTTGGCTCAAATTCCCCTTCTGTCTGCAGTCCTTCCTGACCTAGTTAATAATTTATGCCTCCTCCTCCACTTACTTGAATCATTCCATGTACCTATGCACCTGTTATACTTTGGCAGAGTAGCGGGAGATGGGTAGGGAGCTGAAGATGTTATATAGATGGAAATGTTCTCTAGATATTTTTAAAAAATGGCTCTATGTAGGACTCCTTCAGGACAGTCTCATACCTGAAGAATCCTCTCTTCAATAGCTTTGAACCTGATACAATAAGATGCAAACCAGTTTGTTGACAATTGTGTCTACTAAGAGACAAGTGCTAAAGTAGTTGAGAACTTGAGAAAATCCAGGCCTCTGCCTCATCCTGCAATCCTGGTAATTATTTTCCTGTGTATGTGGCATGATTAGCACAAGCAGAATAATGAGAGAACAGTGCACTGATCCTTGAGGGGGTGCCGCTAGACTGTGCCGATGGTGACAAGCTCCAATGTGCATCACTTGGACACCATGAGGAAAATTCTGACATTTGTGACTCTTAGTCATGATTGTTTTTCTGTGCTTATGACCCTTCTCTTTTTCACCTGTTTTGAAAATGTATGAATGTGATATCAAATTATAATCAAGTGACAGGACTTGCCAGTGTAGGAACATTCTACCACCTACTGTGTGTTGAGTATTCATTTGTTTCACTCCGTCTGAGCATCATGGGTGGCCTCAGTACAGCTGCTGGTGTTACTGCAGTTCTTTGTTAATAACTGTGCCTCCCAACCTTGGCTGTGAACTCTGTAAAGACAGGGTTTGTGTTCCATTATCTTTATGCCATTCAGTGGTTAGCTCACTTGCATAGCACACATCATCTGTAGACTTCTGAGAGAATAGATGACGTGATGGATGGATATATCAGTGCAGGGATGTTTAGATGGATGGACGAATAGATGGATGGGGAAATAAGTGTTACTGGAATCTTGACAAATACTTGGAAAATAAACAAAACTCTTTGACTTATAATGATGTTAAAGGTATAATTCCATGCAAGATAAAACAGTTTGTTTTTTTTAATAGACCACCTAAAACTACCATGTAATTACAAAATATGAGCTACCTAGCTTGACCAGGAATTCTGTTTTTTATTAATTCAACAATGTGCTAATGAGGAGATGTTACCAAAGGTGAACTAGGATTTTACACACACACACACACACACACACACACACACACACCATTATTATTACACAATGCTCAACTGAATGTGTCTTAGGACATTCAGAAGGCCTTTCAGGCTTCCTCCCCATATGAAATTTGAATCTGGAAAATCAGCATTTGAATACTTCCCCAGACACTTATTAGTTTTGTGACCTCTGGCCCAGCTTCATCTCTTTGAGATCAATTTCCTCATCTGTCAAATCAGGATGATAATTTCTGTCCTGCAAAGCTGACAGTTAGTGCAAAAAAAAAGGATGACATTCATTTAAAACCTTTGTGACAAAGTACAAACTGAATGGCCATCTATAGAAGACATGTATTATGTATCCATCTTACCCTTTCCTTCTGGCAAATGTTCTCCTCTTTAACTAATAGAACCAGATGTCCATGAAGCAGCTTTGTCTTATCCAAAAGTAAGCATCACTCTGAATCTTTGTCAGATATAGGAATGGACACATGGTCCACTGGAGTCATCAGGGCCTCCCCACTCCAAGATATTTAAACTGGGACCACAGAGAAAGACTTGTTCTCCATTTCATGGTATATCAATCAGTAAAGAGACCAGTAAACACAATTTGGGAGCCAGAAAAGGATAACCTTAGTAGATGAAACCCAGTCATCAAGAGGAGCTTAGACAATAGCCACTAAAGTATCTAGAACATAGCAGGCACTTATACAAATATGTATATGTGCACATATGCATGAGAGTGTGCATGTGTGTGTGTGTGTGTGTGTGTGTGTGTGTGTGTTATATGTATAGTTACATGTATAATCACTGTCTTCTCAGGAACTCAGAGAGAAATTTCTGCAAAGTAAGTTCTTAAATATAAAGCACCTCCATCCCCACCTCTCTAATCCCAGACCAAAAGAGAACTTTGCAAAATTTCTAATGTCATCAGAATCAGATTTTCCTCAGTATGTCTTATTCTCTGCCAACCCCCAAAAGAAAACTAGACTCTGTTGTTTTTCTTTTTTAAAACCTGTCAAATCCAGTTTGTGCTGTTTATATACTCCTAGATGTGTGGCTGTCCATTGGAATATGGTTGAACTACTAGAAGCAATATCTTAAAGCAAGCAAACAACAAAATTGACCCTTCCTCTCTCATTAGTTTTTAATTGGGAATATCCTCATCAATGGGTGGGAGTTTGTGACACAACCCCTCTCCATGCTGGCATTTTGTCTGGCTTGAAATTATGCAGGTCTTGTGGATTCTGTCACAACTGCTGTGAGTTTTTATGTGCAACTGCCCCATCGTGTTCAGAAAACACTTTTTCTTTGGAGACATCTACTACCTCTTACGGTCTTTCCACCTCTTCTTCCACAATGATTCCTGATCCTTGGGGTGTGATATACAGATGTATTCCTTAGGGATGAACACTCTACTGTCTCTTATTTTCTGCATCTTGAACAGTTGTGAGTCTCTGTGTTAATCACTATCTACTGCAAGAGAAGCTTTTTCGGATAAAGGTTGAGGCACATACTAACATTTAGGCATAACAAAAAGCTATTGAAAGTCAGTTCAGTCCTCCATTTATCAGGAAAATGGTGATAGGTTCTCCAGTAAGGCTTATCACCTGTCTGGTTTATGGTTTTGTAACAGCGCCAGGAATTGGTTTCATCTTGTGGGTCAGGTCTTAAATGTAATCAGAAAGTGGCATGATGTTTCTGTGCTGTTTATGCCACTATTACACCAATGTGTATATCTCTCCAGGCAGGTCTTACCAAGCTCAGAGCTGGCCAGTACTGGTGCTAACTTTGCTCCTTTGGTAGAAATGCGTAGCACCTGCTGGCACTATGCTATCTAACCAGCAGGGATGGAGCTTCCAAGGGAATATCAGCTTTGTTTCTCTATGTTCTATAATGAGAATGTCTAAAAACAAAGAAAATGAACAAAGGGGATTTAAGTTAGGATGCTAAGGACAGGGAGTGGCTTGGGGTGAATTTAGGAGAGAGAGAGATATATAATCAAAATACATTGTATGAAATCCTCAAAGAACTAATGAAACATTTTCAAAGGTAAATTCCTATCAGTCCAATGCAGTTAGAAACTACAGTCTTGACAGAACACACTTGAAGGTATGGTCCTCTCCTCTTTATCCACAGGAAAAACACCTATCTAGCTGTCCTTTACATGGCTGGCTTAGAAGTACCATTTATGAATTCCAGCTCCAATAGTCACATCACTTAAAATACTTTATCTGTGACTTTAAATATCTAGAGCATATTCCTCTAGTTATCACAAATAAAATATTGCTACATTTAAAAAAAAGAAAAGAAAGAAAAAAGAAGGAAATAAAGAAAGGAAGAAAGAAAAATGCAAAATAACAGAACCTCAACAAAAACCAAGGCTTTGTAAGATTGTGTCCCCCTTGTTGTCTGTGGCTACCCCATGATGTCTCCCAGCTGAGGTACCACTCTGAAGTGCCTTGTTATCTCTAGAAGCTGGGCATTCTTTAAGGTTCACAAAAGCCCAGTCCCAGGCAACAGCCCCTCACTGATAAGCACCCCAGCTTCCCCAACCCTCTTCCCAGTAAGTGCCAGGAAAATCCTCTGAGTAATTGTCAGTGGTCTCAGGGCTTTGAAGAGCTGGGCTTATCTTTATGGCTCCTGTTGGGCTCAGCTGAATATAAGAAAGGTCATGACCTGCTCTTCCAGTCTCCCTGGAGAGAGAAGAGAAGGAAATGAGCTGAAGTTACAGAAAGAGAGAGGTTTTGACCACAGAAAGTAAGTAACTTCTGCAGCCATTCTGAGCAGATAGCTCATCTCCTGTTTAGTCTGATGGTTTCCAGTAATCCCTCTCCTTGGCTTTACAGACCCCCATCATGTTATGATAAACCCAGTCCCATTTGGAATCAATATGTTTGAGCCCATGTTTCAGGAATCTTCTATGTAGTTTGTGTCTTGGGCTGTTCTTGGCCTCCTACAGGGGACAATGGAGGCAGTAGTTTATAATGTGCTTTGTCAGTGGGTTATCTAAACGCATAAGTGTCTAAAAATAAATAGAAACCTGAAATATGTATTTTATGGTCATAAATAATCTACATATTACATGGATAATTACTACCTTATCTAAATAAAATTTTTGATCATATTAAATCCAATTAACACTTGAAAGTCAGTTGACATCCAAAGCAATTGGCATGTCTTGAATCATTAGTACAATATAAGTTGAATATTAAGAATATTCTTATCCTTAATAAAGAATAGTCTTAACAAAGTATAAGTATATTCAAATATACGTTTGTATAGTTGATGAGGCTTAATAATAATTGTGTTATACATAGATACATGTGTATTATTTATATAAACACCCATACCATAACATAGGTAGACCTTATATCTAATTAGGATCTGAGGCGTTATATCTGGCTTAAACTTTGAAAACTTAGTATATTTAGTTTTCTACACTGACATAACTGACTATGATATTGCAATTTTAAAATCATATTAAGAAGCAGTAAAAGTCTGTACGAACTTAAATCAAGCTTTTAAATGTGTAAAATAAATGTCTGACTTCTTTGTATGACATTTATATTTCTTTTCTGAGTCGAGAACTTTATTAGTTACCTTTCTAGTCACTCTAATACAATACCATGACCAAGGCAATTATTGAAGAAAGAATTTATTTGGGCTTACAGTTCTAGAGGGCTAGATTCTATGATGACTGAGCAGAGGCAGCAGGTGCCAGGCATGGCAGAGCTGGAGAAAAGCTGAGTGCTCACATTCTGATCCACAAACACAAAGCAGAAAAAGCAGACTAGAAATGGAATAATCTTTAATTTCTCAAAGTCTAGCATCAGTGACAGACCTCTTCCAACACAGCTTTGACCCCGAAGCCTCCCTAACAGCACCAAGCACTGGGGACCAAGTGTTCTGATGCTTGAGACTGCGGAGGACATTTCACTCAAGCCATCCAAAGAACCAAAGGCTATGTGAATTTCTATGGCTTTCTCTTGAGCCACTTATAACGATGGTGATAGAAATTTCTACCCTACATCTGCTGTCTGCCAAGTACAATGTTAGATCCATGACAGACCATTTCTCTTCAATGCTCCACACACCCATACCCATTTAGACACTAGAATTCCCATTTTATGAATTATAAGACAGGTTCTGAGAAGTTCATTAGCCAGTCTAATGTGTAGCCAGGATCTAAGGTCTGTCTGTTTTTACTTCTGCCCTGTTCTGCCCACATCCCACCCATTACAAACTGAAAAGACAGCAGCCATTGCTTCCATGTGGTCTGAGGCCACTTAGTTTTTGGTTGTTACCTGTTAGACAGGCCTATAGAAGAACTGCAATGATTTGATAGAGACTTTAGAACTTTTGCTGCTGGTTCAGAACTTTCTGAGAAATTCTTATTTCATGGATAATCCCCATGTATTCCGGAATGCATAAAAATGAGGTATGGGGCAGGGGGGAAGCAATCATTTAGACTGCTTAAAGTAGTTACATGTTTTGATTCAGAAAGGTGCCCTTCAATTTAAATAACTCCAAAATCAATGATGACATATGTTATAGATGGTAAAATTTTATTAGCCTGAGTCCTATTCTTTAAATAATTTGTTTAATTCTTATTGAAAAAAGAAAATCAAATTCTCTGTGTGGTGAATGGTAAGCACATGTGGGTAGAGGAAGAAATGCTTTCCCAAAAAACTCCAACTAGGAAACACCATCTTCCTTACAGGAAACAGCTGGGAATTGGAACTTCTGAGCCACCAGTCTTCAGAAAAGTCCGCCTGTCTTACTTTCCTTTTTAGTGTTTCTAAAGAACCTTCTAGAGATCAGTTCTCTAATGTGTGCAGAAAAATAAAGGTGATTGGTCAGATGGACACAAGCATCTCACAGCCTGAAAAAGAAAATTATACATATGTAAATAGCCACTAATACTGCATGCCCAGGGCTGTCGTGATGCTCTGCACACAGTACTGTGTGGGCTTCTGAGAGACAGCTGCCCACTCAAACAAGGGACACACTATCCAAAGAAGCAACATCCTCTCTGCTAGATCTATTTGCCAAGAGAAAGTAGGGTTAGAAAATTGATGAGACTATTCTGTACAACACCCCAGGAGACAATAAGCGGTCTGAAGATCAAAAACAAAGTAGTCATAGACTCCCAGTGTGGGAGATTGGAGGCAAGATAGTCAACCATGCACAGTTCGGCCCAAGGGCAACTATTGTCAAAACTTTTTATGACTTCAAGCAGATGTAACCTCTCTTCCTTGGACCTCCTTGGTCCTTTCTTTGGATATGTCTTTTGTCACGTACTACATGAGCACTAACTTTTTGGGGGCCATTCCCTTGTTCACAGTGTTTCCAGCCAGGGTGAAAACCACAAAAGAGCAGTGGCATTTAATGATTATACATTAACTGCATGCATAATCTGAGAAGTGCTAAGAGTTTGAGATTAAAATACTCAGAAGTAGGCTGGGATCTGACTTGGTGGGTAAAGGCACTTGCCAGAAAAACATAAAGACCTAATTTCAGATCCCCGGAGACCCCCAAAAGCTGGGCATTTTAACCAATGGTTCTAATGCCAGCATGCTCCCCAAGTGATGGAAGATAGAGACAAGAAGATCCCTGGTCTCTTGTGAACCAACTAGTCTGGCTTACACAGCAGCACGCAAGAGACCCTGTCTCAAACAAGATGGAAACTGGGTGGTGGTGGCCTAAGCCTTTAACCCCAATACTCAGGAGGCAGATGCAGGGGAATCTCTATGTGTTCAAGGTTAGGATGGTCTACAAAGTGAGTTCCAGGATAGCTAGGGCTACACAGGAAAAAAAAACTGTCTCAAAAATGAAAATGAAGAAGCAGAAGGAGGAAGAGCTGAAAGAGAAGGAAAAGGAGGAGGAAGAAGGCAAAGACTAAAGCCTGATAATTGTCCTGTGATCTCTACACATACAATGGTGTATACATATGCGCACTCTCACATACACATATATACACATACACACATATTAATAGTTAATTAAATTGTTTAGTGTCTAGCAAAGGAAATATGCTTACCAATACATGAATCTGTTGTTGTCTGAAGTATCAGTGGTGTGTCAGAGGAATACCAGCAGCATGGTGTCATTTGGTGGACAACACTAGGACCCTAGTGTGCTCAGACAAGCCTCTACATAAAAGGAGCTAACTAACTTGGTTTTTAAAGGATTGGCCAAAACTCAGAGATAACTCCGCTCACTGCTTATGACATAAAAATATTTCTCCATGTAAGATGTATCAATATCATGCCAGACCACAGGAGTATTGGGTGTCAGCAGAGGTAGCTCCAAGCAACACTGCAGACCCAGGGAGTCGGAGAGCATAGGGAACTACTTTAGGAATAAAGGTTCAGCAGGAGTCAGAACCTCATTGTTCATGAACACCACAGTTCACTCAGACCCTAGTCTCTGCAGACTGGGCAAATCCCACCCCAAAGCCTACCTCCAGCGACATCGCTGTTTCCTCTCTCACTGTATCTCCTTCACTTCCTTGGAAACTCCAGAGACTGTGAAATGAAAAATCAAGGACCTTGGAAAGCTCTGTTGGGCAGCAGTCGGGACCTATCAAGAAAAGTGACTATGCATGGGCCTGTCAGAGACCAGAGTCATGGCAGTCATGCTGTGCCCTCTGTGAAGAGGCCCTGAACAATCACCTCAGAGACAGTACACTTTGATGCTCTCAAACACCTTGTGGTAATGAATTGTCAACTTGGCAAGATCTACAGTCACCGAGGTGGGGGCAAACCTTTGAGCATGTTTGTGAAGGATTGCCTAGAATCAGTTAAGGTAAAAGGGGGTCACCTAAATATGGCCAGCACTATCCATTCCATAGGCTGGGGACCCAGAGGGACAAAAAAGAAGAGAACCAACTGAACACCAACATTCATTTCTCTTTGCTTCCTGACTACCCTTGGGATGAAGTAAGTTCCTGTTGTCCTGACTTCCTCACAGTGATGAACTATGTCCTTCTTAAAGGCTAAGCTAAACAGCCTATCATCTCTGTAGTTGCTTCGTCTCCTCAGCTACTCTGCCACAGCTACAAGGAAACTATTACATACCTGCACACCAGTTTCCCTTCATTTGCTTTTTCAGGTCAGTTCCATTTTACAGATGGGCAACCTGAGGGTCAGAAGAGGGATCCTTACGACCACAAAGAGAGTTGATAATGGGGCCTGAGTTGAGGACACTACAAACAGCAGCTGGCCTAGCCTTCTCCTTTTGTTTCAGTCTGAGTGCTTGACCACTCTAGGGTCTAGAGCGGTGGTTCCCCATCTTCCTAATGCTGGGCCCCTTTAGTACAGTTCCTTGTGTTGTGGTGACCCCAACCATAAAATTATTTCATTGCTACTTCATAGCTATAATTTTGCTGTTACTAAATATCTAATATGCAGAATATCTGATATGTGATCCCAAGGGGTTTGAAACCCAAAAGTTGAGAAACACTAGTCTGGAGCAATCCTACTGATCACTGCCTACCTTTCCTACTGGGCACAGTGATCCCAGAGCTGCGTCATCTCTCTTCAATGTCAACATTATTCCAGAAATCCCTCCAACTAAGCAGTACGGGCTCTATGGAGGTTTCTACACTTAATTGTGACAGTAGAAGCTTGTAGGTTGTATGGTTGTGTACCTATTTGTGCACTCACATTTAGATGCACAGTCAAGCCCTGGATGTGTCCTCTCTTGCTAACAGATGTGTATCTGTATATGCATGCCACCCTTGTTGTGTGTGGTGTGGCTCTGTTGGTGCACATTCCTGAGTTGTGTGCATAGATATCTTATGGTGCATATGGGGTATGTGTGTGAGCATTTGTCTGTTGCTGTAGTGTATCGTGTGAGTGTATAGCAGATGTATGTCTGAGAGGTGAGAACTCTGGGGTACCTGTTCAGATGTCTTGGAGTTATATGTGTCTGTAATTGCGTGTCTCTACATGGATCTTGATGGTGTGTGTGTGCCCACACATGAGTGTATGCAGTAACCTGTCAATTACTACTGACCTGACTTTCCCATGAGCACGGAGTACACAGCTGACACAGTACAGCACTGAGACAAGTCTTGGGAGAAAACCACGCCAAATAAAAGCTCCACAAAGACCCAGTGTGAAATTCAGTGATTACTCAGAAGTCTTCCTGGCAGCAAGGGTTTGCCAGGCCTCACTCTCCAGAATCTACAGAGCATGGACAGAGGTGGCTTAAGGCATGACAGAGATGGAGTCATACTATTATTCTTACGGGTGCAAGGTGATATGAAGGCCATTCTGAAAGGGCTGATATGGCTCTGTACTGTAAAGGGGGAGGAGATGAAGAGGGGGGGTGGGGAGGCTGAAGAGGAGGCTAAGGACTCCAGGCAGCACTGGGTGGTGAAGTTTGTACCTGTGTACATACATGTAAACAAGCATGAGTGCATGTGCCCATTGTGCTTGTATGGGATATATGTGTGGATATATGTAGTATGTGTATACATACATAGATGATGTTTGACATGTGACCCGAGTGTGGATTGTGCTTGTATATTCTGGAT
This sequence comes from Arvicanthis niloticus, assembly GCF_011762505.2. Taxonomy (NCBI): domain Eukaryota; kingdom Metazoa; phylum Chordata; class Mammalia; order Rodentia; family Muridae; genus Arvicanthis; species Arvicanthis niloticus. The sequence goes on along the minus strand of NC_047668.1, from coordinate 46,786,099 downwards.
ATGCATGTGTGTTATATGTTTGTATGCACAGAAGTTATATGTTTGTTTTCTCACAGGGTTTATAGACTTTCTTTTTCTCATTTCACTGGCTCACCAAGCAGAATCAGCCCTCCCCTTCCAGCAGGCTGCCTACACCTTCTTCTCCCACTGCCCTCTGCCCAGAAGATGATAGATGACTCTCTGTGATTCTGCAAGCCTCCTGGGCCCATTGTCAGAAGGCGCAGGCTGGGGGACATCAGTAACCTCTATGCAGATCGGCAGGCGGCCAGCCTTTGTTCTAGCCCTCTTAACATGCTTTCATCTGTAGGTTAGCCTTGAACAAAATCCTGTTCAAATGCTACAGACCTGAGGATAAACCTACCTTTCAGATTACAGTCTAAACTCTACTGCTGCCCAGGGAGGAGAAAGGCGGGATTCCTGCGTGCTTCGGAGCACCTTTCTGAATAATCCCTTGAGCCTCCCTACAGGGCTCCCATCCCCTAATGGATGCTTTGATGACAGCAGATAAAGGCCAAAGGTACTTTTATTCTTGCAGAAATTGCTCCAAATAAACAATCTTGATGATTAAAGCAATAGAAATCCCCGGAAGATTGATGGCTTAGAAAATGTTGCTGAGTGAATGAATAACTTCCCCCTTTATTTCCAAGAGCTAATATTTGTCCACATTTGCTGCATTTTACAGAGAAGTGCAACCTTTTTTTGTGCCGAGTGTTGGTCAGAGACAAATAGTCACCAGCCAGCTATTACTTGAACTTTAAACCCGGCTCCATTTATGAACCACAGACTGCTCGTCAGTCTCCACTCAAGTATCAACCTCAACTGGGCGGCAGGGAACACCACACCTGCCAATGAACGTTGGGGTGGGGCCAGACACTGAAATGCTTTTTGAAGCCTTACCAAGCTCCAGCTCCTCCTCCGCCCTCCCGTCCTCAGGAACACATTCTGAAACATGTCTCCCAGCCCATCCTCAAGCTGTTTTAAAACCTGACCCTGAGTGTCAAGAGGAAATCTTCAGCCCTGTTAATTTTGGCCAACTTGGAAATCATGGCTGCTCCACCATGTGGGTAGCCTTTGCTGCTGGCTCCATGACATAATTATTTGCCACCTTCAGAAGCCGTCCCTGGTTAGCTGGTGGTGGGACAGGCTGCAAGTCAGTACTCATGGCCCTGGAAGGATTCTGGCTTTGGGTAGCACTTCAGGATGTTATAACTCTATTGCTAAATTACTGTAGTAATTTAGGATGAGTCTCCATCATGCAAAGGTGACTCATGTTCAACACGTGTTCACCTCTGCCTGGCACAACACATGTTCACCTCTGTCTGGCACACCTCAGCCTCCTTAGCAGACTCTTCCCCCTGAAGGTCACCATTCTCAAATCTCAAGGTTTCTTTGGACTCCAGAGTAGCCCTCAACAATAGTAATGCAGCTACATCTCATCTTCCAGCTCCTTAATCAGCTCTGTTCTTTCTACCTTCCCTTCTATCCTAATTCAGCCAGTCATACCCATGACATCACACAGAAATCAGCCATTATATAGAGGTGTTTTAGCTGGGAACCAAGAATACATGTGGGCCTCCTCTGACCACCACTCCCAAACCCTTCTAGTTTTCTCCCTTCATTCCATTCCTTCACAGACCACTTTTCTGGCTCCCCTTTCTCAGCCCCTTATTTCCCAGATTGTCAGTTGACCCTTCCTGACCTCAGTTACTCTCTTTATACTTGTGTGGATACATGGAGATCCTGATTCCAGCTCTCTTCTCTGCAGCCATACTGGGAGTGTGGCATGTCAGTATAGAAACCAGAAAAAATGCAGCTTCCTGTCACTCCACATTAATGGTCTCTTTCTCCATTCAGATGTGTAATACTGTTTGAATTCCCCATACTTCCTGTACAACCACATGCCAACCCTCTACAGCTTCACCCTCTCCTAGGTCTTCCACCTTACAAACTTGCCCTGACTAGAAACTGATGTCAATCATGACGTCATCATAAATCAGAACTACCAGAAAGAAAATTCACCTGGAACAGCTTGCCGAAGCATCTGTAAGTTCTGCTCCATCTCTGTCTATGTGATCTCCTTGGAACTCATGGAAAGAGGCAAGAATTATCCTGTCCAAACCACATCTTCCAGCCTTATGGTTCCTGCCATAGTCAATAAAAACTTCTGTTTTGTTAAATAATCTGAGATGTTTATACCACTGTCTTCATGGAATTCTACAAGGGTCAAAACATCCAAGTATAAATGAAGTGAACAGATAAGTCTCAAAAGTACAAATGTCTGACGCATAGGGAAAAAAGTATCTGCCATTCTTGGCCATTAAGAAAATGAAAAGCTGATTCTACCTTGCCCCAATCAGAATGGCTGTCATCAATAAAACAAATGTCCCACATCCATAATTCCAGCACTTGGGAAGCTGAGGCAGGGAAATGGCTGTAATGATGCCCAGGTTGCATAGCAAGACCTTGTTTCAAAGGTCTCAAAGAAATAACAGCAAAGGGTGGTAAATGTGGGTAAAGGTATAAGATAGGAGCACCTTTATACACAGCTGGTAAGGATGTCAATCAGTAAAATCACTGCGGAAAATCAATATCGAAATTCACCAAATAACTAAGCTAACTAAAACTAAAACTACCATATTAATGAGCTTCACTAAGCTTGGGTATCTACCCGAAAGTTTTTTAAAATCAACACATCGCAGAGATACCTCCACATCCATGTTTATTGCCACACGATTCATAGTAAATACCCATCAACTGATAAAGAAATGGAGGATGAATACACATATTATACATGTGTGTGTGAGTGTGTGTGTGTAGAGAAAGAGACAGAGAAACAGAGAGACAGAGAGACAGAGAGAGCGGTGGTTCATTTAGCCATAAAAAAGAATTACATTATCTTTAGGGAAAATGCATGAAACTAAAGACCATCATGTTAGTATGATATATCCATGCACATATTTGAATACATAAACATGCCCACATATATACTATGATATATACACTGTGATATATGTGAATGTTTATGTGAGGGGGGACATGAAAATAGAAGAGGAAGTGTCTAGAGGAGGATGAGGACTAATAAAAGGTAAATGTCAGAACAAGAGAGTGGAATCAGTATAATCAGGAGGTAAATATGAACAAAGTATACAGTATACATATGTGAAGACGTCACAATAGAACCCACTGTTTTGAACACTCATTTGCAAACAAAACCCTTCCAGTGTCCTCTCTGCCCTTGGTTTTTATATAACCATGTTCTTCATTTCTTCTTTCTATATGGTGACCCCTTTCTGAGTGTCCTCCTCCCTGCTGTGTTAAGACAATGGTTTTTTGCCCCACCTTCTATCTGAGCATCACTCACCCTTCCAGAGACTCACTGGAAGTGTTTGTGCTCAGGATCCTGTGCATGTATTTACAGAGCTTCTCTGCACCAGACAGAAGCAGAGCCTCCCTGTCTACTTGGCATCCCTGCATGGTCCCTTCAGGCCATCCAGCTGCTCTTTCCCATGTATACTCCCTCTGTTCTCCAAAATCTTTGAGAGTAAAGACATGGTTTCATCTCAGGCGATCAGCACCCGGCTTGGTGCAAGGGGGCTCACACAGGCTCTCAGTGCCAGATGCAAGAGTGACTAATTCTTTAAAGTGCAAACTATCATCCTATTATATAAACACCTAAGATACAGAACACTAAGTAAAGAAAGCAGCCACACTGTTAATAGGAAGAGTCCATACATAAGCCTAGGTCTTCTTGAATTTGGGATTTAAGCACTTACATTTTGTCCTTCATCAAGCTGGTGGATGGGACAACTTCACATGCCAGTCTGAAGTGATAGACATACTTATGGAAAAGTTAAGAACTGAACATTATAAGAAGCAAGCACTCTGGATCTAATCAAAGAAATAAATTGTTTACTGTTATCTCTCAAGCTCTAAATACCTATTTCGTTCCTCTGCTATAATTCCTGCTAGACAGGGCCCAAGACCCTCAATATCATTATGATAGATTTTTTAATCACTGCTGCCTGGGGCTAGCTCAGACCTCCTTGGCTACACTCTCCTCTTTTCTTTCTTTCTTTCTTTCTTTCTTTCTTTCTTTCTTTCTTTCTTTTTCTCTCTCTCTTTCTTTCCTTCTTTCTCTCTTTCTTTCTTTCTTTCCTTCTTTCTCTCTTTCTTTCTTTCTTTCTCTCTTTCTTTCTTTCTATCTCTCTTTCTCTCTTTCTTTCTTTCTTTCTTTCTTTCTTTCTTTCTTTTTTCTTCCTCCTTCCTTCTTTTCTTTCTAACTGGCCCTATACCTATCTAGTCTTTGTTGTATCCAAGACCTCACATTGCAAAACGTGCTCCATCTCTGACAGAAGACAGCAGAGCCTAGAGTTGCTTCATTCTCATGGACATACACAGACACGTAGACACCTGTGCATACCCAGCTCAGATGCATGAACATACGTACACAAACCTCACGCACAATGTGTGAGACATTAGGCCATCCGGGTGGAGTCAAGGTTACTGTGGTTCAGTACAGTGTAAGAGCGCAAGACGAGGTGAGGCAGGGACTTGATTGCTAAAATACCTGCTGTGTGTGCGTGAGGACCTGAGTTCGGACCTCTGAGACCTACATAAAAATACTGATATGGTGACACACATTTATAAACCCAGAGATCCAAGGACAGAAACAAGTGGAATTCATTGGCCAGTCAAGTTGAGTCAATGAACCCCTGGTTCAGTTGAAAAACCCCGGTGTCAAAATTTAAGGATGTGAGTGATTGAAGAAGAAGGGAGCCTTCATATGCCTATAAATATTGTAGCACATAGGTACACACAGTGAGAGAACACTGGGTAGGACTTTAGAGATGCAGCAGCTTGGCAGCATCTTCCACATCACTGGTCCTGTGGGGAAAAAAGTGTTCAGCAAGATGGACACATGGCTCGGGGGCATGTCTCAGTGGCAGAAAGAGATGAAATTTATTGACATTTACTGGCAGCTGCAGGCATGCAAGTCCTGAAGTTCTCCCAGGAGAACAGATGAGTAAGAAATGAAAAATCCATAGACAGGATTTCTGGGACCATGGATTCAGGAGAAGGGAGATGGGGGCCCAGGGCATGGGTTGAGGCAGGGTCAGAAAATGAGGAAGCTGGCAGGGTCAGAAAATGAGGAAGCCGCCCTCAGCAAAAGATATTCAACAGTCATCCAAAAGATAACAATGGTTGGCAGTGTCAAGTTCAATAGAAGGCCCTGAAAATAGTAATGTCAGTACAGCTGCAGCAGTAGTCACAATGAGAAGGGGTTAAGGAAGAAAAAGAGAAGTGTTGCCGAATTCTCATTTAAAGTTTCCACACTTATGTGCACTCATTCCTAAAACAGTGCTGTGTTAATATTCCTATCTAATAGAAGAGTCAAAAAAAAAAAAAAAAAAAAGCAAGCTATACACAGGACTTAGATCCAAAACCATCAGTGAAATTCACTAAGGGAAAGTGACTCAGAGATCTACTGGCATGAGGTCTCACCGTTTGGAAGTGAAAATCCTCCCTAGAGATGCCTGTGTTCTGTAGACACTTGGTCTCCATCTGCTTCAGTCATTGAGAAAGAGCCTGACTCCTAAGGGCTCTGATATTACCTGTGAATCGACCCACTGATAGATCATCTGTTGACATTGTTGGGAAACTCTTTAAAGACAAAATCTGATGGAGGAAGTAGGTCTTGCAGGGTGTTCTTGGGGAGTCCTATCTTATCTCAGTTCCCTTCCTCAGTCTCTCTGTTTCCTGGATGCCGTGAAGTGAGCAGCTTTTCTCAGCTGAGCACTCTTCACGGTGACACACAGGTCCCAAAGCTACGAAGCCAGCAGATGATGGATAGGCATTTTCAAAGCCATGAACCAAAATAAATATTCCTTCCTTGGGTCACTTTCCTTGAGTGCTCTCACACAACAGCAACAAAAGCTGACGTGTGGAAGACGGAAGTAAGTAAGTGTCTGGTAAGAAAGTCCGAGCTCAATTCCAGGGCTCAAAATCCCACCAAGCCTTGAACTTGCCCCTAGCTCAGGACTTGAAATCCCACCAGGTCCCACCCTGAAAAACTCCACAACCTCCATATCCCTCCCCCTGAAACCCTACATAAGCCTTCCTGCCATTCAGTTCTCTGCTGCTTCTCACCTGAACAGCCTCCTGTGTTTTTCCCATTAAATCTCTTATGTGAGGCTCACTGTGTGCTGTGACTTTGTGGTATTCCTTGACTCCTAGCTGCCAAGATATCTTTCCCTTCTGAGCTGTAACCTTTGCACTGGGGAAACCTTTCCTCTCAGAGCTGTAGCACTTACGTAAGAATAAAGAAAAAATATTATTTCAAGACATTTGCATGGGAAGAAAAGAAGGGAGATTCTAGAGAGATTAGAATATCCCAGTCTGTCACAGGGGGGTTGTGTTTCTGTGAGAAAGGCTTAAACTTGGTTGGAATGGATTTTAATTTTGTCACTTTAGCTGTTCATGTGTTGGGGGCAGAAACAACCCTAGAATCCAGTCCATGTTTGAATAGGGAAACGTCTGAGGTGGTAGGACTCTGACACACGGTGAAGACGAGGTAAGATGGCTTTAGGTTAAATGCTGGAATGGAACCTGGCATGTACCCTAGTACCCAGTGACCGCAAACCAACAGTTTAGTAAGGGGAAAAAAAGAGGAAGTTGGAAGAACGGCTTCCTTTCTGATGCTTTGAGTTCATGTGGCCATTTCAGAGAAATCTAAATTGAACTTTTCTCGAAATGAAGACCATAGCTAGCCAGGAAATTCCTAGAAAGTCAAATTTTGAGTGAAGTCTAAATTGGAGGTGGGATGGGGGTGTCATAAGTGCAGCCCTACACAAAATCCAGTCAAGAAACACTAACGCATTGCTTAAACACACTGCATCTGTCTGGCTTATGCTAAAATATTATTATTTGAGTGTCTACTATGGCATTAGCCGTGACATGACACACTGGGGTCGCATATTGTATAACAAAACGTTTCCCAAGGAGACACAACACACATGTTATACAAGAGCGTTGTATATGCCAATGTTGTCATACGTTGACATACATTGTCTGAGTTCTGAATACCTGAAGCTTCTGAAGCTTCTGAGATGGGAGCAGACTGCTTACTTTCCCCCTCAGAATCCCGCCTTCACCTCATGTACCTTAAATGCAATCTTCTGCCAATATACTCATTGTCCCATCTTTGCTTTTGCATGTGTTTTTGGCTAGACACCCTGTTCTTTACATTTCTCTCCTGTATAGTCTCTGGATGTAAAGAACAAATTCACAGGGAAAAACTGCACTCATTCATTCAATCGCATAGCCCTTAAAGGGATTTGTAACAGATTATAACTTCCATTCCTATTCACTGTAACTAAAGGACAAAATAATTAGACAGTGTACATGCCACAAAAAAAAAAAAAAAAAAAAAAAGATACTCATGTACACTGAGATTTTCTATCTTCTGGTCTAGAATTGTCAACAGCATCTGTGGTCCTAATCTTTTCTAGACCCTCCCATCCTCCTCTAAGCCCCCTGGCATATCTAATACCACTCTTGTGGGGTCCACAAGAACAGGAAAGAAAGTGAGGCAGAGGCCCCCAGGGGTCTAAAGTGCCTTGTCACTCCAGCAAGCGGCTGAAGGATGTTGGGCTATTTAAATGGTTGTGAACTTCATGACTCAAGTTCCAACCCAATTTTTGGAAACTTTAGAAAATACATTGAAAAGCTATTTAAATGGAAACTTTTTTTTTCTGTCAAGTTCCACCATAGCACACATTTTTACAGCCCTTATAATTCCTTGAAAACCCTCAATGTATAATAGAAGTGCTGACAGGTGCTGGGCCATAGCAGCAAGCCTAACAGCTCAGCTGTGTTTATTTTTCATTACACTTGACTCTAATTGGTGCCAGTTTAACTGTGCCGCATACCAACCAGAACCTTTTAACTCAAACATCAGCCTGGGGAAATTGGCCTTTTTCCCCCTGTCCTGGCTTTCTGATATCAGCAACTTCCCATATTTCCTTCGCATCCAACTATCTTTATGCTTGTCGAGCAGTGGATGGACTTTTTTCAGAGGCAAGATTCAAAAGAAAGCAGAACTACACCTTAATCCAGGCTTCTCTGAACAATAGTCTTTGGAGAGGCAGGAACATCAGTTCTTCACCGGCAAGAGTTAGAAACCATAATTCCTGTTTGGCTGGTCCGTTACAGGAGTCAGTATAAGTCAGGGAAGACTGAGTATTGTATTACAAGACTCGGGTAATAAGTGAAACACACAAGGCCCAGAAGTAAATGAAACAAAAGCCCAGGAAGATCTTGAAAGTTACAGGACGTACACAACCTCTCCCCCAAGATAATATATGCAGTTTACAAATTCCAGAGAAGGAAGAGGCTCTGATTGACTGAGCTCTCTGCAAGCTGTGCATGGAAGTCAAGGGATCCAAGCTTTTCTGAGTCATCACTCATATAGGAGCCCAGAACACAATGGTGACTTGATATTATTTTTCATATATCACATGCTTCTAATATTAAGCTGGTGACGTCATGAAAAAGAGTGTCCTATGTAATTACTGGCTCTGGTATTCTCTACCATGATGATAAGAGCAGAACCATCCCATTGACAGTCTCATGGGAAGCAAGCTGCCTGCCTTTCAAAAGCTTGAGTCTGAGGCAAGATACAGCTGGGAGCTACCAAGTCAATGAGGCCTTTCCAGTGGCTGAGATGTGACTCGGCCTGGGAATTCTTCAAATGACTCTCAAGTGGTCTCCTTAGAGATGCTGACAGGTCCAATCAGAGTCTCTTCTCCTAAGATGAAAGACATGGCAGAGGTGTCTGAGAAATGAAAAAGGTGTTCTGGGTAATCACAGGGAATGTCCCTTGGACGGGAACAACATGCAGCTCAGGTTCCTGGTTCACTGAGGTATGTGTCCTCAGAGGAGGCAAAGGTCACCAAAAGAGTGTGTGCTTCCTTGGATAAAGCCATTTGGACCTCATATTGAAAGCTGCTTAGCCGCAGCAAAGGTCTCCTTGTTCCATGAACCCCAAAGTATACTTACTCTACAACCTTACCTGGATTAACGTTAGGGAAGAATGTGGTGAATCTTCTCACATATTAACTGTTATGTACAAGACCGTTTCCACAACTGACCTTGACTGAGCCCATCAAAGCTTCAAAGTCAATATGATTATCAGTAGTTTAGTGTTGAATATTGGAGACTCAAAGAGGAGGCATGACCAATGGGTTCGTGGGGCAAAGTCTTCGTAATTCTATGAAGAAATCAAAATAATCAGAAAATTCATTTTAAAACATTATAATCAAGCTAGAAAGCTTAAATAGCAATATAGAAACACACAGAATGCCATTAGCCTACCTAACTACTTAGTTTTATACTTTTAAGACATCCTCAGCCTAAGTGATTCTGCAGGTGAACATGATTTCAGTAAAGCTGGTGATCATAGGTGATGTCAACAATTCTAGTTTTGGATAGACTAGAGAGGGGTACTTTCAATTTTAAAGCCAGCCTTGACTAACTAACAAGTTTGAGGCCACCCTGAGTTATATAGCAAAATCCTGTCTCAGATTTCTTTTTTTTTTTTTTTTTACTTAAGTCTTTGTATATGGAAAATTATTTTCCTGTGGTACATGCCAGTTTTAAAACATACATACTCTGTCTACCATGTAATAGTTGAGGTGACATCCGCAGCTTTTTGGTTTCTTAGCAAGGCAGAGCATGATTCACAGATTGTGTAGCACACAAGTAAACAGAGAGAGAGTTCAAAGACAGGGCAGACTAGTATGGACTTCTCCATGGTCTGGGTTGCTGTATAGCTATTTTATCCCTTATAGAAAGAGGAGAAATGGTGGTAAGACTCAAGAAGTAAGAAAAGCACAGCACATAATAATTGCTAGGGAAAGAAGAGGCTATGAGTTGCTGAGCCACCCACAACATCCAGAGATGCAGCTTTTGTGGGCCATCTCTCGGCTCTGATGGACTTTTCAGTGTGTAACTGAGTATAAGTCACCCACTTTCATGTAGATAACCCCTCACCCATGCTCCGATAAACAACCCAATAGACTTACTAGGTCACTAAACTAGTCTTAGGAAGAATTTTTTTCCCTTTGGTCTGTTACTGGCTATCTGGGGTGGTTAGATGTCTGTTCAGATCTTCACAGAAAAAGTCATGTTATGATGGTCCTTAGGAGTCTGACTTCCATTCTCCAAGTGGTAGTACTGTTTTGTCTGAGGGTATGTAAGGTTTGATACAGAAACAAATTGGAGAGCATCTGCAGAAAAATCCCAAGTGATAAGTGATCTGTTACTCTTACTGTGTTTCTGACATTTATCTGCTAACCAGTGGGGTGAGTATTCAGTATGAGAATCCCAAAGTTGTAAGAGTGTTTAGTGATTCGACCACTCAGAAACAACAAGCACAGAATAAAAATGGTGACTATCCTGATACAATAGTTCCTTCCAGCCTATTTACACAGCAGTGTGCACTATTTTTACTTAGTTGGTGTTACAGTACACACACCGCCTAAAAGCCTTATTCTTCCCATCAGTATTAGGATTCTAAAATGTCATTAAATTTGTCTTAAAATCTTTAAAGAATTGCATGGAGTTCCGCACTATGAAAATACTATATAACTTAGCCATTCCCTAAGCTTGAGAGTTAGGTCATTTCAAACATTTTGTTATTAAAATTAACGCTGGCATTCGGTCAAGATAGGTTTGATTGTTCCCAAATAAACCATTTCACCCTGCCCTTGCACTCCCAATGCAAATCACAGTACATGCTTGGTGAAAACCATGTCAAAAAGACAGCCAAGCTTAAAAATAATACTACCAACTTTATGACCCATTAATCGCAGAAATACATAATCTTATTGGCCACCAGAATCTGGAGTGTACAGAAGCAGCCAAAACTCCAACGTGTGCAGGGTTAACATGGACAACTGAACAAACATGTCTGCCATGTGTCGTTGAGCATGAGGAACACTTTGCACCTGGGGCTGCCATTTGAATGGCTCTTAACCGCATTACTACTTGAACCCCAAGAAGAAAGATTCCTTATGTGGAAAACAAAATCAACGACTTGTGAATGAGTCAGTTCCAGCTCAGGGACCTCTGGGCACTGTGTCTCAAGTGCATGGTATCTTCAAAAATATGCCCTTCCCTTCCACCTCCAGATTGCAGGGGGCAGGGCAGGGGGACGTGCAACCAAGGGCAGTCGTAATAGCCTGTTGTGTTTTAGAAATCCCTTGGACAACCCTGACCAAAAACTTAAAAGAAGTCTTCTCATGTCCAGTGTTGGAGTTTTTGTTAGATCTTCTGGCTCTTAGAAGGAGCATGCCAACCCATTTGAGAAATTTTCATTTAAAACAACACACAGAGCCTTGTGGTTCCTCTATGCCCTGACTGAGTTGTAGTTGCTAAGATGACCAAAATAAAGGCCGTTCCCAAGGAGTCTGAGTCTCGTCAGAGACTCAGACTGCAGCAAGGAGAGCTTGTACCAAGAGCGGCTGGTCAACCTGAACCCCATTGCACAACCCCTAGCTTCCTGCCGCCTGCCGCACAAGCTTTACAAGTGCGTCAAGAAGGGTATGAAACAGAAGCAGATTCATCATGGGGTGAAGGAGGTTCAGATATTTGTCAACAAGGGCGATAAAGGAATCATGGGTTTGGAAGGAGACACATTGCCAATTGAGGTGTACTGCCATCTTCCAGTTATGTGCGAGGATCAGAACTTGCCTGCGTCTATATCCCCTCTAAGAGGACTAAGGCTCCAAGCGTTCCACTTGTGTGATTGTGGTGAAGCTCCGTGAAGAATATCAGGAGGCCTATGACAACTGCCTACACCTCTGTGAAAGACTTGCGCTGCAACCCATCCCCTGTACGAAGAGATGCTGGGCTGGCTGCAGGCAGCTGCCCACCCTAACAGCATACCCCCCCCCCGATTTCTTGATGTGCGAATCTCCCCAGGCAGCTCCAGAAGCTGTTCTTGGAGGTAGAACCAGCATCTTTGCCATCATTGCCATCTCCTGTTGAGCTTTGATGAAGACAACGCCAAGAATATGGGATAGAAGTAAATGCTAAGGTGAAACACACACACACACACACACAAATATGTATATCAGACATTTTATAGTATGATTACTTCTGACTTTTTCAGAGATCCTTACTGTTATATTAACCTTAATCTTGCCTTCTTCTGGGAAAAAACAAAACAAACAAAAACAAAACAAAACAAAACAAAACAAAAAACAACCCTCTTCTTTACCCAAAGAGAAAACTGCCACAGCATTGTACCAAATGATTACATTTCATTATTCTTTCCAGTAAAACCAGAAACAAAACAAAGATGCTGGCTGCTCTTCTCTGTCATTGATTAGAGTGGAAAGAGACAAGCATGGAGAAGAAAAAATAAATGCCCATCAATATGTTAATACTATAATATGACAATATACATAGAAAACCATCCAAAAGTAATGAAGTTAACAAGAGAATTTTCAAACTTTATTAACTACAAAATAAATATAAATATACAAAATAAACAGCCATAAAATTTGAGGGTGGAGAAGAAAAGCTTCCCATTTTAATGGCTACAAAGATTATAGTGCATAAAAGAAAAAAAGGAAACAAAATTTAAAAGACCTGTATAAAAATCAGAATAATAGTGAAAATATCTTTGCCATGTATTAAGGGTAAAATTTTCACTTATCTCTAATTTACTCTGCAAATTCAGTTTAACAATAGCCAAATATTGCAGGTTTTTTTTTTTTTTTTTAATTTAGGGGAAGTTGGCAAACTCATGCTCAGGAAATATCCAACAATGACTAAGACATGCAGTTTTCAAACTGCACAGTGTGATACTTAGCATAATTCAATGAATTCAGAGGGGCACCTTGAAACACTTTAAATTTCAATGGAGGAGTCTGGGAGATGGCTCAGCAGAGAAAGTAGAAAAGGGGGAACCAGAGTTCAGACCCTCAGGACTCACACTGATGGAGGACCATTTTAATCCCATCACTTGAAAAACAGCTGCAGGCAATCCCCTAGACCAGATAGCAAGGAAGACTGCACAAATAGGTGAGCCCCAAGTTCACTGAGAGATTCTGATTCAGTAAATAAAGTGGAGATGCATGGAGGAACATACCTGATATCAATCTCTGGCCTTCACATACACCCGCATATACAAGTGCTCTACACATGTGAACATAGGTTTCTGTCAGAAGTCACTTCCAGTTTCAATGTCAAGTGAGACTGCATTCGTATCTGTAACATGATTTTGCCAAGTTGGGTTTTCATTGGTTGCTATAATAAAGAGCAAAACTTCACAGAAAGGACCAAGGTTTGGGAAACTGTACGGTAGTCAACAGGCATCCACATGCCATTAGTAATTATGATATTCAAGGATGAGATAAAAGGCTAAATTCCTTAACTATAGCTGTGTTAATTTTCCAGGCACTGCTTAGTTTTTAAAGCACATGGCTTTATCTGGTTGTTTGAAACTTAACTGTATTAAGGACACAATTCTTAGTTATGTTATGGGGACAGTGAAATCTTGGCAACCCTGGTCAAGAGAATTAAAGAAATAAAAACAGGAGTGAGACGCCCCCGGCCCACCCTGACCAAAAGTCACATTAAAGTAATAGAATGCTGTCAAGATAACTTAATTAGTGAAGACAATGGGTGGTTTGAGCTAAACACCAATGGTCATGTGGGCAACTACCCAGCACCAATGAGTATCAGTTGGCATGTGGGTGACTACCAAGCACCGATGGGTACCAGTGGGCATGTGGGTGACTACCGACCACCAGTGGTCATTCAGATGACTATGAATGTGGTACTGAATGTTGGGGCTGAGAAGGCAGACTACTAAATAAGTGATATAAAGAAACCTGGCTGTACTGGTAAAGAAAGCCTTAAAGCAAATCAAACACAAAACTCGATCTGGAATGTATTCTTCTCTATTTGCATGACTAGCAGAGAGCTTAAACTTAACAAAATCAAAGGCTTTTGGGGACCCACTGCCTCCTCGGGTCAGCTAAAGGCGACTCTATCCACCTAGTTTCAGTTGCTCAGGCTGAAATCCTTGGAATTATCCTGTTTGTTCCTTTAACCTATACACACTAACATGCCCCCAAAGTCCAACTAGTTCTCATCACACGTGCTGCTATACACTGGCTACTCATCGTTGTACCCATGCAAAGAGACATGCTTCTCTGCCTCCATGATTGCTTTCCTTGGTCTGTAGCCAATGAAGCAGCCAAAGTGTTTTTTTTTTTTTTCCCAAATAGTTTGACCGAGTCATTCATCAACTCAGACTTCCTTCAGTTACTTCCTTGGTGACTTCTTTATGAGGCTACAGCCCCTTTATGCAAGCCTTTTGTAAGGTTTCTAACCTCACTGGTCTCCTCCTCGTTCTTAAGCCATGCCTGCTGACCTGCCCAGGACCTTTGCTTGTGGTTCCCTGTTGGAATGGTTGCTAACCAACCCCTTCTCAAGTTTTGGCTCAAGTATCACCTTTTGAGAGATCTACCCTGACCATCCCACTGAGAATTTCACCTGTTCATGCTAGAACTCTAGCTCTCTTATTCTCTCCTACTTTTCCTTTCCTTATAGTATAACTACCTTCTACATAATGTTTTGATTAAAATTTTATGTGGACAGAGTCTCCTGCTTGTATAATGTGTAAGTTTCATGAACACAAGCATTTTTCTGCTTCTTTAACTGATGAAACACAGGTTTCTAGAAGAACACCAGGACACAGGACACAGAGGATGCTCAAAAAACATCAGCTAACACAGTGTTTCTCAACCTTCTTATTGCTGCAACCGCCTAATACAGTTCCTTATGTTATGGTGACCACCAACCATAAAATTATTTTCATTGCTACTTTGTAACTATAATTGGGCTACTCTTATGAATTGTGATGTAAATATCGGATACATAGGATATATGATATGTGATCTCTGTGAAAGGGTCATTGAACCCCAAAGGGATCATGACCCACAGGTTGAGAACCACTGAGCTAAAGACAGCATAAAAGAAAAAAATTGAAATAATTAGAAAATTTGCAACTATGTAGAATTTAACTTCAAAGCTGTCACATGTAGCTGATATGAAAATAGAGTAATAGTAAAAGTTCTTTAAATGTATGTAAAGATGGGACGCCAGCTTCATATGAGCGTTGTTTCCAAAAGAGGGCCTTGGGATGAGAAAAAGTGGGATATACACACTGAAAGGAATCTTTGTGCATTGAAAGTATCTTAACAAAGGCTGCAAATCAGCTCAGCAGGTGAAGAAACTTGCCACCAAGCCTGACAACCTGAGTTCAATTCACACAGTTGAAGTAGATAGAGAACAGATCCTCTTTCAAGTTCAGTAATCTCCCCAAACTCACCCTACACACACACCCACATCCACTCAAGCACACCCCCACACAAACATACACACATAAAGAAATATAATAAAAAAATTTTAAGAAGTTTTGAGTAAAAAGTATACTATTATTTCTCTTTGTGTGTATGTTTCTTTATACAAAAATACTCATGAAAATATATATACAAATTTGTAATATTAGTTCTGATTTTTACCCAATGATTAATAAATGGATAAGAAACTACTGTGCTGGCTCAATAGATTTTAATTAATTGAACATATTAAAATTAGTTCCAGTCTTCCAAAAAGATATCCCAAGTCCGATTATTAATGAATGCACATAAAAGGCCATTTCGTCGCACTTTTACCAATTTAAGTAATTTAATTTTCTTCTCAAAATTATTGTGTGAAAAATGTCAACATCACTTTGATGACCCCTGCTATTTTCTTGCTTCCTATTCATAATTTTTCCATGCTCTGCTTATTTTCCAAACCAGGCATTTGTTCTTTATATAATAAAAGCTTTCTTTTGCTTTGCCCCATGGGTCATAATTATTTTTCCTGTTATTGTTTCTCCTTTAAGAAACAGTTCATTCTTGCCATTAAGTTACACCTTGCCATTCTTCATCACGCACACATTATCACCATCAAGTCTAGGAAGTATGTCTTCATGGAAATAGTCTAAGGGAAATTCAGGTTCATGACTTCTAACTAATTTTAGCGTGTGCTGTCATGTGTTACATTCTCTTCTTGGTCTTCCACAGTTTTCTATGACGTGTCTAACTGTGGACTTTGATGTGTCTGGTCAGAATTTAGCTCTAATCTACCTGAGGGCTCATATCTTCATCCAAATCTGGAAAATTCTCAGCTATTGCTTTCCCAGTGATTCTGCAAGGTGCATTCCGGAGGTACACCCTGTTTCTTGTGCTTCCTTAGATGTAATCTTGCTTGAGAATGTTCCCTAGTATCAAACATTTTGGTTCACACAATCCATTAAATAACTCTTTCCCCTCATCAGTTGATGATCCCAGCCTTATCCTACACTGGGTGGCATATCGGGGTGCACGTGCTATGACCACTTGTTCTGTCTGCTTATGAGCCATTTCTAGCCTGTGGAGGTCATGCTAGCTTCATAGCTCTTTCCTTTGCAGTTGTACACATTCCCCCACCCCGATATTTTCCAGCTGCATATAATGGTGACACAAGACCGGGTTAAACATAAGAGTTGACCTGAGAGAATTAAGTGACGTGAGAAAATATAAACAACATGGACACAACAATTAACACTAATTAAATGCTAAGCGTTGTATCATTAGTCAAAAAAGCATTATTGATCCTTTTGTCAATTTTTGCAAAGAAGAGTGATGGGAACAGAGGAGAAGATGGTGATAATTGGCTTTGGCGTGTCGGGGCACCCCACAGAGGAGCAATGTCTAAGATTGGTAGACACTAGACAGTGTGAGGAAGACTGAGAACCACTGGCCTATAATGATTTTTAAAGTAACTTGCATTTGAGAGTCAAGAACAAAATATTTGAATATAAAATGCCTCACATAGGCTTATGCTTTGAACATTTTGTCTCCATTTCATGGTACTATTATGAAGTTGTAGAAACTCTGGGCAGGGACCTTGCTGGAGAAAGCACATCACTGGGGAGGTTGTATGGCAGATACTCAGTCCCTTTTTCTCTCTGCTTCCTGTCCAGCACAATATAACAATTTTCCTCTGCCACATGTGCTTGCCACCATAATGTTCTAGTCAAGGATGTGGGGCCAAGAAACCTTGAACTGAACCCTCTGAAATCATGAATATCCTTTTAGGTGGTTGTCTTAGTCAAGGTAACACAAAAATGATTAATACACTCCTTAACTCCCAGCACCTGCAAATGTAATTGTGTTTGAATAGAGACCTTTTAAAAAGGTGATTAAGTGGGGCTGGAGAGATGGTTCAGCAGTTAAGAGCACTAACTGCTCTTTCAGAGGTCCGAGTTCAATTCCCAGCAACCACATGGTGGCTTGCAACCATCTGTAAGGGGATGCAATGCCCTCTACTGGTGTGTCTGAAAATAACAGCAGTTTTCTCACGTATTTAAAACTAAAGAAGTCTTTACCTAAAAAAGGTAATTAAGTTAGAATGAGACCATTGTGACTGGCTAAATCCAATCTGACTGGTGTCACAAGAAAAGGAAATTTGGGAACAAAAAGGAGACCAGGAATGTGAATGCTCAGAGAAAAGAATGTGTGTGTACAAGGTAACAATGAGGGCATTGATAACCCTAGAAAAGACCAACCTTGATCATACTGTGATCTCAAATGCCTAGCTGTCAGATCCATGAAAAAACAAACTTGTCTGTTTGGTTTGTAAGAACCTTATTCTATGATATTTTGTTATGGAAGCCCCAGAAAACTAACACAACATGGTATGAAAATTGGATGGGAAAAAAGATTAAAGAAAAATGAATCAGTATTTACTCCCATCTCCTTGATCAAGGTTCATTCCATGAGAAGATAGTGCCTAGATATTTGTGGGAGTTCATCCTATGGCTTCTGGAGGCCTGCTCTGAAGGTCATACAACAGTCCCTTTGTGTCATACGAAGGTAAAAGAGGTACCACATGACACTGGCCAACAATGCTGCAGGTTCTGCAGTGAAATTCAGAAATTCACCAAAGATTTTGGTTGTGAGACCACTTTTTCATTCTGTATTTCAAATTCCTCTGTAGATAATACTATAATAATAATAATAATAATAATAATAATAATAATAATAATAACTACCTCATAATGTTATTGAGTGCACCCAATAAAACAGCAGCATTAAGGGCTTTATAGATAGTATAAACTGTTATTAATTGATCACTAACATTATATAGTAGCAGGTAAATCATTTCTCATGGATTCTCATTTTAAATCCTTCTTGTTTTTAAGTATCTAGGACATCTTCTCAAGCTATGTAAACTAAATTGTAATTCATCAAATTATACATAACACCCAAAAGCAGGCTAAGTAGGTTTTTTAATTCAGTTTTAGTCCTTCGAGTTCAAAGTTGTTGGTTGTAAACAAATGGAAAATTACAACCCTACCCTGCTGGTCCGGATGGGATACATGAAATGTAAATTTACCAGAACTGAGAACCTCCATGGCTTGCCTTCAACCTACCAGAAACAAACTGGATGAGAGAGAATAAAGACAGAGTAAAATCTGATAGGAGAAAATAGCTATGATTATGCCTACCATGTTTAATACCTACTGTATCGCAGGGGTTTATGGCTACACAAACTCTTCAATGACTGTATCATCTCACAATAAAGAAAACTCATGTTGTTTAAGTTAGCTAACTAATAAATTCACTCAGATAATGAGAGGCAGAGCTGAGATTTGAACTCAAAAAATAGAAGAGAAGATCAGAAAGAAGAGAAGACTGAAGAAGAGCAAAAGGGGTTGGGAAGGAAAAAAATGGGAAAAGTGAAAGAAGAGATGGGGGATGGGCAAACAGAAGAAAGGGAAGAGGGAAGAAAAAAGGAGATCATGGACCGGAATGGCAGAGAGAAAGCTCTGCAGAATAAGTTTGAATACTCATGTCAGGAACAAGGTCCAAGTGAAGATGTCCGTTCTCCATGGGCACTAGCTTCCATTCTCACCAAGGTTTCCTGGTCACCAAGATCTAACATTTGAAATTCAGATATACTCCTTCTAAGAACAAATGCCTCTCAGATGTCAATTCTTAAAAGTCTGTTCCTTTAGAATGCATCTGCCCACTCTGAAGAATAAACATGATGAGATTTAAGGAGACTTTGTTATGTCTGGGAGAAAGTCAGGGTTCCTGAAGCTCCTGAGGCACAAGATGAGCCCTGAGCTTATAGGACAGACAAAAAAAAAAAAAAAAAAACCAAGGACTATGCTAAGCGTTCACTAGCCTGCAAATCACAGTATTTGCATATGAGATGCAGCTTTGCTTTAGGAGTTTAAAAATGAAGAAAGGTTGAAGAGCTCTTGTCATATGTAATGAGATGATTTCTTTTCAACAAAAACAAAGCTTTGCCAGAAAATGACAGGGGTGAAGAGAAAGGAGAGTCAATAGAAAACACTAAATAAAACATAAACAAAACAAATAGATCAGTAGTCACGGGGAATGAAAAAGGCCAAGAAAGTACTCTACACATTAATAAGGTACCCAACCCACTATTATGTCAAATAAATCCAGTTACATAATGATTACAAAAAGAACTACCTCAAATGTAACAAATAATGACATCTGTACTGACAACTGTATAGCTAAAGTAAGCAAGTGGGTGTCGAATGGGAGAACTAAGTTTCTCAGCATTGGAAAGAGAAATTGTAGGTAAGTAAAAATAGAGGCCCATAATGCACCCTGCAGTTCAGGGTAAAAATGGACCTATCAGAATATAGAGGTGTGTGTGTGAGAGAGAGAGAGAGAGAGACAGAGATAGAGACAGAGACAGAGGCAGATCAACAATAGCTTAGAAGAGACAAAAAAGATATCAAATAAGAGAGTTCTAACAATTTTAAACTAATCAGAACAAAAATTTCAGAAGACATAAATGATTCGAAAATGTGAAAATTTTTCAAAGTCTAATAAAATAAAAGACAAAGATAAACCAGAACATGGGAGAATTTCCTTAACTCATTATCAATACTAGCTGAGCTGGAGCTGGAGAGATGGCTCAGCAGTTAAGAGCACCGGCTCCTGGGTTCAGTTTCCATCACCCTGATGGTGGCTCCTACCCATCTGTAACTCCAGTTCTAGGGAATCCAAGCCTGCGTGTGGCCTCCATGGGCTGCAGGCATGCACATGATGTACATACATAATACAAAGAAGCAGAACACTCATACACATAAAATAGAAATAACTAAATCTTTTGTGAAACTATACAATTTGAGTGATTTGGACATGTTTTGTTTTGAATTTGGATCAGAGATTAACAAATAGATGAGAAGAATAAAGCAGAAATGGGAAATTAATTGTGATCCTTACATTGGAACTCAGTGACTAAAGGAGAAGCATTTAATCAACAGTGCTAGGCCCTTTGATTAGTTATACAAAATATAAAAATATAAACAACTTAGTTTTTTTTATGTCACATCCTGTATTTAAAAAAAAAAAAAAAAAAAACTCCATGTAAATTAAAGAAAGGCATTATAGAAAAAAAACCAGACAGTGTACAAGAGACAGACCAGGATATTATTATAACTCCAGGGTCATTTGTACATCTAATAACCCAGAGAATTGGTAGAATATGGTGGCATGAATTTCAAAAAGGCACTGTTTGTCCAACAAAAGCTTGACAAATCTTGTTTCCTTAAAAGTATAAGTTAATATGTTGATAAAATCACAATACGATCATAATAAAACGAACATCTGAGTTCCCAGGTTATTAGATTTATGAAACTGGAGGCTGGTGTGTTTTCTTATCCTGTAAATAATAGGTATAGTTCCATACCATTATAACTGCATGGTTTATTAAGCTCTGTTAGATTATTAATTGTGTAGTGGTTAAGTAAAGCTGGCACCGTTTCTGCCTTCACAGAACAAAGTCTTAATCTTTGGAGTAATGACCTCCCTTTTAATGGGCAGGATGTGGGCATCAACCACACACCAGGACTTACACCCTACAGGTCCTGTGCTTCCTTCCTCTGAGCCAGCTATTTTAAAAAAGTGACCACACATCCCTCTTACCCACAGCAGCACAGCAGTCAAAGCATAATCATTAATAATTTCTTAGGGTTTTTTTTTCCTACTGCTGTGATAATATACTTGGTCAAAAAAATAATAAAAGCATCTTTGGCAAGGATTTATTTCAGTTCAGAATTCCAGGTACAGTCTACCATTATGGAAAGTCATAGTGTTATAATGGCAGGAGATCAAGACTGCCAGTCACGCTGTGCTCACAGCTTCCCAAGGAACGATGTCACTCAGTGAGCAGATCTTTCCACATCCACTAACAGTATTAAGATAATCCTCCACAGACGTGGGCCCACAGGACACCTGATTTAGGCAGTCTTACCTCGAGATTCCCTTCTCAGGGGACATTATATTGGGTCAAGTTGACCATTAAAGCTAAGAGTCACAAGTAGTGTCCCCTTTTGACTCTGAGAAGAATCCCAGCCATTTTAGCCGCCATTGGTCCCTTCAGTCACATATCTGTCTGCTTTACTGATGCAGAAATCATCAACAAGACTTGGCCAAAAAGTCATAGTTCCATGATGAACTTACTTGTTAAAATAGTACCCGTCATCTGGGGGGGAGGGGGTTGGGGAGTGGGGTGTGTGTGTGTGAAAATGCATATGTGGTTTCATGTACACATGTATGCACATGGGAGTGGTGACCAGAGATCAACATTGAGCATTGAGCATACCCCTCTATAACTCTACAGCTTGCTTTCTTTTTTTTTTTTTTTATTTTTTTTTTTTTTTTTTTTTTTTTTTTTTTTTTTTTTTTTTTTTTTTTTTTTTTTTTTTTTTTGGATTGTGCAGCCCCAAGCACAGTCCACCAACTGAGTTATCTCATGATGTATAAGGGCAAGTTTTTGTTTATAAATTATACTAAACTAAAACCAATTATAATGTGTTTTTCATCCTTAATGAAAATTAGTTTTTTTGTTTTTGTTTTTGTTTTTAAACACTCTCAGGAAGCCCAAACCGACCTTGAACTCGCTATGACTGTTTTAGTTTGGGTTTTACTGATGTGAACAGACACCATGACAAAGGCAAGTCTTATAGAGTACAACATTTAATTGGGGCTGGCTTACAGGTTCAGAGGTTCAGTCCATTATTACCAAAGAGGGAGCATGGCAGCATCCAGGCAGGCACGGTGAAGGCAGAACTGAGAGTTCTACATCTTCATCTGAAGGCTGCTAGCAGAGACTGACTTCCAGGCACCCTGGGTAATGGTCTTAAAGCCCACAGTGACACACCTACTCCAACAAGGCCATACCTACTCCATCAGGGCCATGCCTATAATAGTGCCACTCCCTGGGCCAAGCATATTCAAACCATGACAATGACCATAAACTTTTCTGGTTGTCCTGTCTCACTCATGTCATGACTGATTATAGGCATGCACCACTACTTTGATTTATGTAGAACAAGGGATTGATTGCTTTATGTAGAACAAGGGATTGAACTTGCTTGTGATGCATTGTTTCGCCTTGTTATCCAAGTACATTCTCCGCTCCCATTCAAAAAGATGATATATACTCTCCACCAAAATAAAATCAAGAATCTCACTCATAGCCAGGTAATGATGTCATATGTCTTTAATCTCAGCACTTAGGAGGCAAAGGCAGGTAGATCTCTATGAGTTTAAGGTCAGCCTGGTTTACATAGCTATGCAGAGAACCCCTATTTTAAAAAGCCACACACACACAAAGTTAAGAGCCTCACTTATTTCTCCAGGGACTCTGATGTTTAAATTCTTTGTTTAACATCTGTTCTTTTTATTTTCTTTTCTATATTTCTACAGTGCATTCTCTGCCAGATACTCACTTGCCAAAAGCTTTGTGTAGGACCCAAACAGTATTTTCTCTCAGCTTTGTGAAATCTTTTTTTTTCTTTTGCTTTTCGAGACATGGTTTCTCTGTGTAGCCCTGGCTGTCCTGCAACCCACTCTGTAGACCAGGCTGGCCTTGAACTCAGAAATCCACCTGCCTCTGCTTCCCAAGTGCTGGGATTAAAGGCATGCGCCACTACTGCCCGGCTGCTTTATGAAATCATATATATATATATATATATATATATATATATATATATATATAATGACTGATCTCATTGTTTAATTGGTTTGTATAGTGTGGTTCTTTTTTGAAATGATGTGGCAATGAGACTGAGTTATCCATTCTGGTCTGAAATCTATAAAGTTCTACCTAGATGATACAGTGACATGTACATAAATTCTGCCTACTTCTATGCATTTGCAGTTACAAATGAAATTATACAAGGCTGGGAATTTCTGGCATTTGATTACTAATATTAACCACTACCTAGATCTTGCATTTGCTCCTTCAGACACATTTCAATATCACGCCATTAAATTTTCCAGAAAGCAACTCATTCACTATTCCTTGGGATAGTAATTTATTACAGCATTTGAACCATTTGTTTGCAAACTCCTACTCGAAGACAAAAGTCCTTGGGGGGAACCATGAAGCAAGCTGCAATGGTGATGTTGACAGCAAGGCTGAGAGCATCCACAGTGCCCCAGCCTTCCTTTCTGAGGAATAAATCACTTGGGTCCCATTCTGTTATTGTTGTCCTGTTGTAACCTTTGCACCAGAGCGATTAAGGCCCCACATGGAGAAACTTAAAATGTAAAGTCCAAACAATTAGAAGTGTGTTGCATAGTGTCTGTGAGGTTCAGGCATCAGAATAAACAAACAACAATTTTAAGATTTAAATGTCTATTATACTCTTTATACAATAGTTTGATCATATTCTTTCCCTTCCTCCAGCTCTTCCCAGATCCTCCTCACCTCCCTACACACCCAATTTCATGTTCTCTCTCTCTCTCTCTTCTCTGCCACCCCCTCTCAGAAACAAAAACAGGAAAAATCAAAGCAGACAAACTAAAAAGAGAGAGAAAAAATTAATGAGAAAAATACTAAAAATATACTAAAAACCAAAAAGTACACACACACATAATCCATTTCGTGCTGGCTAAGTACATTTATATGCATGTCTTAGTATATGCACGTGGAGGTGCCAGAAGAGGGCATCAGATCCTCCTGCAACTGGAGTTAAAGGTGGTTATGAACCTACTGATATGGGTGCTGAAAACCAAATTTAGCTTCTCTGGAAGCAGCAAGTGCTCTTCGTGTCTGAACCATCTTTCCAACCTTAAATAAATATATTTTCAAAGTAAACTTAGAAGTAAAGCAGCTTTGAGCGTGTTGATTGAGATTTCAATGTCTCTGCTGTCTCGTCTTCAAAAATGGCAGTGGAAACAGTACCTCCAGTGTACCATCATGAATTAGACTTCAGAACAATTTAGCAGGCATAGGAAGTACTTTGCAAATGGTGACTATTGCTTGGGGTGTGTTGCTGCCACCATAGGCCTGTTGAACTTCTTAATGCCCAGCTTAGTTGGAGAAACAAGAAAAGGGGAGGTTCACAATAGAAAAAAAAAAAAAAAAAAAAAAAAAAAAAAGGAAGAGTAGCTGATCCTCCTGGGGAAGTGATTCTCAAGTTTGAGATAGACATGCCTAGAAAATGGGATGGTAACAGCAGCAGCTGGCCCAACAACGTCTACTATCTCATAGCACTGTACAGCACCAGGAGTACGCCCGTGTTTCTCAGTCATTTTCAGCATCACTAGACCAGCATCAGTCACCCCTGAACACCTTCTTCACTCACTTTACAATTTAGTCTCTGGAACAGGCAAGGTTGAAGGTGTGGTCTGTGCTAAGAGTAAAAATGTTCTCTTTGTCCTTCCTATCTTTGGAGAGCAATTAGTGTCTGGAATTTTGTGTAGTAGTGGATACTGTGTTTAGTGATCTTGGTCCCCATAAGAACTGAAGTCCTTCCTGGCAAGACAAAACTCCCCTATGGAGAAGCATGTTTCTAGAAAGGAACTCTGCTAACTGCCTCAGAGAGTCTCCTCTGGTTTCCTTGTCACTCTCTTGTAAGGGGAAATAGACTGCTTTTATCTATGCACTGACTTATGTAAGCCAACCATGGTGCTAGACATTCAAGAGAGGTTTCCTGCTTGATAAAAGAAATACAAGGTGATGTCTGACTCCCTTACGTTACAAATGTAAAACTAAAGGCTCAGTAAGCAAAAAGTGATGTTTCCACATCTATGCAAGCCATGGGGGAGCTAGAATCTGAATTCCAGGCTTGCTGGTCTCTGCTCTTTTCGCATGCCGTGGGTCCCACCTTATCCACTCCCATGGCCAATGGAACAGACAGGATGGTATGTGACTATCCAATTCCACCAGCTGGTAGGTGACAGAATGAGCCTGTGGCCCATAGCCCATTCTCTTAATGCCAAGGACAAGCTTACAGATGCTCGCATGCTTCAACTTAGCTCTGTGTTCCAAAGTCTGTCTTCCAATGATAAAAAAATGCCTAAATTATAGAATTATTCTTACACTGATCTTCCTCCAGCTCCAGTTCTTAAAGATGTGAATTAATTCAATTTGGATGATTTAGGAAAAACAATATAGTATCATAGGAAGAACCACAGAATTTGGATGCGCATCCTGGCCTCCACCACTTACAAACTGGAAGAGATGAGACAAGTCACACAAGCTCCTGAGCATCAGTTTTCTCATATGTGAGGCAGGAATGATGGTTTGTAAGTCAGAAGACATTGCCAAGGACCAAAGGATAAAATGCAAGCGAGTTGCCCAATACAGTGCTCGATAGACTCTTCGTAACTGTCAACACTCGTTTGTAACCAATTATCATCATCTCGGCATCCTTAATCTCATACACAGAAAATAAAGTTCTTAAAGGAACAAAATTGAAAATACAGAAACCAATCCAGTCCTGTAAGGAATTTTCACATATGGCAAAGAGGCATGAACGAGCATAGTGAAAAGAAGGGTAAATTATATACTTACATATCATGCGAAGATTAAATGAGGTTACATCCTCATACACAAATATCAGCCTTCTGAACCCAAATGTCAAAATCAAAATTGCAAAAATTTGGGAGATAATTTAGGGGCAAACATATTTGGCTTTAGCATAAATAAGACTCTCAAGCAAGATACAATCTTATCCATAAAACGGGATTGATGAATTTTACAGTAATAAAATGTAAAACTTCTCTCCTCAAGGTTTTTAAACGATAAATAAATTAAACAAAGACCCTTGCAGCAGACGGAGTTGGTGGGATGAGGATATATAAGAATAAAATTTAAAACTCAAAGTGACAAAAAGATAAATCAATAGAAAAATAAGCAGTATGAAAGGGTAAGTCATAAAAGAGGGGAAATAGGTGATCAATAAGGATGAGGAGCTATGTACAAGTTCATATTTAAGCATGAGAAACAAATAGGGACCTTGGTCATTTTCTTCCCTTGTGCTGACAAAAACTAAGTTATAGAATAAAATAAAGAATGGAAAAAAATGACGATCATGGCTTTCTCATCACACTAACATAGTAATTTAGAAACATCTCATCAAGTTTAACTTATGCATACTTTATGGTGGTACAATTACATTCCTATACAAAAGTAAAATGTACACAGGAGATCTCTGCAAGAATATTCATAGGATCACATGTACAGTAAGTGAAGTTGCAGAACCAAGCCATGCCCGTCAAGTGTCTGTCAAGAGACAAAGTAACAACTCAGTAATTGCAACAGAAAACATTAAATCTCAATAAGATACTAACTGCCACAAGGGGTGGGGCTAATGGCCACTGCCCCTAGTGCTGACTTAGCACAGAAGGGAAATTCAGATTGTGCCTTCATGGAGCTGTCTGAGCTATGACTTGCTGGATGCTAGAGATGGAACTTTAATCCTTTAATGGCCGACTACTTCTTGAGATGCCAACATGATCGGATGAGGCACTGTGTTTAGCAAATTGCAAAGCCACATAAAGGGATCCACTCTCTGGGAAACTTCCCAGAGAGTGACTCGCACATCTTGCTGGTCCCTGATTCTGTGGCCTGCCATGGGTTATTATAGGACCCTGGCCTTGGAAAATATGTGTAGGAAGCAAAGAACAAGGCAAGAAAGTCTTTGTTCCTCGCCAGCACTGATGAAAGTACAATGTTTACAGACCCATTACTGTAGAAATGGCAGTGGAGGCTGACATGAGGCAGTGGATGTATAGGTGACATTCAAAAGTGTCAATCCAGGAGAAAATGAAGATATTCCTATCATATTTTGTGACCATGAAGATGAATGGATAGCTACAATGTCCATAGCTACAAAGTTGCTAATATTGGGAAATAAGAGACGCAAGCTGATTAAGAGTGTTTGCTGCTCTTCCAGAAGACCTGAGTTCAGTTCCCAGCATCCACATAGTTAGTTCATAATCATAACTTCAGCTACAAGGAATCTGATGGCCTCTACCACCTCCAACATTACCTGTACACTTGTGGAGTACACTAACATAGGCACATCCATACAAAGAATCAAAGCAATAGCGATTTAGTTAAAGGTAGGGAAGCAGATAGAATCATGAGAACTGTTTAGGTAGTAGTAGCAAGTTCATAGAATTTTCTTGACTCCTGAGTTGAGGGGTGACTCACACATGTTTATGCCATTATCACATTGTGTCCTAGCAATACATGACACAATAGAATGAAAGAGGGTCATATGTGACACGGAGACTTCTCCTGAACAGTTGGAACTGCACTCTGAGCATCCCCCTGGAATCCATCTACATGTGATACCAGCCATGTCCTTTAAAAAGTGAGAATAAGGGAGGGTAAGATTACTGGGTAGAGGAATGAGCTGTGCTAACATGGCTCCCTGACTGCAATCTCTGGAACCTATGTAAGAGTGGGAGGAGAAGATCAAATCCACAAAGTTGTGCTTTAACCTACATGCATGCACAAGTATGCACGTGAGCACAGACACACACACACACACACACACACACAATAAGTAAATATTTCCAATGAAAATTAAATAATGCATGAGAAGTGTTTACAATATCCCCTTTACTCTTTTAATATGCTCATCTCATAACAGCAAGAAAATAATTGAAAATAAGTGCATGTCCCCGTGTCTCTGGTATTCCCCAAAGCAATGCTTCTCAATCTGACTGATTGCCAAGGACCAGTCATCCAGCTTGCTTATTTGTTTTTCCCCCATGCCATGTCATCTGGAATCTATTCAAGCAAACACTGATCGTGGGATGTGGAAGGACAACATCAAGTTGCTATAAAGCTTCTTGATATTTTCTCTCCAGTCATACACACAGCTAAACGAGACCAGTAGGGTGATGCTCCCATTCTCATACCAGTCTTGGTCCTATATTAAAAGCATATGCTTCCAAGTCAGGTGAGCTTAGTTAGATCTGAACTCTACTTCTGCCGCCCACTGCCTGCTTGAATGAACAAGCTATTCTAATTCTCCAAACCTTCGTTTCTTCATCTACTCAATGCAAAAACAAATTATCCGAGAGGAAAGTCACAGGTCTAGAAGACAAGCTGGATTCCGTAAGTCAAGCACACGTGCTCAGGGCCTTGTAAGTACAGGGTCAGCAGCTGAGAATGAAGCCTGTGATCACTTTCCAACATGGAACAGAGGATTGCAAAAGAGCCTGACCCAGAACAAGATCTTCAAAAACACTATTTATAATTATGACTTGGCTCCAACTTAATGCTATCCGTGATTGCTTTTGTTGAATTGCTGTTATTATCATCTGACATGATTCCTCAGCTCTCCGTTTCTCTGTTCTAAGGTGGTAATATAGTAAAAAACTCATTTAGAGGAAAATGAAATTTTCTTTCCAAGATTCATTTTATTCCGTGTGTGTGTGTGTGTGTGTGTGTGTGTGTGTGTGTGTGTGTGTCTGACCACATGAGTGCAGGTGCTCACACAGGCCAGAAGACTGTGTCACATCCCCTGGAGCTGGTTTTCAGGCATTTTTGAACTTTTCTGCCCAAGATGGATGCTGGGAACTGAACTCTAACTCTAAAAGAAAACAGCAAGTACTCGTAGCCACTCAGTCACCCCTCCTGCCTCCAAACTACAAGTTACATGTGGGAAGGCGATCTAACTTCAGTATTTCTCCATCATTTATCAATGCTTTATAGGGTGTTTTTCTATGCTAAAGCTATGTTCTTTGCAGAAAATAGAGGATAAACATGGTACAGTCTGCATTCTCATTGAACTCATTGAGTCTGAGACCCAGAGAGAGATGGATTGGGTAGTGCAGGGGTACCATGGCAACTGTTATAACATAGGTTCAGAAGTCAGGTCTCAGGCAGCACCTGAAAGGTAGAACAGAGAAAATTTCCAAGACAATGTGATCCTGATAGACTTGAGTCATGAAACAGGAATGATACTTTCAAACCACCAAAAATGTGATAGGTCCATGTCCCCTAACCTATGCTTTTATATGCTAAAAGTGAGTGGCACACAGAGAGAAATTAACACAGCTTGGAGGCAAAACAGATCGCAGAGGCCGACAGGTGCCCATGATAATCAGCACAGTGGTTCTCAACCTGTGGATTGCAACCTCTTTGGGGGTCCAACAACCCTTAAAAAGGGGATACTTAACACCATTGCAAAACAGATGCTTACACGATTCCTAACAGTAACAAAATTAGTTATGAAGTAGCAACAAAAATAATTCTATGGCAGAGGATTACTTTACCCACAGAACTGAATTAAAGGGTCACAGCATTGAGTTAGAGGAAGTACCACCCTGTAAGGGGCATTTTCAGTTGTCACAACTGCGGTTGTGCTAATGATATCACTCTGTTGCAGAGGCCTCTGGGTGGCAAACTTCCTGCAATACACGCAAAAGTGCAGCACAGGAGAAACTGCACGAACCAGATAACAAGAGTGTTTCTTTTAGAGACGAAGGTTCATTATTTAAAGATGCATGGGAGTAAAGAGTCAAAATACCAAAGCCATTCTGTGCAGTTATGTGTCCTCTATTATGGCTCAGAGTTTTCCTGATCTAGCCCAAATCTTCCAACCTCCCTTCCTTGGGTATCCATCAGTGTGAACTGTGAAGCCCAGGCAGTGAGCCCTTTTTCTCCTGTGATCACAGGACTTCCTTTTCTACCATTGAGCCACATATTCCAAATCAACATGACCTGCAATTCTGTGAAAACTTACAAAAATGCCTTGTGCTTTTCTCTTCTTTCACAGCTGTTTTGGTTTCTACTGTTTGAAGAAATTATCTTCTGTCAACATCCCTCCATCAATATCCTATCCTTCTTCAAAGATCCATGCTGGCAATAATCTCCATGCCAAAATTAGAAAGTGTTTAATTTTAACTTAATCTTTTTGAGGTGCCTGAGTGAACCAGTTTCTTAAGCCAGGAGAGAGTGATTTTACAGTTGCTTTTAACTGTGTTGCATGAATGATCAATTTTCATTTGGTTACAATCCACAGCTCACTAGGAAACTTCCCACAGGACTGGGGAATTTTGTTTGCACTAATGATGAACATAAGAAAAGTTTTGACTCAGAGAATATGAACCCTTTACTAGACAGTATTGAGCAGAATTTCCCATGGTTATCTACAAATCAATAGTAATCTTCTCTGTGACTGTGGGAAAAAATTACTATAAAAGTCAGAATTATAAAAACTTCCTCCTGATGGAAAAATCAACATGCTCAATCGGGAATAAAACAGGAAAATGAAACCTTTTTCTTTAAACAGAAAACCGCTACCATAGGCTAAGTTGTGCTTTTTTTTTTTTTTTTTTTTTTTTTTTTTTTTTTTTTACAACATGCACTAATGTGTGTGAGTGTTTTACAAGTTTTCGAGACTTCTCTGGTTGGTAAGCAAACACTGGGATGATGAATAGACACAGTTATGGTCAGTGTCCAATCAGCAATAAGATCTGCCTGTGTGTACTGTGTATCTGATGCTAAAGACTCACTTGTACAATGACCCCAGAAAGACTTCCTTTGAAGCCAGCGAACTAAGAGAAGCCAAGGGCGTCACTACTGAGGTTTGAATGTGGAATGTCTCCCATAGGCTCATGTGTTTGAGCACTAGGTTCTCCAGCTGCTGTTATTGTTTGGGAAAGTTGTGTAAATGTATGGAACTTTGCTGAAGGAAGCAGGTCACCAGGGATGGGCTTTAAGGTTTTTGTAGTCTGGTCCCACTTCCTGTTCACTGACTGCTAATGCATTATAAGCAGTTGGCTACTCACCCCTGCCACATACCTTCTGTGCCAGGAGAGAATGTAGCCCATTGAGCCTTGAGCTAGAATAAACCCTTAATTTTTGAAATTGCTTCTTGCTAGGTATTTTGTCATAGTAAAAAGAATAGTCAGTCGCATGATGATGTTATTGTAATGAATAATGGGCCAAAATGGCTTTATAGCATATCATAAATATTTTTGCAAAAATATTATATCATAGGACTGTAAAAGACTTGACTTTTGATATAGTTGTCTCCTGAGAGTCTCTGCCAGAGCCTGACCAATACAGATGCAGATGCTCTCAGCTAACCATTGGACTGAGCACGGGGTCCCCAATGGAGAACTTAGGGGAAGGACTGAAGGAGCTCAAGGGGTTTGCAATCCCATAGGAAGGAAGAACAACAATATCAACCAACCAGAACCCCCAGAGCTCCCAGGGATTAAACCACCAACCAAAGAGTACGCATGGAGGGGCCCATGGCTCCAGCCACATATGTAGCAGAGGATGCCCTTGTTAGGCATCAATGGGAGGGGAGGCCCTTGGTCCTATGAAGGCTCTATGCCCCAGTGTAGGGGTATGCTAGGGTGGTGAGGCAGGAGTGGGTGGGTGGGTGGGTGGGGCAGCACCCTCATAGAAGCAGGGGGCATAGGATAGGGGATTTTCAGAGGGGAACCAGGAAAGGGGATAACATTTGAAATGTAAATAAATAAAATATCCAATAAAAAAAAGACTTGACTTTTTTCTGGGTGTGAAAATTCATTTTTTTTTTTGAGTCAGAAATAAATACAGAAATTTTTCTATTCATATGAACTCCCTTATATAAGTGAAGAAGCATAGAGGCCAGTGAAGACAATTCCTTTGAAAAAATTCACAGAATAAGATAGTGGGAAAGCCAAAAGTGGAAGTCAGATTGCTCCCATAGGTTCACAGAATCAATGTTAGAAACAAACAAACAAACAAACAAACAAACAAACACCACTACATACCCCCAAACATCCAGCCTCCCCAGCCCAGGGCCTTGCTATGTTCATCATTCTAATTCCCAGTCTAAGACCAAATCATGATTCCATGGTTTCCCAAAGATTCACACAGGTGATAATACTCTCTATACAAATTAAAGAAACAAGTCCGAAATCTGTGAACAATTGAAGTAAAAGGAAACTGAGAGAATCTAGAAAAAAAAAAATATAGAATTTGGGACCAGAGTGGTGGCTCAGCAGTTAAGGGTATTTGTTGCTTTTTAAAGGATCTTGGTTTGGTTCCCAGCACCCATGTGGTAGTTAACAGCTGTCAGTAACTTCAGCTATAAAAGATCTGACAACCACTTCTGACCTCCAAGGACACCAGGCACACAAAGGTATAAAAAAAAAAAAAAAAAAAAAAAATGCATGCAAAACACATACACACACAGACACTAAAAAAAAATCTTAAAAAGTTAAGGAATGTACAATTCTTATGTATATGATGGTTACAAAAGATACTAAGACATAAGGTTAAAAAAAATGATGAAGGAAGTACAAGAGATACGCAAAATAGAAGAAAGTGACTCTTTCTTGTATTGCCTACCCTAACAAAGTAAATTTTAAGATATAAAGCATTGTTAGGTATGGCATGGATACTGTTGAGATTAAACCACCCTTTTATAACTAGGAAACTAATTTCTCCTTTTTGGCAAAACAGTAATTATTTATTTTGAAATCAGCTTTCAAAGTTTCATTGTGACACCTTCATTCATGTATCCTATTACGCTTTGTCTTCACCCATCCCTACTCCTCACTGCCCTGCTTTGAGTCCCCTCACTCAATCTGGCTGCTTGTTGATCTTTGCCCATTTATTTTTCTCTCTGCTTTCTTGTTGCATGTATTTCTAAGGGAAAAGTACAGGATTTGGGGGAAGGGGTCTAGCTAATTTCACTCAACACAGTGATTACCAGTTGAACCCACTTGACTGGATTTACATGACTGAATTTGAGTTTTGCTTTGATGTGATTGTTCTTCCCTTTTACAATAAAAATACATATGACTTAAAAAAAAAAAAGCTGGAGTCCATGGTGAAGAGATTTGGATTTATAAAGAGAGTTTGGACTTTTTAAGGTATACAATATTTTGTATGATAATGTTAACATGAGATCTTCCAGACAAGAAACTGAAAAGTTATGGTTTAAGGTGTAATATTTGCCAAATGCCATCATTTGATTTTATGGTCAACTTGACATAGACTACAGTCATTTAAGAGGTAGCTTCATCTGAAGATTGCCCTGTGGGCATGACTGTAGGAGATTGTTTTAGTTTAGGTGCTGTAGGCAGACCTATCCTACTTTGGGTGCCACCATTCCTGGAAAAATGTCCTGGACTATATAGGAAAACATAGCTCAAGACTGTGTGTGAGCTAGTGAATGAGTTAGCAAAAAGCCTTCCTCCATGGTTTCTGCTTCAGGTTCCTGTTTGAGTTCTTGCCCTAACTTTTCTTGATGATGGACTTTAATCGCTAAGATGACATAAACCCTTTACTCCCCTAAGTTACTTTTGGTTATGCTGTTTGTCATAGCAACAGAAAGGAAAACAGATACCCTGGTTGATGTTCAAAGACCTTTTCCCATGCTATAGGCTGTTTTCAGGGCTGTGCAGAAGCTTTGAAATTTCATGCAATCTCATCTCTCAATTCTTGAGATTATTTCCTGTGCCGTTGGGGAGGACCTCCATTTTAAGTAATTTAGAAGCTGTGATGGTTAATCTCAATTGTCAAGTTGATGAGATCTAGAATTATCTGGGACACAGGCATCTGGGCTTACCTATGGAGTATTCTCTTGGTCAGATTAATTGAGGTGTAAAGACCTGACCGTTGTGGGTGGCACCATTCCATAAGCTGAAATTCTAGCCTGTACAAAAAGAACAAAGAAAACTGCATAAAAGTATCCATCATTATGTTTTCTGGATATGAATGTGATGCCATTAGCTACTTCAAGCTCCTGCTGCCTTGAATTCCGTACCCTTGAACTCTGGGTCAAAATAAACCCTCCCTGGAGTTGATTTTGTCGAATGACTGGAAAAGAAGGTAAAATAGAAGTTATAGCAACTTTTTACATTTTTTTACACTTAATAAAAGTACACTCAACATATGTGATGCTAAGTATGCAAAGAGAAGCTATCATATTCACTACCATATTTGGAAATCTCAACCCATACCTATGGGACCCAATTTCTGCATTTTTAGATAAATCTGTATTTTTTTTAAAGATAGCATTGTCTAGTTACCAAAGAAACAAACTTTACACAATATATTATTATTATTTTATAAAAATGTTTATACAAAAAAAAAAACTTTGAACAATAAAGGTAATTGCAACTTGGACCAAGAAATACAATGAGATGATCCTCAGGCTGGGAGATTCCCTAACTAAGCTTGACTACATTTCTACCTCAGATTCACATTGCATCTCTCTGTCTATCTCAAAACCACAAGAGGTGCTCTGCGTCTTCAGACTCAAATTTGGCCTTTCAGGAACCCATTCCCTTTTCTGCCGTGGTAAAATGTGCATAACAATGTAAATACATTACTATTTTAGACGTCTTGAAGGATATCATTCAGTGGTATTCCTATTGCTGTGCGTTCATCTTCAGAAGTTTGTCCTCATCCCAACTGACATTTGGTACCCATTAATCAGCTATCCATTGTCTTCTCCATCCAACTTCCAACCACCACTCTTCCACTTCCTCTCTTTCGGAATTAGACTTATATAGGTTGTGTTATGTGGCAGTACGTGGCCTTTTGTGTTTATTTCACTCAGTGTCATATTTCCAAGGTTGATTGGACTTATGTCACCTATTAGAACATCTTGTTCCAGGTTGAATAAAAGTCCATGATATGAATACACTATATTGTGTTATGCTTACATTCATTGCTTAACATTTGGGTTACTTCTTCCTGTCTGCTATAATGAAAAATGTGGCTAGAAAACGCAGATGTACAAATGCTTCATCAAGCACCTGTTTCTATTTCTTTGGAGCATGAATATAGACATGAGACTGCTGAATCGTACAGTAATTCCACTTTTTTTTTTTTTTTTAAAGAACTGTAGGATTATTTTCATGATATTGCACCATTCAAAATTTACACTAGCAAGACATGGGGGTTTCAATTTGTCCTCACCTGTGCAAAAGAATGTTACACCATTTTATATGTTGGTATGCATAAGGGCTCAACCCTCTTCTCATCTGCCGTGCTTTCCCCCAAATTACCCGCCAGAATGAGGGCATCAATAGCCAAAATCCAATCAAACAAGTTGCGCTCTACAAACAAAAGCACGGGGAACCTCAGGCAGGCTATAGTCAGTACTCCTAAGCCTAGCAAGGCCCTAGCTTCTGCCTGGTATACTGTGACACTCAAGAGGACTTAGGTACATCTTAAAAAGCACTTTGCTTGCCTGCTTGAAGCCCTTAAGAACTATGGATTTGAAAGAAGGAAGCCTGGTACTCACATGGAAGGAGGGAGCTGAGTGAAGTTCGGCAAAGCCCATCCCTTCAGATTTCCGTTTTCTCATCAGTGACACAGAAGTATCTGAGTCCCCCTCACCCATACCCTCATCCCTACCCCACCCCCATCCCTCTAACATTCTGTGGTTCTCTGAGGAGTCACTAAGAAAATGGAGATCCAGGCACCAAATGGCCACCAGGAAGGCAGACCAGAAGGTGTGTGCCTGATGACCCTGTGGTAATCGGCAACAACCTACTTCTCCTTTTATACTTTCCAAGAATTCTAATGGACCATCAAGTGTCCAATCAGGACCATTGGAACGTCCTTGAATGAGTTATCTTTAATCTTCCTTCCATTCTTAAGTCTCGCTTGTTTCAGTTCAGCTGAAATTGCATCCTACCCTGTGGTTTGTAGAAAAAGTCCACAGTGGTTTTGTCTCCTGTTTTCAATTTAGGGTCCTCTCTCCTCTAATCACCAGATGCCAGTATGTTTTCTAATAATTCTTGCTTTGCCAGTTTCTGGATTAACAAACTTCCTCTGCCTCTGGGTCTGAAGCTCTCTGCCGTGGTAGTGGTAGCTGAGACACTTCAGGTTTAATTAGGAGCCATCTCTCAAAACCACGAAAAAAGCCCAAATAACAATTAGCTTCATGTAAATATTGAGCTATGGCATTTCCTTCTTGTGTTCTGGTGAGGACCTCCGCTTGCTCTAGTGAACCATCTGGGTGTGAGAGCTTTCATTCCTTATGGATGGCTACATCGAATTCCCTAACCGGGACTCCTTAAATAGACTCCTTGTAGCACTTGAGATGAGAGGCAGAGACACTTGGGAGATGGATCTCCCCATACCACTTATGCAGGGCATTTTGAAGTTGTGACAGTTTTTCTAGTGTCTCACCATCTCTGCTAGGTGTTGTGTGACGGTCTCTATCTCTGTCTAGTAAAACAGTTGGCTCTAGAGTAGATCCCATTTCAGGGGATCAGAGATCTACTGTTCCCAAGGGAAAATAAGCTGTTTTGTTCAGTTTGTTTGTTTGTTTTCTTTGGAAATGCAGCTCCCTCCCCTCCCAACCCCATGCTATTTTTCAGCTTTGAATTGGCCTTTGGGCTTAATTCAATTCATTTAGAAGCAATTGCCTGGGCTATCTAGATTCATCTGCTTGCATCCCTAGAGGCTGCTCTACTCAGAGCAATCTGCTTAGCACCTCAGTGTTAGGAGTTAACTCCTGACATTGCTAACTGTCAGTCTCTGTTTTCCACGAATCCAGGGGTCCAGCCCACAATGTGCAGGCCCAAAGTCCATCCTGGGGGCTCCCAAACCATCCCTAAGTGCCTCAAGTCCTAAGTAGGACAAAAATAGTTTCTAGCATGTAAACATTCTAGGCTTAATGGGATCTTATGGCTAACCTTACAGAAAATAGGTAAGGGCTAAATGAACAGAATTGTAATGTTTCCCAATGAGTACTCTGGAAGCTGATACTGAGAAGGGGGATTGGAAAGCAAGGGTTTGTTGTTGTTGTTGTTGTTGTTGTTGTTTTGTTTTGTTTTTCAGTGCTTTCAAAGGAAAAAGACAACATGGGCAGAAGGAGATGATAAACTGTGATGTAGGATCACTGTCCAGCATTGGCTCATTGGGGACAGTGCAGTCTCTCTGATCATCCATGCTCAGTCTCCATGTTTCTCTTGTTTAGCACTGACACCTGATATAGCTTCCTGGAAAGGTGTAACCCTGGCACAAAGCAGGTCTCTGCAGCTGTAGCCGCCCTTCATGTAGCTAGAGGTGTCCTTTGGTCCCATTCCCAGTCTCTGTCAGCAAGAGCTTCCTTGGGCGATCCAGGTGGCATGTCCCCATGTCTGTCTCTTCTGGAGATGATCTCTATGTTTGTCATTGGCCCCTACTAATTATCCTTGAATCTACTAATGCCTCTTCTGTAACTCTTCCCCCTCCATCAGACCAGATGTTGAAGGACTGATAGAGGAGAATGGCCTGAATAATCGTATCCATCCCAAAGTGTGACCAATGGCATGCCTAACATCTGCTGAGTGTGGTAACCTAGAGTCCTGCGCAGTCCTCTGAAGCTCCGACCAGTTTCAGACAAGGAACTTAAAACATTTCCTCCCAACACAAGGTTGGGTGTATCCCCTAGTTCTGCTCAAGTCTCTACAGCCAGCAGCCAATATGGCAGCGATTGTATAAAGAAGCAAATTTCTCTGCTTTAGCTCGATGTGACACTTGCAAAACACAGTTGGAAATGAGCACGTTTTGCTATCTCCAAGAAGGCATTGTGTGATGTGAAACGGGTGGCATTTGCTTTCCTTAGATTTTCTGCCGAAGTGTTTATTTTTACAAAGAGAGTCCGTCAAACTGCAAATTAGCATGCACACGGCTCTTCCTGTCCCCTCCTCCCATCTGGCTTTACATGCAGAAATTACACTTCTTCTCAGCTTGCCCAAACTGTTAGCACACAATCCAGCTCCCATTTGCTTGGTGTCAATTTAATACTGCATTAATTAGACAATTAGAGAGGGGTCAAAGAAGATTCTAGCAAAAGTACCTTAAGTGGGAGTCAGGTTGATTAGAAATGGCTCTTTCTCATTTTAGCACAGTTTGTTTGGTTTTGCCTTAACACAGAAATTTTAGTCGATTAAAGTCTTAGAAGCTACAAGTGAATTGGCTCGGCGAGATTAAGTTATTTCCATGCAATTAGAACTGCAATGTAAACATCGACCTGCTGCACAGTCGCTAGGTACCACCTTAAAGAAGAGTAACCTCTGGTATTGTTTGTAACAGTCAAATGAATGAAGAAAATGGAAGCAGCAGGCCCTGCTTCCACATGACAACAATGGCTTTTCATCAGGATTCTAGATAGCCTGTGTGACAGCCAGCTGGCCATAGAGCTTAGGACATCAGAGATAAGCGTGTTGTGGCTGTGAGATTTGAGGCCAGATCTTTTTCTCTTTGCCTTGACTCCCTCACTTGGGACAGGTGAGGATGCAGACTTCCCTGGATCGCCCGAAAGATCTGACAGAGTTGGATTACACTGACATGAAATATCCAGATGAAGCGTAAAGAGGAAAAGATGATGGGGGAGGGGGAACC
Source organism: Arvicanthis niloticus (assembly GCF_011762505.2). Lineage (NCBI taxonomy): Eukaryota > Metazoa > Chordata > Mammalia > Rodentia > Muridae > Arvicanthis > Arvicanthis niloticus. The sequence goes on along the minus strand of NC_047668.1, from coordinate 46,747,333 downwards.
TTTAGAAAACAGACTCAAGAAAAAAAAAAAAAAAGCCCTTGTCTTTGTGTTGTTATTCACATACTTGGCAACCTGGGGGCTATCATATTTAATAATGATAATTAAACTATTCCATGTGTGCTGGTGCCCAAGTAATATCATGAAGCGTTCACTCTGGAACAGATCTTCAGGCTAATCTATTCTAATTGCTTCATTTTAGAAATACTCAGAGGACGTAGGGGATGGAGAAACACATGCACATGTGGAAAGTATGGGCAGCAGCTCAGACTCTGGCTCCCCAGCCAGTATTTCCTTTGACCTGAATATTACAACTACTCCTCAAACAGGAGCTTTATTGTGGGACTTTCTTCCTGCAGACACCGTGGGATGGTCGAAGGCGAATGAACAGCAGACAAAAAAGGGTTCACTGGGCAGGCCTGGGGCTTGCTCACTGCCCAGGCCACTATTTCTTGCTTGAACTTTTCACTTAGGCCGTCACATCTCAGAGACAAATGTAGCCAAATTTAACTCAACTCAAACTCTGTGTCCTCTACCACATAGCCAAGTTGAGGGTTTTGCTGGTGAAGGCTGACCTTCCCATTCCACTGTACTTGTGCCTGGAAAGTGCTTGGTCAAGCACATGCTCCATCACCATGGAGAAGCCCAGTTGGTAACACAAGGCAGAAACAGTGTGTAAAATATAAACAACTACACAAGTTCAGATTGTGTTAGGTAGGAATGATCTATCACCGTAACCAAATGATCAAAGGCCCAGGATGGGCACCGAAGCCCCCTTTGACCATTTTTCAACCCTCATACATAAAATAGCAGATATTACGGTTCTGCTAGACATGACACTGTATGCCTATAAACCTAGAACTTGGGAGGTTTCTGCAAGTTCATGGCCAGCCTGGGCTATCTGAGACCCTATCTTGAAAATAAACAAACAAACAAACAGGTCAAGCAAAAACAGAACACAGTAGATATTAGCTCTCCACCCCCATTTTACAGAAGGTAATGATAGAAAAACACCTGATGTGAGGTTCTCCATCCTGGCCTCAAGCAGGAGAGCAGTAAGTATGGTTTGAGTAAAGGAGTAAGTGAAGGGGTTTTCTCAAAATAATCGTCCATTTATTTGCACTTGTAAATCAGAAGAAGGACCAGAAGGACCAGAAATGAACTGAACAAAGTTGAGTTGCTTCAGATTTTGGCTTAGCAGAGTCCAGCTGCAGAAAATCAAAACAAGGAAGTGCATTTGTGTGGCTGTTTGATAGATAATTGGTGTTACACTCCACACAGTGGCCCCTGTACAGACCTCAAGGAGCCTTGTGAGGTAGCCCATTCTCTGGTCTCTGCATCAACCCCAAGAAAGTTAGAAATCACCTCCCACATCAGTCCAAAGGACTTAGGAGCCCAGTATTCTGGATGGGGGTGGGGGGGATGCCCCTGGGTCTGCATTCCATCCGGGCAGAAACACTGGGGAACTTGATGTTGGAGAGCCCTGGAAAGTCCTGCTATTCAAATGCCTCAAGGTTTCAAACACCAGCTGACTCACCATGCCCTAGGATTTGCTGGGAAGGATGGAGGCACTTTCTCTTTCTAGCCCTTGTCATGGGTGAAGGGGGGCTATACTTCCCGTCATGCCCACAACATACATACTGGACTGACCTGCTGACCACCAGTTCTGTGTCTAGGACTTCTGTCTTTTACCCTCTTTTGCTTTCTCTGTGGTGTCATACCACGAGTGCAAGCATGCCTTCTCTCCCAGTGGGGAGTCACTCTATGAGGACAAGATGCAGTTCTACAATTTTGCACCTTCGGGCTCGGCCCTCTGTCCCCTGGGGTGACCTAATCCAGTCTATTGTTCACGACTCTAGGGATTATATGTAAATTCTCTCAAATTGCAGCTGCTCACACCACCACCCCCTTTGACTGAAGAGAGGCAAAGAGATGTACGCAGACCCTGTCCCTTTTCTGGGGTCAGAAGTATTAGCTTATGGACCTGACTCTGCCACCAGCTCCCTGAAAAACAAAAACAAAAACAAACAAACAACAACAAAAACATGAGCAAGTCACTTTCCCTTTCAGGGCTTCAGGGGTGCTGGCTGTGAAATGAAGAGGCGAGACTAAAGGGTTACACTGGGGGATGCTGGGGGAGGAGAGCCACATTCCTGGGGAGTGACACAATCCCAAACGGGGAGATCAAAGGGGCTCCACGGGAGAGGCCCCAACCAGGAGCTTGCAGGCCTGTGTCTGGGGTCGGTAATTAGCTCCTGCCGCCACCTTCCTCTCCTGTGGGTGAGCTGTGGGCTTCAAGACAAGCCCCCGCGCCCCCCTCTCTCCAGCACCGGAGGGAAGGGAAAGGAGGAGGGTAGGGAGAGAACCCACCAGGAACCGTGACATGTGTGGTGAACTTTATGTTAGACAGATGCAAAGTTTAAACATTTTAACAGAAAGCAGTCCACTCTGCGCTTGCTCCGCACCAGTGTGAGAACGCACTGTGTGGATACCTCTTAAAGTATTTGATGAGAGACTAAAAGGCTGACAGGCTAACACTTCACTTCCTTCCAATTAGGGGCCTTTAACATCAAAGGCCCAGGCCCCACTCAGCCGGGCTTACTTGAATGAATTAGGGAAGAGAATGAGTCCAGGGATTGCTAGTTCTCTCCCTCGCGGAGGCTGGGGCTCTAGGGGCTTTAATAAGATGTTTGAGGTCAAAAGGGGTCAGGCCTTTGACTGGGAACACCGGGAAACTGGCAGAGTGTTTCAATATGCGTGGTGTTTGTCATGCAATCAGGCCCGCCAGAAGCTCCCCTTGTGGGGCCTGTCTTTGGGGGACCCTTTTGGAAACGGAGTAATCAAGCCACCAGGGGTCCCACCTTGGTGAGTATTGCTGGAAGCCAGGACAGCCTGTCAATCAAAGACCTGGAGTTCAGGTGATACAAGCAACCATAGGCTGTGTCTTGCTGATGCTTCCCGGGTTCCTTCGGGAGGTGTAGAGACTTCGAGGAGAGAAGGGAACCTTAACCAACTAGCTGGTTCATTCACCAGAGAAAGAGTTCGACTTTGTAAGCCTCAGAATCAGAAGCCAAAACCAGCTTCTTTTGATTTCATCTAAATTCGTGACTATGGGAGACTGGAGAGATCACAACAGCTGAAAAGGCCACCTCTCTGTGGTGAGCAGCCACTGTAGGAAAAGATGGCCTTGTGAGATACCAGGTGCGTTCTTGTGTGACACAGCCACCAAACTGTCCCATTCAATGCAACTGGGCAAAAACTGGGTTCTCAGAGAAGCCAGACAGATCTGGGTCCAAACCAGCTCCACCATAGTCAATGCTCCTATAGTCTGCACAGGGAAGCAGGTGACTGTATAACTGTTTCTTCTTCAGCATGGGGTGGGGCTATTACATTGATGGAGGATGACAGCGTTTATACCAGGCTTACCAAAGAGTTTGCCACACAGTAGGTACTTAATGAAAAGCTCTATCTATTGCTTGTTATAGCCCATGTTTTACTTCTGTTTAAGAGTCCTCACCTACCTCTCTTCATAGGGGAACCTTTAGCTTCTGGTACAAGTGACAAAGCTGATTCTGCCATGAAGATAGAGTGGTCTGATTCCAAAATGTCCAGGAGATGTCTACTAAAATAAAGAAACTCATAATATGGATAGAAATAATCACAACACAGAGAAGTCAGAAATGGACAGTGGGCATGTGTGGTTTGTCATGATCATTATAGGTGAGAAGGCCACAGAGCTGGAGGACTCTGGGAAAAGTGCTCTGAGTGCCCTACAGATGCTTCACAGGAACACTCCCTGTATGTATAGCTGGACCTGACTGTGAATATATGTGTGTGTGTGTGTGTGTGTGTGTGTGTGTGTGTGTGTGTGTATACATACATACATACAGAGAGAGAGAGAGAGAGAGAGAGAGAGAGAGAGAGAGAGAGAAATAGTATCTTGATGTCCACCTTGTACACATGGATACTGACGCTATTTCCGTGGCCTACATAGAACCTGTGTTTTATAACATCAAATCCAGATCTGGGAAGTGGCTCAAGTTCCTGCTAAAAGCACAAAACAGGATAACTGGTAATAAACTTAAGAGAGTAGTTTGTGGAGAGCTGGGTGATAAGAAACAGTTTCCTGAGAAAGTAATGACACACTTATTAAAAAGTGTATCCCATGTTGCTCTCCATTGGTCCTTTAAAATCTATCTGCTACTAAGCCACCAGCCATCTGCTTCTGAAGACAGGTAGTTCCCCCCAACAGAAGTCTAGAATTTGCCTTCACAAATGCTTACATGGTCCTGTGTCATGTGACTGTCAAGTGATGGACAGTGATTTGGGTGTACATTAGCATCTGTGTGAAGCATCTGTTTGGCAAGAATCTTTTTCAGATGTTCTCTGGGTCCATTTTCATCCAGCCTGAATGGTTAGTTACCCGGATGAGAAAGCTGAGCTGGTGAAAGGCTAGTTACCTGCCCAGAGTCTCACCAGAGTGCAGCAGCTCCACACTGTAGGTTCTCTCTACCTGGGGGTTTTACTTTTGAAACTAGGAGTTAATTTTTTTGTTCTCCTTTTCAGAATTACTGAGGATGGAGCCAAGGAGCTCAGACATGCTAAACAAGTATTCTACCTTCTTGTTCTCTGTTGTGCTGTATGATGTATGTGTGCGCACGCACGCGCGCGCACATGCGTGCACTCATGTGTGTTGGGTACACATGTACATATGAACATGTGGTGTAGATACTAGACGTTAATACAGGATATTTTCTTTTACCCTTCTCTACTATATTTCTGAGTCAAGCTCTCACACTTAAACATAGTTTATGAATTCAGCTAGGCTAGCCAGCTTGTCTATCAGTCCCCGTCTGTGACTTGAACACACATATGAAGATTGTACCTGCTCATGTGGAGATTATACATGGGCTGCCACATCTGTGTCACATTTATGTGGATGCTGGGGGTTCAAACTCTTGTCCTCATATTTACCCTGAAAGTTCTTTATTCTCAGAGCCATCTTCCTAACTCTGCATTGCTACTTTTGAGCCCAGATTGGATATTTTATCTAGAATACCACCACACATTGTGTGACCAATGACCACCATCTGCGGTGTCTTAGAGGAGACAGAGTAACCATGCCTGTGCTTCTAGAACTTTTGGTGTGCAAGCTGAGAGCACCACCCTTCTCAGCCACCCCCATTTCCTATTCACATTGTGAATGAACTGGTCCAGAGGACTTCTCCTGGAAGCCTGCTAAAGTTCACTATTAAACGGGTCATTATTTTTAAAACCTCATCAATGCTTCCCTGTGACAAAGTCTGCTTTAACTCATGACATTTGCATAGAAATTCTAATGCATCTGCACATCCAGTCTCTCGCCCCTCATCCCCAGCCCCATAGGAATAGCCAGTGGTGACACTCCTCTCCTTCCATTCCCTGTAGTAGCAACGAAGGGGAGCTTCAGAGTGGATGGCACTTGCACAATTTTCAGGACTCCTAAGCCCACAGGAAAGCAGAGATTTGGACTTAGCATAAGCTGATATTCCAACTGCAGGTAAACGCCTTTAATCCTGGGATTCAGGAGGCAGAATTCTTTGTGTTTAAAACCAGGCTGGTTTACATAGTGAGTTCTGGGCCAGCTGAGCTACATAATGAGACCCTGTCTCAGACCATCAATAATGACAACAGCAACAACAGAGATCATGAGCAGAACAAAGGCAGATCGAGGCAGAATGCACATGGAAGGATGTTTTGCTGTGCTGCATATACAGATACTTGTTTCAGCACTGCATAACACATGAGTTCCAGTAAGTAGAGTTTCCATCTCTTGGAACCCATTAGATTGAAATGATGGGTACCAATGGAAGGCTTACTCCAGTAGTTTTTATTCTCTTCAAAAAGTACTACAGTGACACAATTATGCTATCAAGCACTATGGTGTAGTCACTCTTCCCTTTTCTTTTTTCCTGTCTCCATGGCAACACCAATCAAAACCTGGTATTCTAATCAACTTATCAGACACTGGTTGACACATGGTGATCTATGCAACAAGGGCACAGCGGGAGCCAAAAATTCAGTAGAGGGGTGGTGTCAAGTCAGAATAGGAAAACTGTTTACGTATCAATTATATGCAATGAATAAATTATTATAGTATATGTGGTCATTATGTACCTCAAAGCTACTGGAGTCACTATTGTTTGGTAGTTGAGTATGTCAAGGACATCAAAGAGTCTTTGATACAGATGGTTTTCCTGGAAGTCTTGGACAAGCCTGTGAGAAGTAGGTTCTCTAAGGGATGAGAACTAAAAACAAGAAGTACCAGAACACATCAGAAGGAGTGAGATGCTGTGTGGGGAAATGGAACCTGGCCTAGGACCTCAGCAAGGCACATTCTGGGAGAGAAACAACAATAGCATAAGAACTTACATAGGCTTACCCAGGAGCACCCTGCAAAAGTCATTCTATGAGATCCTGCAATTCTACGTGGAATGTTACAGCCTGGAGGCCTCAGTTTCCAATCGAGATCACAGAGTCAAAACTCTACTCCTGTCAATAGTTTCTCTGGCATCCGCAGATCCCTCGAAATGCTGGCTCCTGGACTGATGATCTTTTCCCTCCCAGCTAGTGTCCCTTAGAGATCACCCAAAGCTTGATCTCTTTCCGAGGCTGCTTCTGCTGGTCCTCCTCCACTTTCCAAGCCATCATTTGTTCATCCACAACATGAGAGAAATGGCCTCTGCAAGGAGACTGACCTCCACAAAAGAAACATCCCTTGTACTGGGTGGCAGTACAAAAAAAGAAGTAAAGGCCAGGAAAAAAAAAAAAAAAAAGACTCAGCCTGGAAATCCAAGGGATGCTGGACCTGCACACTCCTCATGAAGTCCTGAGAGTGTACAAGGATCTGCGAGAACGTATAAGTCATCAGCTTACAAAGCTTCCCTGGTGCCTACTTCTGGAAATGGAGATGAAAAGGTGTTTTGACTCAGCATCCTTTCATAGCCCAAATACTTGCCTCTATCTGTTGCCTCTCTGTGTTGCTGTCAGTAGCTCTTCTCTTCCCCTACTCTCTGAAGACTGAGCCAAAGCCCACAACCCATTTTCCTGGCCTAGGTGGCAACTACACTGCATGACAAATTATAGAGCTGGTCCTTGGAGAGTCTCCATTCCCATTTTTCCCCCAAACTTCAAGCACTGAAAAGCTGCAAAGATTGGACTAATGGAAAGACATTGCCAAGGCCCTGTGTCCCCCTCTCCACAAGCATGGATGTGCTGGCTTCTATGGCAACCATCAAACAACAAACTCATAAAGCCGGTTCATCTCCTGGGGAACAGGGCAGCTCCAGGGGCCGTATTGCAAATGCTTGACCCCCAGGTACCTCTAGGTCATGGGGATTTATTAGTTGGAATCTTCAGGGCAGCGGATGACATTTTAAAAGGCGTTTTATTACTTCATGACCTGTGTGCATTGCAGGGTAATTCCAAAGCTTTGTGACTGAAGTGACTGTCCAAGCGGCAATGCATCCAATGAACCACATCCCTGCCTGCCCAAAACAGGAAACCCAGGAATAGTTACCTCTATCAGCATACCGTGTTTAAAGTCTCAAACCCCTCCCACATCCAACTGATAGCAAGTTTCCTCTAGGGCCACTGAAGTCAGAATATGGAAACTATGGCTGGGAGACATAAGAGGGGCTTAATCAAAGTCAAATAAGCTAACTACAACAGCACTGCAATCAACATTGCACACATCTGCAAAATACTTCCATTGTACCCTTGCATCCTAGTATCTGGAAGTACGAACATTGCCAAGGACTGCACTGCAGGGTAGAATAGAAGGCCAGGCTATTTGAAACCTCTAAGAGATCCAGAAAAAATGCCTCTAGATCCTCTCTCTGTGTGGCAGTCAACACGGGATGGCCCACATTGCCTGAAGCCTCTCCAAGCAGTATGACACAGTGTTCATAGAGGCTGACAAGTCTGCTGACAGAGCAGCAGTTCCTTCTGCCCACATCGTTGGTTTATCCTAATGATCCTTTGAAAATGTACTCAGGAGTGCCCTCTTCTAGACCACACAGTTAGACATCGAGACTTTCCTGTAACCAGGGAATTTCTCTTCTGATAGTACTGTCCCCAGGTAGTATTGTTATCCATGTCACCTAACCATGAACTATCCTACCCTCCACCTAGCTCCGAACATCTATGGGCAAAGATCGGTGATCATTCATTCCTCTTTTCCCAAGGTCTTCCTTGTACTCTACTCAAAACAAATGCTCATTTTATGGTGATATTACTGAGCTCAGCTCCAAATCTACCACCCTAAGGAAATGATGTCTTTTGCTTTGGCATTCCTGTGGCAAGGAATGGAAATGTTGAAAAAGACGCTTCCCACTCTGAGACACGACTTACTCATAGAATCCAGATTCTCCAAAGGCTCACTCAGCTCTTTCTTGGTTTAAGAGTAAGATGGTAAACACACACACACACACGAGAGAGAGAGAGAGAGAGAGACAGACAGACAGACAGACAGACAGACACAGAGAGAGACTGTCAAATATCAGCCTCCCTGTGAGCAGTGATAAATGAGCCCTTTTGGCTGTTTATATTCAAGTTAGCCAAACACATGGGTGACCTCCAAGTGCGAAACATCTTATTCCCAGTGTGCTAGCTCTTCCTTTTTTACCTAAGCCAACTCAGAGCTGAATCAATTTACCAGGCTTTTATTGAGTGTCTACTCTGAGCCAGTAACTGACTGAGATATCAGAACTACAGAAGATTAATAAGAAATTGAGCCTATTCACAAAAGTCTATTAACCTTCCCGAAGTTAAGAAAGATCAGATCATTAAGGTATAAGAAAAGTGCTACACAGAAAGAAACCACCCAACAACAAAGCACCAAAAGGAGGCCACGAACTTGGGTGACTGTGGGATGTCTATCAGAAAGCAAATAGAATTTGTTTTGTGAAGAACTTTGGAAGGGTACTCTAGGCAGAGCAGATAGTATAGCAAGGTACAGACACATGAAAGGGCTTGGCGAGCAGAGGCACCATGCTGTTTGCTGCTACAGGGTCAGAGGTCAAGTTAGGAAGTAGCAGGCACAGAAAGTGGGCTGAGAGCCATCAAAGATGCCAGCATCCCAGACCAAGAAGATTTATGTCATAGATAGCAGGGAGTCACTGACAGAATTTAAGGGCTTTGAGTTTCAGTACCCCAGAAAACCCTCTTAATGACCATGTAAAGGGTAGACAGAGTCTAGAGATGAAGAAAGAAGGTCACGTAGGGGACAATTGTCACATCTTAGAAGGGAAACAATGAAGCCCTAACAAGGGCAGATAGCGTTAGAGAGAAGAGTTGGAGAAGGCTCAGAAGCTATCCAGAGGGCAATCCAGCTTACATAAACAGTCAAAGGTAGAGATTTCTATCTTCCTCCTATAAAAGTCTATACCATTTTAGGGCCAGGAGCTTGCCCTGGCTTGTGGGCCTATAGGTAAGCATGTGTGTCTAGCAGAATCTGATGAGAAATATGTCAGGTAGAGCCCTGCCCTTGGATGGCCTGGAAGAATAGTGGGCATCAGGAAGAGAGGGGAATCCGTCAGTGTCTTGGGGGTAAGAGCTACAGGGTCGTAAAGACCACATGTGCCGGCCTGTCAGTAACAGAGGCTGTAACTCCCTGCCTCTCCAAAGGTGCACTGTGGTTACAGGCCTGGCAGGGTTCGTTTAATTGGTAGCCTTTGAAATGATTTTGCTCCCCAATCTTCATAAAAAGGAAGTGAGGGCTGTGGTGGGTGGACGAGGTGTTGAGCTGTTCTGGCTACAAGGCAAGAGATCGGGCCTTTGATGAGTCGGGAAATAACCAAGAGCACATGTTCACCGGCCAGCTCACACAGGACTCTCGGAATGCTGGAGGGAGTCCTGAGGAGAGGCACAGGGAGGGACACATTGGCAGGTGGCTAACTGGATCAGTTGCTCACATTAGACATGACATTTTCTGTTTAAGGCAGTGGACTAAGAGAATGCTTGTCCTTGAATTTGGGTAAAATCAACATGGAAGCCTTGATCTGTTGACTAATGGCTGGAAATCTTATTAGGTATTGTCTTTCTCTGAACGGGTCATTATGAAAAGCTGTCCCCTGAGTGTAGCAGCTATTGCCATCTTTATCAGAGAAACTGTGACTACTCATAAGATACCCTCAACATCAGGACTGAGGATCTTCCTTCATGGAAAGAAGGGTTGGGCAGGGTCATAAGACCTATATCTGAGAATCCAGGCAGTCTCTCTTGCACCCAGTGACAGCTGAATATAATTCTGTCCCATCTACATGTAGTCTCAGTGAGTATTGCAGTACATGGAGTCTGGGTTAACTGCAAGGAACATTCCACTTATATAGCTATAAGGAAGGTTTCATCCATGCTGGGTGGGATGTTTTAGTGGCACAGCTGTTTGGGAGCTACATTCTTGTAAGTCATCTCTCACCCATGCTCTGTAAGTAACTCATTGGTTCTTCCAAGGTGGGCTCTGTTGGAAAGGGTTACGTTGGCCTGTGGTTGGTGCCTAATCTGGGGTGACTATACATTTATTTATATCTACCCAGGAAGAGTTTGTGTTATACCTATTCATGTCAGTGCATAACGGGAGTATATAATGAAACCCTGTCTCAAAGGGAGAATAGGGAACTGATGCCTACTTCACATATTTCAACAATCCAGCGAGTGGCCAAATAGTACAGGGGTTTAGAAAAACCACAGGCTTGGGATGAAGTGATCAGATACCTATACTCAAATCCTGGTCCACTACAAGGAGAGACCTCGGATGAGGGAGCTGACTTCCCCAAAGCTGTGGCTATGCTTCTTAGGAGTGGGCTGAGGGTGGTCTTCACATTGTAGGATGGATGCTAAGGGTTACAGATGATGACATGTATGTATGTCAGCGCCAGGTAATCTCTCATTCTTCAGAAAAGTGGCCAGAGCTAAAGGGGTGGGATGTGTATCCAGAAGGATGGGTTTACTGTACTCTAAGCACTGACAGACAGGAGCATGGAGCCTAACCTGTGATTCCTCTACTCTTCTACAAGTTTAGAGATAAGACTAGTAGCATGAAGAAGTTAACTGGGTCACACTGAGTACAGTCTATGAATTCTAAGCACTTTCCAAGCCATGGTCTTAATAAAAGGCCTAGTTGGAGCATCATGGCAATGGCCCCTGTACTTAGAGTTCTGAAAGGTCTTCCCATTGCTTTGAATGGCTATTGTGTGTTGGGCATATCATGCAATTTTATATGGCATGGTCATTGCCATGTGAAATGATGGCATTGTTTCCATCCTATATACTAGGAAAGAAATTCACGAATTTCATTACCCCCAGCCTCAAAGCAATAATCTAGACCTTCACCAACCAGTCAAAGTCCAGGTCTCCTCCCCTTGATCCCTCTGTCTTCATCCTGTTGTAAATGGATCCTGCAGAAGTGTTGGGAACACTCAGCATGCCTGCTTGCATTCTGTCCAGATGCTTCCACGGCCTTTTCTTTTCTTTAGGAGACAGATATTGCCACCCCAGTTATACAAGAGGGACCTGAGAATGAAACATTGTAAGCAATTTACTGGAGGTCACAAAGGCTTCAGTATCTGGCTCACCACCTTCCCCTCAAAATGCACAAAGAGAATAACATGTAACTGCCCCTTCCCAAAATGAAGGCATTTTCCGAGTCATACCCTGAACTCCCATTCAGAAATTGGGAAGCCCCTCAGGAGAAGCAAGATGTGTGCCCCCAACCACTAGGAGATGTACACACAGCCCCTACCTTTGGGGCTGGCAGCATCTGATGCTGCTTTAATTAGATCGCCATGGTAACAAGCTGCAGGAGAACAATAGACAGTTGTGTACTTGGGAGAATCATCAGCCTCAGACAAGGCCCTGCTAACTGTAATTATGCTGGAGTGGAAGCCAGTCTTTGCTTCTGGGGGAGAATAAATCGCCATCCTTGCTCGCCTCGCTACCTTCTGATAGTATTGGAACATCAAGGCTTAGGACTCCAAGTGGGTTTATTGTTTGCATTCATATTGTGAAAGCTTTAAATCCGTGTGCAAATGAAAATCTTTCCATCCTGGGTTCTGGACTGTATATTCCCAAAGGGCAGCCATGAGCAAAATGGAGAGAGAGAGAGAGAGAGAGAGAGAGAGAGAGAGAGAGAGAGAGAGAATGAGAATACGAATAACAGTCCCACAGGTAATGTTTGTTTAGTACTTGAGGGCCAGACATTTTCTGCAGTTCTTCACCTCCTGCTTCAAACATCGAGGTGGGCAGTCATGAACCTGATATTCAGGATTCAACTTCTGACTTTTCTCTGGACAGTTCTGCTATGTGGCAAGAGAGGGGAGAGGGGGGAGAGGGTGGTGCTTTGTGCTGTAAGTTACTAAAGAGCCAGAGGAAGGTGTGACCCCTTTACATTCAGAGTCCCTAGAGGTCCTGAGCTAAGCTGCTCTTCAGGGATAAAGGGAGTCAAGGCATTAGCTGTGTTTCTAAGGCAGCCGGAATTCTGAGTCTTTCCTGGGATGAAATGTGATAGTTTTCTTTTAGTCGGGTTCGTTTTGCTAGTCTGATAAGGGACAGTTCACTGTGGCCATCAGAGCCACTGAGACCCATAAATAACAGAAAGATCATTTAAAAATAAATTACCAACCGAAAGCTGGGGAAATGCATCCTTGGATTGTTTCTCTCCAGGCTTGCCATAAATTTGTTGTCTTTTCGGCCCTGCAGTGACCAGGGTCATAGGCCATAAAGATCTTCCACAGAGAAATTAAAAAAAAAAAAAAAAATCCCAGCAAGATGGGGCATGCAGGAGTCATCGGAAAGGCATTTTAGTCTCCATTGTCAGCCTAGTCTCCACTGTAGGCTTCAGCTGGGGAAGCAGGACATGGAAGGCCCATACAACATCCAGCTTTGGTTTCAGGAGCAAACATTCTGGCACTCTACTTAGTTTACTAAAAGAATGATAATTTCTATTCTGTAGCACCAAGCCCAATTCACATAAGTGGAGGGTGAGTTTGTCTTAGATTTGATTTTTCTCTGGACAGTTCTGCTATGTGGCAAGAGAGGGGAGAGAGGGGAGAGAGAGAGGGGAGAGAGGGGAGAGAGAGAGGGGAGAGAGGGGAGAGAGAGAGGGGAGAGAGGGGAGAGAGAGAGGGGAGAGAGGGGAGAGAGAGAGGGGAGAGAGGGGAGAGAGGGGAGAGAGGGGAGAGAGGGGAGAGAGGGGAGAGAGGGGAGAGAGGGGAGAGAGGGGAGAGAGAGGGGAGAGAGGGGAGAGAGGGGAGAGAGGGGAAAGAGAGGGGAGAGAGGGGAGAGAGGGGAGAGAGGGGAGAGAAGAGAGAGAGGGGAGAGAAGAGAGAGAGGGGAGAGAAGAGAGAGAGGGGAGAGAAGAGAGAGAGGGGAGAGGGGAGAGAGGGGAGAGAGGGGAGAGAGGGGAGAGAGGGGAGAGAGGGGAGAGGGGAGAGAGGAGAGAGAAGAGAGAGGGGAGAGAGGGGAGAGAGGAGAGAGGGGAGAGAGGGGAGAGAGGAGAGAGAGGGGAGAGAGGGGAGAGAGGAGGGAGAGGACAGAGAGGGGGGAGAGGGGAGAGAGGGGAGAGAGGGGAGAGAGATGGAGAGAGGGGAGAAAGGGGAGAGAGGGGAGAGAGGGGAGAGAGATGGAGAGAGGGGAGAGAGGGGAGAAAGGGGAGAGACGGGAGAGGGGAGAGAGGGGAGAGAGGGGAGAGAGGGGAGAGAGGGGAGAGAGAGGAGAGAGGGGAGAGAGGGGAGAGAGGGGAGAGAGGGGAGAGAGGAGGGGAGAGAGGAGAGAGAGGGGAAAGAGGGGAGAGAGGGTAGAGAGGGGAGAGAGGGGAGAGAGGAGAGAGAAGAGAGAGAGGGGAGAGAGGGGAGAGAGGGGAGAGAGAGGGGGGAGAGGGGAGAGAGGGGAGAGAGGGGAGAGAGGGGAGAGAGGAGAGAGGGGAAAGAGAGGGGGGAGAGGGGAGAGAGGGGAGAGAGGGGAGAGAGGGGAGAGAGGGGAGAGAGGGGAGAGAGGGGAGAGAGGGGAGAGAGGGGAGAGAGGGGAGAGAAGGGAGAGAGGGAGAGAGGGGAGAGAGAGGGGAGAGGGGAGAGAGGAGAGAGAGGGGAGAGAGGGGAGAGGGGAGAGAGGAGAGAGAAGAGAGAGAGGGGAGAGAGGGGAGAGAGGGGAGAGAGAGGGGGGAGAGGGCAGAGAGGGGAGAGAGGGGAGAGAGGGGAGAGAGGGGAGAGAGGGGGAGAGAGGGGAGAGAGGGGAGAGAGGGGAGAGAGAGGGGAGAGGGGAGAGAGGGGAGAGGAGAGGGGAGAGAGGGGAGAGAGGGGAGAGAGGGGAGAGAGGGAGAGAGGGGAGAGAGAGGGGAGAGGGGAGAGAGGGGAGAGAGAGAGAGGGGAGAGACGAGAGAGAGGGGAGAGAAGAGGGGAGAGGGCAGAGAGGGGAGAGAGGGGAGAGAGGGGAGAGAGGGAGAGAGGGGAGAGAGAGGGGAGAGGGGAGAGAGGGGAGAGGAGAGGGGAGAGAGGGGAGAGAGGGGAGAGAGGGGAGAGAGGGGAGAGAGGGAGACCATCTGTATGGAGGCATCCGCCAGAAGTGAGGGGTCGTGAGGCAGGTAGAGATAGTGGCTATTAGACAGGATCTGCTTCCCAAAGACAATCTTACACTATGTGTGAGATAGTGAGTATTATGATGGCCTCCGGAACTGTTAGACAAGTGACAAGGCCAATGGGTCATCTTATCTGCTGCCTCACTGGGTTTGGAGGTCTTAGTGAGCAAGTATCCTTTAGTCTTTTAGTACTAGCCACAGAAACGGAGTAGCTATCTCTGTGTATGTGTATGTGCAGAAGGCAAATCCAAAAAATGGCCAGCCACCTCCAGGCAATCAACACATGTACTTCTCAGCCAACAAGAATTCTGAGAACCCAACTACCAGAACAACCCAGTATTTCAAGTCAGTGGCAATCACTGCAAGTGTATTGCAAGGTTATTTGGATGAGGCACTAGAGGATTCATACACCTCTAGAGAGTATGAGGGATGGCCCTTTTCCCTGTGGGACAAAGGAGTAGTGTGTAGACAGTGGAACAATCACTTTTGTATAAACCCAGTCTCTGATATCCTTGTTGTGCATCCAGAGATGATCACCCAGAAGTCTCAGATGCCAGGCTAAGAATCCTTTATGTGGTCCAATTTCCTCATTTCAGAATGGTTAAACAAAAAGAGAAAGAGTCCAACTCCTGTTGACACCGTGAGAGCTTCTTTTTTGTCCTGGATAGATAACTATAGCCACTTCAGTTTCACATAGAGATTCTAAAACATGTTCTCCATGGACAAGACCAAGTCTTCTTCTAAATCTTTGATATTCTCCGACATCACTATGGCACCTACAGGCAAGAATATCACATGAAAAACTTTTGAAGGACATGCAAGGGATAGTGCCACTTAGAGGGACATACTGGATAGGCCTGCAGAGAGGCCCAAGACCTTTCAAAATACAGCCTGCTTCACATACTGTTCCTTGGAATTCTTCCTTATCCCATACTCTGTTTTGGTAATGACAAAGTGAGTTTACACTGCAGGAAGCGCCTTCATACTATAGGAAGTGACTTTACACCTTTACACTACAGAAAGTGCTTGTATACTACAGGAAGTGACTTCACACTGCAGGAAGTGCCTTCACACTACAGGAAGTGAGTTAACATTGCAGGAGGTATCCTTACACTACCAGAAGTGACTTCACATTGCAGCAAGCACCCTCACACTGCTGGAATCTGGCACCTGTTTTTCCTCTTTCTTGCCACTCTTCTTTCTTCACCTGCATTTCTCCTCCTTATTGTCTAGTTTTCAGTTGTATCACTTTCTTTAAAAAGCCTGCCCCAAGTTTAACTTACTTAAATCAGTCAAGGTCCAGTGAGAACCCAGAAGATTATTCCACTCTAAGGTTATTTAGTACAGGTTAGATAGGCTTGGAAAAGCTAAAACAACTTTCCAAAATTGATATCAAGTTCATTCAGCAAGCCATGGCAAGCTGTAGATTGGAGGGGCAAAAAAGAATAAGTGTGGTTACCAGGATCTAGAACTTCAAGAAGGAGCATGGTGATCACCCAACACCTGTCACATATGTGTGCCCAGGGTCTCTGCAAGGACCCAAAATAGTGTTTGGACATCTAAGTGTGTCAAGAGCATGGTCACAGGAACATCGAAACTTGGGGGTCCTGCTATCCCTACATGACTGATACCAAGTATAGAGAGCATACTGTACACTTGATCACCACAAACCATTAGGTCTGGAGCTCTCTACTGTTGCCACAAGAGTTACAGAAACAAGATGGAAGCCCCATGTCACCCACTGGTGCCAGGATGTAACCATCTACCAAAAATATACTGGAAAATGTTATTTTCAAGCCCTATTTTCAGCATTGCAAAGTATAGGATGAATAACCGGATCAATGCCACATGACGTGTTGTCTTTCTGTCTGTCTGTTTATTTTGACTTTGGTCATGTGGACTGGCAAAAGCTATCACATATCTACTGTATGACTAGGAGCTTTAGTAGTCAAAATCCAAAATACATTTACAGGCCAGCTGAACAGGAAGGAGTAAAATATTTCAGTTGATTTGCACAACTGCAAAGAAGAGATGAACTCCTCTCCACCAAACATTGTGGATGATACTAAGTAAATTGGTGTGAGCAGTCTGTGTAATGTTTAGACTTGGATTCTGACAGAGCATGAGAACCTTCCATGGATAATGTCCACTTTCACCAGGAGTCAAGCTCTGATCTTGTTTTGAACAGTGTGTGAGGAGGCCGAGGAAAGTTTGTGAAGCCCACTTACCACCTATCTTCCCCTAAAGAGTTTCCAAAGCTCCTTCAGCTATTTCTGTCCTGTGGTACTTGAGTGACTAAACGGGTTATCACCCACGACATACATTTTCATATGAGTGCTGACATTTCTGCTGTTTCCTGATAGGACCACATCACCTATGGTGCCCTGTGAAAAGCAATCAACACATGTTCTGACCTTAGGGTGTTGGGGGTGGAGACAGTGGACAAAAAAGAAAAACATCTGTGTCCTGGATTCCTCACTAGTATCCAGAAAATGAGAAAGAGTGGCTTGTTTAAAACTTACCTGAGAAATCTACCAGGCAGCATACATCAAAGATGATAATGTTTTGCACACAACCAGCATACTTGATCAAGTATGCTTGATCAAGTATCATCATACTTTATAAATACTGTGTAGATATGGAATTACTCAGGGCCCAGGCTGTCACCTTCAAATCTTCTTAGTGGGCAAGGCCCCTGGAACACCAAGTCAGAAACCTCAACGTCTGGTTCTTCCCTGCTAGCTTCCTCTACAAATCTGGGTGAATCCCTCCTTCTATGTTGGGCTTGACTGGTGAGAACAGTCAAGTCAACTCAACTTGAGTTGTGCTTTTTTCAATCACCTGGTCCTAACTGCCATTGCTCTGATTTCATTGGTGTAGGATGGGGAACAATATACCACAGTCAAAGCTTCCTAAATGATCTTCTGGTGCCCTGGGGACAGGGACTATATGACTTACATCCTTAATGTTCCCAGAACTAACTACCTGCAGGGCATGGTTAAACATGATCAACTCAGCAGACCTGGGGGAGGCCTAGAAACCAGCATTTCTGACACGTTCCCAAGTGTGTTTGGGTGGCAGGCTGGGGCCATGTTGTGAGAAACCCTGCTCTAATCCAGTAATTGTCAATGATGATGGAATTTTGCTCATCAGGACACATTAATAGATGTCCAGTAATATCGAACTTCACGACTAGGGGGTACATGCTACTGGCATCTAGTGGATAGAGACCAAGGATACAGCTAAGCATTCTACAATATCTAGAGCACAGCCCTCTCTTCCCAACAAAAATCATCCAGTCCAATTATCAACAGTGTCCATGCAGTTCTAATGTGTCCATAAGATTCTAATCTTTTACATTGATTCAATGATGGATTCTGGTGGGTACATTCAGCTGAGAAAGGGCCCAGGGGTTTTGGATTTCTTTGAATTCCCAGGTAATACTCAAGGAATCAACCAGTCTTCCCTTACTCTGGTCCCTGTGACCTAAAGACATTCTCTGAGCTGAGGATAGATCTCAGTGATAGAGCTGTTTGAACAATAGCATTCTCCCTGAGCTGACAGCAATTATCATTCACTACTCCATATTCAAAGGCTATGGCTGAGTGGATGAACTGGCTTCACCATCCCAATGCCTCTTCAACAAGGATACATGAGAGTCAAGGATCTTGTCTTATTCCTCCAAATAGAACACAGAGCTCAGCACTCATCAGAAGCCAAAACATGTCTCTGTAAGGACTTAGGTGCTTGTAGCAATGACTATTGATACTGCAATGAAGAGGATCCATTGGTGAGCCTCTGGGGTTGGTGCAGTGTTCAACACTTGGCCCTTTCCTTGCTTGTGGCTTTCCTTCATCAAATGCTTTTATCTGCATCATCTCATCTGTTCTTCAGCATAAACTGAGGTAGAGAGCAGAGGCTGAGCCATGATCATGGAAGGGAAACAAACCTACACACAGCAGAAACTTAAACAACAGCAAAAGCCCAGCAGCCCTGTCACCCAGGAAGGCTCCCCCTCCTCCAATTCTATACCTTTCCCTACTTTGCTTCACAAAAGATGCCATATTCCATGGTCCCATGACCACTTAAGGTGTTTTGTTGAGACTGGGATGTTAGGGGCCAATTCTAACAAATGTCTGACAAGATGTTTGTACAATCTATATAAGCTCGTGTTCCACCAATACAGCTCATGGTTTCGTGGCCCAGTATGACTCTTGTACCTTTGTGCCTGCCATTCTTCCTTCACACTGGCAAGCATGTCCAGTCTTTGTATCTGCCTGGGAGATGCTTGCTCATCCCTAATAACCAAAGTCAAGTCTCCTCTTCCTTATGGAACCCGTCATAACTATCATAAAATAATCTGTCTCTACTACTGTGTTCTCCATCCTTTAAGCGGCTCCCACTGCACCAACACGTCCATTGTTTTATGGAAATTATATACTTTCTATACTTCTAACTTAGCACAGACTCCAAGACTGAATCCATTTCTATATTGTTAACACTCGGTACCACATCTAAAATAGAGCACAGCAGACATTCAATATGTTCTCTTTGTCTCTGTCTCTCTCTTTCTTTGTCTCTGTGTGTGTATGTATGTGAGCTCATACATCTCTCTCTCCTCCTCCTCCTCCTTCTTCTTCCTCTCTCTCTCTCTCTCTCTCTCTCTCTCTCTCTCTCACACACACACACACACACACACACACACAGACACACACACACACACACAGTCTCTCTGTGTGAAGGTCATATGCTTGTGGCTACATGTGTGTGCACATTCAAGTGGAGATCAGGAGGAAGACAACTTCAGGTGCTGTTCTTCAGGAGCCAGCCTGGAACCTGTCTCTTCCTGCCTAGTGTTAGGGTTAAAAGCATATCTCACCATACCTCGATTTTTATTTTTATCTTTTTTAAAGAGCATGGGTTTTAGGGATCAAATTCAGGTCATCCTGTTTACATAGCACATACTTTACTGATACAACTCTAACCCCAGCTCCAAAAACAAATGTTCTGAAAGAAAGGCAGAATAGCAGGTGAGTAGATAGATGGGTGGGATGCCAGTGATTTGAAATCTCTCCTTCTTCTGTCATGGACTCAGCCAAGCCATTTTAGAGATACACTCACTTCTTCTGTTTGAGGACCATATACTAAGAGTCCCACTACCTCAGAAGGGCCATTGACGTTTCCTCCTTTGCTTGGCCTAGCTGTCCCAGTGTCACTGGATTCTATCAGAAAAGGTGACAAAATCAGACTAACTTGTTTGGCTAAATATCACATTAACCTTGGGGTCTACCTCGGTGACAATGGTGTATTTGCTCACATAAAGTAGTAGAACTGTCTCTGCCTGCAGCTGTCCTCTTTAAGACTGGACTCTGTGCTTAGTGTGTCTTCTCCTTCCCTTTCTGCTCTCTCAAACTGCTTTTTTAACTAGAATACCTGATTTCTCCTCCCACCACCCTGACTCTTTTTTTCACTATGCTTTAAGTCTGTCATCTGTCCAAGTAGAGACCTTGAGTAGGTGTGACCAGGAACAAGGTCACTTAGAGGAGTGTCTGGAAGATGCAGAGGACAGGCCTGACCTAGAAACATCTAGATACACAACAGCTTGCCCCTCCTGGGAATAATCAGAGCCCATCAAATGACTATGCTGGCCAAGGTCATGACCTCTGCAGTATAGAAAAGGGACTCTGCAATGTTGGACCAGATATGGGGGCCAGGGGAGACTGTCGCTTATAGCTTCCTATTGTTCATAATGCTTGCTTAATTTCAGTAAGTACGTAATGTAGGTGAGTGAAAAGAAACTGTATTTGTTCATCATCAACATTGTAATGATAAGCACTCAGACACTGTGTACCTCCATAGATATGACAGATTGTCGGGCCTAACACGAGGTCTAATCTCCATTCCACCTTCACCCTTCAGTCATATAGCGTACCTGAAGGCCAGAGGGTGGCGCAGATTAAACATTCCTCCCCAGCCCCTCCCCACTCCTTCCCTCCCTATTTAACTCAGGTCTGCCCTGGGTTTTATGGGGTATGCATCCAGATCCATCTACCATCTGCCATGTCAATAAACTGGTTTTGGAAACCCAAGGACTTCCTCGTGTGTTGGGGCCGCGCCATGAGGAGCCATGAGGAGCCATGAGGAACCGTGGAGAGGCTTTTAGTTAATGAGCAGCCGGGTCCAATTTCCAGCTGGGGGAACCCAAAGTGTTCCCAGCCAACTGCCCACAGCATGGCAGGAGAAATCCAGGGATCCCCAGCCATATTTTTTCCTACAACCGATGACCTCAAAAATGGGGATTATAGGTAGGTAAGTATTCTGACTTTGGTGTGGAGAAAACATTGTTCTTTGGTTTCTATGTTCAGATACCCAACCTCTGAGCAGCCTTGTAAGCCAACAGAGTAAAGTTTCCACCAAGGTTGACTTGAGTTAAAAAGATGAAAGATACCACTGATAGTCCATCTCCTTAATGTGCATCCCCTGTCATATTAGTGGTACATAAGTATGTTAACCCAAAGACATCAACAGGTAGTTTCACAGATAAGCTATGTTTGGGTTTCATGAGACTTCCTTATGTGTTCAACACTCACTGAGCACCTCTTATAGTCTATGTATTACACACAGAGATCAACAAATCAAAATTGCTGACCTAAAACAGTTCCCATCATTTCCGTTCTTTCTCTAGCTTCCAAGCTGTTCTCTTCCTTAGCTAATGGTCCCCCATGGCTCTCTGATTTCTACTATGTCCCTATGGACTCTGAGCCTGACCCACATGTACTGCCTGTCTTTTGTGACTGACTCTGGTTTATCAGAAAAATCTAAGAACATTTCTCCATCTCAGGGTCCTTAACTTCATCACAGTAGCAATGTCTCCTTTGCCATATAAGAAACCAAGTTCACTATAGCCATAGATTTGACTGTGGACATCTCTGGGGTCATTATTCTGTTGATCACTTGTTACCAGTAATATTTAAAATGGTGGCACCCCATCTGACTTGTTGTTACAGAGCTGCCATGTTCCCGACTAGGCTAGGCCTGAGGCTACAAGCAACGGTGGTGAGTTCTCACTGCTGCTGGGCTCAGGCAGCCAGCTCAGGCAGCCAGAGGCATGGGCCCTGCCACCCACGAGATGCCAGTGTGGGAGATGGCTCTGACAATCTCCCACGCTGTCTCCACAAGGCTTGGCTGAGTCCAGACCACCCCACCATCCACGTGTTACCGGGTAGAAATGAGACTCTAATGTTTACAGATTATCCAATAGCTTTGTATATTTGGTAGTGCTCAAATAACAAGAACCCCACACAATTAGTGATGTTACCCAATACCTAGCCTAGATATTACAACTACCTTAGACTGCTAGAGATACACATATGCCATTTCCCCCTCTCTCTCCTGGTCCTCCTCCTTAGCTCCTCCTCTTCCTTCTCCTTCCTTTCTTTGCTCCTCCCAATTCCTCCCACATTACCAAATTTATTGTAAAATATCCAGGTACAACCACTCATCACCATCTTAGGACACCAGAGAAACAACTCGCTATCCTGAAAATTGGTAAAGGAATTAATGAAATATTGATCTCATGTTTTAGCTACAAATGATAGCTTGGAGTATGGTAGAAATGATAGCCTGGTATTTGGTGAAGAAAAGCTATGTTTTAAAATCTGCATAGCTAAACAATTTTAAAGCTCTTGATAGACATTACAATAATTCAGTCATCTGAATGTATGTTGATAACTTTGAGCAGTATGGAAGGAGATAACTAGCTATTATCAGTGGAAGTTGATGAAACCAGATCAAAGGAATAAAGACTTATTTTGCTTTGTGGTTTCAGAGGTCTCCCTCAGTCCATGGTCCCTTGGCTCCATTGCTTTCAGGTTCCTGAACAGTGAGACAAGACATTATGATGAAGCTAATTGGTTTCATTAGACAAGACAGGAGGTTTAAACAAACAAACAAACAAACAGGTCCCAGGGACAAGATATATCCTTGAAAGCATACCCTCAGTGACCTTCTTCCAAAGCCCCACCTTCTAATGGCCCATTCAACTACAGACTTAGCAATAAACCAACTGACAAAGTAATGCCACTATCCCCCAATCAACCCTCAGTAATGCCACCACTGAGGGCCAAGTGGGGCACACATCATCATTTTGGAGGAATACTTTACATTCAAAACACAAATATACACCACTATCTTGAAGGTATTCTTGTCAAAAACAAAACAAGACAAAAAAAAAAAAAAAAAAAAAAAAAAAAAAAAAATAAGCCTAGATAAAAGGTTTCAAGAAAAATTTTCCAGTGTGTGTGACAAGTGAGAGAGCAGAGAGAGGTGGCACAGGACAAACAGGCGCTCTCTCGATAGATAGATAGATAGATAGATAGATAGATAGATAGATAGATAGATAGGTATCCTCTTATCCCTTCCTCTCTCCTTCTCTCCCCCTCTCTCTTCCCTCTCTCTGCTGTCTCTTCTCCCTCTTCTCTCTCTTCTTTCTCTCTCTCTGCTCTCTTCTCTTTCTCCTCTGTCTCTTTTCTCTCCTCTCTCCTCTTTCTCACCTCTCCTCTGCCCTTCCCCTCTTTCCCCATCTCTCTTCCCCCTCCTCTCTTTGCCCCTTTCTTTTCCCCTCCTCTCTTTCCCCCTTTCTTCTCTGTCTCCTCTTTCTCCCCTCTCTCTTCTCCCCTCTTCTCTTTCTCCCTCTCTCTTCTCCCCACCTCTCTTTCCCCCTCTTTCTTCTCTCTCTGTCTCTCTCTCCTCTCTCCCTTCTCCACACCACCCCTTAGTGGTTTGATTCTATTACTGTAATAAAACACTCTGACCAAAATCAGCTTAGAATCTAAAGGGTTTACTTGGTTTACCCTTCCTAGGTCTCAGTTCCTTATTGAGGAAACTTGGGCAGGAGCTCAAAGCAGGAACCTTGAAGGAGGAACCATGGAGGACTACAGTTTGCTGGCTGACTCACTAGCTCACTCACAGGCTCATGTTCATCTAACTTTTTTATACATTTCGGGACCACCTGTCAAGGAATGGTACCAGCCACAGTGGGCTAAGGCTTCCTATATCAATTAATAATAAAGACAATGCCCCACAGATATGTTCACAGGCTAATCTGATCCAGGCGATCCCTCAGTGGAGACTCTCTTCTCAGATGACTCTAGGCTGTGTCAAGTTGAGAATGAAAGCTAACTAGAACAAGCAGCAAAACATAGGAGTAGATAATTATAGAAAAATCTAAATTCTCCAACAAGTAAGTTGCAATGCAAGCAAAACAAAAACCCAAAGCTTTAAGAAGCACAAGAAGCTGGGGCTGAAGAGATGGGTGGCTAAGGGACAAAGAACATGTCTACTCTCCCAAGGACCCAAATTTGGTACCTAGTACATCAGGCAGTTTACAATCGCCTGCCACTCCAGCTCTGGGACATCTGATACTTTCTATTTATTTGTTTGTTTATTTATTTACATACTTCATTTTTCACAGCAGGATTTCTCTGTATAGCCCTGCTTGTATTGGAATTTGCTCTGTAGACCAGACTGGCCTTGAACTCAGAGCTCTGCCTGCATCTGCCTCCCAAGTGGTGACATCAAAGGCAGGCATGCACCACCACACTGAACTAACCTTGCATCAATTTTAAACTCGCTTCAGTCAGCCACCCCTGGCTTGATACCTTCTTCTGGCCTCCATGGGCAGTAATTCACATACACAAGCCCCTTGCATGGATAGACACAGAACTAAAATAAATAATTTTAAATAAACTCATTTTAAAAAAACAAGCATGCTTAGCCTAATGCAGTGTGAGAATTTAGCTTGATTCCTGCTGAACAAATCTACCATAAAATATTTATTGAATAATCAGATGATTTTGAAGATTCTAATGACAGATAATAGTAAGAAAGGGTGAGTATTTTAAGGTGTGATAACAGCATCATGCTCACTTTCTTAGAGCTTACATCTTTTTAAAAGTCACGTACTGAAGCACTCCCCGAATAAATAGTATAAATGGTATGATGCCTTACATGAGCTTCTGAATAACACAGTTGAGGAGGGGTGGCTACGTACAAAAGACAAGGTTAGCCCCAAAATGAAAATGATCGAACCTAGAGGTTGGCTATATTGGAGTTCATTATTCTCTTCTATTCTTGTATTAGCTTGAAATTTCTCATTATGGTAAGTTTTTCAGAGAAAAAAATTGAACATATGCACCCAGAAATAAAATTATTGGCTATGAGTGTTTGCAGGGTATTTAAAATGCATTGTCAAGTCGCTTTCTACAAAGCTTGCAGCAATTTATAGCCCTGCTAGTGGTATGTGAAAATGCTGAGGACATAATGTTTTAAGAGATTATATAGTCATTGGCATGTATGTAAAAATGTGTATATCTGGGTGGCCTATGCCTTCGGGAAGACTAATGGCTTATTATGGGATATTATAACCCAGTCATGAAGGCACACCTGGGGCTTTGTACCTGAATAGCAAGGAAAATAATCCAAGAGTGAATGACTTGCACACAACAGCATCATTGCCAACTCAGATTTACATAAATCTGAATTTCCCCCGTGATGCATTCCCTCGCTGCTTCTGACAGCGTCCTGAATGTCCACCGAAGTATTATTTTAATGGAGAAACTCACAAATTGTATCATCTCAGTAAAATCTGATTATCTTCAAGAGGCTTCCTCACATGAAGTTAAGGGGGAAGGAAAAAAAAAAAAAAAAAAAAAAACAATCAATGCCTGGGATTCTCCGCCTAGCATGAAAGAGAGTTTTTTTGCAATAGGGTAATTCTGAGATCCTGTAATTTTCCAATTACGTTTGATTGCAGTGCTGCTTTCCTGTCTCGGTATTAAGGGATGGTCAGCATTTTTTTTTTTTTTACAGCAACCAAAACTGACTTTCAGATGAGGCAGCCACTTAGTTCAATGGCTTGTTTATACTCATCTGTTCTCTGTACATATGGCACATCTGACCTTAACAGTTGGCTCTGTGCATATAGCACATCAACCTAGCTCAGCTCTTCACTACTGGCCCCCAGTTTACAGGTGCTGGTGGCCAGCTATGTGTAGGCAGGCCATTGGGCATTAGAGTGAGGATACCAAGAATAGTAAGGCAGAGACACTGCCCTTTACAATGCAGTGAGACATTCATTCGTGTGTCTGTAGAGTTATCCAGCCAACGCTGTCAATTAGGGAACAATTATTCAAACACGTGAACTTCTATTTGTTTGGTTGGTTGGTTTTGTTTGCTTTTTGTTTGCTTGTTTTTGCTTTTGAGACACAGTTCCTCTGTGTAGCACTGGCTGTCCTGGAATTCACTCTATAGATCAGGCTGTCCTCAAATTCACAGAGATCCACCTGCCTCTGCCTCCGGTATGCTGAGATTAAAGGTGTGCATCATCACCACCCAGCAAGGACATTTCATACTCAAACTAGAATATCCCACCTCTGGCCCCCATAGACACAAAGTCATTTCATAATGATTCAACCAGTTGTTCACTGGAGACATGAAACATCAGCTACCATGCCTAGTAGTAGAAAAACAAATAATGAACGCAAAACTTTGCACTTAAGAGCGCTCATGCTATAGAGACAGGTGTATGAGCAGAGAAAGTTTATGGTGTTGTGCTGGTTGCTTTTCTCACTGTTAGTGACCAGTTCTCTGAAAGAGCAACTTAAGGGAGACAGATTCCTTTTGCCTCACAGTTCAGAGAGATGACTAGATTTGCCCTGGTCCATGGCAATCTGAGCACAAGCCAGCTGCTCACATTGCAGCAGAAGGCACACTGCTCAGACCAGAACTAGAAGCAGATGTAGCCTTCAAGACTCATCCCTCTAACAACCCACTCCTGCTAGCTAGGCCACTGTCTCCAAAGATCCCATAACCTTCCACCACCACCATCACACACTGTCCCATGACACAAAATACCTTCGGTACAATTTCAAGAATTTCTTTGCCACCTGGATTCTAACACTGTTCCAAAGTCCAGTCTCTTCCAGCAAACTCTTAGCTGTGAATAAGGCGGGGGGAAAAAGGGAGACAGGGAGGTGGAGAGATGAGAGTGGAAGGAATTGCATATTTGCAATATACAATGGGCCAAAATAAACATTCCCATTCCAAAGAGAAAGAAGGAGAGAAGAGTTAGGAAGGATGAGACCAACCAGGGTAGAAGCCCACAAGGTAAGGATAAAGCCCCGTGGCTCCACATCCAGCATCTGAATCTGTGGCAGTAGCATCTGGGCTCCAAGCAGCTTGAGTGTCCTTTTATAACACTGCCACATGTAGAACGCATGGGCTTTCTCTGGTGCTGGCTCTGTTTGGTGCTTAATGCTTTCATTGGCAAAGGTCTCATGTTCCTATCATCTCTGTTATGCTTGAGG
This sequence comes from Arvicanthis niloticus, assembly GCF_011762505.2. Lineage (NCBI taxonomy): Eukaryota > Metazoa > Chordata > Mammalia > Rodentia > Muridae > Arvicanthis > Arvicanthis niloticus. The sequence goes on along the minus strand of NC_047668.1, from coordinate 46,720,363 downwards.
TCACTGCCGCAACAAAGATTTCACCTTTATAACTTCGTGCATGGGCCTCCCAGAATCCCACTTTGCTACACATTGCCTGGCCTCATCAGCTCTTGGACTCTATGTAATGGCAAAAAGAGCATCACATGAATGGTACCAAGTTCTGCTACCAGTTTGGAATGTACCATTCCTCACTTAGGCTATGGCTATGCAAGGGCTGGAGAATAGACTGGAGATGAGGGCTGTTGAAGCAAGACAGCTGGGGGCTTTGTTTCCTTGGACATTCCATTTTGAATGAGTGGAAAGGGCTCCCAAATGGCTCCATGGTTTTACATCCTGACGTCCAGTGAGTAGTCTCATCCTCAAAGCTACAATTCTGTTGTCTTAGTACAAAGCATGCAGTCCCTTTTTGATTATGTTTATCTTTTTTTTGTAACAACTCCTTTGTCCTCAGTTGCCTTGTCTGCAAACTTTAAATGTTCTCGCAACCCTTTTCCTTGACAAACTTCACATTTTTTTTTTACAACTTTCTGTTCTACTTTTTGCTCACTGTAAATCTGGCTAAAAGCAGTGATAACTCTGCCACAGCCCAAATGCTATGCTGTCTTAAAATTTCTTCTGCCAAGTAAATTAGTCCATTACTTGTGAATGCAGTCTCACTCGGAGTTTTAAGACATGGGTGCGATGCAGCCAAATTCCTTTTCAGAATACAACATGAAATGGCCTCCAGCCCAGTTCTTGGCACACTTCTTTAGCTGACACCTCAAGAACCAAGTCCACACCCTCTGCATTTCTATCGACATCCTGATCTTGCACATTCCCACCAGAAGTGCACATTACCTTCTGCTGACAGCATCGTTGGGCTTCTACTACCTAGAACTCTAAACTCTTCCACACTCCTCCCACCAAACAAGTCCCAAAGGCCCACAAACCCCACTGTCAGATTTATCCCAGCAACAGTGTCAATGCCAATCTTGATATCAACAGTTGTTATTTTGCTCATTCATGGTGTCCAAATTCCAGACAGAGATGTCATCAGGCATGTAGGGTTTAGTTCAGCTCATGACTCAGAGAGCACAGTTTATCACAGTAGGTAAGGTAAGGTATCTGGGTAGATTTTCTCTAAGGCAGCAAGATTGTAAAGCATCTGGTTGCATTTGGGCAGAAGATAGGAAACAGAGAACTCTGTATAGCACTTTCAAGGCTCGCCCCACTGCAACCCACTGCTGTTATCTGGTCCCAAAGGTTCCACAACCTTCTCCAAAGTTACTGGGAACGAAGTGTTAACACACATAAAAGTAGTGTTTTACATCCAAGCCAAAGAGAGGAAGACTTTGTGAAGAGTGAGAAAAATCTGCCGTCTTGAAGGCTTTAATAGTGGTCCAAGGAAAGGAAGTATGAATGAAAAGGGAGAGAATAGCCTAATGGTGTGAATCTTTGGGTGGAGTGATGATCCACTGGCTTCAGGACTGTGAGGGGCCTGGCTACGTGAAGAAGGGAAAACGAGAATTGGATGCCAGATATTAGAGAGCCTGTCTGCACACAAAGTTCTTAGCTTTGTATCGCAAGCTGTGTAAAGCTGTCCTGTGAGATGCTCTAGAGCTGTGTAGTGGTGAATGGGGTGGGTAGAGATGCCCTCTATAGGGCTGCTTGCCCATGTGAAACCCTAACATAGTGGTTCTTGAACCATAGAGAAAGTGCTGGGGAAAGTGATCCTGGAACACGCAAAGCCTGTGGCAGAAGACTCAAAATTTCTGTGCAGAATTCACGAAGTCAAATTTCTGTTATATGAATTCTGCTTTCGAGGTTCTTCATGTCTTTGGTCAATGATTCTCAACCTATAGGTTGTGGCCTCCTTGGAGGTCCAATTGACCCTTTCACAGGGGTCAATGAAACTATCAGAAGACACAGATGTTCACATTATGAATCATAACAATAGCAAAGAAATAATTTATCATTGGGGTTATTCAGCACAACATGAGGAACGTTACTATCGTAAAGGGTCATAACACTAGGAAGGTTAAGAACCACTGCCTTAGATAGGGACTCCATAGGGTGACTTCAGCCCAAAGAACACAGTATCAAATGTGAAGAGGGATAATTTTAACGTAGGGAAACCTGAAAAATACTACTTTAACCAGGTGAGCTAGGACAGTGTCAACAGTCATAAATCATGTGGTGGATACCACACAACAAAACAGTTACTCTGCCTCTGTAGTCTTTTTCCCGGCTTAATTGTGAGGAAAAAAAAATTAAACAAATTCCAGAAAAAAAAAAGTTTTCTACAAAAGACTAGATTGGTACTCCCCAAACTGACAAGAGGAGCAATAACAAGGAACCTCTGAGGCAGGACAATAAAGTGTGACATGGTGTCCAGGATGAGATCACCATGGACAACAAAGGAAATCTGAATAAACACACGCTTCAGCTGGTTAATAGTGAGCCAATGCTAATTTCTTAATCATAGCATATATACTGTGATGTGAGAGGCTACGTGAGCGGGCCCTGTGCTACCATACCAGCCTTTCTAGGAATCTAAAGCTGTACTTAAATAGTAAGGTATGTTGGGTGCTGGTATGCCTGCCATATAAGCAGGAGGATGTGAATTCAGATCCCTAGAACCTGTATAAACACCCGTGTGCAAGCCCTGTCTATAACCCCAGCACCAAAAGATGCAAACAGGTAGATCCCTGGAACTCTTTAGCTAGCCATTTCAGAGGAATAGATAAGCTCCAGGTTAAGTGAGAGACTCTCAGAAATTAAGTGGAGGGTGGGGGTGGGGGTGGATGTGGGGGGGCTCGGAGAGGGGAAGCAGTGTGAAGCAGTCAGAACTGCTCCAGGGACTACAAAAGTCCAGCATTACTGCATCCTTTAGTTCAGCACCTACACTCCTTCTTCCTTCCCTTGCCCTAAAGAAGGGGGATGTTGAAGGAGATTAAAGCTAAGGTGAAGGAGAGGCTGTGGAGAAGAGCCACAGGGTTGTCTGTTATACCTGTTCCCCCATAGCTTTAGCCCTAGCCTGAAAAAAAGGCCCTGAAAGAGAGGAGACAATATATCCAAAGGGCAAAGGATGCTGGCAAGCGTGGGAACAGCCCTGTAGAAAATGCAAATGCAGACCAGCACAGAGAGCTGACGATGCAGAAGCCGCATGTGAGGCATGCATTTTTGATAACTGTGTGCTTCTGGGGACTGCACAGTATGGAATGCTATTTATATCAAGCTTTATAAAAATGCAGAATGTTGTTTTCCTTTTATTTATTTATTTATTTTTAAAAGGAGCTATGTTGTTAGCACACAGAACATTTCATTGTTTGGGAGGAAGGAGCATGTGTCGCTCACAGAATGTCTCCCAAGCTGAATCAGTATGGGGGAGAAACTGATTTTCCTGTTGGCTTTGAAAGACTCCTCAGGCTGAGGAGATGGCTCAGCCAGTAAAGGTATTCGCCCCTAAGCCAGGAAGCCAGAGTTCCACTCCCTGAATCCACATGGTGGAAGGAGAGAACTAATTCCTGTAATCTCTTCTCAGACCTCCACATGAATATATTGGCAACTACCCGAATGCACACAATAATAACATTAAGGAGAAAGAGGAAGAGGATAAGAAGGAGAAAGATACCTTTTTGAAAAAGAAGACTCCTCTTGACCCTGGAAGGATTTTCATGATATCACATGTTGGCTACCCTGGTATAGAAAAACCTTGTCTTGTAAGAAAAATCTAAAATTCATTTTTATGTGTGCACCCCCCCCCCCACCTTCACCTTCAGCACAGATTTAACTCCCTTAAAGACAATGACTTACTGGATCTGACCCCTTTAAGCTCGGATTTTCCAGTCTGTAGGGTGACCTGGACTCTACAGTGACATTACAGAACTATAATTCTGAAGAGAGCGGGCAGAGGCTCCTTTTCTTAAAGACTATGGACCTTAAGATCCATGACTCCTTGGTCTTCATTTCATTTTCTGAAAGTCAGTACCCGCTGTGAGAAGTTGCCAAACAAGGTGCTAAATGCAACGTGACAGCCCTTGCTCTACACGTTCCCTGTTCAAAGAATCAAGTGAAGACTTGGTTGGACTTCATAGTGTCTTTCTGATTTACATAGTCCATGTAAGACAAGGGTTTGAAGCTGGGGGTGGTAGCACACATGTTTAAACCCAGAATTTAGGGGAAAGAGGCATGTGGGTCTCTGAATTCGAGACCAGCCTGGTCTACAAAGCGAATTCCAGGACATCCAAGGCTACACAATGAGACCCTGTCTTGAAAAAAAAAAAGTTTAAAAGTTCTTGTGCTGGTTATTTCCTGTCCATATCCTATCTGAAGTAGCATGAGTGTTTATGAAAAATATCCTGAAAAAAGATGGTACAGTTTAGCTGGGGGGCAGCGGGGGAGATGGGGAATGGGTATGGAAGATACACCAACATCAATCTCTGACTCTGTATATATGCAAAAGCATATGCAGGTAGATCCACACGCACATAGGCAACATGTACAACATGTGCACACAGAAAAAATAATAAAATACGTTAATTTAAAAAATTAAGGTGGAAGCCACAGCCAAGTCACTACATGGACTCGCTCTTATATGCAGGCAATGAGACGTGTGAGCAGACTTCATGAGAGAAAGGGTTCACAAGATTAGAAGAAGCACGTGGCAAGAGGAGATAAAGAGCATGGTCCAGATGGAGAAAGTGACCCCGGGAGCAGGTCTCAAAGCACAAGGCAAGGGTGGATAGAGGTGGATTCAGATACTTAAGAATTTAGAAATTGGCATGCAGAGGTATGGAGAGACAGTTCAGCAATTAAGAGCAATCGCTGCTTTTGCAGAGGACCTGAATTTGGTTCTCAGTATCCACATGGTGGCTCCCAACCACCTGTAACTTTAGTTTCTAGGAGACAGCTATTCTGGTCATCGTGGGCACTGGCATGAATGGGGTACAGAAACATGTGTGCACACAAATACTTGGTCACATAAAATAAAAATTAAAAAAAATCTTTAAAAAAAAATAAAAGAACATAGGAAATGACGGAAAGCTCTAGAAAGAAATATGCCATATTTGACTAGAAAACTCCCTAACTGTGCATTGCCTCAAGTGGCTTTTTTCAGTATTGACATTAGCATGAGAGGAGGCACTTTTGACAGAGAAAAGATTCAGAATGGGAGAAGGAACCATCGACTAAGGACCTTTATACATATAGAACCTTGGTTTAAAATACATTGTAGGGGAGAGAACTGCTGGGCAAGCCTTAGTAGAAAAGGATAAGCTCTGAGAACTCACGGTGCCCCCTAAATAGGAACTTCCCCTTCTTCCTTTCCTGGTGAAGTTTGAGAATCAGTCTACCTTCCCTGACAGAGGAACCATCTTGGCATACAGAGGTTAACTGAAATTATTTATCTGACAAATTAATAGCAATCTCCAAAAAGCCCCGAGTTCATTTATCTTCAGGAGATGTTTTATAACAAAGAATTAAGTAAAAATTAATATATTTGATCCTTCCACATAAATCTGGAAAGCCTTACTGTGAGTTTCACGTAGAGTACCTTTTAAAGAGAAAATAGTTGGTTTAAACTGCCCTATTGTATACATTCTTGGTAAAAGAAACAATGTTTGTTAAAATAATATTAACAATAATTGCTGCAGAAATACATATGTCTACAATGATCAATGATGCCTTAACATATCCAGCCAGATCTCTCCTTCTACCTCTGCAGTCAGAGATTCAAACCCAGCCCAGGTTCAGCAGGTAAGAACTACAGACATAACCCTACCATTCTACCCAGGCTTTGTTCCAGCACATCCACATTAAGGCAGAGAAAGGGAGAGGGGCAAATGATTGTTATTCAGAACTGAGTGATGCTTCCAACAATCTAGAACTTCAGATTGTTTTCCCTCCCATCAGAACTGATTAGCTCTAAGCAGCCCTGACATTTATCGGACAGTCATGAAAAGAAAGCAAAACTGGTCCTGACCAGAAGGCCCATTTCTGCAGAAGTTCACATGCAGTGCACCCAGTTGGCAGTCCCCCCGGCCGCCCCCACACTGGGAGGAGCGGAGAAAAGAGGAGGTCTGAGATGCAGCTGCCACACGGTGATCAGACCCATCACAGGGCTGCCGGAGCTGATCTGGTGTCCAGATAAACATGGCATTCATGCTAGCCATCTGTCCACAGGTCAGTGGGGACAGAGACTCAAAATCATTATCTCTAATGAATGAATATACAATGACAGTCTTGTGTGTGGTGAAGGATCATCACATAGGAATATGGCTGAGAGGAATCAGGCAACTCTAATCTTGCAAGGGGAAACAGTTGTGTGTGTCTATATGCATGGTTTTGCCTTTAACCCTCTAGTATCTGGGATCAACTTGTAAAAGATGTGTTTTCACTTGATGCCCCGGTCCTTTCTTTGCCTAAAGAACCACTGATAGTTTGCATCTGATAAATATAGAAATGTTTGGACTATGAGCCAATGATGCCATGTTAAGTTTTCCTCTGACATTCCTGTCCATTTCGTTTTTAGTTTTACTCTCCTGAGGTAGAAAGTTGTTGGAATTCTTCCCTGTTCTCTGCAAAGCACCATATTCCCAAACCTTAAATTTAAAAAAAAAAAAAAATGCTATTCTTGATATACCGTGCCCTTAACTGAAATAGCAAGTCCTGTTCTGTGTTCATTAGTACTGCTCCAAAGTGAATGCATAAATTATGTATATGTAAATCACACATAAACGATAACAAACATTCCAGTTAAGATCATCAGAAATTCACGCAGCACCTACTTCAAATCAAGCACAGAAGAATAATGTTTCTGGTTATGAAGAAAATTAAATAGAGACCAAGACAGAAAAAAATCAACACAGTAAAGGAATGTAGACAAAGGAATTGGCTGGGAAAACACAGTTGCTTTTACTTTGACAACTTCCTTCTAAGGCAGGAATGACTGCTCTCGCTGCAGAAGTGGGAGGTTAAGCCCCGGGTGGGCACGTGGACAATGAAAGGATGCAGGTGAATCAGAAGCAGATCTAGAATGTAAACCGGTCTGTCTCACATTAGAACCTATACTGGTGGGGGATCTGAGAGAACATATGCAGAACGAGGCACTGAAGCCAGGGGAGCCTACAAAGGATTCATGGTGCTGAAGAAAGAGACTTGAAGACTCTGAGAGCAAGGATCTGGAGATGGACTAGCACTGGACACCCTCAGGAACAATCGGGCCCAGTGAGGAGGAGGTGTGGAGACCTGTGAAGAGAGCAGGGGACATACATTGTGGAAGACAGCAAATGCTGCGCTGAGGAAACTGGTCTCTATTCTGGGAAGACAGAGGATACAGAGGCAAGGACAACCGAGACTTAGTAGTTCCTCTAAGTCATGACTTTCCGGAGCACTGGTTCCCAACTTATGGGTTGCAACCCCTTTGGGATTGCATTTCAGATTCATAACAGTAGCAAAATTACAGGCATGGAGTAGTAACAAAAATAATTTTTCGACTGGATGTCACCACAACATGAAAAAATTGTATTAAAGGGTCTCAGCATTAGGAACGTTATGAACCACTGTTTTAGAGACAGTGACACCCCCTGGTCACTACAGGATCCTCTAGGATCCCTAGCAGTGTGTATGGGAAGATGGAGCAGGCACACAGTTCTCATGAAATTAAAAAAAAAAAAAATCCAGAATTAAAAGAAGACCATTATGTTCATCACAAAATGTTGGCCCAAATTCCTGGATAAAACTCAGTCTTTAGGGGTGCAGTGATGAGGACTGGTCAGTTGTCTTCCTACCATCATGTGAGTGTGTCTGTGTGAAGGTAGGAGGTAATGCCAGCCTGTGGCATTACCATGTGTACTTCTCAGGCAGACAAGGTTGTCATCATGTATTCACAGATAGGCCAGTGGATGTGGGAGGGGTAAGGATACATCACCTGAGTGAAAAGACATGCACAGGACACATAAGTAGAGTCAAAGAATTTGGAAACAATCACCATAGAGAGAGGCCACACACATAGCTTTTGACTACTGAGCAAGCTGGACTTCACTCCATGAACAGGTGGAAGCCACTGTGAAGGGTCAAAAATGATGTCCATTGCAAACACTGGCAGCTGTCAGGAGAAGTGGGACTCCGGGGATGCCCAAGTACTCCACAGTGGAGCTTTAGAATGCCATATGGGAAAGATGCAGCTCCAAGAAACCCAGCACTTCTCAAGTGTGGTCCCCATGTCCCTGGAGGTTCCCAATGGTCTCACAGTTGCCTACAGGTGGTGGAATGGTTCCAAACGAAAATGAGATGAACCAGTGATGTTCACACACAGTTCACAGATTTGAAGTGGAAGTCTATTTCTGATTTGCCAAAGAAATTTTCTTTATAATCACTAAATACTTAACGATTGTGTGGTTTGCTTAAGATAGTCTGTTACTAGGATATCTTGGCAATGTTTCCTTCATCCCATTACAACCTATTATAAATTTAGTGAAATCTATTCTCACTGTTTTGTTGTGAAATTTTCCAAATCCGAAAATGGTCAGCTATTGGCTCAAAGGCAGAGCACGGAAGAAATAGGACATAGAGAAGCTTCCATGATCGTAGCAAATCTTGTAAGTCACAGTAAAGTGAGTATGTCACTGTCAGACACACAGCTGATCTTCATCTGCATTTTTTTACACACAGCTCCTAAACTGTTTGGGATCTCTAATATATTTTTTAAAATGTCTTTTGTATGCTAATGAGGTGACTAGTGGATAGCATTTCTAGTTAATAGCTCAAGATGGCAGCTGAGGCCAAGAAAGAACAAGTTAGGAAGACAGGGTTGGCATTCACTTTTAACCCCAACCTGAGAGGAGGAAGTCCTAGAAGTCAGTCAAGGTTCTTCCCATTGACTAGTGATATTCCTAATTTATGCCTGCATAGTGAAACTTCCACCAAAAAGACAGCCCAGGGGGCTTACAGATTGCCTGCTAAGGCACCATAGATAAAAATCACTTCTTGCCACCTCTTCTATTGGCTATTCAGTTGGTTATCTTCTTATGTCTTCTGTTGAAAAAATAGTCAATGTGTTTCTCTGAGTTCTGTGAACCATTCTAATAATTCAGTTGACCCCAGGAAAGGGGTCACGAAAGCCTAGATTGGTTGATCAGAAGTTCACAGACCTTGCAAACTGGTATCTTGGTGTAGGACTATGTCCTCAACCTGGGGAACTCTGAGGCTAAGCCCAGGTAGATGGTGTCAGAATTTGGAATTAAAACCAGAACACCTTAACTGGTACCCATTAGGTTGTTACAGATCAGGAATCCTTACAAGAATGCTGAAAGAAAACCCCACACATTTCCTCACGGGCATATTCTGTAATGATGAGAATATACCTGGAGATAGAGGAGTTTGCTTTTTTCCTACATTGCTACCATCTTAAATGAAATGAACCAGGATAGGTAGTACATGTCTATAGTCTGGCTACTTGTGAAGGTGGGGCTAGCCTGAGCTACATGGAGCTTTCTTGTCTCAAGACCAAAGGAAAACAAAGACTAAACAAACATGACTCAGAATATGTTTCCACACACTTTGGAGCAGTGACACTTACACTGACAATGGTTTATTCAAAGGGACAAAAAAAGGAAAGAAGAAAAAGATAGAGCTAATAAGAATAACGACTTATACTAAGAATAACAGATATTGTTTTGGATGGAGGCCCTATTCATCCTTAGTTCTTAGCACAATGAATGGAACCTTGTCATAGCATGACATGAAGGAGCATTTGAACAAAGTCTATTGACATTTCTGCTAAGCCAATAGAGCATTTCAGAACAAGCTAGATAAAATATTTCTCTACGGAAAATTAACAAATTGTATCACCAAATGTAGAAGAGAAAGGAAATCTAAGAAGCATTATTTGAAGTGAAATTTTCATAGCTCAAACAAAGGTACAATTACACTGTTGCCAAGGAGCTTGTAAGCCACCCACAAAGTTAATGACAAATACTGTACTCAGAAGAGAGGAGAGGGGATCAGCCTAGTTCCTGCAAGACCTAATACTGATGGGTGAACATCCCCAGCAGCAGCAATTAGAAAGAACAATGGTCACCATTGATCAGAAGGTATATGCGTAGCACAGTCATGTGGACAAAGGACTGTGGATGTATCTGTCATTGAGAGCCATGCTACAATGCAGCTGGGGAGATGACTCAGCAGTTAAAAGTACTGGCTGTTCTTCCACAGGACCTGGGTTTGATTCTCAGTAGCCACGTGGTAGATCACAACTGTCTGATGTCCTCTTCTGGCCTCTATGGGTACTAGGTATGCACATAATACACAGACATACATGCAGGTAAAACAGAATTTTTAAAAATTACATAAAAAAATGTTTACAAGTCACCAAGGATTCCATGGTGGTGATGATTGGTTTGTGTGCAGTGATAAAAGTTTCAAACAGGCAGAAGTCTTACCCTAAATGACACTGGTAGGACACTGTCACATAAGAAAAGACTCCAACTCTGGGGTCAACTGGGCCCTTGTTTATCCACGATTGAAACTTCATTGTTTGCCTCCTGACCTTGATGGAGGCTTTAAAGAAATCTTGAAGGCTGTGGTCATTCTGCTCGTCCACAGCAACCTGACTGCACGGGGAACAGATGCAAGTTAAAGTTTTAAAAGAAGTGATCTGATTAAAAGATATCATCAATGGATAATATAAAAGAAAAGATGACTTCTGTTATCTCAAGCAGCTTCTGCAAGTTCAGTAATATCTGGGAATTGTGAATCTGTCGCTTCAGAGACAGAAATTGTCTGGGTGCATGTTTATGTGTGTGTGTCCACCTGTACGTGTGTGTGTGTGTGTGTGTGTGTGTGTGTGTGTGTGTGTGTCCATGTGAATGTGTATGTGTGTGTTCACTCTGAGAACAAGATGCCAAGATTGAATTTCAGCACATCAATTTTTGACGGTAGTTTTTGATGATTTTTTTTTTTTACTTGTCTAAAAAGGAAACCAATCTTGAGATATTTGAAAACAACATCTTAATGAAATAACAACGGAAGGAGTGCTTTTCCAAACTAAATACCATCAAAGAGCTGTTGAGAAATCCCTTTGCAAGTTAGGACACTGAGCCTACAAGAAGCATCATCTGTGTAGCAGGTATGAAAAGGGGCCAGGTACAAAATTACTGTTTATCATTATTTCTTGTTCCACTTTGAGACCCGTTGCCAGGGAAACACCTGTTAGAGAAGCCTGCCCTGTACCCTCTCTGCTTCTCACAGAGTTTATGAACAAATAGTCACCCAGAAATACATCATTAAATACACGAGTGGGAGGGCCACCAAGAGCTCTAGCTCAGATGTACTATGATAATGTGGTACGTCTCCTAATAATATTAATTTTTTTCAGTCCCGTTTGTACTTCCCAGGAGCTCTCCTGTCCCTCTGACTCGTTCTGAAGCTAAGGTTTCCAGTACCTTTCAAGCACAAACCAAGGACTTGCCCCCTCACCATCCTGCGGGTGTGACATCAGAAAGGGACTCTGTCCCTCTGAGAATTAGCAGCTACTCCTAAGTTCCACTATAGGTCCACGATGAGCAGTGCTCATTTGTTGATTTCTGACATTGCAAGTCACAGTGATTCTGGCTCTGCGTCCCTCACTGTCTCTGGGATTTTGAGAATGGAAGGGCAGATGTTTTGTGATGAGTTGGTTTTAATTTCAGCAGTCAGTGAACTTTTCTCAGAATACCTTCATTCCAATGCAAACTACTTTTTTCTTCACCTCCCAGCTTCCAGAGTCTTCGGTGCTGTACAATAGAGACAGCAGAAATGTATTGACTATTTTTACAGTTAGGGCAGAATTCCTGTACCCTGTGATTTGGGATAGATTTCAAGAGTTCTAAGATATCATCCATACGATCTTCTAAGTCTCCAGAACAGAAAGCAGCAAGGCCAGATTTTTTTTTTGATCAGTCAGAGTGTGAGTGCTTATGGCAGGGCCTGACCCAAGAACCAGACCAGAGGCAAAGCACTGGAGCACAAAGTCTACTCGTGAAGCCAAAGCAGGAAGAGGAGGCATTCCAGGGTCTGCTCTAAGAACTGCTCTTAGATAAAAGAGAACAGCCGACTTTTTCTAAGGAGCCCTTTGCCTTTTCGTCTGGAATTCTCTTCATGGCCAAGATGATCTTTCCGGAGCACAAACTGACCTCAATGGTCACCTTATTTAAAGGTTGACCTTATATAAAGTGTGCTGAGCTGATGGTTTGTCATCATCTTCTCTGTAGGCAATGTCCAGATTCTGTCCATGTCAGAAATATCCAGAACCTTACAGCTACATTCTGAGAACTGAGCATCATCTGTGGCCTAGTCCCTGCAGTCACTCACCTGCCTGCATTTTAATCAGTCTTCTAAACTGAACTCGGTACATTTTCTGACTCTGCCAGCATGACCTCTAGCAGTTTCTCCACTTGTTTGAGTAGAAGTTCTTAGTGTTTTCTGTGTGAGCTCTGTTTCATCTCACTACCATATAGATGCCACACACACCCTTCCATGGCTGCAGGCATGGTGTGCTAGCCTAGCATGGTCCAAAGCCCTCAGTTTGGTCCCAGCAAGTCTACTCCCCAAGAACTATGTTCTTCCCAATGTACATTATAAAGACTCTGGAGTTGTTACTATCTCCAAGATAGCAAAGTGGCATTGTAACACTTATGGGTTGGCAGAAGTCTGGCAACTGACTGGGCTCTCCAGCATAGTGACACACCCTCTTGCCATTCTCACAAGCATGATTCAGAATTAGTCCTGTGTTAGATTTCTTTTGCTGTTATACCAAACCTTTAAAAGCTTAGTGGCTTCAAATGATACCCATTTATGAGCTTATAGTTCAAGAGTTCAGAAATATGTCCCATTAAGTTAAATTAAAGTGCTTTAGGGATGTTGTGTATCTTCTGCAGGCTCTAGTCTTGCTATTGTTTTTCCAGCTTCTAGGCTGTATCCTTCTGATTGCTACTTTAGTACCACATCTTTTCTGGCTTGGCCTCACAGTGTGATATTCCTTCCCTTCTGCTCCCTCTCCTCCTACTGCTGCTCCTCCCCCTTCTCTTCCTCCTCCTCCTGCTTCTCCTCATTCTCTTCCTCCTCTAAGATTTATTTGATGTGAATGAATGTTTTGCTTTCATGTATGTACATGTCAACTGAATGCAGTACTGGAGGACACCAGAAGATGGTGTTAGAATCCTTGTAGCTGGAGTGACCAACAGTTAATGAGCCACCATGTGGGTGCTAGGGACCAAACTCAGCAAGTGCTCTGAACTGTAACCATACAATCTCTGCTGGCAAGTTTTTATGTCAACTTGACACAGGCTAAAGTCACTTTGGAAAAGTGCATCTCAAATGCCCCCACCAGAGTGGTCTATAGCCATGTATGTGGTGAAACATCTTGACTGATGATTGATATCGGTGGGCCTATCATGGTGATACTTTGGATGGGTGGTCCTGGTGCTATACAAAAATAGGCTAAGCAAGCCACTAGGAGCAAGCCAGCAAGCAACATTCTTTTGGCCTAGATGTCACCTCTTCCTGCCTCAAGGTTCTTGCCTTACTCTCTCTCCACTACAGAAGGTGCCATGAAACTGTAATCTGAAATAAACCAAATCCTCCCCATGTTGCTTTGGCCATGGTGTTCAATCACAGCAATAGAAAACTCCAGCAAAGACACCCCTTCTACAGTCACATCCTTCTTTCACTTATAAGGTCCCTTTGGATTATAATGAGCCAGTTCAAATAACCCAAGATAATCTCTCATCTCAAGGTCCTTAACTCAGTCACCTCTGCAACATCCTTTTTGCCATATAAGGCAACATGTTTACAGAATCCTGGCACTATGTAAAGAAATTTTGGACACAGCCTATCACACATCCCACTAAGTTACAATAAAGACATATGTCATGGACTTGATTTTTTTTTTCTGGTTATAACTTAAATGATGTATATATCATGCTCTTGGGGTTTTTTTTCCTTGTAATACTTTAAGCTGTACATAACAAAGCATAGACTTTGGTGGCTGGAGAGATGGCTCGGTGGTTAAGAGTATTCACTACTCTTGTAGAACACCTGCGTTCAGCTTTTGGCTCCCGTATCAGACAGTTTATCTGTAACTCTGTTCTAGGGGACTCAGTGTCATCTTCTTACCTCTATGGCTACATGTACACACATGTATAAACACCACACATACACACACACAAAAGTAAAAATAAATTGTAAAAAATAAACAAGGCTTTGGACAGAGTGTTCCTTTGTCTATTGGTCTCTCAGTTATGAACTCCTGCAGACATGCACGTTCTAGGACCATTTATTGAGCTCTATACAGGCGTTTGAGGAAGCCTCCTGAGTTTTCACTGAAGAATGGCCTGACTAATCTTTATTTTCAAGGACATAGCACACATAGATGTGTTTTAATGTCTGCTGTTGTATGCAGTACTCTCTCCCCACCCATCCTAATCAGATCAGAATCTCAATGCAAGTTGCTAAGTGGAAACTGCTCCCAAGCCCCTTATCTTCCACTCCTGGACCAAGAGAGAAACACACCTGGCAATCCAAAAAGAGCAGCCTCAGCTGAGGAAACACAATGACTTCTGAAATGGCAGCCACCTGGAGCCATCTCCAGCTTGAAAAGGCTCCCTCTCCAGTCCCTAGGGCAGACTGGAGCATCTCCCTCTTCTCTGCCCCACTTCAATTCTCACCACGTGCAGGAGCACCTCATGGCCAGGCTATGTGACCTCAGTCTACAAGCAAGCTTGCCTTTTGAAAGCTGCATGATGAGAAAGTGTTTCTGCTTTTAGAATCTTGGGATTGCCCGCTTCTGCTTGAGTTCACCTCCACGTTATGGTTACAGGGGTGGTAGTGCTGGAAACTGGGTTTCTTAGGAGGATATGCAGACGCTTCAGCTGGACCAGACAGAGTACTGAAAGAGGTAGGCTTTCCAGTCCTGGTTTCCATTTTCCTGGATGCAGCAAAGTGTAAAGCTGGGGTGACCTTCCTCATCACTGAGACAAAATGCTTGACAGAAACAGCATAAGGAAGGAGAGTTTATTTTGTTTTGTGGTTTTGGAAGCATCCAATCTACCGCAGCAGTAAAGGCATGGGAGTGTCAGTAGGGTTGGGAGGTGGCAGGAGAGTGTGGCAGAATTCTTCACGCAGCAGCCTGTCCAGGAAGCCTAGCATTAGACTAGACAGGTGAGTATGACCTTCAAAACCCTGCCTGTTGTGGTCACAAGCTAGAGCCTACATCCTAAAGTTTCCATAATCTCTCCCAAAGAGCTCTGCCAGCTTAGGGCCAAGTGCTCAAGACATGAGCCTTGGGTGTGGTGGCGGGGGGAGGAGAACACAATCACTAGGTTCCTAAGTAAGGCCCTGTACATAATACCATGAGTGTGCACGTGCCTGCATGAGTGTGGCCTGATCTACTAAGATGGCACTGCCGAAACCACCAAGAAACCCAAAATTGCATCTCAGCTGCGTATTTTTCTCATCTGTATAATGGACATGATAATATAGCCCTAACAGCGCTCCTGGGGAAAGTTAATAAAAAATAGCAGATATAAGTAACCTGGTGTGTCACTTGACACACAGCAGGCAATTGATAAGCAGTAGGTGTATTGTTATAGTATAATATGCTATTATTCTTGTATTATTGTTGCTTCGATTTCCATCAGTGCCATTTACTCTGTCTTTTTCAGCCTGGATTATAAGGGATGTAGTTTGGGGACTTAGCCACAATGCAGCCCCCAACCATCCCTTCATAGGTAGCCCCCGGTGACAGCACAACTTTTTTCACTCATCAGAGCTAATCTCTACAAGAGTGGGATTAGCCAGGCCTGTGCCCTCACCGCTGGACCATATGTTCCCAGATGACAGCTGTCGGACAGCCTCTGCTGAGGGAACAGGGTCTTCTCCACCCAAATTTGATAAACGCTCATTTCTGCTGTCTGTTCTACTTAGGACCATCTGTCAGTGTGGCATGGTGTCTTTGCCTGGGCTGGCAAGATGCTGAAGCTGGACCACCAAGGAAGGTTCAGAGACAATGTTGCTGCCAGAGAGGGATGAAGGAAGGGGATGGATGGGAGCAAAGAGTATCTTCTGGGCTAAAGAACCTAAAACTCAGGCTGCCCAGCCTTCACTTGAATGAACAAGCATACCTGGGAGATAGCTGGTGCTTCTCACACCTCCACATGCTTAAAAATGCCAAGAGAGCTTGCATGAGCACATAATCTGATGCAGATGATGTGGGCTAAGGTACTCCTGATAAGCCCTCACACCTCACGTGATAGTGGGGTTGAAGGTCAGAAGCCTGTACTAGCAAGATTATAAAGAATGCCTGGTTCCATATCTAGTGACTCAAGAGACTCATGTTCAGAGAACACTTTATAATTGTGGTTCCTATTATAAAGAAAGCAGAAGGCTAATGGACTGAAGACTATAGGCTTCCAGAATGAGCACCGGTCATGCTAGCTATCCCCACTCTCAGTTTTACTGTGACTAAATCCCCCTGCCACAGATAAACACCATAACAGCCACATTCACACTTATGATGTCTCATAAAGAAGTGCATAATGAATACAATAAAGAGGTAGTTGGAAAATCAATAATGCCACATATCTCCAACAATGCCCACAGAGCTTAGAAAGTGGCAGAATCAGTGTGGGGCTGTTGAAGATATAGGGAAGCAGGAATGCAGAGTTACAGAACTCTAAAGATAGAATTCGCCCATTTCCCTCCAGCCTCGGGCCCTGAGTGAGTTGCTAGGGAGGTGACCAGGAAGTACCTCCTTTGGGGTTATAGAAAAGTGTATGTACTCACCTGGAAGCCGGGACACATAAATAATTCCCCAAATCACTTTGTCAGGCAAGAATTTCAGGGGAGACATCAACCAGTGACATCAATCCATCCAAATTGCCCTTGAAGCTGGAGAGCCCAAACTCAAGATCTCATAATTCTTCTTTAATTGTTAAGGAACTAATTAAACCCATAGCATCTCCGTTAACTGAGTTTTATGATGTTAATTTCTCCACTGGACAAGCTAAGTCTAGTACCGGGGGACTGAACTGCCGGCTTCTGGCTCTAGACAAAAGGTGTTAGTATCTTCAATAAACATGGCAAGGTATGCACAGGATCCCAAGTGATTCACCAACAGCTCCTGCCAATCGCCACAGGGCTGAGATCTGGCAGCGGAGTCTCCCCCCTTCTGAACTTCATCCCTGTGGACTTTTTCATTTAGCACCTATGCACACAGGTGTCTCTGTGCAGGACCACCGGACTGAATGGAGACGATCAACCACATCATTTGGAACTGTTTACATTTTCCTCCAAAGCTGTTCACAACTCCCGGGAGTTTAGCTAGAATGGGAACCTCAGTAGTGGCCACTGATGACTCTACGCATGGAATCACGTACACCCCAAATAGGTCTTTCTGACCACCCCTCCCCACCAGTACAAGGCTCCATCCAGGCCTAGGCGCCTGTGTGTGTGCCAACCACCCCATCAACAATAGCAACGCAGCATCATAGCACTGTGCAGCTTCCAAGAACCCTGCAAGCAGGTAGGACCTAGAAGCTTAAGCACACACAGCAATGGACCCCTGCACGTCCCTACGCCTGCTCTACCATAATGCCTAATGCTAAGAGGCAGAGCCAGCATGAAAACTCAACAGGCAACTAACTCCTAGAACCATAAACTGGAAAGGAGTTTAGAAAACTTAAAAATCTGTATCTACTCTCTCCTTGTAGAGCAAGGTACTCGAGACGGCAGAGGGAAAATGCTTGCAAACACAGAAAGCGGAGAGTACGTGATAATTCTGGAACCAGAGCCCCTTCCTATCTGTCAGTCTAGACTTTATCCAGCTAATGTCTCCAGACAGATGCTGAGTGTACTTCCGTGTTCTTAAAGCCTATCTTGTTGGAGGTAATTGGGTCTCTCGAACATAAAGACATGTCTGAACTTCATCCCATAAGTAATAGCGGACAGCTCCTGGGAGAAAAGCCTGTGGCAGCTGAGTCCTCAGTCCAATCTGGGTATGACACCATCAGAGTAGCCCCTTGCATGTGCTTAAGACAGACGCCAAATGGACAAAGGCCAGGTGCCCAGAGACAACTTCAAATACACCCCTTCTATGTCTTTTTTTTTTTTTTTTTTACCGTTTTTTTTCCAACTGAGTTCATAATAAATAAATATGTAAATAATGCAGAATATCTGGGGACCTCCTTGGATACTTTTCTGATGATTACTTCTACCCCTCAAACAAAAATGAAAAGGGACGCATGCAGGGGCACGAGACCCTACCTCTTTCTTCCTTTGCTATTCAAAGGAACACATCCCTTACATATTTTAGCTCCCTGGGCCTCAGGACTCAGTGTGCTTACAGTCACCTCAGCTCTTAGCTTTTAAAAAGGCATCAGGACCTCTGGAGGAAAGAAAGCCGTAAGTAGCTCACCCTGGCTCTGCCTAGCAGGTTTTGAAGAGTGGAGCCCACGGCCAACAGACAGGGACTACTGTCTACATTAGGTTTTCAGTCTGGCATTCAGAGAATGGAGGAACTAGAGTCAGACTCTAACCCAAAAAGGTGTGTGTGTGTGTGTGTGTGTGTGTGTGTGTGTGTGTGTGTGTGTGTGTGTGTATCTGTGTATGAGGAGGGTTGGGAGTGGTGGTGGTAGGGAGGGGGCAGGTTGTGAATCCGTGAGTAAGCTCATCACCAGAAGGTGTCGCTGTGCTTTAAGACAGGCTAGCCAGAGGGATGACGCTTCAGAGGGAGAGGCTAGGATTTCAGAAAAGAATGTTTAAGGATGCAATGCAGACATGGAGAGGCCCTACAATAGCATTCTAGACTAAGCTTATATCACTATCGGGGAAACAAAAGCCTTGAGGGAAAAAAAAAAGAATTTTCTCTGCATTTGTACAGACCGATGTGTAGAACTCAAGTTTTTCAACTCCTCATGTTTTACATTGGCCATCTTCCCTGCTCTGGGTAAAATTGAAATAAGTGAGTGAGAATGAGAACAGGCTTGTCATAGGGAATCGGCTTCAAACATTGATGATCCAAAGAGAAGGAACAAGCTTCCCATCTGGGGAACCTGCTGAGAGAAGGGACCATGGTCGGTTGACTTGGAAGCATTGATAGTCAAGGCTCAGAATTATTAACAGAAAAACAAAATAAAAGCCCTGGGCTCCCCTAATGGTAACTGCTGTGCTACTGGTTACTCACATCTCATCTCTGAGCCTTGATGACTGCATTGTAAAATGGGATGGAAATAGCCCCCTCCTAGAATCCTATCTGAGAAGGAAAGATTCTGGAGTGTCTAGTATAGTGTCAGAAGGCAGTGAGATATCAGACAGGACTAACTCCTTTTCCTTTCCTGGCTACACTGTGAGGCATGTTTTCCCAGTGAGTCTCACACATATGGACTGGGAGTATGCAGGGCACCGTGTATACAAGTCCCTGCTCTCAGGACAAGAACCTTAAGTGACAAGGACTCAGTCATGGGAAGCAGAGTTAAAGGCTACAGGTTGGGCTTTTTTGGAGATATTTCACTCAAGTAAAGTGTTTGCCTTGCCAGCACAAAGTCCAGAGTTTATTCAGAACCCGAGTAAAAAGGATGTCTGACTTTGTGAAACATCCCTGATTTGCATCCTGCGGAAGTGGGTCTCTGCAGCTTACCAGCCAGCCCAGCCTGTATGGCCAGTGTAGGATGCTGAGAGGCCATGTCTTAAAACCAAGGTGGTTAGTTGGGACCTGAGAAACCACAGCCAAGTGTTCTCTGGCGTGCATGCCCATGCATGCATGCATACATGTTCACATGACAGGTACCAGGCAAAGGACTAAACTTAGGGGACAGGGTTCATCCTACAGAGTTAGAAAAACAAAATGACAAGATTGTCACTCCCTCCAACAAGCCCCAGCTGCAGCAGTAAATACCTGCAGACACCTGCACACTCAAATGCACACATATACACACACCAAGACCTGAAGTGAGTGATGTGGCTGCCAAAACACGGGGTCCGACAGCCCGGCTTTCACAGAGGCTGGTTTTCCTCAGGGAGCCCTTAGCGGCTGCCTACCCCCCCCCCCCCCCCACACACACACACACTCAGGCAGCTCCTGTGCTCTTTTCAACCGCTGACTTTCATTCAGGGTCTACAGGAGCAGGAAAGCTTTATCACCACCCTCTCCACACACAAAAGACCAAGCCTTGAAAGGGTTTCCCTGGGACCACACAGCTCGGCAGCCCATTGGTAGGTGAATTGGGTTGAGAACAGTCTCACCCAGCCCTGCCTGCCTTTTCTTCCTGGTTCTTGGTTGTTGTTGTTGTTGTTGTTGTTGTTGTTGTTGTTGTTGTTGTTGTTTTTAAAAGATGCTGAGACTCAGGTGAGAGGGTATGAGAAAATAGTAACACAGATCCTGGGGAGACAGTTCCCATCTCAATGTCCCTCTGCCTGTTCGATTAGTCTGGCCAATCCCTTGTCTACCTACAAGTGTCTATGATGTATTCTAGGGCTACATAAAGTAGGCAGGACTTTCTAGGCTATCTTTTGAGGATAGCAAAAGATCACCTACAAGGAAAGGAAACTGGCTTTTTCCTAACCATCTCTACTCAGTGCCCTGTAGGCTGCTGCACCTCAGTGCTATGACCCTTCATTAGGTTCCCCGCTGTTGCTGCTGATTAATAATTGCTCTCAGGAAGTACCATTCCAGCTCCTTGAATGCACAGAAGTAAGCTCCGTGAGGAAAGGAAGCTCCAGGAGCCCTTCTGAAGTTCCATAGTATTTTACCCACAGCCAACTATCTAGAGGTTTGGAAGTGTTGGAGGGTATGTGGTTGGGTCCAGAACCCTCTTGCTGCCTACCATTTTTATGGGTACCACAATCATCTCCATCTCCCCCCAGGACACCAGTTTCCTCCAGCTTCGAGGTAATCTACTTTATGGCCAAAAACTCTTAGAGGAACTAGCTTGGAGAAAAGGCTGAACAAAAATTTATACTGTTGGCATTTCTCACAAGCACCAACTTATCTTTTACAGTATGCCCACTCCACTGTGCACTAGTGTTATGAGATGCCTCAGCCTGAGGCTTGGCGGTTGTGTGACCCAGGAAGAAAGCAAGCTGAGCAGTATGTGTACTACACAAAGGCGGTCTTCATTCCTCTCCTTGTTGCTCACTCCCCTGAAGTTCGCTCCTCACATTTACAGTGTTCTGCATCAGAGACCCTAATATTTTGTTTGGATTCTTCACTCGCTTCTCTCTGTATCAACCACCCTCTTTCCCTGAAGGAGTAGCGTTTTCCTGAACCTGAGATGTGTAAGTAATGATTCTTTCTCTAGTTCTGCAGGGAAGAAAAACTTTTGATGGTGCTACCACAGCCTGAGGCCTGGAGAAGAATGGGAGGGTTATCTCGTGGCCGCTGCCCATGAAAAGCCCATATTTCCCCCCTTCCCCACCCCCACCAACTCCTTCTCTCAAAAAAGCATTCACTTGGCATTTACTAGGTGTCAGATACATGCATAGCTATGAACAAGATAGACTGGATATGTCCTCCCAGTCTGGAGCTTGTTACCAAATGGGGCAATAGACTCTAGCAGGTACACAGCACTGATGGAGGCACAGGATAGCATCAACTGATACAGTATCCACAAAGGAGGCAATGACTCGGGGGAATATGAGAAGGTATAGAAGCTGTTGGCATGTCAGCAGAAACATAAAGCTGCTTGCTCAAATGTCACTATGCTAGATGGTTTTATGTCAACTTGACACAAGCTTACGTCATTTGAGAGAAGGGCACCTCAATCGAGAAAATGCCTCCATAAGATTTGGCTGTAGGCAAGCCTGTAGAGCATTTTCTTAATTAGTGATTGATGGGGGAGGTCTAGCCCATTGTGGGTGGTACCATCTCTGGACTGATGGTCCTGGGTTCTATAAGAAATCAGTATGAGCAAGGCAGGAGGACCAAGCCAGTGTGCAGCACCCTTTCTACATCAGCTCCCTCCTCCAGGTTCCTACCCTGCTTTAGTTTCTGTCCTCACTGTTTTTGATGATGAACTATTATATGGAACTGTGAGTGAAATAAACTCTTTCCTTGCCAAATTACTTTGGGCATCATTTTTCGTCACAGCAATAGTAACCTTAATTAAGACAGTCTGTGAACTAGAAAGTGGAAAAAGACTAAGACCAGTAGCCAAGTTGGGATGTAATCCTCAAGGCTTGTCCCCGGACACCCTCTTCTTCCAGCTAGGCCCTACCTCCTGAAAAGGTGTCAGGTACATACATTGCTATGATTAAAATGATTGGGTAGGTTATCGCCATCCTGGAGCTTGTAATCAAATTGGGCAACAGACTCTATGCAGGGCATGACAACAGTGATTGGGGTACAGGACATCATCAAGCTGATACAGTATCCACAAAAGGCATCAAAAACTGAGGGGGATAGGGGAAGTATAGAAGACAAATCACCATTATCAGTTGGAGACCAAGTGAGCCTGTGGGGAGCCTTACACATACAAACCCTAACAGTGACCAATCGAACATCTTGCCATTCATACTAGTTAACAAGAACCCAGACATTCTTAATGTTTGTATACCCAATTGCTAAAGGAAGAATTCCCGATGTTCCCTAATGCTCAACACTGATATGAGACACGGAAAATGCATGTTGCTGTGTCTACTTGCATCTAGCTTGCTCGACCTTATCGCTGCCATTGAGTGAGATATGCAATAAAATTAGGGGTTGTGTGCAAGCAGTCCTGGAGAAAAGCATCCTGTATTTACCCTGAAAGGGTCCCTCGTCTTGAACAACTCTGAGCCTTAATTTTCCCATCTATGAAATAAGCAGGTTTGATGACTTATCATTGAGCCCTCTTTCTGCCATTAAATGCTGTGACCCTGTTGTGCTCTGACCTTTTGAAGTCTATGACCACACAAAATAACCACTCTTTTGCATAGCTTCTTAATACCTACGTTTATACAGACCATGGTCAAAACCACATCCTTGGTGTTGGCAAAGTTGCCAGTGTCAAAGGTCTGACACGCCATAGTGAAGGGAACATTATTTCATGCAAACCAGCCCTTGGCACCAGTGTGCTAACAGGACTCTCTCTGTACTCAGGCTCAGGAAAATCTCCACAGTCGAGTCTTTAACTGAAAATGCAGGTGCCCAAGAGAAGTGAAGACAGACCCGTCATAACATGTATTCCCATTCAGGAGGCATGTGGTTTCAATAAGCCTTGCTGTGTTCATGACATTGTGGTCAATACTTTATTATCAACCTTTCAACAGAATCCTTCCTCCAGAGTTCTGGCCAAGCAGACCAAACCACACAAATACAACTGTATATTGAATTATTATCCTTTGGCATTTTTTTTTTTTTTTTGGTTTGAAGGGGGAAAAAAGGGTGCTCTTTGTGTCTTCTATTTTGTTAAATAATGTTGCTATCTACGTAAGTCAGAAGCAAGGAATCATCTCTGAGTTCTTGTCCTCAGACTCAACAATTATCAGTGACCAAGAACTGTGAATGAAATCCCTTTGCCATCTTTTGCAATTGTGTTGGTTGATGATTCAGTACTGGCTCTGATGTCTCTCCTGGTTTAGGATGAGAGATTTCTAAACACACATGCATGACCCTTTTGCTCACAGCTTCACACTTTTTTTGTCTCCTGTTTCTTACACCAGTGGTTTATAGACTAAGAGGAGCTTAGAGGCTCTTGGAAGGTTTGTTCAGATATCTCAGCAGACTTTTAGTTGGTCTAGGACAGGGCCTGGGAACTTGCATTTGTAGCAATTTTTCCAGATGGCCACAATGCTGTCCCAAGAACCACACTCCCCTACTGCGAAAGGTATAAACTCAGTCTGGTACCGAGGATCTTCAACCATGTCCTTCCAGGATGGCTTTTCATGTTATTTCATGTCAGGCCACACACAGATGCTCTTACGATGTGTGGCTCTCAATGCCAGGTCTGGTAGCAAAGAGACTTTCTATGTTTTGAACAGAGACTCCAGACTGTAGACATGACGCTTCCAGCCTCATGAGACACTCGATAGGGATCAGACAGAATTCAGTGGGCATCTCAGTACCCAACCACCCAGCCAGGGACTGGCAAGCATTGACACCCAAGCTTTGTAGCTGTGCTTCTTGGTAGGCGCCATCCAAAACTCTGTCTTCCTCTGATGCTTTCCATCCATGTGGCAAAATAAACTCCACCGCCAATTCGTTATTCAAGCCAAACATAAACAAGATCTAAAACAGAATAGAATGGACAAGAGCCAAGTGGGAAGGTAGTTTAAGGTTATGAAATCTGGCTTAGAAACCACACGTTGTCTGAACTTGTAAATATCAAAGAGCCAGACTGGGGAACTATAATAGTATAATAATCATTAATAATAATAAAGTCATGCCATTCCCCACTGTTACTCCAAGATATAAAATTATAAAAAAATTAAGACATGAAATGCTTATTATGCTCTTCTGTGCTAGAGGAGAACTGTTCCATTTACAGCCCAGAAAAAGCTACTTCTGTTCCAGGGAAGATTCTCAGAGCCCAGGAGGTCAAGGGAACCTCAAAAACTGTGAGATCACTAGAATCTTGTATCCTACAGACTTTGCTTTTCCTTCTTTTGAAATTCAGGGTTCCTGCAAAAAGAAACAAGGCATTCCCAGCTCCCTGGAAATACAAAGAAAGCCTCAGTCTTTCCCCTCACCAAGTTATCATCAGCTCCCACATGAAGGGGGATTGTCTGGAAGACAGTCTGTGATCCTGAGGACCGTACCTGCTGCTGGGTGAGGCTCTCTGAGATCAAATTGTTACTGCTTGCCATTGCTGGAGAGCCAAGCACTGTTAGCCTTGACCTTTAGCACATTTATGCATTTGCCTCAAGTTTTTTTGTGTATTGTTGTGTGTGTGTGTGTGTGTGTGTGTGTGTGTGTGTGTGTGTGTGTGTGTTATTCCGTTGGGTTTTTTTTTTTTTTTTCTGGTCTCATAGTAAAAAACAACTTGAAGTTTCAATAGATATTGTATACTGGCTGGTGTTATGTATCAACTTGACACAAGCTAGAGTCATCAGAGAGAAAGAAAAGTCAGTTGATGAAATGCCTCTATGAAATCCATCTATAAGGCATTTTCTCTATTAGTGATCAATGAAGTAGGGCCCAGCCCATTGTGGACAGTGTCATCCCTGGACTGGTGGTCCCAAGTTCTATAAGAAAGCAGACTTAGCAAGCTAGGTGAAGCAAACCAATAAACAGCAACACTCCCTGGCTTCTGCATCACTTCCTGCCTCCAGGATCCTGCCCTGTTTGAGTTCCTGTCCTACCTTCTTTTGGTGATGAACAGCAATGTGGAAGTGTAAGCTGAATGCATCCTTTCCTTCCCGATTTGCTTTTGAGTCATGCTGTTTTCATCACACCAATAGAAACCAAAACTAAGATATCTTGTAATATATTATCTTCATATAATGTATTCATGTGAATTGTATGTATTATGTATTATATGTTCTTCTAGAATGAATGTTCAAAATACTAGGTAAAACATTAATTTTTGTCTACCTTTGGAACCTCTTCCTTCCTGCCCATCCTCAAATGACAACCATGGCCAAATGACCTGGTAGATACCACCACTTAATAGTGCTTTGAATAAACCCCTCTTTACAATATTAATTGCAGATACTTACTAAAACTAATTAGGGGTGTTCTCTTATGCTGTCTTATGCATCATAAACTCTTAACTCTGAAGGTTCCTGGGAATCTGTGAGCATTTCTTCCACTTATAGCTTAACCTTCACAGTTTGTTGGCAAGCCCCTGATAAAAATGGATTTAGAACATTTTCTGCTTTTTAAAATAATTTGATCTATTGATCTTGTCTGGCCTCAGGCTCTATGTGTAGCCCAGAAAGACCTTGAACTTCTGATCCTCATGAACCTATTTCCCAAGTGCTGGGAGTATAGGCATATATCCACACTTTCAGTTAATGAATTCTTAGGGTAGAACTTAGCACTCTGTGAATACTCTATTAAGTAAGCTGCATCTTTTAGCTCATATTTCTTTAAATAGAGCAATTTTGTCCAATACGGTCATCACTAGACATACACTGCAATTCAAGTTTAAATTTACATAAATTAAATAAAGCAATGAGTGTGGTCCCTTAGTTACACTATCCACAAATTAAATATTCCATCATCACATGGAGCTATTCGCTATGAAATTAAAGAAAATGGATATTTCTTAATATATATATATAAAAGTATATATATATATATATATATCCTCCATTATCACAGAAAAGTCTAACTAACCCTGCTTTAGAAGCTTAATTTCTTTACAGAATTCACATCATTGTCTTGCTTAAAAAATCTCCCACAACATTTTAAGGCTCATGTCATGACTACTGTCTTTTCCTCCCCACATCCCCACGGTCAAAACCCAACTTCCCTATCAACATCTCCAACTCCTCAGTTAACAGTGATCCTTCTCCACTGGTGCTTGTAGACTCAGACTCGGGAGGCTCTCCAGACTGTTCCAACCCCAACAGAACATATAAAATACCTGTTTAATTCATGACTCTAAACTATGCTCAAATGTCACTTCTCTGAAGATCAGCATCATGACCCAATTAATGTGCGTGAACACTGTCATCTCCTCTGTCCCTACCTCATCTCTGTCTCCTATTCACCTCAACTGTTATTGTCCTGCTTGCTCACATATGGAGTAATCGGAGCTTTGAGAATTGCTCTACTCTCTAGGCATATCCCAGGTATCTTTTGGCCAATGTCTGGGCATGGACTTGGTGTCATCTCTGAAAGGTATGGAGGATGAAGGTCCATACTACAAATGTTCACCAGTTTAGATCTGAAAGTCTATTTTTCTGCTCAAATGAGCATATGATAAAACAGAAAGACCTTAGCCTGAGGTCTTTATTGTCAGTGCTGTGAACTTGAGCAAGCTACAGAACATCCCTGAGCATTGCTTTTCTCAGCCACAGCGATAACTCATGAGCTTATAATGAATATTAGGTAGCATAAAAGATATTAACCAGCCTGCCCAGTGATACATTTATGTAAATCTAAACACTCAATAAAAGCATTTCATCTCCATGTTTCTCTTTAGAAATATTTGAATTAATGGCAACACAATAATGCAATGAGTAGGGTTTTTTTCCCCAAGCTAGTAAATGACTGAGCTCTTAAAAGTAACTATTTAATTAACATCTCATTTTTGTTTATATTACTCCAAAAAAAATCTGTGTTATCCCAGCTCCACAAAGTTAATCGTTCAGAACAAATGTGTGTCATTTAAAATCTTACATGAAAAGCAATCCCTTCGAAGGCACTAGTGAAGCACAATTCTCTCTGCCCCTCTTAGGTTTCTAATCACTCTGGTTATTCTTGTTTCAAACGTGGCAAGGACAAAGACAGTGAACACTGGCCCTGGAGCCACTGCCTGAGTTGGAATCTTGCCTTGTGCACTTTCTAGTTTGGGAGTAAATTAATCAATATATACTAGAGTGAATCTGGTCAATGTTTTCTCCCAAGATGAATGTATCACACAGACCTTCTCCATCGACGCCCCTGCTAAGTCTGCCTGGAAATACTGGAACCACCTGAGGCTGGAAGGATTGAGATTGAGCTTTTATTAACAATTCTTGTGATAATGGTAGAACGTATGTGAATGGAAAAAAAAAAAAAGAGCAAGAGAGAATATGAAGGTTCCTGGGAACCCAGAAACCAGAAGAACCAAGGCACCTGGTAGCCAAAATGGCTATAAAGGAATCAAATAAGCTGACGGAAAGAAAGTTCAGGAGCTGGAGAGGTTTAGGGCAGGGTGTGGTATCTGCCAGCCAGGATGACACTGTAACAGGTATTGGCAATGCTGAGAGAGATGGTGGCAGCCATCATCCACTTTGATATGTTAAATAGGTACCTCAGTTAGCCATTTGTCCTGAGTTTGAGACCTAACTGTATTGACCATCACTTGAACTAGTCCCTTTGAGTATTTTATCTGTTCTGTTGCATTTTACATAAACTCCAGCATATGTGCTCTGAGAAGAGACCAAAGCTAGTGTCTTAGGGTTTCTATTGCTATGATGAAACACTATGACCAAAAGGCAAGTTCTGGAGGAAAGGGCTTATTGGGCTTACACTTCCACTTTGTAGCTATCACTGAAGGAAACTAGGACAGGAATTCAAACAGGGCACAAACCTGGAGGCAGGAGGTGAATATAGAGCCCATAGAGGGGTACTGCTTACTAGCTTGCTCCTCCTGGCTTGCTCAGCCTGATTTCTGAAAGAACCAAGGACCACCATCCCAGGGACGGTACACCTACAATGGCCTGGGCTCTCCCACATTAATCACTAATTAAGAAATGCCTTACAGCTGGATCTTTTGAAGGCATTTTCTTAATGGAGGTCCCCCTCCTTTCAGATAACTCTGGCTTGTACCAAGTTGACACAAGACTAGCAGTTACTTCTCCATCTGTCCTCTGTAGCACACACAGCTTGTCTTTTAGGCTCTGGCTGGTTCTCCTCCGTTGCTGCTCTTGTTCTTGGTCATGATCCCATGGAACTGGTATCTCCAAGATGCTGGGGTCTTCTGCGGTCGCTGGGCTGCACATTCATTAATAGCCTCTCCTAGAAGCCTAAATTTCTCTAAAGTGTCTCTTCAACTGCCAGTGAGGCTACACCTTCACCAGTGGCCTCTCCTGACCTCCCACAGTTCCAAGCCTCAGCTGCATTCCATGATCCTGTTATGCCTTCAAACCCAGTACCATCAGGGTGACTCATCCTACCAAGTTCAGCTCCCAGCACAAAGTCTAACCTTGGCTGCCTCTGGAACATAGCTTCTGTGTGCTGACTTTCAGGAAACACTTCCCAGAATATTTCACCTCAGTGATGCTGGTCTCTTCTTAATCACCTCTAATTTCTCAGATCCAGACAACCAGCACTGAGCATCCCAGCAATGCCCAGGCTTCACTTTAGTAGTTCTGGTGTCCTGTTAGTCACAGCTGATTCTTCAGCCCCAGCTGACCAGCACAGACTCTTCACACAAGAAGCCTGGTAGAGTTTTTGTTTGCCTCTAAAATTTCACGAGCCTCCGTCATCTGCACTGCTCTCAACATTGAGAAATGTTTCTAGTCCAACATTCCAAAGCCCTTCCACAATCATCCCAAAAACTAACATAATCAGGTCTCTCACTGCAATACCCCATTATCCTGGTACCAACTTGTCTTAGGGTTTCTGTTGATGAGATGAAGCACCATGACCAAAAAGCAAGTTGAAGAAAGAAAGATTTCTTGGGCTTCCCCTCCATATCATTCTTCATCACCAAAGGAAGCCAAAACAGGAACTCGAACAAGGCAGGAACCTGGAGGCAGAAGCTTTACAGCTGGGTCTTATGGAGACATTCTCTCAATTGAGATTCACTCCTTTCAGATAACTGTAGCTTATGTCGACTTGATATAAGACTAGCTGGCATGTGGTAAAAGCATAATTCAAGACTGGGGAGGTAGCTCAGTAGGAATGCCATTGCCATGTAGGTGGGGACCTGGGCTTTACACTCCAGGACGCATGTGCAGCCTGTCATAATGCATGTCTGTAGTCTCAGCACTCCTATGTCAACACAGGAGGCAGAGACGAGAGAGTTCCCAGAATTCACAAGCCAGCCAACCTGTCATACACAGTGATTAGCCACAGAAGGCCTGTCTCAAACAAGGTGGAACATGAGGACCAACACCCAAGGTTGAACTCTGACCTTCATGTACACACTGTCACACACACACAGACACTCACACAAAGATAAAAATAAGTAATTTAATAAAAGACAGAATTCATGCAAGAAGGCTTAATTCCAAACCAGACTCTTGTCTTCAGAATCCTTTTATCTCTGCTTATAGGCTCATGACCCATCCACCCTCATCCCCAAACACACAGTATGCTGTGTTAGGGGTCTGCTTCTACAGCTCACAGTCTCTGTCAACCACAGATTTAGCTGGGGTGATTTGCTTCCTCCTGTTTAAAATGAGGATGATGCTGCCATGGGGAGTCTGGTAGCTGCGTGTGAGAATTCAATGAGATGAGGCGTACAAAGCCGTTAGACACTCAGGAGAGGAGTAATGAGCAGGACAGTCTAAACAAAGAGCAGTGTGCCCACAGTTTGCAGAGGGAAATAAATTGCTTCTGCACCCCAGGAGCTGACAGTGGTCTAAGTTCTCATTGGAGCAGCTAAGTGGATAATTACTTTTGAAAAAAAAAAAAAAGCATTCTAGAAGTGGAAGTGCTAGGAAACTGAGCTTCATACATGTCTGCCTAGTTTCATGTGATTGGTTACTTGTAAACTACTGTGCTTCCTATTTGCTGGGTTCTCTGTAGAGATTCAAAGTTCCTGGGAGATGGCAAAAGAGCCATACTGGTTTTTATTGGTCATGCTCGTGATGGTGGTAGTTTTTTGTTGTTTCTTTTTGTTTGTTTGATTGGTTGTTTGTTTGATTGGTTGTTTGGTTGTTTGTTTGGTTGGTTGGTTGGTTGGTTGGTTTGGTTTGTGAGGTTGGGGTTTGTTTTGGTTTAGTTTTTTGTTTGGGGGTTTATTGAGATAGGATCTCATGTATCCCAGACCCCACTGTATAATTGAACTCCACCTCTAAAGTTCTGGAGTAACACTGCTGTAGGACTATGAAAGGACAGCATGAATCTACAGACCACCCCCCCCCCCAGGTGATCCTAAGGGAAGGCATGCATTTTGACACACTTTTAAACTCTAGGCTCCTGACAGGAGGCTGCAGACCCCCATAGAGTGGGATCCTTTAGTCACTTAGGACAACGCCCCCTAGCCCCTCCACAGGTAGAGGGTGTGACTACAGGCCACAGAGCCTCAAGACAGATCTCCATATTAATGAGATACCTAAAGGCCAGAGGGCATAGCCAATTAAACATTCCTTCCCGTTCTGTTCCTTCTCCTCCTTGCAAAAGGTATTTAACCTCAGGCCCGCCCTGAAAGTACTGGGGTATAGTTTTCATCCATTTTCCACCATGAAAATAAATATCTTAAGACATAGACTGTTTCCCTTCTTCAAAATTTGCTGTGGAGAACAATGGAGCAGGCCTCAATCCACAGAGCTGCCGCCTAATCTCTCACTGCTGAACTCTCTGGTTCACAGCCACCGAGACCACCAACCACCCAACCCAAGCAAACAAGTGAGTTGCTGCCACCAAGAACTCTCCTGCCTGTGGGTCACAGCCAGCACTTCTCCCCCTTCCCCTTTAAGTTGCCGCAAATCCAGCCCATACAGTACATCCTCGCTTCATTCTCAGCCCTTCTATGGCTCCCCAGTGGTGCCTCGTGGTCCAAGGGCCTGAGAACCAACTAGTTTCCAGCTGCCTTTTGGCCCTGGGAATCCCCAACTCAAGACCTCCAGCTCCCTGTGGGACGTCAGACTGTGCTCCCTCACCCCCAGTGCTGTCTGCCTGGTAAGGCACTAGCCACATGGCAAGATAAATGCTGGACCCATACATCAATCCACGTACACTACAACCCAACACACTGCCATGTCTGGCTAGAGGCCATACATTTTAAAAACCATCTTTTGAAGAATACAGTAAACTTCTGCAACAGCTCATGCCCTCAGAACACAGGTTCTGATGTTCACTGATGCTTTAGGATATATTTGGTTTCATTATTAATCCAGTGACACCTCAGTCCATCAGCAGATACCCTAATTGATGAGACACTATAGTGTTCTTCTCCTCCTCACTCTTCTCTTTCCCTTGGGCTCCACTTTCCATGTAACCATCAAATAAACCACTCTAGCTATTGGTCTAAAACACCATATACTGACAAAACTTCATTTCATAAATGATCTATTGTCTATGGGAGAAATTCCAGCCCTCTCTTTATCTAGTCCCACCCACAACCACTAATGTGATACCCAGTTCTTCTGGAGCATTTATAACAATCTGTTGTTCTTTTGGAAAGGATGCTTTGCCTCCATACTCTGGCCCATGTGTTCTACCCTTTCTAGACATTCTTTTTCCTACTTTGCATGCAGCCAAGCAACCAACGGATTCCTAGAAATTAAGGTCACTACCTCCCAGAGGTGGATTGAAGGTCCCTTCTTGGCATTTCCAAATCACCTTGTGGTGCTTTTATTATGGCTTGAGTAGCATGTAAGACCTTCAAGAGCAAAGAATTTGTGTTATATCCAGAATGGATACTCTGGAGTAAAGAAGATATTCAGGAATGTTTGAGGGAAAAGAATGGAAGGGCTATAGAAAGTAAGTTACGCCGGGCGGTGGTGGCGCACGCCTTTAATCCCAGCACTTGGGAGGCAGAGGCAGGCAGATTTCTGAGTTTGAGGCCAGCCTGGTCTACAGAGTGAGTTCCAGGACATCCTGGGCTACACAGAGAAACCCTGTCTCGAAAAACCACACAAAAAAAAAAAGAAAGAAAGAAAGAAAGAAAGAAAGAAAGAAAGAAAGAAAGAAAGTTAGTTACTTGGATCTCCAGCCTATGACAAAATGTCTGCAATAAGTCAATGCAAAGGCAGAAAGGTTGTTTTGGCTCACAGTTTCAAGATTTCAAGCCAAGGTCACTGGGCTCCATCATTTGGGGCTTGAGACAAAGCTGAAAAATCGTGGATGGAGCACAGCTGCTCCTGTCACAGCTGCAAAAAGAGGAACTCATTGAGAAGGAAGGTTCAGAGATCGATGATATCCTTCAAAAGCATCCTCCTAATAACCTACGTCCTCTAACTCGATTCCCATTCCAATGTTTGCACTGCCTTCCAATCGTGCCATCAGCTAAGTACGCAAGCTTCACCCCATGAGTCCTTGGGAGCCACTTAAGAATCAATGACATTAGGAAAACATGGAAAGTAAACATAAATTACAAATAGAACCAAAAACTTGACTCTGAAGCCTCTGGCCCAGGGAGTCTTCCTGTCCCTCTGGCATTGGGTATATGGAAACACACACCTATCCAGGCTCCCCTGGCTCAACATGCCAGGTTGGTTTCCAGCTGCACCAACACAGTCTGGATCTTATTATTTCTCTTGTGCACATGCAGCCTTCTGCTTTTTTTTTTTTTAAGCCACAGATCAAATGTTGACAATTCTGATAGAACATTTAGATTTCTGGCAACCCATCCATGCTAAAGCCCAGCCACCGGTTCAGAGTGAACTTACACAATCCTGACAACCATGGGCAAAATAGTTTCAGACTCCTGCCTCTGATATCTCATAGGCTGTTGACATTCTTCTCCAAGTCTACAGATTGAGACACATTGAGGTATGACAGAAACTTCTTGTTGGTTAGTCCTCAATGATTCCTTCTGAGAATTGATCCTCTATAAGGTTTTGGCCTTTTCAATCCATTTACTGATATAGGATGATCACAGAATCAGCCATCTCTTTAGTGCTGTGTTTCCAGTGTTAGGCAGGCAAGAAGGAAGGGAGGGAAGAAGGGAAGGGAAAAGGAAAGAGGGAAGAAGGGAGGGAAGAAGGGTAAGAAGGAAGGAGGAAATGAAGAAGAAAGAGTAGGAGGGAGGAAGGAGGGGGAAAGGAAGAAAGAAGAGGGAAAATGATGAGAACCCTTGTAATCCTTATCATTACAGAGGTTATTGAAAGATCCTGACATATGAAAGACTACGAGCGTAGTCATTACTAAAAGTTTGCTTGCATTCCACTTCTAGCAATTGTCCTAAGAGATGGTTTCCTTGACTACCACATGAACCAAATGACTACCTCACAAGGCTGCTGTACCTATGGAGTGCACATAGGCAGGACTTCTAACAAAGGATTCACATATGACAGGCGCTTAACCAACTACACTTCAAATAATAGTCACTATTTAAATAGTTCATAACATTGGAAATTATCAAATAATCAGTCCCCACTGGATGGATTATAGTTAACAAAACCAATTAATATGCAGAAGCTATGAAAATTCAAGGACTTCAATAGTAGTCTCATGATCACTGGTCTCAAAAATGCCCCAGTCCTTTCAGACTTTTCTCCTTAATTCTAATCCAGTAGTCATCAATCTCTTACAGTCCCACAGGGCATATGGCCCCCTTCACTCACACAGTGCTTTCTTCCTGGCATAGGAACTCAAGAGTTCCACTAAATAGATAGATAGGTAAATAGATAGATGATAGATAGATAGATAGATAGATAGATAGATAGATAGATAGATAGATATAGATAGATAGGTATTGATTTATGCACATTAGCTGAAGTGTAATGGACATTTTTTTGTTTTGTTTTACATCAGTGTTCACTTCTGCACTAAATCACAACTAACATACAATTTTGGATTGGCTTGGTCTTTTTGTTTTTGGAAACAGGGTCCCTCTACATACCTCTGACTTTCCTGGGTGTCACTATGTATACTAGGCTGGCCTCAAACTCACAGAGATTCTACTTGGTCTGCTTCCTGAGTGCAAAAACAAAAACAAACAAACAAAAACCTGAAGGATCAGCAGGAAGACTGGAGAGCTTTAGGAAGACTGGAAAGGGTTGAGATTTTCCTATTCTTTCATCCAAGTGTACAGCAGAAAACCTTGTTGGTTACTGAGAAGTGGGTAGGGATTACTTCTCACTAGCAGTCAATTAACAAAGCAATTCTGTGGAGTGAAATGATAGTAATGGGCCCAAGAAAAGACAGCACTTGGAGAAGGCATGACACATCTTGCAGATTTGAAGGATGTTTTCTGTCATAACTGTCAAAGCCCAGATAATATTCTTATTTTTGATCTTCAAAAATCCATTTCTGTGAGCTATCTGGGGCCATAATCATGGTGTATGTGTGATACACCAATCTACGCATTGTCCCCGTGTACTGGGTTGATAATTCCTCTCAAGAAACCAAACATTTATGCTTGCTTCTTAGAAAGGCAGAGCCTTTGACTCTTACATTTCACTAATAAATAAATAGGTTAGGAGGTTTCGTTTGATATTTTAAATCCTAGAGATTAACTTACCCATTTCAATTTATTGTAACTATTCAATATTCACACCATTCTTCTGTCTGCTTAATCTTATCTAGTCCTCCTTAAATGCATCACTGAAAGACCATCTCTTCCAAGAAGTATGCCAGATGACCAGTGTCCAACTACGAGCCTGCCTCTTGACTTACCCAGCATCCTGGGACTGGTTTTGTGCCTCACCTTTTACCATGCTTTTCCAAATTTCCATGTGTCTACCTTGTAAAACTTTTAGACTACACCCTTCTACACACACACACACACACACACACACACACACACACATCTTTTTTTTCTCTTGGGTTTAGCACAGTGTCTAGAAGATGGCCCAAAGTCGATGGTTATAAAGTTTCACAAATGAATTCCATTTGACTTTAGAAAGTTATCTCTGTCTTCATTGGGTACCTTTCCTGGGTTTGTTTCTACCTGTGTGAAATGGACATGGTAAGATGTGCCTCACAGATGCTGTATCATACAGCCACACACATGAAATGCCTTATGAATGAAAAGTACCACAGAGCAGTAGTCATCTATGTTGGCAGTATTATCTATAACAGGCATTATCTAACTGACTAGAATTAACTTAGCAATCTGTGATTTATTTATTAGTGATTATTACTTTTACTTATGTCCCATTTTTATGACCCTCTACCTTTCCTTTCAAGTGTCTAGGTGAGAGCAAAACTGATCCAGCATCCAGAAGATTCCAAATATCCAAGTACAAGGCTGCCTGCACATGGAAAGTTTGGGCATTTGGCCAGCTTTTTGCTGTCTCCGGCAGCTTTTCATCCAGGTTCTGGGTTCTGGAAAGCTGATGTGTAAAGCATAGAGACAGCCCAACCCTGCAAAACAGAGCAAAAGGTGAATCCCAGCCTATCGTGAACACTTTCTGGAGACCCAGGCTGCCCCTACCTTGAAATGCTCACCTAGAATACTCACTTTTCTATGCCTGGGGAAGCAAGATTCCTGAGCTGATCTAGTGAGTACATCCTGAAGTTGGCTTATAAGGTCTTAGGCGAATAGAATCAAAAGCAGCTCCATCACAGTGAAGGTGGAAAGTCAATACATACCCAGTATCTACAGTAGACTGAAAGATGGAGGATTGAAACCTCCCCCAACAGGAAACACAGATAGTTGTAAACACAATGCAAAAGGTAAGGGTCGCTTATCTCAGGAAAATTCAAACAAGACAAGATCAGGTTCATGGCCAAACACAAAAGTTAATAAAAAGATTCCTAACAATATTCTGTTATACTCATAGACTAATTGGTCCCTAGCCCAATTGTAATCAGAGAGGCTTCATCCAGCAACTGAGGGGAGAAGATGTGGAGACACACAGCCAAACATTAGGCAGAGCTTGGGGAATGCCATAGAAGAGAGGGGGAGGATTTGTAGGAGCCAGAGGAATTGAGGACATTAAGAGATGACTCCCGCAGAATCAACTAAGCATGGCTCATAGGGGCTCACAGAGACTGAAGCAACAATCAAGGAGCCTACGTGGGTCTGAGGTAGGTCCTCTGCATATGTATTACTTTTGTGTAACTTGGTATTCTCTTAGAACTCCTAACAGAAGAAGTAGGGAGATGTCTCTGACTCTTTTGTTTGCTCTTGGGACCCTTTTCCTATTACTGGGCTACATCCTCCAGCCCAGTAATAGGAAAAGGGTCCCTCTATATCCAGCCTTGATATGAGGGTTTGTGCCTAGTCTTAAAGGTAACTTGCTATGCTGTGTTCAGTTGACACCCTTTGGAGGGATGTTCTTTTCTGAAGAGAAGGAGTGGATCTGGAAAGAGAGGAGGTTGAGGGGGAATTGTGAGGAGGAAGGGAGGGGAAACTTTCGTTTAGATGTAGTATATGAGAGAAGAATAAGTAAAGCAAAGAGAAAAAAGAAAGATCAAAGAAAAGCAAATTCAACTTACTGTGTGGCATCATTTTGCTACACACACAAAGTCACTGAAGTTCTAAGTATCTGATGGCCTCCAGGGCTGTCAGAGTCAAGGGCAGCTACTGCACTAACATCCTGATGACTCATGACCATGAGATGGCTCAAGCCTGATGATCTGACTTAAATCCTGGAACTCACATCACACAAAGGTGGAAGGAGAGAACCAACTTGGCGAAGATGGCTTTCCACACGCACCAGGCTCATGTGTATCCAAACCCTCAACATCACTCAGTAATAATAAAGCCAAATAAAATTCTGATGAACTGAATGAACACTGCCCTTTGTGGGAAATTATGGAATAGCAGCTGGCAAGGGTCCTTATGTTCTTCCCCAGTTTTCCATTGCTGAAAATTATATGAATGATAATAACTTAGTGAATTTCAGGCGTAACTGGGAACATGGAACATATTTTAAATATTCCCAAATGGAAAATGGCCAACCACACATAATCACATATGTAAATAATAGCTCCCATCAAACACAGTAATTTTTAAATAATATTAAATATTTCTAGTATAATATTAAAAATGAAAATGAGACACAGATTACTACTTTTAGGATGGTGAGAGTGAGAGAGAGAAGAAAGACACAGAAAGAGACAGATACTAACTACACTTTCATAGTGTAAGAACCAACTATAATAAACCTTGTGGGGGGGGGGGGGCGTTCAGTGTTTAACCAAGTTCACCTGACCAAGTTCAGTATGACTATGGACTCTCTCTTCCATCAAAAAGGGACTCTGTGGCCTGCAGTGAGAGTCAGTCTTAGGCTACCAGGGATCATGGTTCTGTGCACATGCTCACAGAATGTCTGGATGGAAGTCTCACATTTGTCTTTGTGTTGTTTGGGAAATTCAGAAGCAAATCCCGAAACTTGAAACATCTCCAGGTATAGTATAGATATTTTAGACCTAGTAGAAAAAAAAAAGCAACAACACAACCTTATTTGGGGCAGTGTCAGTTCTAAAGGCAACACATTCATTCATACACTGCTCACCCCAAAGAAAAAAAGCATTCTTTAACCTTCCAAATGTAGTGTCATTACAAGTCATTTCAACCGCCTTGAATCAGAAGATCATATTTACAGCTGATCATTCTGGCTTAGATGGGGCTTTCTAGCCACTCTTTGATTTAAGGACAATAGACAATAGCTATTGATTAAACAACTGTCAGTCTTGGGGCCTCTAGAAACTGACTGAGCAGAGATACTTGGGCGTTTCCATGCAGGCTAACCTCTCGAGGTGTTTGCCCCTGTTTAATACAAGGGCTCTTTAAAATTCAACCACATCTCAGGAAACAGGGGAAGTTTCCAAGCCCAGAACTTCCCCCCTGGACTCGCATTCGCCAGCTTGTCAATCAGATGTTCAACCTTCCTTTAAAGTTTAAGCCTTATTAACCTACACACTGGATTTGAGTGGTGATAGGCCACTGCAGACAAAAAGACGCCCTCTCAGGTTCCAAATCCTGTCGTCCTGGTTCAGCTCCCCACCAACTCCCTGGGCAGGATGAAAGACTCCCTCACAGTTCTGATCCCTCCAACACAAGCAATGAGAGGACAGTGCTAAAGAAAAGGAAAAGAATAAAAGTTGTTGGAGGCCTTGCTGATTGAGACGTCTTGGAGGGAAAACAGTTTTGCAGCTAACCAGACTCTCCCAAAGCAGGCAGGAGTGCCCAGTCTCTGTCCTCCAGCTCCGTGGTGAGCATGCTGTGCAAGCCATATGCAAGATCCGAACCAAACATATAGTTGGCAAAAGTGCCGGTTTCCGGGGCATGCATGCCAGGGTTGCCCAGATACTGGTTAGCTCCAGAGTTAGAAGTGTTCTAGTTAAGAAGATTTTTTTAAACTAGAAATGTCAATAAAATTACTAGCAGAGGTATCTTAGGTGTCCAAAATATGATGTGTAAAGCTTGGCCCCAACCCTGCTCTGAGAATCCTGCATCCCTTTGTTTCTTCTTCTTTTTTTTTTTCTGAGTGGACCTTTACTTCAGGGCTGAACAACTATAGCATCCTTTTCCACCAGGCTTGTTTGGCACCTCTGCCATTTTCCACAAAAGCACCGGACCAGCACACATCCTTAATGACTAAAAGAGACTGAAACAGGCAAAGTCAGAAACATACAAATAAAGCTGTATTTGTCACTTTCAAGAGCATTTCCTACTTTCTGAAGCCAGGTGCAGCAGCTGGAGAAATCGGGTCTCATTTTCACTGTCTTGACATTTATTTTACCTGCGTTTTAAAATATCATGGGCTGGCCTATGAGATGGCTCAGCTTGTAAAGACGCTTTTCTGCTGAGCCTGAAAAACCTGAATTCAATGCTTGGGACCCACATGGTGGAAGGAGAGAAACTAACTCCCACAACACTCAATGCACATTCATGTACACACACACACACACACACACACACACACACACACACACTATAGAAATTTCTCTGTTTTTGATATCAAGATCTCCTTACATTCCTTAAATTGTTAGGTAGCCTGGAAATAGAAACCAATGGGGGAAGCTACTAGAAGTATATTCATGCTTTTGACTCTTCAAGTCTCGGACACTATCCCCCCAAAGTCATTGGGATTGGGTGCTTTTCCAAAGAATTGGAAAGACTCATCCAGGGGCCTCTATGAATCTGAAATCCCACTTCTACTCCAGGCTTAGTGCGAGAGGGTGAGGAAAAAGCTGAGAGTCCACATGTTATTTTTACCTACTCTCTTCCAATTCTTCTCTCAGAGTCCATAATAAAGATCAATTACTGATGCAGTTACTATTTTAAAGATGGTGGAGAAACGAGGAGGGACAACCTGTGGGTCTCTTTGGGGGTCAAATGACACTTTTACGGGAGTTCCCTAAGACCATCAGAAACCATCAATATTTTCGTTATGATTCATAACAGTAGCAATAACAAACAGATAGTTGTAACTCCAAACAGTTATGAAGTAGCAACAAAAATAATTTTACAAGGGGGGGGGGGTTCACCACAACAGGAGGAACTGTATTAAAGGGTCACAACATTAGGATGGTTTCGAACCTCTGATTTAAATCAGAAGAATACCGTTTCATCTACTTACTAATCAGGACTGTGAGCATGAGCCACCCTAGCCCAGCATGAGCCCCCTAGAGGCCAGCAGCATCTTCATTGAGGAATTCTGTATACCATGCATGGTGGAGGACAAGGGCTCAAGTACAACCGTAATCCGACAGCACAGTTTTCTAACACAGAGATACTTCAGTACCTCTGGGTAATAAAGTTGTTGTCTTGAGTCTCCTGAGTTCTTTGATCAGTATGTGTTAAGTGACACAGGACATTGAAGATGTTTTATATTACTGTCAAATCTTCAGTTCTGTCAGCTCCCCCAGCTTAGCTGAGTGATCGCCTCCTTACATGACCAGATCGACACCACATAGACACACACTAAGGGAGCTTCCCAAGTTAATGTACCCAGAGAAAAATCTGGAATTATGTAATGAGTCCCCACCTCCAGAAGCTATAAATTTGGGTAAAATATCAAATTTCACTTTTATAAGTAAAAAAAGAAAGAAACCTAACTTTATTCTCTATGCCTTTTTAGGAATATCAATACGTGTTAAGGAAAAACAACAAATTAAAATTTCAGTTCACATTTGGTTTTGTTAGTGGTAGGTATTTGCTTGGTTGGTTGGTTGGTTGGTTGGTTGGTTGGTTGGTTGGTTGGAACAAAGTCTCAGTGTGCAACTCTTTAATGAGACTCACCACATAAACCAGACTGGTCTCCAACCACTGAGATCTGCCTGCCTCTGCCACTCCAGCCCTGGAATGAAAGGCATGTGCTACCATGGCCAGCTCTGTAGTTTATATATTAGTCAGCCTGGGATCAGATACTTGATTGTTTAAATTCCTCTTGTTGGCTTTTAAGCAACACGATAAAAATAAATCACAGCAAAATTAACACTAGTAGCATTCATA
This sequence comes from Arvicanthis niloticus, assembly GCF_011762505.2. Lineage (NCBI taxonomy): Eukaryota > Metazoa > Chordata > Mammalia > Rodentia > Muridae > Arvicanthis > Arvicanthis niloticus. The sequence continues at coordinate 46,679,552 of NC_047668.1, read as the reverse complement.
CAGGGCTCACTGAAAACTTACAGCCTCTCCCAAATATGTTTTGGGTTTGTTTGTTTTGTTTTGTTTTTGTTTTTTGTTTTTGTTTTTGTTTTTTAGAAAGAAAGTTATAAGAGGAAAGGAAAGGTTGCTCTCCTTCAGATTATTCAGTCAGTCTATTTCTTGGGGTCAAGACAGACTATTTGTTTCTATGTCTGAGACAAAACAACTTAATGAAGGCCCCAAAAGGTCCTACTGCCACTGCCATGGCTCACTTTTCCATGGCTCAACGTCTTCTTCACAACTGTCCATCCAAAAGCAGGGAGGAGGCGATGCTGTGGCTCTCGTAAAGTCGAGACAAGGGTGCTTTGATATTGGTGGCAGCTGTCCTTGCCTCAAACAAGTGAAACTTCTCCCTCCCAATGGGAACACCTGTTCAGTAACGTGTACTGGGTTCTGAGCACTCAGGGGTCACAGAAGGTAGGTGCGGCATGGAGAGAAAAACAACAGAGAAAAGATGTCCTGTTAGGAATAGTTTTTAGTCTGTGTCTTAGAACCCACTATAGCAGAATGACCTTGCCTCTCACGTTTACACAGAGCAACGACTCAACAGGAAAATGAGACAACTTCGTTAGTACACAATGGATTTATCTTTGAATATATGAAGAGCATTAGAACAGACAGGGGCACAGTTCAGTATGTAAAGTGCTTGCCCAGCAAGTACCAGGTCGTGATTCAATCTCCCAGAACTCACTATAAAATAGCTAGGCATGAGGCTGGGGAGAGAGCTTAGTAAGAAGGAGCACTTGCCCTCGAAACGTACCAACCTGAGTTCAAATCCCCAGCACATGCATAAAAAAATCCAGTCATGTCTGCACATGCCTGTAATTCCAGTCCTGAGAATGGACCCCAAGAGCTCACTGTGCAACTGGTCTAGCCAATCACTGAGCTGCAAATTCAGTGAGAATTCCTGCATCAAAATGTAAGGCTGGGAAAATAGTGCAGCAAATAAAGGTGCTTGCTGCCAACATTGATGACCTGAGTTCAGTCCTGGGAGCCACATGGTGAAAGGGGAGAATTGACTCTTGAAAGGTCCTCTGGTACACTCACACACACACATACACATGTGCGCACACACATGCACACACAGTTATCATTTTAAAAGAAAAGATAGACAGTGATTGAGGAAAGCATTCAGCATTACTCTCTGGGCTCCTGGGCTCCACATGCATATACACACATGTACACACAAGTGCACACACACATACACATGAGCATGTATACACACACATACAAAATGATAAACAACAGAATATTTAAATGAACATTAGACATACAAGGCTTCACACAAGATGTATAAATTTTCCAAAAGAATGTAAAAAATGTGCACTTTCATTAAGTACCCAAAGACTTTAAACTATTCAAAAAATATGATTCTGCATTTAACCTTTCAAATCAAAACAATATTTTAAAAATGCCAAGTATTGCTAAGATGAAAGAAAATATGCACAGACCTACACTGTAGATAGAAGTACAGATTGATATCATGAGCTGGACGCTATCCAAATGTTTTAAAGACGGCCATACTCCCTAACCACTTAATTCTACTCTTGAGGGTTGCTCTTAAGGAAATAATTGGGACGTGTTAATGATTTAGCTAAACGGGTGTTTGCTGCCGAGATGTTTGTAACCGCAAATATTTAGAAACAAAACCTAACTATTCAGCACTCATTCACGTAAGTCATTCAACAAATATTTACTAAGCACTTAGTAAACTGAGCCATGGACTGAGTAGTCCTCTTAAATGAAGGCATTTTAATAGAATGGAATATTCTGGAAATATTACAATAAGAGAACACATAATAACAGTCATAAAAGGGCCACTTCATATTAACTAGAAGAAGAAAAAAAATTAAGATCCACAGATGTTTGAAGAAAACAGTGAATGTGTTTTCATAAAACCTGCAGCAGTGCATGGATCTTCTGGGTGTCAAAATGTAGTTGCTTTGATTTCTCCCCGTTCTCCTTTTTTTCTTCCTTCCTTCCTTCCTTCCTTCCTTCCTTCCTTCCTTCCTTCCTTTCTTTCTTTCTTTCTCTCTACATTACAACTCTTTTCTACCATTTTGAATTATTTTATTTTTTGAAGTCATTAATTTACCAAATACACCTACGCTGTGTTTTGAAGAAACATCTGCTACAGAGACCACGCCAGCAGACCTTGACTTTGTCTATTGGTGGAGTGTTCCAGAGCCTCCAAAGACCTCATTCTTGGAACTACTCCCATGGGTATCAATCAGCTCCTGATGTCAATGGGGAGTGGGAACTTTGGACTCAGAGCTGGTGGATTCCCACAGCACCTCGTACACCACTGTGCCTCTGTGGGAAAGATTGCTCGGCCTTCTATCCTTTTATTCTATTTTGTTTTTTAGTTATCTGGTGTATTTATATCTCTGGGTTAGTTTTACATCCTATTTCTTTCCTAAACTTGTTTTTAATCTCCTTGGGTTGACTTTAATCCAATCTCTGAAGACTTGTTTTCAGGTTTTTTTTAACATAAAAATTAATAAAATGTCAGAAAATGGAGATGCATGCCTATGATCACAGCACTGGAAACAAAGGACATCCTTGCTACCAGCAAAGTCTGAAGCCGTTCTGGGCTACCTGAGTCTCTAGTTCAAAACCAAACAAATAAAAACACATAAACAGATACTGTTGGTGATGTTTCTAAAAACCACACAAATCTTTCTCTAGACTTGTCTCCTATTTCCTTAAATGATATTTTCTTTGCCTTTCCTAAGGTCCCTCTTCCTTTTCTTCACAACACCTGAATGCACATGCGGATTGGGTTTCTTCTCCCTGTCCTTTATCTTTACATGTGGCCAGATATTGATTGAGTAAACAGATGTGAGAGAGAATCGGAAGTGAGCTGAGTCAAACACACAGTTTGATTTCAGATCCCCCACATCATCATCTGCTCCCGGGTCTCTTCTGTCCTTTACCAGGAGCCTGTTTTGTGGTATCGTTGTTGTTGTTTTGCGGTGCTGCGGAGGGAGTTTCAAACTCAGAATCTTGTTCATGATGGGCAGGCACTCTACCACTGAGCTACATCCCCAGCCCCAACTCGGATAACTTTTGTGCCTAAAACATTGGCTCGGCTCCCCTGGAGGATCTTTAAGACAGTCTCAAAGTTTTGCAGGCAGGCCAGTCTCCTGAAGACATGGTGACCCCAATTCTGATTCATGTAGTTGATAATGTGATCTGATATCCTGTACCCCTACCACGTCAGCAGCACAGCTAATGTTATAGTTCTTGAGACCACCCTTTGAATGAACAAAGCTTTGTACCCCAAAACTCCGGACACACCGCCCCTGAGTGCAGCAGTTACCCTGGTGTGGGAAGCTGGTAAGAGAGAACTGAGCTGGACCGCTACAGTGTATTCTACCAAGTATTTCTACTTATCACCCCTGGCAATTCTATTGGGCTCATTCCTTAGCCTGGAAGGAGCCGGATTCCCTCTACCATGTGGCTCTAATCAGACAACTACTGGATAATGCTAACTAAGACCCTAATGGATGCTTGTAGAAAAATGTCCTCGATGATCAAGATCTGAGCAGATATGTGAAGATGACAAGCTTTTACTTTGTGGAGGTGCGGAAATATTTGGCCAAAATGTCCTAATTAGTAGTGTGCGTTTGTTTGTTTTGTTTGTTTGCTTTGAGAGCATTTCGTATAGCCCAGGCTGGTGCCCACTTCACTCTGTAGCCAAGAATAAATTTGTAATTCTGAATATGTTACTGAGATTTATAGGCATGGGTACCACACTCCTGTTTACACAGCCAACTGAACTAGCTCTTCCTCCCCATTCTGTTTTCTTATATGCATGGAAATAAGGTTTCAGTTATTTGGTTTCTGCTCTTCATTCTACCTCCTGGGCAGGAAATGAGCCTTCTATGCCTCCAGTGGAAATTCTGTCCCTGATCTCTAGGTAAACTGCTCTGGGGGAATTTGCTTTCAAGGCCTGTTACAGGGAGGCATCCTTTACAGGGAGGCATCCTTTACAGGGAGGCATCCTGGTGAAAAGAGCTTACTAGCAGCCTCCTCCTGCCTCAGCTGGTCCTTCAGCTATGCCTGCCAGTCTCCTCCCCTGCTCTGCCCAACCCCCTGCCACTCTTCTCAGCAAGTTCTCCAACTGCCAGTAGTTCCTCAAAGGTCTGCTCTAACCTCTTTGCCTCCTCTCAGAAGATTCTGGCTTTTATTTCAAAGAAAAAGTTAGCCCCCCAGTTCCCACAACCAATGTCTTGTCTTTCACGCCCCTTGCTACAGACTGAAATGCCATCAACTCCTGTCATTCATGGCTTCTTTGCTTGGAAGTTCAGCTACTCACTGAAATAGGTTTGTAATTTCTAACCCTATACTGAGACGCTTTTGCAATCATTCCTGAATATGCAGAATGTATTAAAAACCTGAACCCTAACACCCAGGGTAGAATGAGTCTCATATTCTGACTTTCTTGCTTCAGCATTCACCCAACAACCGTATGTTGTATAGTATGTCGAGTTTTGCTTTTTCATATTTTCTTATTGGTGAGTTCTCCTTTTTGGTTGTTCACAAAAGCAATGTAGAGATGTTGCCTACGTCGTGTCTTACAGAGAAAATAACATGTACTAGACCAGCACCATGCAGCAGAAGTGGCAGTCATGAATTCAATGCTAGGGAATCAACAATATATACTAAATATGGCATCTTTAACCCAAACCACACAATGAATAAAGTTGTATCTCTTTTGGATTTTTGTTTTGTAAAGCAGGGTTTTTCTATGTAGCTTTGGCTGTCCTGGAACTTACTATGTAGACCAGACTGGCCATGAAGTCATAGAGATCCACCTGCCTCTGCCTCCCGAGACCTGAGATCAAAGGTGTATGTCACCACGACCCAGCTAATAAATTGTATCTTAATTGGCTGACGGAAATGTGTTGTGAGAAGGAAGCTCAAAATAAAACTAGGCTTGCTTTTTCCTCAGGAACAGTACACCTTGAAGTCACTAATTTCAGAATTCATATTGCCTTTATAGGATGTTAACTACTGCAAATGGTGAGAATTGGCTGGAGAGCTTTGGTCCCTCTCACTTTCCATTCGAGTGTAAAGAATCAGGGCTATTCTCTCCCCTGTATCCTCCATCCCACCCTCACTCCATCAGTTTCCTCCACATTGCAGTTGCCACTTCTCCTTCATCTGTTTCTATCTACTTACACATGTGTTCGTGTTTCTCCTATCCTGAGAAACACAGTCATCCATTAGCTAAGCCTGTCTTCAACAAGCACTCTAACTGCAATACATGCAGGGAACCACTCATTCCACATCAGGACTCTAAGGAAGGTGTAAGGAAGGTTCAGCTTCTGACTTGCAGATGAAGATGAGACAGTGGAAACATGCAGAGCAATTGATCCAACCTCTTATTGTCTAATGAAGGGATGGAGAGACCCCTGAAGAAAGAAGCAATGCAAGGAGGTGAGAGGAGACACAAGAGGGGAGACATGGCCAGGAGGGACAGCACAGGATGAAGAACAGAAAAGGTCTGTCTTCCACCCTAATTCAGTCCCATTCTAGGCAGCCCCCAAAGTGAAGGTTGTCACTTCTGAGCTGTGGCAGTGCTGGTGGCTTTTGCCATCAGATGCATATTGACTCCTTCATCTTGTATGGCTATGCCTGGTCATATGTGCCTGGTCATATGTGGCTGCTCTGGGACATGATATGCTCCCCGGTGTTGTGGTGAAGAAGTAGGAAGATGGTACTCTACAGCATTGGGCATGTAGGTACCAAACCAGCCCAGAAGATCAGGTAAGCCAAGCTCAAGGTTGCACTTTGTCCATTTACCAGTGTTATGAAGAGTTCAGTTACCTTTCTCAGCATCTGGGGTTTTTTTTGTTTCGTTTTTGTTTTGTTTTGTTTTGTTTTGTTTTGTTGTTTTGTTGTTGGGTTTTTTTTTTTTTGTATAGTTAGAAGCAGCCACCCCGCTGAAGACTGAATAAGGAAAGCAGGTTAAGTAACCATGGCTGGCATGAAAGTCAAACCTAGATAAATGTTTGACACTGTGATTCACTTCCAATTCCCCTGAGCTCCCAGGAACCTCCTCCCAGACCTAGCACAAAGAGGCTAACGATTCCTTTTATCGGGAGTTCAATCTCTCAAGTGGACTGTGCGATTTTCAAGGTGGAGGATCACATAGTCATGTCAGGACTCCTTCTGCTGTGTGTACAGAAATTTCCAGAGAGGTAATAACAACTGAAGATAAGGGGTGGGGGGAGCTCAGACTGGCTTTGTGTAGTCTTTGGGACAAGCTGCCATTTACTTTACCAGCTGTGCAGAGCTGAGGGATACCCGTGTCTAGACTCTTCCCATGGTCAGAGCCTCTCAGTTGGAGTGGTGGGGTGCAGTGGGCTTCCAGGTCCTTCACCCAAAGAGTCCATACTTGGGAGATGGGTCTATGTTTTCCACACTGGAAGTCTCTCAGAGCCCCCAGCCTTTTTAAAGGGGGAGCCATGAGCATACAGCGCTACCAGATAGCTTAAATGCAGAGAGCCCACAAAAACTACTAACCACCATAAAAGAAGAGGAGAAAGGGGGTGGGTACAAAAAGCATAAATTCCTGGAGAAAGCACCCCATCGCCTCCACGAAAGTATTTCAAATCTGGCGGAAACTTTTTCTCCAGATGCGCTTTCCCTGGCAGGGTGACCCTCCAGAGGCGACAGCAATGACAGAAAGGAGTCTTCCCATAGCCAGGACACAAAGCTAGTGTTGTTGAAATGAGAGCCGTGTAATCAGCTAAGACATTCCTGAGCAGAACCAAGGGCAGCACATACCCCAACCTTGAACTTCTTTCCCTCCCTGCATTTTTCTAATGCTTCCTGGAGAAAGGAGCACCCAGGGGCCTGGATTCCCTTTTAACTTAATTAGGAGCTTGCAGGAGCAGAGCTGATGCTGAGAACTGACTGTGTGTGTGGGTGTGTGTGTGTGCAGGCACTTTGAGAACTCACCCTCTCAGGCTGCACCTCCTGTGGGGTGGTGGTGTCACAGGGATCTTGGCTCCCCAGATTCTAGGGAGATGGGTGCTCCTACCAGGTGGTCTGGGGGCTTTCCTGAAGATTCTTCACAAGGGTCTGGCTTCTCCCTCCAGCACCCACACCCACTGGCCTATGACACAAATAAAAAGCCAAGCATGGACAGTCATTTTTCAGCATCTGCTGTTACCAAACCCAGGCCAGGCACTCCTCACATGCAGAGAAGGCAGCAACATATGCCCTGACACTAGGCTGGGGGGGTGGGAGGGGAGATGGTGTGTTGATTCTTCTACTCTCTCTGTGACCTAGGACAAATGACAGTATCCTCCCTGTGTGCAGATAGTCACAGGAATTAATTCTAGGACCGGTGGTGGCAGTTACAATTAGAGACAGGTGGGAGTATGTACAATAGTAGCCAACAATTAGAAACTGCCCAGTGAAGGCCACCTATTGTTATAACTTTTTTTCTGCTCATTTTTCATAAGAGTGGAAACCAAAGAAACATATCTTCAATCCTCCAGCAAGCTACATGGGGCCCTTGCTTCTGAAGCACTCACACACTCTAGCTTGTCCTGATGTGGACTGGATCACCCTGGGACCTTCCTTCACTTGAAAACCAATTCATTCACGCAAACGTTATATATGAGAGACTAGCTCTCTGGAGCCCATCTGAGTAAGACAGGAGGGGCTCTGGGATCTGCAGACTACCGCCTCCGGGAGCTCTTGATCTTCTGCAGAGGACCGATGGGTAAAGAGAAAAATAAGACTATTTGAGAGGCTAAGCAATGGACACGCTGCAAACATGGAGGGATCAGGGCAGAGCCATGGGAGAGAAGAACTCTGACACACTTGATATGCTGCATTGCGTGGATGAGAACTAAAGCACAGTAAAGTCATTCTACTTTCTAAATGGGGACTGCCACTTAGAGGTGTCCCCATAGTTGTTTGTTAGCCACCCACTGCTTTCTTTTTACTGAACCCCATTTTCCATTGGTACCATTCTCTGACGCCTCATCTCTCCGCTGCCAGCCTCCTCCACATTCCCTTTGCGGAAGGCTCTGACCTTAAGGAACTTGAGGTCCGTCCCTGGGGGACCTGGGTCTCTGTGAGGACAGCTGTAGCTCTGCCCTGAACTTGTCATTTTCTTCTCATGCCTTAGTGCCTAGGTCTTGCTTTGGAGAGAGAGCACTCTCAGGGAGGCACAGCAGTACAACCCTGCCAGGAAGAGTCAGCACAGAGCTTCAGTAAAGTCAGCATTAAAGCTCCAGGGTGAGAATGGGGGCAGGGACGGGAGAGATGCCTCAGCAGCTAAAACATTGGCTGTTCTTCCAGAGAAGGGTTTCAATTCCTAGCACCCACGTGATAGCTAACAACCATCTCTAACTCCAGTTACACAAGCTCTGGCACCCTCTTCTGGCCTCTGTAGGCATTGCAGACATATTACACACACATACATGCAGGTTAAATACTCCCACAGAGAAAATGAAAACATGAACAAGTCTTTTTTTTTTTTAAATTACATCATCAGCAGGATTAAAAGGCATAGAAAACTTTTTTTAAGTTTCCAATCAGTTGCACTCCATAAGTGACTACTAATTTCAGGACTTGTGGGATAGCTCAGATCTCTAGCTTTACCCCTTAAAAAGTAAGTAGTGGAAAATGGAGACTTGGCTGGGAAAGGATGTCTCCTAAGTGATGCATGAGTGCAGGTTTGAACTGGAAATTGGGGTGATCCAGGACTGAGGTGTAACCCCACCCACTCCCTGTCAGGAAGTTGCTCCCAAATGCATTTGGAACATGTGGCTTGTCTAACCCAACCAATCTGGCCAATCCTTACCTGAATCTTCACCGGAAAGTTCCAGGAAACCACCGACTCTGATGTAAGCCTCAGCTCTGTCTCTTGTTTAGGTGCAGGCTAGAGAAACACAAGGGGGCAAGGGAAGGGTTAAACAAAGCTAGAAATAAATGATTAGGATCAAAGCTTAGAAGCAGATAGATACCTGTGCCTATGCCTGTGCTCCTGGCCATGCCTCTGCTTCTGTCCTGCCCCTACATCCCAGGCAGCTGAACTATAGAGGCTAAAGATAGTGAGTCCTAGCTCTTCTTGTATACCACAGACCAAAGAACCTGAGCGTCACTTTCCCCATCCCCCATCCATTAATTTAACAGGCTAACCAAGTCCATCTTCCTTGGGGTACTCTCCCAACTGTGAACATCTGGAATCCTACCTTCCTCATGGTCACCCTCCCTGTTAGCAGTCACAACACATTCACCTCTCCAAGGTGGATGGGACAGAGAATATGCAAACATGTCTAATTAAGTCAGGAAGTCAAAACAGCCTTTCCCTATGTGATTCCGGGATCCCTGTAACATTCTAGAGAAGTAGAGGACTGTCAGTGCTCATCACATGCCTGATCAGAGCATGGCACTACGGCAAAAAGAATTCTCTGGTTCCAAACATGTTGGGGGGGGGGATGCAGGGCCGCATACCACTGTCAGCTCGCCTTACTGTCTCCCTCCCCATCTCTAGGCAGTTGATTACCCCCTGCCCCCAGAAGCATTCATAGTCTTGAACTTTCTAATCATGGCCCGTCTTTGTCTGGGCACTCGGGATCATATGGCATCAATTGAGAGCGTAACCCGACTCAGGTTTGGTATTTAACATACCTGCTGCAGAGGAAGTGTCTTTGAAGGGGAGGCCATGTGCGGTGGCCCTCGACCCTCCCTTCTACATGGCCCAGCCCTGCACCTCCTAATCAGTCTCCCCAACTCACCACGGAGGAGGTCTCGCAATGGAGAGCAATTATGAGGGCAAGGAGATGAAAGAGGCAGGCCCAATGGTCCTAAAGGTTCTTTTGCTTTTAAATTATCCATGATTTACCTGCATAAAAGGAGAGGAAGTGCCCAGAGATTATTCTAATTGAGCCAGACTTTTCAAATCATGGAAATACCAGCATTTCCAAGGGGAAATCCAATCCGTTCAAATTGCCCCCGTGAGTAACTCATACAAACAGAAGGAAAGAGGGGCTTTCATTCGCCAATGTGGGTCTGATCAGTGTAAATTGGATAAATGGCAGGGCCAGGAGGGCAGGGAGCTCTCGGCGTCCTCACCCGTGTTTTCTTAGCCACGTTTGCAAAGGAGATCATTCTGGAACAGAGGTTGTCGGAGGAAACGCCTCCAGTCCGCCACCAAGCCTCCCTTTCTGGTTATTGAAAACAGGCAGAGTTCCTGTCACTGTCCATCCCTAGGTCTCCTGATTTCTCTGCCCTGAAGGTCTGCAGAAACCCTCCAAAAGAGGACAAGCTTCACCTTTGTGGTGTTTCGGTTAGTGCTTCTGACGAGAAGATGAAATCTTGGTGTGATTGCTTGGCATTTCTCCTGGGACAGAGTGAAAGGTCCGAATGAATGGCCACCTCTGTGAGCGGACAAGTCTGGAGAGGAGGAATTCAAGGCAGAGAAATTAAGTACCTTCCAGAAGGTCAGAGTTCAAATCCCTTGAAAACTAGGGCAAGACCTTTCTGCTTTTTGGTTCCTGCTCACCCCAAAGTTAAGACAATAGTCCTTTTCTTTGGTCCACTCAAAGCTCCCCCATACATACACATATACATACACAAACATACATACATACATACATACATACATACATACATATATATATATATATGTGTGTGTGTGTGTGTGTGTGTGTGTGTGTGTGTGTGTGTATGCACACATATATAAGAATATCCCTATGAAGATCCTGTGTGTGTGTGTACATGGGCTGCCTCATATTTGACAATGTGCTCAATAATTTCTAAGGAAACAAAAATGCTATCTAATAGTACATAGGTATATATGAACTATATGTATATTCTACATTGATGTTCTCATTTTTTGAAAAGAAACATACATCCATAAGTTGATAGACACACATACTCTCGTGTCTATTTATGCATAAAGTCACACTGCATATCTCTACATCTCAGAATCACATTTATCTAAAACCAAATACCAGATAACAACACTGATACTCGAGGCCACAGTTCAGTGCACAGTTTTCCTTGTTAATCAAAGATTAAAGCCTGCTTTTAAGAAGCCAACATGCTGTTTCTTTCATCATTTTCCAAAACTGATAACCTCATCTTCTCGAGATACTGCAACTAGATGTCTACAAGCAAACAAGGAACAAACAAAAAACAGTATGGTGCTTTACACCCCAAAGGCTGCACTCACACACACTATTCAATGGCACGAGCCTCACAATGACACTGGGGAGAAAACAGGGACTGTTTCTGCTCCTACTTTACAGAAAAGGGGCTTTCAGAGAGGTGGTCAACCACTCACCCAAGCCCTTGGATCTATGCTCTACAGTGAAAATGATCAGTGCATCTAGAATCCCACAGTCTTCTTGCTCAGAAGGACAAGTGAGGCAATTCCAAAGCTATCCAGGTACCCCACAGTCCCTATCCCTCTGTGAAATGGTGTCACCTCATGAACAGACAGATAAGATAATTTAGGTTCATAGGACTAGGCACCAAGCTCCAGGTCAGGGAGTCGTTGAAGCAATTCTGAACACTAAAGAGGATGAAGAAGTGACTCTAGACATGGCTGTTGGACTTATGAACTCATAGCAGCTGTTGTTACATGCATAAGGCCTGCAAAAGATGCATCCAATCCCAAATAAGATGCAGCCAACTGGTATTCTAGCATGAATCCGGAAGGACTCGAAAATCCTACCATTAGTTGAGAAGCTATTGGCAAAGAAAAAAAGAAAAGGAAAGGAAAGAAAAAAGAAAAGAGAAAAGAGGCAGAGAGATGTTTTAGGGGTGGAATCCAGGGAGAGAAGGAAGAAAGGCAGTGGTGGATATGATCAAGCTATACTATGTACATGTATGAGATTGTCCAAGAAGAAAGAAAAGGTATTTGATCAACCAAGAAGTGACCCTACAAAGAAATGAAGAGTTCAGTGCTCACCAGAGTCTCCATACATGGAGATCTAAGGGTTTCTTAAACAGTGGTAGCGTGGTGACAACCACAGCCACAAATCTACTATTTATGGGGTATAAATAAGTTTTGTCCCCAGGAACAATAGTGGACCTACTCAGAGCTTATTTATTGTATCAGGAACACACTGAGGATCCTAATCAAAATCTAGGATGTGAGTCTCATTCTTGTCTTACTAGTTGGTTCACCAAAGTTCTCTTTGTTGGCGAGTGGACATGTCCTCGTATTTAATACATCATTTCGTCTGAATGCTTGAGTAATGAAGATGGCATAGAAAGATGCCCAGCTTACTCCTTAGAGGTCATGTTTGCTCCCAGCAGTGAATCCTTGGCCACTAATCTTTACCATAGCTCAGCTTTCATCCTCTAGAGTAGTGGTTCTTAACCTGTGGGTTGTGATATCTTTGGGGGTTGAACAACTCTTTCATGGGGATCACCTGAGATGATTGGAAAACACAGATATTTACACTAAAATTTATAGCTAGCAAGATTACAGTTATGAGGTAGCAATGAAATAATTTTATGGTTAGAGGTCACTACAACATAATGAACTGTATTAAAAGGTCACACCATTAGGAAGATTGAGAACCACTAATCTAGAGTCTCTGGTGGTCTTGGGAATATCTAAGAACACTTCATTAGCAACAAAAAAAAATCACTTGTCTCTGGAGCACAAAGGAGAAGATTCTAGCGGGAGGGACATGGAAGGTCCCACAATGCCTGTAAGAAATTATGTGTTCAGGGTTCCTATAACCCAATGTTTGTCTTTGTGGAACAAAATTCCTAAAGCCTGTCTCTGTGCCTGTGCTGATCATCAGTAGTTCTTGTCATTCACAGATTCTGTGACTATAATATAGGCCTATGGTCTAAAAAGTATGTACAACCTATATGACACTGGTGGCACTTGAGCTGCTAATCGTGGATATTGGATGAACAGCAAACCTGAGGTCACACACATCTCAACTGTTATCAAAAGAGACCCCTTGTGTCAGCCCTCAGACTCAACAAGCATGCCCTTTTGTGGTGTGTTTGGTGCTCAGTCTTAGTGTTTCGGTTTTTTTGTTTTTATGTTGTTTTTGTTGTTGGTGATTTTTAGAGTTGAAGTGGCCTTCAAGAGTAGAACTGAAGACCTAGTCTTGGTCCAGGAAACTATGCTGTGTCTTAAGGGAAAATATGGAGTCCAGTAAGCCATATCAGACTGGGATTCAGGGCTGTCAGCCATCAGTCTAGGGTGTCTGCCAGGAGCGAAGTGTGTGAGAACCCACCGTATCTAGGGAAGTATCTTCAAGCAAAAGCAGAGATTCTGTGCTGATAGGTTGGCAAAACCACTGTAGCCAGAGGTCTTATGCTTTCTCTAGGAGCCGTACTTCAGCACTGGCTGCTTCCATGGTTTCATTGGCACATGAATAACATAAATTAATTGCAGGCATCCAACATCTCATTCCTAAACAGGCAAGTATAAGCCCCTCTGCTGGCTTGCCTTTGTGCTGTGGCTCATGTCTAGGCTGCTGTGTATCTCTGCGTATTCAGTTTTTGGCCTCAGGGTGGCAAAATACCTGAACACTGACCTTGTGTTATCTTTCCGCTAAGGCATCCTTCTAAGGCTTAAAGTCCGTCTCTTGGCCTTTGGACCGCTCCCTGATTCTTTTGGCTAGACCAGTTTCTCTCCCTGTGCAGTGTGCCTTGAGACTTGGCCTCACACACATTGTCTCAGAAGGCAGAGAACAGGTTGCCTCAGGCCAGGTGGTAGAATGATGACACTGTGTCTTTACAAAAAGTGTGAGAGAGGCAGGTGGTGCTTAGACAGTGTGCCTGATATCTGGGTAGAGCCGAGTATCTCCTGTTGCCCACATATCTCCTCCTGCAGACCTGGGTTCTTAAGACCAAGTTCTTCCACTCCCACCTGGACATCCCTGATGAGGGTTAGGGAGGGAGGGAGACTCAATGTCTCATTCACTCAGACGATAAAACCCACAGGGATTTGAAACATCAAAAGCAAACAAAGTGAACACATGTCCCCTCAGCGACGGCACAGGAACGCCTCAGAACTGGGTGCCACAGGCTTCAAGGGTCATTAGGAAGGGATACAGTGTGTCTCTAGTATTTGGGAACACTGGCAAATTGAGGTAGTTAGCTCCTTGTTTAGGAAGTCCTTCAACCTGGACAAGTGATGGGAGACGAGCAGATCTGGTTGTAATGAGAAATCAGCTACTTAGAAGAAAGACTGAGATGGATGAGACAACAGAGAAGATGGAGCAGGGATTGTGGACAAGGCGGAAAGGGCTTTACAAGACAGAGCATGGGGTAGCAACATATGAGGAGAATGTCGCAAATGAAGAGGTTGCACAAGTGTTTATGTGTGCCAATCTCAGAGAATCTGAGTCTGAAAGCACCACTTACCTCATGAACTATGGTCTACAGGTAGCTCTTCCACCCTAGGTATCCTTCTATTCTAGAGAACAAAGGCCCTCCATCCTGCCTCATGTGGATGAAGTTAAGGTACGATCACTGAGCACCTACATGACTCTAAGCCCAGATATTGCTTAGATATAATTAATCAAATGTGATCACATCATTAGTACTAGTTTCTCCTTTTAAGGGCTCAAATTTGGTGTGAGGGACGAGTCTGCAAAACTTTCCCATAGCTGATTTGCTTGGAAGTTTCCAAGAGGTGGAAAGCACTGTCTACCATCAGACACAGCAAAACAGGCAAAGCTCAGCACGCCAGAGGATGAGTGTCTACTTCTATAGATGAAAGAAAAGCAGAGCAGACATCCCAAAACTGACTGGGAGGAAGAGACACATGAGCCTTTGGACTCTCTTAAGGTTTCAGAGACTTTAGTAGAAGCAGAACAGGGAAGGAGGTGGGTACTCCAAGGCCTGAAAGACTGGAGTGCTCACCTTCCTGTCCCAGTGGCCTTTAAGCATCCTCAATGATAATAACACCCTGTGGGTTTACAGAAACTTTCCCAAAGGATCTGAAAGCTGAGGAAGACCTGACCTCATTAGCCTTTCCTCTGTGGGAAGGCCATCAGTTCCAACAAGTCAAATTCATGGTGAGTCACCAATAAGGGCAAATCCAGGACACTAGGGAAAGAAACCCCTGGGATTCCTCCTCCATTCCCATCTCCCCAGATCTACATTGCCGATACTTCTACGGTATTATACATGCCCTGATCTATCCAGAGATCCAAACTGTGCTGTCCCTAGTTCTGATGGAACAAACCCAACAGTTTGCTCTGAGCTATCCCCTTACAGAATGAAAATACTTCTCGTCCAAGTCTGTTCTTACTTTGTTCAAAACAAGGGCCTTTCTTGTGGTCAAAATGAACCACCTGTTCTAGACAATCCAGATTGTCCTATGAGGAAGGTCTATGGTGATAGCCAAAATACACTGTATTTATTACTTAAGAGCTTAAGGCAAAATATCCTTCCAAGCTAAGAGACTTTGGACTTTTAAACTGTTAATATTTGGGGCATATTTGAAGTCAGACTAAATTCATTTTTGCATTATAAAATGACCTTGAGTGTATGAGGACTAGAAACAGAAAGTTATAGTTGGGTATCCCTCATGGGTCCATGTGTTTGAACATTTGGGTTTCAGCTCAGTTCACTATACGAGGTGTTGGGAAGCCTTTAAAACATGGGGCCAGGCTGGCAGAAGTCAGGCCATAGGGACCAGACTTGAGGTTTATAAAATGGCTCTTTACTTCCTGATAGTACACCCAAATATGAGCAGGCCATGCCATGAGTTCTTAAGGGCCATGGATGGAGCATTTGCTGCTATGCCTTCCTCACCATGATAGAATTGCTTTCTTTTAATCTGTGAACCGAAATAAATGCATTCTCCCTTAAATGATTTCTAGTGAGTGGTGCTTTCAGAGCAATGAGAAAAGTGAGCAAAGCAATGTAGAGCTAAAAAGGTGCTGAGAGGAAGTGTAGACTGGAGATGTTTCCAAACCATTGTACCGCCATAATGAGCTGGGTTTCATGCTTGGCTTGTGAAGGCATGCTTTCTCAGAACACACATACTCCATACAGGCCCATGCCATGAGACAACATGTATGGTCCTCTTGTGTTCACAAATGCACATATCTTCAACCTCAGACTTTCTTCACACACTATTTACTTGAAGCAACCCATGGTACAAGGGCATCTATGTGCATCAGCCACATGAATGCATTCTAGAAGCACACAGAGAGACACACCAGGACAGACAGACAGACAGACAGACACACACACACACACACACACACACACAAGGCAGTGCCAATTTCTCTCGGTCAGTTTTCTTCTTGTCTACACTATAGCTCCTTCCAAAAACAAGCTACAGAAGTGTTGCTAAATAGCCCTGTGGCCTGTTTGTTTCACACTAGACACCAGCCCCATAAGGTGACAGCATAGGCTTCTCTATAGTGCAGCCCAGAATATTCCCACTTGGGACCTCATAACTCTTCTCCCCTTCTAATCAAGGAACTCCCATTAGGCAGATCCTCACCTGAGGTCACCGTCCTTTCCTGGGTGTGGGAATTAACTTTACAGCCAGGTTCCTCCTGGGACCAGGTACCACAATATCATTATACTATATGGGGGCTTCCTGGTAGAGCCAGGGCTTTACCCAAGACCCATTGTCTGGACCAGAGAAGAGAGCCACATTGTCAGTGAAGTCAAAGATTTTGAATGACTAAATCAAGTTTCCAATAAGAGGCAAAGGTCCTGATTACCTACTTGCTCTGAACCTTTTCCCCAGCCAATAACCTTTCTTTTCTTGGTTTCTTCTAAGACAGGAATTTTAACCTATAGGTTATGACCCCTTCGAGGGTTGAATGACCCTTTCATAGGGGCTACCTAAGACCATCAGAAAACACCAATATTTACATTATGATTCACAACAGTAGCAAAGTTACAGTTACAAAGTAGCAACAAAATGATTTTGTGGTTGGGGTCACCACAACTTGAGGAATTGTATTAACGTGTCACAGCATTAGGAAGGTTGAGAACCACCGCTCTAAGGCAATGACAATGATAGTTCCACTGATGGACTTTTGTGTTGGTTGAATGGAATAGAGAGATGGAGTAGGTAAAGCCCAGACCTTTGTCTACAAACCAAGAGGTAGCGGATAGTTATTAACACCATCCCTTTTCTTTTCCTGAGAACAAGACATAGATCTATGAAGCATATAGATCTTATAGATCTATAGAGTTCCCCCCAGAACTCTAGATCTATAAAGCTAAAAAGGGTGAAGCCTTCAGGTCACCCGGTTTACTTGTCCCCCATGAGGGAAGGGAGGAAGAAGCCAAGTGGTCTACCGCTCAAGGTTTCACAACTTTAGCTGAGTTCAGAGTCCAAGTGTGAGGTCAGGAGGAGTCTTGGAAATCACTCTAGCACAGGCATGGTGAGCCTTGCTTTATGTTGAGGTCTTCCTCAAGGAGGAGGGTCAGGCCAACAGGAGATACAGCTATCTAGCCCACATCGATCATTTCAACTATTCTTATGAAATCCTGCAATGCTGCCAAAACAGTCCACATCTCTCACTTCATAGGTGAAACTGGGAAACCAAACCAAACCCAGAGAAAAGAAGTGAGGAATCACCTACACCTAGGCTTTTTCATCGCTAGACCAGGGTATCTCATCATCATTACCATGACAACTTAAAGGACAACATTAATACAGACTTTTTTTTTTTTGAGTGGAACCATGCAAAAGGCTTGGCTCAGTCTTGATGAGCAGAATACAGAGGTTAGTGCCTTTATGTTACACATCTGGATTCCTACGTCAGCGGTCTGTTTCTGATGGTAACTTCTAAACTGCAATTCAAACACCACCTCTTCTGGGAAGCCTTTGGGAAGCACTGTACTAGGGAGAATAGATGACTTCTGGCATGGTGCCTTACCTCCAACTCCCCAGATCTTATACCAGGCCCCATAATTCCACCTTTCCTCAGTTGGCTTGCATGCCCATCTTTCTCCCCCAGAATTGTATAGGTCTTTGTTCTTTGAGAAATAGAGGAACATAGGATCTGGTGCACAGTGGGTGCTTAGTAAATGTCTGAATGAAAGAATCAATCAAACAGTGACTGAATCAGTGCTGTGAACACAGGATCCCTGAAGCCCATCGCCCATGCACAGTAACCTCTCATTATTAAACACAGGGAAGTCATTAACTGGTCCCCTGACACTTAGTGCCAACAGGTCCCAAAAGAACCCAGTGCCAAGCCTGGCACTAGCAGTCTGAGCTCTGAGCAGTCTGATGCTGTGCCCTAGGGTATCGCACAGAAGCCCAATGCCACCCACACTGAGTGGAGAGGGTGAAAATGCTTTACCCCCATTAATAATGGGCCCATTTCTCATCTGGCTTCAGAGTCTGTGAAGCTGATCCAGGCTCAGAAACTTCAAAGGGAGCTCGGTGCTGGAATTGGCCCCAGAGGGTACAGAGCAAGACAAAACATAGGCCACAGTTTTTATACTGTGGATGGTATATAGGAAGTCATTGTTACTGAGAACTTGCCCTGCCAAGCCTACTAGACTGAAGGAGCCTAATATCTCCTATCTCTGCATAGCTTAACAATTAGTGCACAAACTATTTTGATTCCAAGGCCCACCAGACTGTAGTGGGGCATTGCAACATGTTTTGTTTTCCCCTCCCTGGAATTCTCCCTCAACCCTGAAAACATACACAAACATACAAGATAAATACAATAAATAAAAACCAATACAGATTCAAAATCAAGTCTATCCAACATGATCCTACAAACCACACAATAGCCAGAGTCATTAAGACAATGAAAAAAAAAAAAAAAAAAAACCTAATTGAAGTGGGTAAGAGGCTCTCTCCCCCAGTAAACAAAGCCAGATCTCAGAGAACAGACTCCTTCCCTCTTTTTCACAGTCCTCCAGTAAGCCTAGGCTTCAGAGTTAGTGAGGCAGATGAGAACTGTGGGTCAGAATGAGTGTCTTCCCCACTGTACCTTCTCATCATCCTACCCTGGAATTCCTTGCAAAGTATTTGAGCCTCAACACTGAAACTATCTCTTTCTAGTTGTTTGACTTGTCTGCTATCAGTCTTCAGGAGCCATGAAATAAGGCAGGTTCACTTTTGCTTGACACATAGCCTCAACACCCGGGGGAAGAGGCTGGAATGCAGTAGGCACAAATAATGATTTTATGAATAGCTGTCAAATGCCTGGCATGTGACAAGTATGAGACAGTTTCCTGGGTGGCCTTAGACCAACCCTGTTTCTCTTTTCCTTTCATATTCAGTTCTCGAGAATAACTGCAAAATGTGTGAGGAATGCAGGCTTCTGAGCAAGGGCGGGACAAGCCTCGACAGCTGGTGCTCCTTCTAATCACTATCCTGCTGGCCAAACGCAGTTTATCCTTCAGAGCTTTAGTATGTCAGGTCATGTGACCCAAAGTATAGGAGCCATGGAAAGCTACTCCAAGGGCTTTCATGCAGCTAAGGCCTGAGCAGTTAAGGCTCCATCTACACCAGTCAGAGTTCCTCAGCTATGGAGAACTAACCTACCATAACTACTGATCATTTACTGTTCTTCCCGACCTGTCAGTAAGAGATAGGCCCTCATCGTGTAACCTATAAACATAGACATGTTTTATAATGCAGTAAAGTTCGCTGATGCATGGTGAGACAGCCAGGCAGTATGCGTCAGTGGCTGTGAGCCTACACCAGTTGGCAGATCACCCACCTGTGGGATGATACAGGTTATGGGAGACTTTTACAAATATCGAAAAGAAACCTAAGCAGGTTAGTCATAAAATGGTTGAAAAATCAAGGTTATTCCTATGAAGAAACCTAAGACTGGTGAGAACAGAAAAAATACATAAAGCTCATCCCCTGGAAGGAGAAACTGGCTTCTTTGAGGGCTGTAGAGTCTAAAGCACGATTGTAGTTAACACAAAAGGGAATAGGAATGAACAATTGAAATGACACACTTTCCACGATTAAGTGGGCCTTAGCCATCCCTTATATATAATTCTAAATGGTATGGAGTTTCTTTCCCATACCCATATTCACCTATACAAACACAAGCCTTAGTGAGCACTAGAAAAAAGTATCTTGCTATGTGGATGCAGCCCTGAAGACACCCACGCCCCAAGGCTGGTTTGTCACACAAAGTCAGCATCCCTTACAGGGCACAGTCTACATTTCAGTCGCCACTTGTTTCCTCACAGTTGAAACTGTGCAGATCTGGACAGAGCTATGCTTGCAGAGACCCCAGATGTGCTGCAGAACTGCATGCTCTCCCCCAGAGTCCCTTATGCTTGCTCTTTCCTCCCTGGCTCTTTTGGTACCTCTGCAGCTTCAGCATGATTCTGGGAATAGTTCAGATTAGAGGGTGCTAGGCTGTATGAGCCCTGAGAGCACATTTAAATCATGCTTACTGTGGACTTGGTATAGAGACCTCCCGGCTCCTCTGAAAGGGGATTTTATTTAGAATCTAACAAGTCCCTTCTTCTTTTAGGAAAAGTCAATAAAAAGCTTTTCAAAGAAAAATTCCCTAAAGCAATACAAATTTGAGAGACAAGAAAAGAGACCATTGATTTAACCTAGTGCAAAACATTAGCAAAGATCAGCACAGGGCAAATGGCATCAATTATCGGCTGGATAATGCCAAATACCCAGTTTTTAGGGTCCTACAGGCAAAACTAAAAAAGATGCCACTAGCCCACTTAGTCCACTAGACAGAGAAGCACATATGGTAGACGCTGCTTCTTCTACACACTCTTCAGCTGGACCACAGTCATAACGCACCAAAGCCCAGGCTCTAGGAATTGAACATCTTTTGAGGCCAACCTCACTCAAAGTGAATGTTCTACAGCAGGGCTCTCCTCCAAAGATGGAAAGAAAAAGAGAAAGGAGGCAAAAACATGGTTAAAACAAGCTTCTAGGAGGCCTTGCCTTGTTCCACATTGTCACTACTTTTAAGGAATCTCAAGGACCGCAAACGCTGAAGCCAGTCTGTATGCCCTTTTGCTTACCTTTATCATATAATCATACAAGCCACCTCCTTCACTGTCCCAGACAAGTAGAATGCCCACACCTCTCCCAGAGAAGCAGGCTAATAAGAATTTGAGCCCTACTACCAACACTTTCCAGCCTTGTCATCTTGGGCTGAAATGCCCCTGCACAGTCTAAAGAAGATAGTAGATGCTTTGACTTCACAGTAAGATAATAGAGACTTAAGTGGCTCAGTGCAGACTGATTCTCCAAGAACAGTCCAGAGTATATATTCAAGGTGACTGAGTGTTTGCAGTAGTCACATTAAATCACGTTGTTTTCCCGTGTGTGTCCATGTTCCCTAGTTTCCTGATGCTCCCTGCTGTGGATCTACTTACTGTAACTCACTCTGTACAATGATTAGTCTATGATTACTCCCCCTCTCAGCTATGTACTCCCCTTGGGAAGAGTCTAACTAGAATCTGGACCCAGCACGAACACATATCCTGCTCCAAAGAGTAAATCCATACCAAATGTACAGTTGTGTAGGATGTTTAAACATTTGAGCCCCACAACAGATTTTCCTGTTGTTCCTGTTTTGTAATTTAGATAACTGAGGCCCTGAGAAATTACATGATTGTTTTTCAAAGTCACATGGGTTGTGGAAAGTAAACTGGATTTGGGGCACCTTGCCTAAGTCTGTGAGGTTTGTTGTTGTTGTCTTGGCTTTGTTTGTTTTGTGCATCTTGTTGTTTTGTGCATCTCCCTGACTTCATCTTTCAGATGCCAATGGTCTTAGAAAAATAAGTTAAATTAAAGCCTGAATATTAATGAGGCATTGTCTAAATACAGATTATGAATAATGGCATTCTAGATAAAGGGTATTGCATGGCCTTGGGCAGTGAGCAAGTATGTCAGGGATAATAATCACTGTCTCACTGAAGACTAAGCCGCATCAGGCCAGAGCTTAGATCGTCCCCCCAGTATGTTACCACTACTGAGCTCAAGTGCTTGTTATAAGATACATAAGCAAATAATTGTTGAAAGAATGGATGGATGGATGGATGGATGGATGATGGATGGAAGGATGGATAGATGGATTGGTGGCTGGATAGGTGGATGGATGGATGGGAAAACTAGAAGAAAAGAAGCTACTCTGATTACAGAAAATGAGAGTATATTCTTGAGCCTGATTGTTCTCAAGTCTTAAATTTTACAAGTGCTCTCTAGTGCTGTCTATTGTGGCCAAGCTTGGTGTACTTGATTCAGTTGTATTTCTGTTTTCATGTGAATTAGCAAGAACACCCTAGAAGACACGTCACACTGGACTGATGTATTGAAAACCAGAATGTGACCTGCAGTCTCATTCTGTTCCAGACATAGTGCTCAGGCACAAATGAAGAGGGTAATTATGAGAGAATACAACAGTCGGGGAGGCTTGGAAAATGAGTCTGAGAAACAACCCAGGGTACCTAATCTGCCATAGGTGTTTCTAGATATACATAGATACACAAAGCTAAGTGCTGTGGTGCCACTGAAGGCCACTGAGGAGCATTCTGCAGGGACTGGGAGTGAGTTGGTCTCAGACGCCTTTCTCTCTAGTCATTCTTTATCCCAACCTGCTCTCCAAGAATGGAATTTAAGCAGCAGAAGAGAATTCAAACAATTTGAGTCTCCAAACTCGGCAAAGCACATCTGGGGAGAAGTTTTGCAACTCCCAAATGGACAATTTTATGGTTCATTTAATGCTTTGGGACAATTTGCCTAATGACAAGTTCATGTAGGAAGATTGAAAGTGAGTTTTATGCACAAGTGCCTGGAGTGACATGCATTTGGCCTGTAACACACCATCAACGTCTAATGCCTCTCCGACCCCAAGATTGCCTGCAGACTCTATTTTTGGCAAAATTGATCAAGCTATTTCCACAGGTTCCTTTAATTTTCCCAGAGACTTGCAGGAATGTATCAGAGAGCTTAGGAAGAGAGAGGCTCTCACTGGGAGAATACATGCATCATTAGGCATCTCCGTGGGCTCTCGCACAAGTAGACTTGAGGTACCCAGAGTTGCACAACAGAGCAATGACACATTGCATGGAACCTGCTACTAATTACAGACTGTTCTTCTGATAGTAAACCACAATGTAAAACAAACAAACCAACAACCACCACAACAACAACCAAAAAACCACAAAAACCCTAGTAGGTACTAGGGTAGAAAGAGAAAACCTGTACCTACCACTACCAGAGATTAACATTGTTTATACAGCCATGTTTCTTGCCTGCTCCAAAGTGTTACATAGAACATTTTGGGGTCAGTGACATCTTCAAATAACTGGAATTTGCTTGATATGAGCAGCTATTTGCTTTTCTTTTGCTACCCCCTTAATGAAAATATTCCTAAACAGTTATACTGCTAATCGATTTATTTTTTTCCTCTCTCTGAACTGCTAAGAGTCACCTTTTGCCTGACATGTTTTGTGCTGGCAGAGTAAGCCAACGAATGCCCGTATTTACAAACAATTATACTGGTTGGCTGTAAAATGACCTGCCAACACTAACAAGGTAGTCTGAGTAAGCCACTCTGCTTCCCCAGACCTGATTGTCTCAGATCTAAAATTAGAGATTAAAATTACAGGGTCATTCAGCCCCCTTGAAGCTCTAATACTTTGTGTTTGAGCTTATTAATTTGCTTCCAAGAATAACTGTCACTTTAATAAAGCTAACTGTGAAAAATTAGAGAGGAGTTAAAAGACATACTATACAGTTTATGGGGAGATGGCTCTAGAGCTGTTTTCCCATTTTAAATGGATTTACTTACACTCTTACATCAAACATGGTGATGCAGCCACAAGCGGAAGCAGCATTTTTTCACTCCCACTGACTCCTTTCCTTCATCTTCTGGCCAATAGATGCTTACTGTTCATCTGACTCTGAAAAGGAAATGCATGTGAACCTGTGAGTTCCCCAACTGCAGGAGACTAAGTTCCTGAGGCCAAATGAACTCAGAACAAACCTGGCGGGAATCTAAGTCAGACAGAATGGAATCAGAAGAAGAGGCAGGAAGGGTGTGAGAGTTCAGAGAGGATAGGAGAAGCTCTGGCTTGGTCGGGACCCATGTAGAAGAAGCCATTGTTACATTAAATCATTAATAAAAATGGATGTACAGAAACATAGAAAGCATCTTTGAAGTTGGGGGAATACCATGCATGAAAACAACTGAATGTTTTGGCATGAGCAAGCAGGTACATTTGCTGTGGATGTAAAAATCTCAAAAGTGATCTATATCAGTCTTAATGGTTTGCATCTCCAAAACCCTACACATAGTAGATGCTCACTAACATAAATGCATGAATCCATGCATCTATGCATGAATGAATTAATGAATGAGTGAACAAATAAATGAATGAATGAATGATCATAAGAAAAAAACTTGGTTTGGCAAGTTTGGTAAATGCCAATACAGCATATAATAATATAGATGCATGTAATAAAAAGCCTAGCAGGTCTTAAATTCAGATTAACACTTAGGCCTGACCTCTAATAACAGGGGCTCCTGAAGACTTCTATCAGGACTTGGCTCGGAACACCCAATTTAAGAAAGAAAACAGAAGCATGAGGCATACAGGAGAGACTAACAGGACAGCATGAGTCTTCATTTTCACTGTGATGCCAGAGAATTTCCACGGTATTTCATAGACACAGAGCACAGTGATGCAAAGAGATTGGAGGATGGAGAAAGGGTTAAATGCACTGTCAGTAGTTGGAGACATTTTTACTTGAAAAATTGACAGTAGCTCCATATTTTATGCCCTGCATCAGAAAATGATTACCTCCTAACTGAAGACTCCGGTTTCTCATTGGGAGAGAGCAGAAAGAATGGGAGCCCCTGCGGGTAAGACCAGGCTCTGAGGTGCGTGTAAGCCTGTCACCCCTCAGAACAGCTGCTCATATCAGTTTCTGCTCTTGGTCCCTTCTCAGGACCAGGTACAACAGGCACTGTCAGAACAGACTGGGAACCAGGTGACCCAGGTACTCAATATACTGAACTTCCTTATTACATGAGCAGAGACAAAGTTTCCTCAAATCCACTGACGTATTGGAGCCTGCTCTAGCCAGCTGGACAGGTTTCTTCACAACACCATGTCTAGTGTCGATCCTATAAGACCTTGATATTGGTATGGTAGGAGTGCAGACATCAGAAATCAGCAAATGCTTTGTTATCCGGGACTGATTAATATTTTTATTTTTGTCAAAATCACCGATCACCATGTCTATGTCCCCCAAGGGTAGAACAGAGACATAACAACAGGTAAGCAGACCCCATGGGATTATTAAAATTGTTCCATTGATTGAAATGAATCAAGTGCTTAGAATAGCTCCCAGCATATAGGTGACCAGCAAGACAAGCACTCAATACCCAAGGTTCTTCTAAATGTCTTGTTCTTAGGGACAGAGACTTGGTGTTTTTCTCACAACAAGAATGACTGCACATTTCTACCTTACACGTACCTGCATCAAACTAGTGCCTGGCACCACGTGAGGAGATGCTCACAAAGTATGGGCAAACATGATATTATCCCTCAGAACAATTGAACTGGAGATGCACCTAGGTCTCTATGGTTATCTGTCTTAGCACTAGCAAGCCACTCTCCTTTAATTAACAAACCAGCCGTAGCTTTTCCTCCACCTCCCTCTAGTCCCCTGCCCATCCTTTCTTTCAACTCCAGTTTTTTAACAAATCCCTCTTTTCAGGAACGGGGAAGCTGCTCTGTTCTGGGGACGTGCCAGTGGAGCGGTGTGTGTTGGCTCCACCAGTGGCTGTCACTCTCAGGAGACAATGGGATTGCAGCGCCAAGGGGGAGAGTTCTCCATGCAGAATTTCCCTGCTTAATCCACTCTTGTGCGCTGGCACCAAGTCAACAAAGGAAAGGAACCAAATTACCCGGGCGGCTTTGGCAGGCTGTGCCACTGTCAGCGGGCCAGAAGTTAATTCCCTCATCTTCCCCTGTGCCACCAACTGAGGGGGCAGGTCTGGCCAGCCTGGCTTTCTGTGTAAGTCTGTCAGGTGGTGTGAAGGGGAGAGAGCAGATGAGCAGAGGGTGGTCCATCATCCATGTAGCTCCACAGACAGACGGATGGACAGATGCTGTCCTGCTGTATGAAATCCTGTCTCCCACCCATGCCAAGACTCAGCACAGGTTTAGAGGAATGCATAGGAGGACGAAGGTTCATATGGGATGGTACCCAGCCCATGATGTCCAAAGTTGATGTGTGGAAACGAGAAGTTAACTTCAGAGAGAGGTAACATGGAGACCTCTGATATCATGATCAGCCTGGCACTTAGGAAGGCTCTGGTAGTGGGCAACAGTGTCCCACCACAATGAAGCCATTCTATCCCAGTATAAATCCACAGCTAGGGTAGGAGAAGCGGCCAGTGAGTCCTTTCATGATGCTTTGAGCTGTGCAAACCATGCTATGTATGTTCTGTCTTGTGTGAGCCTCACGGTGACTGCTAGGCTCACTTTTTTGGCTTTGAAGGTCGCATTTGAAAGGTAGGGAATCTGATGGTCAAGAGAGAACAATTTGCTGCAGGAGCCATCAGAGCTGAAACAGCATGGCTCTTTGCAAGTGTTTCTAGTCTCCTGGCAAAAAGTGTGTGTGTGTGTGTGTGTGTGTGTGTGTGTGTGTGTGTGTGTGTGTGTGTGTGTGTGCGCGTGCGCGCGCACAGGCACGTGTTTGCCATTGAGGTCAGAGGACAAGCAGCTCTTGCCTTCCAACTTGTTAAGGGAAGGGCTCTCCTATACTTTCTGTTGCTATTTTGCATACTCAAGATAGCTAGTCCACAAGTCCCCGGGAAGTTCTGTGTCTGCCTCTCATCTCACCATAGGAGTGCTGGGATTGCAAACACATGCTACCTCATCTGGCTTTTCCACATGGGCTCTGGGAATGGACTCTGGTCATCATGCTTGTGTAGATAGCACTGTTACTTGCTGAGCCATCTTCCCAGACTCTCCGTGGTTTTTTATCTAGATTACTTTACATGGAGATGTGACATCAGGACCCATTTGATTAACACTCAAAGTTTGAAAAACTATGCCCCCTAAAAAGGTGCAATCTCTGGAAGGGCCGTCTCCTTGGTGAGAGTCCCTGAAGATCAGCTCAACCACAGAAGCCAGGATGCCAATACCAGGACAGCGGTGTCTAGGATGAAGCCTGCCTGTTCTCCAAGCAGCAGGCTGGGAACATGATCTGCAGTGGAAGGGGTGTCCAATCGTATTGTATTTCTGCATATCTCCCAGAAGCCTCTCATTCTCTCAGCTTCTTGAATCCATCTGGAGCTCCCAGCTTTCTCCAACTCTCCTTCCTTCATCAGAACTGTTCTTACAAAACATTGACTGTCCTGCATGCTACGTTCACAGTCACATACACATGTGAACAGACACACACACACACACACACACACACACATATATATATATATGCATAGATGCACAAGTGTGCATATACATAAAGTCACGTACACACAGGCATGCACATGTATAACCTATGGTTGCAGTATGTCACAAGCTGCTCATTGGCATCTAAGGATGTGTTCCTAGGAGCTATTAACACTTGATGCTGATTTAAATCTGACCACCACCACCACCACCACCACCACCACCACCCCCCCGCCAGCTATGGGTTGCTTGAAATGACACTAGGAATTATAAGACCACTTGAGACTCTACATAAGCTCACATGACATATTTATTACCCAGGGGGGAGCCATGGAGGCAGAATATGAACCAGAAACCCTGGCCTCTGAAGATGTGGCCAACCTGGTCAATAGAGACTGGTGGGAACCACAACACCCCCAGGAGTACGGGTCTACTTTGCCTTGCAAGTACCCTTCACCCCCAGCAAACTGCTACAGTCTAGAGAGGGAAAATGTGTTCAAATAGGGATGTGGCCGAATGAGTTTAGGAGGAGTAGACTAGAGGAGAACACCGCTCTGTGAAAGGTCTCCAGCATTCTTTGCTTCGGGACTCTACTTTAGCAAGGTCTCTAGGGTGCTTGTTCCCAGGGCCTCCTGGGATTTCTGGAATCCACCAGAACCCTTGCCCACTGTCCTAGCTCAGCAAAGATAGACTATCTCCATGAGAAAAGAACTTGGTTCCATCTCTCTGTCTGTAGCAGCCCAGCTGAGTCCCTCTGTTTCCGCCTTCCAGCCTTACTTCACCCACCCCCCCACTCCCTTTGGAGAAGGAGAAGATGGATGACATTTTCTTATTGTAGAATGAGGTTGGAGAGTGGTGCTGACCTGTTTCACAAGCTATGTTTGCTATCCTAATGATTTAAAACATCACCAGTGCCATAGAGTAGAGCAACGTAACAGGCATGATTAGGATTCCCTTTTAAAATTGTATTTACTGTT
This sequence comes from Arvicanthis niloticus, assembly GCF_011762505.2. Classification (NCBI taxonomy): domain Eukaryota; kingdom Metazoa; phylum Chordata; class Mammalia; order Rodentia; family Muridae; genus Arvicanthis; species Arvicanthis niloticus. The sequence continues at coordinate 46,651,164 of NC_047668.1, read as the reverse complement.
GTTGCTGCTGCTGCTGCTGCTGCTGCTGCTGTTCTCTCTCTCTCTCTCTCTCTCTCTCTCTCTCTCTCTCTCTCTCTCTCTGTGTGTGTGTGTGTGTGTGTGTATACAATGAATGTGTGTCTCCTTCCACCTTTATATGGGTCCCAGGAATGGAACTTGGGTCATCAAGCTTGTGTAGCAAGCACCTTTATCTCCTGAGCCATTTTGTTGATCCCAGGATTTTTTTTCTGGTCCTTACAGTCCTATTAAAAATCTGATACTGTTGAAGCACTGAGAGAGTCAATGACACCCAGGGTCATCAATCCAGGAGCATCATACGAGTGGTCTCCAAAGTCAGCGCTTCTCAGCACACCTCCAGCAGGTGTCTGTCTGCACTGGTCACCTACAATATGGCTTCTACCCCTGTATCTAACTCCTTCCCTTACTCTACTATGTTAAGGACAAATTCTTCAGATAAAGTAATTCATCTGAAATTCATAAATACCAAGCAGTAATGATGCATAAGAGCAGTCACCAGCAATCTGTAAAGGTCACTGGATTCCTTGTGCATATGCATGTATTTGTGTGCATGTTCATGTGTATTCAGACACACTTGTGTGCAAAACTGTTTATGCATATATATGCAAATGGAGTTGGAGATTAAAGGGCAATCTTGGGTATCAGTCCTCAGGTGCTCTTTACCTTTTTTTTTTCTTTTTTTTTTTCTTTTTTTTTTTTTGTGTGTGACAGGTAATTTAGCAACTTGTGAGGGGGTGGGCTAATAAGCCCCAGAAACCCACCTGTGTCCTCCCTAACACTGAGATCCAGAGTGTACACAACCATACCCAGTTTTTTTTTAAATGTGTGTCCTGGTGATCGAACTCATGACCTTGTGCTCACAAGGCAAGCACTTACTGAAAAGTTACTTCCCAAGCCCCACTACTGAATTCTTAAGGGACCACTGAATGGCTTATTCAAAAGCAATAATTGGGCCCCAAGATGTAAACACTTTCTCCAGAAGATGTCTCTCTGACCTACAAAGACAATGCTTTTCGATGTTATCGAGAAATTTCCATTCCACAGACACAGTACTGAAGAGATACTATTTGGTTCAGCAGTAGCATTTGTCACCAAGGAGTGTATCCTCCTTTCTGCCTATCAGAAAATGCCTGCAACCTCACCTCCAGGCATAGACATAGGCAAGCACACACACACACACATGCACACGCACACGCACCACCCACACATACACACACTGTGGAAGCTAGTCGACAGCCCAACCCACTTGATCCCTCTTCAAACCCAGAGAGCCCTTGCTGGCTCGAAAACCCCGTGTCTATGCCTCGGCTGTGGGCGGCTCTTGACTGGCAGGGCTGCAAGCCAGCATATCTTTGAAGGGAACAACTCCTTGCCAGGCTGGACTGTGACCTGCTGATGCGGTATAAACCTCACCAGCACGGTGGAGATGCCACCTCTGGAGTCTTTCCCGGGATTTTCACTCGAGTTCCGTTCAGTAGGTACCCTGTCTTTGGGCTAGCACGTTGATGAGGCTGGCACTCTGTTCAGACATTCAGCCTATCTCTTCCCTGGGGCTGCGTGACTCCCGTGACTCCTCCCCCAGACACAAACCTCCTTTCAGCCGCGCTGAGACTCTAAGCCCTCTCCCCTTCAGCTAAGAGCCATTGTATCAGCTGTGATTTATGTACAGGCCTTTGTTGGACTCCTGGTTTTGACAGTCTCTGTGTTGTCGAATGGTAATAATTACGGGGCCTTTCATCCTTTATTTACGGGATTGCTCTGGGGGAGAGAGGCCTGGCAATGGGGTGGGGGAGTGCTGTCGGGAGGGGGGAGCAGGCTCTTTTTCTGAACCTCGATACGGAACCAAAGGAGTAGGGGTGCTTTGGAAGTTATAAATAGCAGCTCAGAGAATAAAGAAGTCACCTCTGCAGGCTAAGGGAGCTTACAGAGGACAAAGGACGCTGAGAGCTGGGAACACTGTGCTTCTTGGAGACTGACAGGGCTAAATCGGGCGTTTCCAGGGTCCTGCCCCTTGTTTTCAAGCAGCAGAGTTTCATCTGAACTCAGGTCTCTGACTGAGGTGACAGGGATGTAACTTCATTTCACTCGGCCTGCCAGGAAGCCTCGTCTCTGGTTGTGCGGATGTTTTTTGTTTTTTTTTTTCCCCTACTGAAGTTGAAACCCGCCTCTTTCTCGGAGAGGTGTAGAGCTTTCTGAAGGTCCAGTGCTCCTGAGTATTCCCCAGGGCTCAGTTGTAAGTAGCCCAGGTCACATGGTTGCTTCTGGACAATAGGAGTGGATAGAAGGACGCTGGAACTGGAGGCTGTAGCAATCAATGCTCAAAGAGACATAGCAGAGGAAAATTGCTAGACCCAGCAATGAACTTGAATGTGTGAAATTAACCTTAAAGTCCTGAGCCGCTAAGATTTCTGGGTTTATCTGTTCCTGGAATCCTGTTTATCTGGTCACTTATTTGACCAGCCCTGGTAGCTGTCCAGCTTGGACATAGAGATAACCAGGAGCCATCCTCTGCCCTCAGAGCGTTCTCAGACTGAGGAAGGGGGCAATATCAGGACACATATATGGGAGGGCCACAATGGAGGACTAGCTCTATGTGAACACGGAGAGGGGTATCTCGCCGGATTTGTGGTACCAGGAGTGCTCCCTGGAGTCGAGTGTCTTGTGAGTGATCTTGGAAAGCAGGTCTCAGCCAGTGGAGCAAAGGTATAGATGAGGATTTGGGGCAGGGAAATAACAGAGGAAAGGCATGAACAAGAGTGGTGTCACTGTTACGGATGACACTGCCAGGAACTCCAAGCCCTAGCCCAGTGCTGACTCAAATGCTGAGAGCCCCTGGGCCCAGGGAAAGGAGCAATTACTACAGCTGGCTTTCGTGGGCGGTGCCAGTGCAAGCGCCTGGGGAGGATGTGGATGGGAAAGTGGATGTGGATCATGAGAAGAATAAGGATGTGGGCATGGGGAAGCACAAGAAGACAGAGCACAGACAGGATGTGGCTCTCAGACTGGATGTGGACCACGGGGGAGACGAGCATCACAGGGAAGGATGTGGTCCGTGGGAAGGATGCAAATCAGCTGAAGAACAAGGATCAAACAATCATGGCTACAGTGAACACAGGTTAAAGTATAGACCTGTGGATCTCAGAGAGGGATGAGGAGCACATATAAATGCTTGATTATCAGTTGTCACTGGCTTCAGGGAGCTGAACGTTTTGTTCCTTCAACTTCTGAAGACCAGAGACCTTATCCAGGAAGACAAACGATAAAAGACACTGCACATAGCTGAACATGATAGACCAGAGCTTGCTTACCTTATCTCCCATCTGAGTACTAAGACCCACCTTGCTGAGCTTCCAAGAGTGGGTGTGTTCAGGGTAGATTGCCAGCTTTTGCTCTCTTTCTCCTTGTTCTAAGGAATTCTGAGTGACTTCAACACACACAAAGGACCTAACCCTATCTGTAGCCATGTGGAATTTGAGCCACCTTATCTTGGAATAGCCAAGCTCCTGAATGACGTTCTTCCTAGGCAGAAGAAAGCAGGAATAAGGAACTGAGAGACCTCAGCTATACCAAGGCCTTGGGAAAACACTCAATGGAGTGGGATGGCCTCTCCCAACTCCAAAAGTGATGGCTGGTAAGATATTCATTTATGATCCGAAAACATTCTACAGAGCAACCACCGAGCTCCCATTCAGAAAACACAAGGGGTTGTCCATGATGTGCCCAGGCCCAAACTCAGGTGATTTTGTTTACTTTTTGCAACACACTTGAGGGAAATGTGTCATTAGCCTTACCTCACTACTGGGGAGTCTTGTATTCAGAAAGGGTAGATAACATGTCCCTGATCACATAGCTGGGGCAGATTTCAACTCCTATCATGTGTGCCTCAGGCTTCCCTATTTGGGCTTCTAGATAGATACACAAATGAGGTGTCCGGCCCTGAGAGTGGTTTGTAGAGAATCCTCTTTAAAACTCAACAGCATAGGATGCCTGCTATCTTTGATCTTGCATGTAAGAGCAACGAGGAATCAAATGAAAAAAAGAGGCTCCAGCCTTTATCCTTAGACTTGGTAATATACTCACTCAGAGTTACACACACTAGGTCCTCACCATAAAACAGGTAGGGATGTGATCTCTCTTTGACAGGCAAGGAAGCAAGCTCAGGGAAGCTGAGCGACTATTGGTGGGTTTCATAGGTAGCAAGGGTAGACTTGAGCCTACCCCACTTGATACCCAAGAGCATGACTTCTATATATTCTCATAGAAAAGGCCAAATGCATGGGTTACTGCTAGAACTCCAGGGCCCACCATTCAGTAAGCATCCTAGTAGGGTCAGTCATCATTAATGCCTGTCTTGGCATCTGTTCCCACAAATCCCTGTGAACGTGTTTATCAGAGCACATGGGCCCTGTTTCTAATAGTTAGGCTTCCATGTTTCTATTTTGTCTTGCTGTTTTGTGTTGTTTTGTTTTGTGTTTTCGTGGAAGATTGAAAACCATGGCATCTTGGTGATCTGTCTCCACTTGGCTATGTAAGGGATGAACAAGAGCAAGAACGGGCAGAAAGCTGGATTCTGATCTCCCTCTACCCTCCTCTTCTTTGACTCAGAGCACAGTGTGTGTAGCTCCCACTCACCAAAGGCATAGCAGGCTATCTGAGGCTCCTCCCATTGGCCTTCTCCTTTCCTCAGATTAGAGAGAAGAGGCGGCCTTTAAAGCCAGTGGTCCATTTAAAGCACAGCTCATGCTCTCACCTTCCCACTCTGGCTGTGTGGCGCTGAGGAGGTGGTCTTCGCTCCCCGTGTCAGCGTAGCTGACTTAGCTATAACAGCAGGCATGAATGAGAAGGGTCCATAGATGTCAAGCCGTTTCTGTCCTTCTGAATTCTACAGTCACCATCCCATAATTACCTCCTCCCTGGAACTGAGCAGAGAGGCATCTGGGAATGCAGGGCCCTCTGGGCTCACTGGCAGAGGAAGAGAAATAGGCTCATCTCTCATGTCCTGTTTTCTTCCTCAGATTCAAATCAGCATAAGTCCCCCCACCTTTTGTCCTCCCTGGTGACTGTCTGGCCACACTGTGTAGGGATCTCTTAACAATCTTCAAGGCTTCCCATAAAAGCCTAGATGAAGTGAAGACACTGCTAGGGGACTAAGAGCAAGGAGGCCTCTCCTGTGTGTGGATTGAATGACATCAGAGGCTTAGTTGCCCTCCAGGTTCCAAGGTACATTTTCCTTGAGAGATGACAGCAAGAGACAGTGAAAGGAAACGTCCCCTGAGAGTTTACTAGAAAGCCAAGTCTCTGTCTCAGAAAGAAGGGATCATTGAACACACCCTGCTCTCGGGCCCCTGCGATTTTTCCTGCCTCGTGTCTGTGCTCAGCCCTCTGTAAGCCAACAGCTCCGCCTGTGAGATCAGCATTAATTAAACTGGGCTCAGTTCAAGCTTTTCCTGCCATTACAGTCAGAGAGCAGAGCAACTTAGAGCAAGAGTTCTTCTGACGAATGAAGCATATAGTTATTGTTTTCAATCCCTCATAGCCCCTGGGGATGCCGCCTGGCAGGGAGGTAAATGAAACCTGGTACAGAATCCTCGATACTCCCCAACACAGAATTTCCCACAGCCTAGGCTTTTTCTCGGTAAGAAAGGAAAGGTGGCTTCAGGAGCCTGTCAGTGCGCATGACCATGGGACCAGTGACTTTGCCTCCTCTTGGGGTCTGAGCCTCAGTTTCCTTTTCTCTTGACTGAGGATCCTGTCTCTGCCACACAGGTTGAGATAAAGAGTAAGGATTACATCAGAAGGGAAACACCAGCTCCAAGGGTGCTTTGCACAGTCCCCGGGACTAATTTGAGTGGCTGCCCCATGACGTCAGACTACAGCAGCAGCTCTGAGAGCCCCCTTCCTGTCTCATGAATGAAGACAGATTCCAACAGCTGGGGCTAGACAAAGAAACATGTGTCAAGCTCCGGAAACCCATTTCCAAAAGAACACGGGCGAAGGGAGAAATATGGATGAAGGGCTGGGCAGAGCAGCCAATACATAGGCCATCAGCCTGTTTCCCGTTCCAAGGATGCCTGAGCTTCCATTGGTGCTGAGGGAGTCTGCCCTCATGTGAAGAGTCAGAACTAAAGAATGCATGAAGCTTCCTCCTTCAGGCAGAAAGAGACTTCCGGTCCATGAATAGCATGTTTCATGTGACCATCCCTCCGTGGAAGGGACTGAGGTGCTGCTTCCGGTATCCCAGTTGGGAGTCTGGGGCAGCAGTTACTCTCAGCAATTCATTAGAGATGATTTTAGAAATCACTATGAAAAGGAATAGTGGGTTTTGCAGGAACTGCATGTCTGTGACATCTGAAAGTTAACTGGAGATGTCCTCACCTGTTTAACAAAAAGAATCAGGTCCAGACAACGACATCACTGCATCCTGCCTGCCTCATCCTATTCAAGGCTGTCCCTGCCTCATCCTATTCAAGGCTGTCGGAGGTCTTTCTCAGTGCTTTATCATGAGAAAGCAAGTATTTGCCCTCTTGGAAATACACTTCCAACTCAAATAAGCTGTGTGCTGAGATCAAAATACAGACAAGTACCTAAAAGGAGCCTGATTTAGCATTCTTTTAATGCTCACCTGCTGCCGAATTTTGCCTTACCACCAACAGGCATTTATGTTTGTGAACCAGGGGCTTACAGTTTTCTTAGATAAGATCTGACCAAAAGTAGGGACCTGTAGCTATAGAGAGAGACACTGAAGAATTCTGGATGCCCAGCAACTCTCAGGGGAAACTTGCTCTAGCGTACTTTGGAAGCAAAGATGTGTCTTAAGGATCTGTTTTTGTGAACTCAGGTTAAGAGACCCAGTGTGTCTCTCAGGATGACCAGTAGTGTGAAAAATGACAAATCCTGTGGAAGTGGCTGCTTACTTTCTTTTCTAGGCACAGTGTAGGTAAGATTGACTACCCACAGTGCCAGACCTCATGAAAAATGAAAATGGAGGTGGTCTTATTCAAACAGAAAGAATGTTGCCAGGTGGTGTTGCCACAGGCCTTTAATCCTAGCACTCTAGAGGCAGAGGCAGGCAGATTATTCTGTGAGTTTGAAGCCAGCCTGGTCTATAGATCAAATTTCAGGACAGCCAAGGCTACACAAAACAAAAAAACAAACAAAAACAAAAAAACAATCCTATCTTGGGGTGAAAAAAAAGAATGTCAGGACATCAATAACAAAGAATGAAAAAAAATAGGAACTCTTCTCCAGGCACTGAGCTTTTGTGAACTTGGGGCTCTGGGTAACATCTGAAAAACCAACTCTGGTATAGGTCTTGGTATAGTGACCTTTGTCTTAACCCCCAAGACCAAAGGCTTAAGGTCCTGTCTACCAACGCTACTATTATAACTCACTTTCGGTCACTGGGAATGCTTGTTTATCCATGGCTTTACTGTCTTGCTGTCTACTCTAGAGCATGACTTTCTCACAATCTTGTCTTATGCATAAAAGAAACATCAGCTCCGTATAGGTGCTCCATAAACAACCTCAAAAAGCGTCTGCGAAAACAGTGACCAAATCTGGAACACTTCACCTAGTGCGTAATGGCTCTTAAGGCTCTGATGGAGATGTCTGCCAACTGGGCAATAATCTGTGGGTGACTAATACACTGGTGTGAAGACAGGAAAGCCTTGGCAATACCCACTTTTGCAAGGTTTATCTACCTCTTCAAGGCCATCTCACATCAACACGTGTCTTTGAGCTCTGTCTAGAGAAGTGATTGTTAGATTCCTTAATGCTGTGACCTTTTAATACAGTTGTTCGTTGTGTGGTGACCCCTAGTTATAAAATTATTTTCATTGCTACTTCATAACCATAATTTTGCTACTGGTATGAGCCATAGTGTAAATGTCTGATACGCAGGATATCTGATATTTGACCCCCGTGACAGTCGTTTGACCCTCATGGGGTTGTGACCCACGAGTTGAGAACCACTATTGTAGAACCTTTAAGAGCATGAGTCTCAGTAGAGGAGATGAGTCCCTAGGAGCAGGACTTGAATTTTGGTAGCCCAGCCTTACTTCCTGTCTGCTTTCTGTTTCCTGTTCTACCAAGAGGTGAATTCAAGAAGGCTCTGAGCTACAATTCCTGCCACCGTAGAGCTCCTGCCTCTGTGCTTTTCCCTCCAGGATACAGTATTCAGGCTCAAATCGTGAGCCCGAATAAACACGTTCTCACTTAAGTTGCTCCTTGTCAAGTTTTGATTACAGCAACAAGATAATTAACTGACCATGTATGACAGATAAGCACATGAAAAGACAAGACACTTCACAATAGCTACTGGCAATGTGTTGAAACACCAATGAGGTGATGCACATAGCCAGTACAAGGGCTCAAATGTGAAGTCCTGACCATACTAAAAGTTGACAAGGATACAGAACAAACAGCTATCCCATACACTGCCAGGAGGGGAACAAAATGCCACCAATACTCCAGAAGTCAATTAGATAGTTTCTTTTTAATTACAAAATTTAATACATGCCTGCCGTATACATCAACAATCCCATGCCTAGGTGTTCATCCTTCAGAAATGTAATTATTTACCCTGGTAAATTAAAAACTGATGTTCAGGCACTTTGTATGGAACCTTTAACAGCCTTTAACATTTCAGCATGGAATATTACTCGGCTACAATGAGAAATGAACCATTGGTTCACACAGCACCTAGAACAGAGGCTGCACACATTGTGTCAGGTGAAAGAAATCAGCCTCAGAGAGTTTGCTAAATGACTTCATCTGGATAACCTTCTCCAAAAGACAAAATCATACTGGTTGGCAAATGGTAGCCAGATAGTTTAGGAATTCAGGGAAGATTGTGTATACTACGGTTGGGGTGTTGCACAGGAAGTGGCTTAGAGTAGAAGATCCACTCTGAATCAGATCATAGTGTTATTACACAAATCTACATGTGTTCACATTCTCAGAGCTATGCATTCTTGAAAAGATTAATATCACCATATACTCATTTGTGAGGCAAACACTCATATATACAAAACACTTTAAAATATATATTTATTTGTAGGTGTTATTTAGAGTAGAAAAAAAGATAAAATTTTATTCTGTCCTATAGATTAAAAAGTAGACATTGAGGGGTAAGTATGGAGACAGCATCATAATCAGAAAAAAAAATGGGCTTCTGTCTTCACCATCACTATGATATGGCCATCATCTTCCTGGTCCAACATGACTCTAGCATCAGTTCTCACAGCCAGCATCAAAGCAAAGGGGAAAGATGGTGATTCCTTTTTGCAAAATTTACTGTGATGGTGTGTTGGCTAATACATGGCCACATAGCTACACAGAAGGCTAACAGTTGTTGTCTATAATCTAAATATAATTCTTATAATAAACAAAGTTGGATAGTGTTTGTTTAAAGGCAATTTGGCCTTTTTATCGTAACTCTGATTTCTTTCTCCACATTGAGCCAGTCTCCGTATATCAACAGCCTATGTCAACATCTCCCTTTGCAGAGCTAATAGCCATCTCAAGTTAAACATGTCTCTAAGACATAATACCTCCTCCACCACCACCAAGCCTGCTGTTCCTCCAGATTTTCCCACTGATGTCACAGCATCCCTGTTCCCCCAGCTATTCATACCAAAGGGCTTTTCAGGAACTCAGGAACAGGGCTGGTACAATCCGAAGCTCTTCTAATAGCTAGTTAATGTCCATTGTAATTTGGTGTGGACTCAAACACTTCTGCTTTCGAAAATCCATGCACCTTCCAGGTGCCCTGCATGGATAATACACTGTGAGGAGTCCAGGGCTGCAGGTGATGGCAAAAATGATGAGAATCAGCAAGGGTGCAGCCACACAGACAGCACCAAAGGCCTCTACAGACTATGTCAAAGGTAGTCTTCTACAGAAACAAGATCACTCATACCCTAAGTCCAAAAGAAAAAAATAACTAGCAGATTGGAAGAATGGCTCTGTGGTTAAAAACATTTACTGCTCTTGCAGAGGAAAGGGGTTCTATTCCCAGCATCCACATGATAATCACAACCATCTGTCACTTCAGTTCCAAGGGACCTTCCAGACACCTCTTCCAATGTCTGTAGGTTCAGACACACATAAAGGAAATAGTATTTTTGTAAAGCAAAAATTTTGACCTTTCCAAATTCAATCCCTATATTATATTCAAAATGGCTAAAAGAATTTTAAAAAAAAATTATTTTTCCAGACAGGGTTTTCTCTGTGCAGCCCTGACTGTCCAGAAACTTACTTTGCAGACCGGGGCAGAACTCAAAATATTGCCTACCTCTTCCTCCCAAGTGCTGGGATTAAAGATCTCTGCCACCAATATACTACCAGAAGGGAAACGTATCAGTTACTCAAGCAAGCAAAGTCAGCTCCATATGGGGGGGTGTACCTATTTTAGCAGGTGTACCCAGCCTCTCAGCTCCCCCAAAGTTGGGGAAGGATGCTCAACAAAGCCAGATCCCACTCACTATGGATGTGAAGAGAAGCAGAAAGTGGAGAAAACCTTTCCCTTTGCTCATCCATCCACAAAAGAGGTAGTCCGGAGGCTCTGTGGTGACTTCATTCTGTGGGATAATAACCTCAGTGGCCATGTAACTCGGAGTAGCTTCTAGAAGGTGATGAAATCTGACTTGGCTATGATGGCCAGCTGGTTTTCTATCACCTGGAGGAAGTTATGGAGCAAACAAAAAGTAAATCTGTGATCAGGGAAGATGGAAGCAAAAACTCCTCTCCAGTGAATTAGAACAAGAGTAAATGAGCAGAGCAGACACGGGCAAGGGGAGCCAAGGCCAACTGTGGGTGGAGGATGTTAGATTGGAAGATGCGCTGTTGGGTTTACTGAATCTCTGCCTCTTATAGGATGCATTTGGTCCAGTGCAGAATAGGAATGGATGTCCTGAGGATACAAAGTAAATCATTTAAAAACCCTCTGCCCACTCCCGAGTCCTACAGAAAGTCACTCCCCACCTTTTGGTGGACTTAACCGAAAGGCATTTGAGCTTTTGGCATTTCAAAACAGTATAGTCAAATTTTTTGAGCCTCATCCAGCTGCCTGGGAATGAGAGACAGCAAGGAAAATAGCACCTTCAGTGGGATTGGTGCTCATACTGCAAAGATATTTTGTATGTATATGTCATTGAAGATTCCCCCCCCCAACCCCCTGCAGGAGTCCAGATTCCCTCGATTTGCTGTGACCATGACCGTGCTGAGCCCTGATGGGAGATAAGATATCCTAAAGAGGCTCCTGTGCCCCTCCCTTTACTTGTTAGATCTTTCGAACTGACAGAATTGGTGCAGGTGAGAGCAGAGAAGAGTTGTAATGAAGTAGGCCTCCAAAGAAACGATTCAAAAAACTGCTGTTCCACCTACCGAAGGAATGAACCCAGGGATGAATGAGCCAGGCCGAAAAAGGTGAGTACCTTACAACTTCAGACCCCAGAGATTCTTCTCTGAAAAATATGGCATCTTTACAGTATTTTGTTACAGTAATCTGTTGCAGTATTATATTATTACAGATAATGTAACCTGAGGCATAGGTTCTTTTTCCACACAGAAGGCTGGCTGGCTGACCTTTATATTAAGGCCACCAGTGTGGAAAGATGTTTGGCAAAAATATAAATAAATCCATTTTCCTTTACCAATTTTACTTTGTAATGTCCTGGAAATACAAAGAAACCCAGGCAACAGGCCTGGATATAAGTGCCTGGTAACATCAGGATGACTCAGCCTCTGAATGTCACTATAAAGAACAAAATACTCACTACACATTATGAGTGCCATGGCATGACATGACCTCAGCTGTTTTGGCTCCATGTATTTGAGTCTTTCTGCTTCACTTACAACACAAACAAGTGAAAGAACTCTACCACAGTGATATCATTCAGTGGTTCTACTTTCCCTTCTATTGGGCACAAACATTTGGTTGTGACTTTCTCTTCAAGGTCAAAGGAGATGGCTTGACATTGCGTGTACTAGAGGGCTTGAGCAGTGTCTATCCTGGAACAGAAATCTAGACTATCTTTGAGTGAATGTTTGGATGAGTGGTGAACATTTGGATTGGATGGATGGATGGATGGATGGATGGATGGATGGATGGATGGATAGATGGATGGATGGATGGATGGATGGATGGATGGATGGATGGATGGATGATGGACAGATGTGAGTTACTCAAAAGCAAAAAAAAATAGCTTCATATAGTATTCCCTACAGGACTGAGTGTCTGCCTCACTTCTGGGTGGATGACAAGGTGAGTTGCAGGTGGACAGGAGTGTAAGTAAGTAGTAGATGACTGATACTACCCGAAGCACCCCCTTCTTTCCATGGCCAGCTTCTGACCTCCCAGTCCATGAGAGTTCAGAGAGATGAACCCACCAGCTTACTCGGTTTCAGTAAAAAGGAACTTCTGAGTTTATCCCTTTGGCAACCTCATAATTTGAATGGTCCTGGAAAGACCCCAGGAAGAAGCAACTCCACTATGGAATACAATTTTCTGAGACTAAAAGAGATTTCTACAGTATTAGAAATGACCCCCAAGCTGCTGGCATCACTGCCACCGAGCTCAGGCCACACTGCTACTGCTCGACTGTGCCCCTCCCCACCCCCCACAACGTGCACTAGCAGTCTCAAAAGATTCAAAGTCCAAGATGGCAACCCTCAAGGATCAGCTGATTGTGAATCTTCTTAAGGAAGAACAGGTCCCCCAGAACAAAATTACAGTTGCTGGGGTTGGTGCTGTTGGCATGGCTTGTGCCATTAAGATCTTAATGAAGGACTTGGCAGATGAGCTTTCCCTTGTTGATGTCATAGAAGACAAGCTAAAGGGAGAGATGATGGATCTCCAGCATGGCAGCCTTTTCCTTAAAACACCAAAAGTTGTGTCTAGCAAAGATTATTCTGTAACCGGGAACTCCAAGCTGGTCATTATCACAGCAGGGGCCTGTCAGCAAGAGGGAGAGAGCTGGTTCAATTTGGTCCAGCAAAATGTGAACTTCTTCAAGTTCATCATTCCCAGCACTGTGAAGTACAGTCCACACTGCAAACTGCTTATTGTCTCAAATCCTGTGGCTATCTTGACCTACGTGGCTTGGGATATCAGTGACTTTCCCAAATGCCGAGTTATTAGTAATGGTTGCAATCTGTATTCAGCTCAGATTCATTACCTGATGAAAGAAAGGCTGGGAGTTTACCCACTGAGCTGTCATGGGTGGGTCCTGGGAGAACATGGCAACTCCAGTGTGCCTGTGTGGAGTGGTGTGAGTATTGCCGGCATCTCCCTGAAGTCTCTGAACCCAGAACTGGGCACTGATGCAGATAAGGAGCAGTAGAAAAAGGTTGTTCACAAGGATGGTTGACAGTGAGGATGAGGTGACCAAGCTGAAAGGTTACACATCCTGAGCCATTGGCCTCTCTGTGGCAGACTTGGCCGAGAGCATAATGAAGAACCTTAGGCAGTTGCATCCCTTTTCCACCATGATTAAGGGGCCCTATGGAATCAGTGATGATGTCTTCCTCAGTGTGCCATGCATCCTGGGACAAAATGGAATCTCGGATGTTGTGAAGGTGACACTGACTCCTGAGGAAAAGGCCTGCCTGAAGAAGAGTGCACACACCCTCTGAGGAATCCAGAAGGAATCTAAAGTGTTCCCAGTGTCCTAGCACTTCACTGTCCAGGCTGCAGCAGGGTTTCTATGGAGACCACACACTTCTCATCTGAGCTGTGTTTCATACAATGGTGTTGAGGTGGTCTGGGGGGAAATAATCTCAGTTCCCACAGCTCTACCCTGATGCCAAGTGGTACTTGTGTAGTGGTAACCTGGTTAGTGTGACAGTTTCACTGTCTCCAAGACACACTGCCAACTGTGTTCAGGCTTCGATTACCCTGGGAGCCTGCTGCATTGCTGCCCTGCACACCCTCACCAAACATGTTTAGGCCAACAAGCTCCCAGTTAGTCATAACCTGGCTCCAATGTGTAAGTCTATTATGCATATCTTGTGCATAAGTGTCCTACAGGATATTTTATGTATTATATGTGTCTGTAGCGTACATTGTAATACTATGTGAAATGTAAGATCTGCATATGGATGATGGAACCAACCACTCAAGTGTCATGCCAACGAAAACATCAGATGAATCTTGAACAGTGAAAAAAGAAAAAAAGCAATGACCCCCAATAGGAAAAGCCATTTCCTTTTTTGCTCTGTGCTTTATGGAGAAGGTAAGCAAAGAGTTCTGAGATCTGCTATTTCGTTTTCTCTTCAAAATCTGTTTTTTCATTGTGCTTGCCCACACCACTCTGCTGGAATCCTGCATGCCTATGGCTGGTTTTCCTGCGTAGATCTTGGAGAAAAAGGGCAGCTTCAGCTCTTCTATCGCCCCATGGCTTTGCAATAGAGACCATTGACTTGACACAAATGAGACAGGGAAGGGATCAAATCTGAACTCTTTAATGTAGCACCCAGGCCCTCCTAACCTGTCTCTGTCTGCTTCCATATCTCCACCTCTCACTCCCCATGGCTCTGTTCATTTCTGTCAGAAATCACCCACAGGGTTGAAGTGCTCAAGTTCTTTCGTATCTCTCTGATCCCGTTGCCCCATCCTCTGTGGTACTCGATATCCTGTGTTTCATGATCATCCCTGACACAGCTCTCCCTCCTTGACTCACATTCCGGCCTTTCAATGCAATACTACTATAAACACACTGTGTGTACTGTTGTGGATTACAACAAGCTTGATGGCTTAAAACAAAAGAAAAGAAACTTATCCTCTTACAGTTACAGGAAGCCCAAAGTCCAAAAAGTAACGATTGTCACTCTCTGGAGATGCTAAGGGAGAGTGTATTGCATGTGGTTCTCTTGTTTTGGGGTGGTGGGGTGAGATCCTTGGCTTGGAGCCTCACTCCAGAGTCTGACTCTGCCTTTACATGACCTTTGTATAAAAATGCCAAAATGGCTTCATTAGAACTAATTATGTCTGAAAAAAATGCTATTTCTGGATAAGGCCATATTCTGGGTCTGGGTGGACATGAACTCGGGTGGCAGCATCCAGTCTAATATATTACTATAGATTTGATCCTGTGATCTGGAAGTAAATTCAATTATAATCCTTCCTTGAAGATACTGATGTTGCAGGTGTGTCTGTGGGACACTCTTTCATAATGCTTATCACATATGTTTGCATTCATCTATATAGTCGACTACTTGTCACAATCATGGGAAGAGACCAAGTCCTATTTTATATGTTTGTTTATTTCTTCTATTTCTTTGCAGGGCCTGGCACTCAACAGGCTTGCTAAAGAAATTACTAACTTATGGTTCAGGAAAATGATTTACAAGAGCCATAAGGCCCTGTGTTCATTATATACAACGTGCTCTCCACTTTCAGACAATCTCATCCCTCCAGTAAAGTCCCTGCAGCCAAAAGAGTCCTCACTTATATACCTAAACCAAACCGGAATGCTAACATGCATGATCCGTTTGGGCATCTGAGATTCTAAACCTGTGTCAGCTATGACAATTACCACCAAATCACATACCTGGCCCCTTCTTCCCTCTTTTTTCAGGCTTCATCTAGAAACTAGGGTGAGAAGAAACACAGGGACAGGAAGGCATCCTGGGTTTTCTGTAGTCAGTGCAACATGTACCACCATACCTGGCATTTTGTGGGTGCTGGGGATTTGAATTCAGTCCTTGCACAGTAAGCCCTTCAGGCACTGAGCCACCTCTCCATCCCCCACCCCCCACCCCATGTTTCAATGGAAACAAGAATGAGCCCAATTAATGGAGTCACCTTCTCAGACTCAAAGCACACGTACCAGATGCTGTAAAGCAGGGCTTCTCAACCTGTGGGTCGCAACCATTAGAAAACACATATTTCCAAGTGGTCTTAAAAACTGAGACACCACTCAGTGACAAAACTACTGTTATGAAGTAGAACAAAAACAAATTTAGAAGGTCCCTAAGAGTATCAGAAATAGGTGTTTTCCGATGGTCCTGACACCAGGTTGAAAATCGCTGCTACAGTCACGGGTCATGGGATGAGAAGGGTCGAGGAAGAAAGTGAGGTTTTGCCTATGCCAGGATCTGCTCCCTGTGACACCGAAACAGGGCTGCCTGTAGTTCAGTGTATGTGTAGCCATGCAGGCATCCTCTGAAGGAATGCAAGTCTCCTTCTCACCCCAGGATTTGGGCTTTATTTTAAACAGGAATGTGTTGTTCTTCAGACAACGTAAAGAATATGTGCAGCTTCTGGCGAGCGACAACAGCTGAGAACCCCACACTGGTTCTGGATGAAATTCAATGCCCGCCGACCTAATCGCCATGACCGGGAATTTGGAAGGAGTCTGAAGCGCCTTCGTGTTATTGGACAAACACTGCCTCTTCCCAAGCAGGCTGGGGCATTGCGGTGAAAGGCCTTTGATAAGAAGAGGCAGGCCCCTGGGAGGCGAGGCGAGCCACCCACCACTTTCTTAGGCGCTATTGTCCCAGGCTGGGGATTGTGATGTGAGGCTCCGGGTGCACACAATACCGCACCTCCCGCAATGGGCCATTCATTGGGCCTCAAGGTTCCCTGATGGGAGGGAGCCCGTTGACCCCGGATAATAGATGAAAGTGTTTCTCACTTGCCTTCGCCTCCTGACCTTTTGCCACCATTTTTCATGCACTGTCTCCTCTCCAGCCAGACAGGCAAATTCTTCCTCTGATGCTGCAGACCGGGTGACCCTCTCCTGCATGCATGCCGAAGCGGGTTGCTTGTGAAGGACAGTCAGAGGAGACCTTGCCTAATATGTCCAAAGCAAGCCAGAGTCATTTCCTCCCCGTCCCACTCTTTGCATTCGTATATGTATGCATAAATGTTTGTGAATATAGACACCCACTTCTTGTACCGGTACAGTACTTGCATACCAAAAATTCAAACCAGTGAGTGTTCATTTGCAAGTTTTGCTTCTCTGGTGTCTACTCTCTTTAACTCCAGATAGAAAAACAGTTCCAAATTCACTGCAACAGGTCTCCCCTTCTTCACTGTCTTCTCAGATGGATCAGTCACAAACCGAATGTGTGGAAGTGACAACAGATCTACCCATACAAAGTCTACCCTGGGACACCACCACTGGAATAACCTCAGATACTCCAGTGAAGACCCTACAGTTAGCTAAGCTGTAACTAGCATAACAGAATAAGGTCAAAGCCCCTGCATCCAGCCCCTAGGCTTCATTCCAAAATGCCGCTTGAAAGGGTAAATTCTCCATTGACAGTAAGAAAGCAATCAGGCTCTGACAAGGGTGTTGTCCTCTAGTTAAAGGTCACCAAATTGCGGCTGGCGATATAGCTCTGTTGGTAGAGGGCTTGCCCACCACGCACAAAGCACTGGGCTCAGGCTGGGAAGATAGCTCAGTGGGCAGGAGCACTTGTTTGCTGTGAGAACAAAAGGACAAAATCCTCTTGTTCAAATCCTCAGCCTACAGGTAAAAGCTGAGCATAGCCACACGTGCTATAATCCCAGTGTTAGCAGAGATAGGTGGATCCTGTCAGTTCTCTAGCCAGACAAAACCAGTATGCTTCAGGCTCATACACACACACACACACACACACACACACACACACACACACTTCTATCCCCAGTAGTGCAAAACATCTAATGTGATGGTACATGCCTATAATCATAGTACTTGAGAGGGAAGCGAGAGGATCAGAAGTTCAACACCGTTCTCATCTACATAGTGAGTTTGAGGCCAAGTAGGGATACATATGACCTCACCTTAAAAGCAAACCAAAGGGGCTGGAGAGATGGCTCAGCAGTTAAGAGGACTGGCTGTTCTTCCAGAGGTCCTGAGTTCAATTCCCAGCACCCACACATGGTGGCTCACAACCCTCTGTAATGGAATCTGATGCGCTCCTCAGGCATGCAGGTATAAATGTAGTAGAACATACATATTCATAAAATAAATAAGTAAATAAATAAATCTCTTTTAAAAACCAAAAATGTCACCCAGTTGCTGCATGTTTTTGTGCCCCTAAAAATTCCGTGCAATGGCCCTAAGGAGGAGCCAACTATCATGAACTCACATGAACATAGAATGTATGAATGGTCTATGGAGACAGACAGATGGACGGATGGACGGATGGACGGATGGACAGGCAGACAGACAGAGATAGAAAGAGATAGATGGATACATAGGCATATATATGTACATATATATATATATTTATATTTATGTGTATATATAAATATATATATACACATATATATATACTCCTTAAATAAATATATATAATATATTATATATATAAATATATATATTTATATATATAATATATATTTTATATATATATATATATATATATATAAACTCCTTGGGTCCTTCAGCCTGGTTGCAAGTCTGTGTGTGGAAATGTAGCCCTCCATGCTACTGGCTGTTGCTCCACTGCCTTGTTCACTGTGTGGTCCATAGCTATGGAGATGATGAAAGGTAAGGCCGGAGCTCTAGCCCCATGCTTTCTGAGCACTGTGCTCAGGGGAACTGACAGGAACGTGCCTCGATGACTATGGTGTGCAGATCTGTGCACCGAGGCCTCACTCCCACAGTCACAGCTTATGTGGAGCAGCACGCGTCACCTGCTAAGAGATATGAGAGGTCAGTGCTGGGACAACCTGGCCCCCAGGCAGGACTCCAAAACACAGCCAAAAACTCCTCAGCATCAGACTTTTTCAGACTTCCTGGGTCCTTTATGGCATAGCACTTCCTAGAGGAACAGAACCAATAGGAGGTGGAGAGATGGGCAGATGAAGGGAATGAAAGAGGAGGTAAATGAATCTGAAGGGATTGGAGAGGCTTGGTATGTTAGCTTTCCCACTGTTGTGGCAAAGTAACTGTCAAACACAGCTTAAGAGCAGAGGGGCTTGTTTCTGTTCACAGAATTAGGGTAGAGCCCATCTCAGCAGGGAAGATGTGTGGCCACCAGAGTGGTTCTAGCTGTGGCAGCAGGGACATGAGGAGGCTGTTCACGCTGTGCCTGCAGCCCAAACTCAGATACGAGTGTTGGTGCTCAGCTCACTTTCTCCTTTTTGTTCAGTAAAGGAGCCCACGTCATGGGACGGTGCCCGTCATGGACAGACTTCAACACCCACAGAAGTAACCTTGTAGACATCCCCTATCCTAAAGGCTGTCTGCTTGTAGAATTGCCTCCTCCTCCCTCGGGTGGTCAATCATTTCTATATCAGAGCCTTCCACAGACTGGATGTGACCCACCTACACAAATGAGGTACAATCTGTGATACTCAGAAGTCTCCACAGATCAGATTCCATGGTTAGTTTCATCTAGAATCATAGAAACATGCAAAATAATACAATCCACGGATCCTTGAGTCTACCAATTCCTACCAACTTAGGTAACTGTACGATTCCCTTGTTAGAATAGAAGTCAAGGGCAAAGAATGGCAACTACAATGAGGACAATGGTTCTTTGGTCTATGAGAGATCCAGAAGGACAGCCAGTAAGAGACAATGTGTCAGTAAGACATACTTACCCAGGGGAAGAGGGCTGCCAAATATAGCCATTGTAACTGATGGGGAAGAAGCAAGTGATGCTACTCAAGTATGTCAGACCTGGAAAGACTTGGGCTGACACATGTCTAGGATGCTGCATTCCCATGGAGTCTTGTCTATCTTGGGCTCAGAGAGGAAAACTGACAGTGAACAGAGTCAGTGATAGGGCATGGATTGCTGGCTGCCCAGTGGATCATCATTCCCTGTGAAACCGTGTTGGTGAAACTCAGCTCCATTCGGGACTCGGGGGTACAGGACCTAACAACTGACCAGCATGGATCATAGGGCATCCATTCTCCTTTGCTGATATAGACTGAGCAAGAGTTATGGCTCTGGCCAATGTGTCACAACGTGTTTACCTGGGGAACTAGTGAGAAGGATTTCTTCCTTGATTTAAAAATAAGAAGAACTGCTCTCTGTGATGGATGTAACTAACCCTGCCTCACCTGAGGCTGAGTGCTTGACCCAGGCCCACTGTGTCCAGAATTTGGCAGACACCTTGCTTTGGTTTACAATAGAATATGAACGGGATGAAAGCATAAATTAGCTTCTTTTGGTCTCACAGGCTGGGACTTCCTGTTATACTCTTAAAGTGCCATAAAATGATGTTCCATGATGTTCCGGGTAGCTGACAGGAGCAAGAAAATAAGGAGACCACAAGTGCAAATCTGAAACTGCCCCAAAGCCTCAGTCAAGAAAGAAGACTCCTGCTTTACCCAGAGGCAGAGCTGCCCATAAGAAACAAAATCATGAGTATGGGGTGGCTTGTCACATGTGTCACCTCAACAATCACTAATTGATGTGCCCCCTTTTGCTATTTGCATAAATGTATAGGTATGATGGTTGAAGTTATGATAAATAAGCTTTTATCCACAGTGGAGATCTAAGAAAATTGGAAAGAAATCACCTCACCCCAACTCCAGGCTGCCAGAGCTTCAGGATAGACTCTCCCAAAAGTCAAGTCTCAGTCTATACAGTGTCATCCTAAATTGTGCCCCTTGAGTTTGACAAACCAGAGTGATCTCCTTTGCCTCTTCTATGAAATAGTTCCCCTACATGTAGCTTCATTTTGGGTTGCTGTGATAAAACACAACAAAAATTATTTAACTCAAAATTTCAAATTATGGTACCTCAGAGCAGGGATATCACAGTGATAATAATTGAGGCATCTGATCCTATCTACGGTCAAGAGGAAAGGGTGAATCCATACATGCTTACACTCTGTCCACATTCTCTTCTTTTCTTCAGTCCAGTACCTAAACCTAGGGAATGACACCACCCGTTTTTACACTTGGTCCTTTCACATCAATAAATGTAACCAACACAAACTCTCACAGACATGCCCATAAGCTGAACTGACCCAGAAAATCTTTCAATGAGACTCCCTATCCCAGATTATTCTAGACTGTGTCAAGTTGACAACTAAAACCATCCATCACAACCTATGTTTGGCCAGAGTTGCTCTTGCCTGCCTATTCCCAGCCTCTTTGATGTGACCTGCACAGAGTTCATAGAGATTAAAATGTCTGCTCCTTTTTCTGGCATTTTATTGACTGGATATGACTCAAACGAGCTTTTAAATCATTTAGTTATAGCCTCTGTCCTCTATCTGTCATCATTTCAGGAAACTTTCTCATACCTGAAATGATGACAGTTTGCTGTGAGTAGAAGGGATGAGAACGAGACAAGGAAGACTGGTTACTAGAGTCAGGTCAAGAAGGGTATGTTAAATCCAGCCAAGGGGGCTGGAGCTTTCACCAACAGGCAATGGTCAGGAGGTAGGGCCACTTCAGTCAACCAACAGTGCCTTCTATGTGTGGTTGGATAACAGTGTAAAGAAAATTGACCAGGAAGAGGTCAGTAAGGGGTGTGTGTGTGTGTGTGTGTGTGTGTGTGTATGCATGTGTATATGTCTAGAGAACAAATCTAGGGCCTCATGTATACTACTGTATCCCAAAGGGATTTTTAGCACTGTATAATACAGCATTTTTCCAGTGCTCTTCCAGAATCTTGCCATGTAAATAATCCATTATGCTCAACAAACAAACCTTAAGCAAGTTGGTTGTGATACTGTCACCAGAAGCCCTCTCAACAGATGAGGCGGCACTCTACAGATGGATGAAAACCAGGCTCTGCCAGAAAATGGGTGAGTCAAATGTTTGTTGAACAAAATCTGCCCAATGTACTATGGAGGAGACACGGGTGCTAAAGAACATTCAGCTCACAGTCTTGTGGTCAGAGTGTAAGAATGGAAGCATGTCCTTGTGTTCAGGATGCTAGGGGAGAATACTACAGACTGGGTGCCTCAAACAACAACAGACATTTCTTCCTCTCTGTTCTGAGGGCTGGGGAGTCCAAATGGAAATGTTGATAGATATAGTTCTGGGTGGAAGAACTCTTCTTTGAACAAGAGGGATTATTTTCTACCATGTCCTCACAATGAAGAGTGGGTAGGAGGAAGGAAAGGAAGTAGCAAAAGAGGCAAGGAAGAAAGGAAAGAGGAGGGGAAAGAAAGGCAGAAGTGGGCACAGAGGGGAAAAAAGAGAGAAGACAAAGAGAGAGGGGGGAAGAGAAAAAGAAGAAGAGAGAAAGGAATCCAGAGGAATCTCATGCCATTTTATTGAAAGGGCACAAATCCCAACTTGTAGGGGATCCAGCTTCGTGCCTTATCTAGTTCGACTTCCTTGTAGTGTCTCTATCTGAAAATTTTATCCCATTGCAAATTTGAGCATCAATCGATGTATTTGAGGACACGCATTCAGCTGATAGCACAGGGTCCACCAGAAACACCCAGCTCCTACCATAAGCCACAGGCAGCTGTTGATAGACCCGCCATGCCGAGGTTACCAACTTAGAACAGTTTACTGCATTTATCAGCACAAAGTTCCTCTGTCTAGGTTCTATTAAGGTTTGGGGCAATGTCAGTCTCTGTTTTGGAGGCCATCCTGGACACCAAGGGCAGACTGGTACCATCCCTGCTTCTACTCACTGGACTCCAATAACATCATCCCCAAGCCCCAAAGTCAGACAACTAAAATCTTTCCCCAGAGGCAAAAATAACCTTCATCAAGAATGACTGCATTGAGAAAAATCAAAGTGGCCTCTAGCTATGATGGGGATGCTACACCCATAAAAATCTCAACAACATGGCTTCCCAAACAGACCCTGAACAATTCTCATAGTAGCTGACATCCCAGAATAGATGGGGAAAATTTCATGGGGACCCCACCCCTAGAAGAGATGGACAATTAACAACTGCTAGGTGAGAGAGAGTTAGTTTTCTCCGTGAATGAGTCCCTTGAGTGGTTATCCATCAGTAATTGGTCAGCCCTAGAAGCATACATATGCAGGGAATACTGAATGGGCTCAGTAAGTTGAATTTATATGTCAATTCATTTGTAGCACACTTAACAACAATGGTTAAAAAAGAGGTCATGAATTTCGTGGTGTTAATGGGGAAGGGGGAGTCCTGGAAGAGGTAAGAGGTGAGAGAAGGCAGCAAAAATGATCGAATATATTTAAATAAAATAAAAGGCTATTTTAAAAGACAAAAATATGGAATAAAAAGTCAAAGAAAGATAAGGAGAACTGTTGTCTCTGCCCCTACGTCATGCAAACGTGGCCTTTGTCCTCAGTTTTCCGTGACACTGTCTCCCAGATCTGAATGGTTACTTCCTCCTCTGACCTCATCTCTATCATAAAGATAAGTATTTATCCCATTAGAGTCTTATGATTCTATTAGAGGATTTAACCAATTATAGTCTCATCACTCTTTAGCTCTCTGTCTGCCGCAACTAAACCATAGGCTCTTTGAAGACGGGATTGGAAAGCATTTCTCTGCAATCCCCAGCACACAGAGCAGAACCCAGCCTGGAGCAATGACTAATGGGCTACTCCACACCCACAAGACACCCTGCAGCCAGGAAGTGGCTGCCCTTTGTGTGTCCCCCAAAATCCCTGCTCACCATTCACCAAACACACCACAGCTTTTCCAGACCTTTTCATTGCTAACACCTTCCTTTCCTGGGGATCCCCTTCACACCTCACTCCAACCTATCTTCTGAAGTCCTCGCTTCCTCCTAGGCCCACCCCAAATGCATCTTCCTCTAGAAAGACTTTTCCAAACCTTCTAATTAAAAATAATCAGCCACCCACGCCTCCCCCATTACCCCAGCCACTGATCCTGAAGTGCTTTTTAATTCTGTTAAAACCATTTCCGGATACATCCTGTGTCCCTTACTAGACAGCCAACTCCCCAAAGGCAGGAACTGTCATTATTTATTTCCATATCTTCCCTGGAGCCTAGCAGAAGCCTGGCACACAACAAACATCACTCAAATTTAATTCAAGTCTCAGCGAGGGGACAAGCTGGCCTTAGAGGGTAACATACATGGCTAACTGTGTGTCTCTCCTGTGCCTTCAAGGGAAAGACCACACTATTCCTGGAAAATTCTGAATGATACTGCTGGAAGCAAGCTGCCCTACAAAATTAACACTCTCCATGAAAAATTGGTTGGAGTTTTTTGTTGTTATTGTTGTTTTGTTTTGTTTTGTTTTGTTTTGTTTTGTTTTGTTTTCATGTAGAGTTAGTATTCATCCTACAGGAAGGATTTGGCCAGGTCAGAAGGGACAGTCCTCCCTCTGAAGTAATTCAGATCAACCTGGAGTCCCTCGGAATCACAAGTGTCCATGACACAAGTCCTTGGCTCTCTAAGAATGTAAGATTTTTGTTGTCTCTCCTGTGACAATGAGCTCATTCCAGCCTTCTGGAGCATAATAATATGGTGCACACTGGCAATTGCACCCATACTTTATAGTGCATAATTAGAAATTGTATTAATAATTGGTTCTATTTCAGTAGTTCTTCCAAAGGGAAGAAGCCTAAATGATGGGATTATGTAACAAATAATGGTACTAAATTTTATACTGGGTTCTAGAAATGATAAAGCATTCTATACCCAATAATCTTGCTGGCTTCTCCTTAAAAGTATAAGAGGAAGGCTGCTAGCCTGCTCAGAGAGCCTAATGTCACCAGTCAGCTCCATGGGAGTGCTATCCCTGAATGTGGAAAAGTCAGAACGAGGAGGCCCATGAACACAGCATTGAGATGAAAGTTTCTGTAAGGTTCGTGCAGTAGGTAAAGGTACAGGATGGAAGAAAGGGACAAAGTCCCTCACCCTGACCAGTCTTGAGAATTTTAAGCAAACAATCTACTACTAAGCTCTATTCCTATCTGCCCTTCTCTCTTCAGACATATGAACCCTGGAAAAGCCAGAGGCTACGGGAAGGGAATGGCTTGACCCAAGAGATAAGGAACATGTTTCAGTGGGACTCTGAAATGCTTCACCTCTGCAGACTATCTATCTAGCCAGGGAAGCAGTAGCCATTTGGGAAATGGCTCTGACAAGGTCCCAATGGTTCAGGAACCCCGTTGGAGCTCAAAGGATCAGTGTGGTCTAGAGATGTCAGAATCATTCTCTCTGCCAAGCATTTTACAAAGGAGATGCACTTCTATTGTTATGGTTTAAATTGATAAAGTTGGTCTCAAGGTGGCTACTCCAGACCTTTTGGATTTTTATATTTGTAATAATAGCGGCTTCATCTCAAAACTCTTCCAATCGGGCATTCTGGGATCCTGGGGTTTTCTAAAGAGCACAAAATCTGACTTCCAAGTAAATCAGAATGTTTGATGGCCTGAACTATATAGAAGATGGCAACCATCCCTCTGCCTATTTTGAAGGCTAAATCCAATTCTCTCTCCCTCTATTCTCTCTCTCTCTCTCTCTCTCTCTCTCTCTCTCTCTCTCTCTCTCTCTCTCTCTCTCACACACACACACACACACTCACCCCATCATGACAACATTAAAGGTTGGTAAAGCATATCCTAGCCCCCCCACACACACACACACACTCACTCACCCCATCATGACAACATTAAAGGTTGGTAAAGCATTTCCTAGCCACACACACACACACACACACACACACACACACACACACTCACCCCATCATGACAACATTGAAGGTTGGTAAAGCATATCCTAGCCCCCCACACACACACACACACAGACTCACTCACCCCATCATGACAACATTAAAGGTTGGTAAAGCATATCCTAGCCCCACAGAGACACACACACACTCACTCACCCCATCATGACAACATTAAAGGTTGGTAAAGCATATCCTAGCCCCACAGAGACACACACACACTCACTCACCCCATCATGACAACATTAAAGGTTGGTAAAGCATATCCTAGCCCCATAGACACACACACACACTCACTCACCCCATCATGACAACATTAAAGGTTGGTAAAGCATATCCTAGCCCCACAGACACACACACACACTCACTCACCCCATCATGACAACATTAAAGGTTGGTAAAGCATATCCTAGCCCCACAGACACACACACACACTCACTCACCCCATCATGACAACATTAAAGGTTGGTAAAGCACACCCTAGCCCGACAGACACTGGCTTTGGTCTCATGACTTGGCTGACTTGCACAATATGCACAGAAATGTTTTGCCCACATTTGATAGAGCTACATGACTTAATTTCCTTGTTTGGTCTATTTTCTTTTATCTCCTTTGCTTCAAGATTAATGTAATAGATTGTTCTTTTAATCCCAGAATAAGAAAGTTCTGGATCAGAGTCTCAGCTGACTTGGTAACCTGCAAAAAAAAAAAAAAAAAAGAAAAGAAAAAAGTCAACATTTTTCTTCCTGACTCATTAAAATTATAGTGATATTCATTACTATAGCATAGCCCAGCAAAGGCCGACACCAAGCTGATCCAACTTGCAATGTATTACTTAAAGGAAAAGGAACTGGTATGAAAATGAATGAGGGTCAGTTGCATTGGCACTGTTAAGATTAGGAATGATTCACCTACTTCTGCCTCCTTCCATATCATCCTTGGTCCATCCTTTGGACACAGACTGTCGTCTCTTTATTTTCTCCTATTGTATGCCAATCTAAGAATCATGACTGACAATTTGCTGCATTTATTCCATGCATATTTATTAATCATGTATTAGATGCCTAATGTCTTAGTATTAAGGCTTCAGTAGTAAATACAGCCAATTATCTGCTCCAAGGAGCTAACAAGTCAAGAGGAGCAGACATTTACAAGGCCCATTTAGAAGGTCATAGTCACCAACTGCCTTGTAAAGGCCAAGCCAAAAATCATATTCCCTCTCACCTTCATAAAGAAACTCAGTGGGAACAATTTAAAAATCAATTGTGTGATCGCAGATTAACATGGCAGATGCTTAGATTAGTTCAGTGGGAGTGCATTTACCTAGCATGCCTAAGTACCAGGCATGACCCCCAACACTGCAAAATAATAATCATCATCATAGTATAAAAACTATAAAAGCAGCTGAGAACCTAACCTTGTCATGGAAAATTCCATCCTTTCCTCCTCAAAGCCAAAAGAGTTATGAAAATCTCCTACCACACGCATAGCCATTTAGAGTGTATTGGTTGATGGGGTCTTCAGTGCCTGTTTGAAATCTGTCAGCAGTCTCCCAAGGTTCACAAAGGAAGCCTTGTTATCTCTTCTCATCTCTTTTTTTCTTAGCCAATATCCCTCTCTGTAGCTCAGGCTGACCTGTGACTATCCTCTGGCTTGGCCCCCTTAGGAGGGGATTACAGGTGTATGTCCACTCCCGGTGGTGTCAGCCCCTTCTTACAAAGCAAGAACCTGAGGCTTAAGTAGGGAAAAGGCAAGTGAGAGAGGAGCCTGGCTGGTGCTCTAGGCATTAGGTCAGGCTTTTTGCACATACTATATTCCACAATGATTTTTTTTTTACTGTTGTTGTTGTTGTTGTTGTTGTTGTTGTTGTTGTTGTTGTTGTTTTGGTTTTTGAGACAGAGTCTGATTAGATAGTTCTGGCTGTCCTAGAAGTTGCTCTGTAGACCAGGCTGGCCTCAAACTCATATAAATCAGTCTACCTCTGCCTCCCAAGAGTTGGGATTAAAAGCACATGCCACTATGCCCAGCTCAGAAACCATTTTCAAAGCATGTAAAGAAACTCGTTACTTCATAGGTAGATAATAAATACCAGGCGAGAAGTTTGTTATTTGCAACATATCTTCAAAGAGTTAAAAGAAAGAATGTATACAAACAAAACACACACACACACTGGTGGTGGCAAACACAGCAAGCTAAGATGTCAATCGATACCGCTAGATAAAGAATACACAGGGTTCATTGTATGCTTCTTTCAATTCTTACATAGTGTGAAAAATTTCAGACTGAAATGTGGGAGAAGTCCCCATTTGAATCACAAACCATAAGACCACTCTTCACTGGCTTCCTGCTCTTTCTGGGGTCTCTGTCCTTGTACAGGGTCTCATTACCCTGCACACCCCTCCATGTCTTATCTAACCATGGGTACTGCTGTAGTCACATCTCTTCTGCAATCCCTGTGGACCCAAGGCCTGCTGTCCTCATAAGCATAACCCCGGCTGTCAACACAGACTCTCACTGCAATACAGATGCACACTCTGAGAGGATAGGTTAGGTTTTCTCCACATCCCAGCAAGTGGAGCCAGAAAACAACGAACGTTGTCTCTGACCATGACTTCCAAAACCTTTTCCATAGGCAACAGTGGGCATTGTGTTTTTTAAAATCAACTTCAAGCTTGGAGGGAAGAAACTGAGCTAGGTGAAAGAGTTACATTGTCATAGGTTCAAATCCCACTCTAGTTAATGGATTACTTTAAACTGATGTCTATTAGTTTGACCTCTCTATACCTCAGGTTTCCCCTCAGCATGAAAGGAGATAATACATTCTTGCAGATTAGGGTGTCAGACAGAACACATATAATGTACTTGAGTTGGAGAGTGAGGATATAGTCCGGTTGATAGAATGCTTGCCCGGCATGCATGGAGTTTACTGGGTTCAATTCCCAGCACTCAGAGGTAGAAGCAGAAGGAACAGGAGTTGATGGTTGTTTTTAGCTTCATGGAAATTTTGATGCTATCTACCACTCTATCTAGGAAAATAAAAGAAATAAACAATGTATTTAAAATGGTACCCAGAATGCAAGGTGATGGAGCATCCTTCTCCAAGGATACTGGGCACTATCCTCTCAACGAGTCACTGGGCTCTCCTAAAAAGACTCATGTCACCAAAAGGAACTAAAGACAGGTTAAGAGCCATGCAGCCAGATATATGCATGTGTTTTTATGTGAGTGCCAGTGTGAGCGTAGATATAGGTATGAAATGTAGATTTAGATGATACAGGTGATGATATATAAATGTGGAGGTAGATATAGGTAGATGTAGATATGTTGATGATATGAGCCACCATATTCTTCTAACATGGTCAGCTGGATTGGTCAAACCACCCAGCCACCTGACAGGGAGCCTGTCTCACTGGCTCCCGACAGGATTATAAATCATTTATTTCATTATGAATTTGAGGAGCCGCTGTGTGTTTGAAGTGGGATTTGAAGCAAAAAGAAATGGGCAGATTAATGGAGCTTGAAGCAAGCTAAGTATCCCTCTTCGTTCCTGCCAGAGTGCTCAGTCAGCTGGCAGCTGAACAGCATTTGAAAAGCACGTCTCTCAATTAAACGCATTTCCTCGCGTGTGCTTCCTGCTGGCTCTTGCCTACATTAATTGCATCTGAGTCCACCCACCAGTTTTCAGTGCTGCAAAGGGGTCTATGTTTATACAGGTCTCTCTCAGTGCAGAGCTAAAGGCTCCAATGTCACCTGAACACACACCACCTGACACACTTCTTCTGTCGCTTCAACCTGGAGTGTCTCCATGCCATGCTCTGCTGGTGAAATCTCTACTCTGACCAATCTATGAAGCTGACATGCCTTGTTATCAGAATGCTCTGTTGCTCTGTCTCCCATCCTGAAGTCCCTGAGAGCACAGAATATATGACCTCTGAAGCCTGCAAGTATCTCCTGGTCAAGAAATTTCTGTTAACCAATATAGTGGATAAATAATGTTTTATGATTAAAGAAGAATCTTGAGGGGGGGGTGTGACAACAATAAATACGTTTTCCAAAGCTTTCCAAGCTCAAGAAAGAGAGGAAGGCATACTTTAAAAAATAAAGAAATAAATACTTCCCTTTTCTGTGTATGTGTTTTGCCTGTGTGCATGTCTATGTGCTGTGTTCATGAAATGCCTGCAGAGGCCCAAAGGGGGCACTGTAACTCCTAGAAGTGGAGTTATGAGTCATCAAGTTGGGTGCTGGGAACTGAATCCAGGTCCTCTGCAAGAGTAGCTGGTGCTTATAACCACCAAGCCATCTCTTCAGCCTCAGAAGCATGCATTTCTAATCTTGATTCCAAACTGCCTCCTCTTGTCTTCCAAAACACACCCTTCCACCACTGAGCCACCCTGACATGGGTATCTTCCATTCTTCGAATTTAATAGAATCTCAACTGAATTAGGGTTCAGTGTCTTTAGGAGACATTTAGGACATTTAGCCGTCTACCCTGCCAAGACCTCAACTCTCAGTCCTTCCAGGCTAGACCATATGAGGACAAAGGAGTCCTAGAGAGCCCATGGAGAACTCAGATAGATATGTCACCAGGACAAGGTTCCAACCAAGCGAAGAGGACCAAAGGAGAGCTCCATAAGACATGTCAGTGGATGGGCTCTGAGCATCAATACTAATATGCACATACAACAGCTAGCCTAACCCCAGGCGATGCAGTGTAGACTGGGAACCTGCCTCCTCACATGATGGGCAATGGTCTAATTCATACCTGGCATGGCTATTGTGATTCCCTAATGCACGTATTCATGTGTGTGTATGTGTGTGTGTATATATATACACAAGTGGAGGCCAGAGACTGTATTAATATCTTCCTCAACTATGTTCCTCTTTCTCTCCCGCTCTCCTCTCTCTCTCTCTCTCTCTCTCTCTCTCTCTCTCTCTCTCTCTCTCTCTCTCTGAATCCAGATCTTGATTGCTGATTTGGCTAGTCTGGATAGCCAGCTTGCTCCAGGAATCATCAGGAGCTCTCTCCCTCCCAAATGATGGGATTACAGGTGGGCTGCCATGGCCACCCAGCATTTATCTCGGTACTGGAGATCCAACTTCACATTTGTGTTTCAAAAGCTTTGTACATTAAGCCATCTAGCCAGCCTCAAGACAGGATTTTGCATCCATAAGAGCTGTCTGTTCAAGGAGCATCCATAGCACTAAGCAAGATGTGAGGCCTACACATGAGGAATATGAGCTGAACAAAGGATTCTCAACTCTCATACCTTCCAAGCTAGACTGGGTCAGGACATAGGAGCCCATGGAGAATTCAGATATTCTCTCAGGACAGGCTCCCAGGAAAGTGAAGAGTTGGGGAGGGCCAGAGTAGAGAGGCCCACATGATAAGTCAGTAGTTGGCTTTGAATGTCAAAGGAAAGAGAATCCCTGGTACCAGAAGCCTCACAGGGGATTTGAGCACCACATGGGAAGTTAAACTGTGAGATCTTTCAGGAATGTTACATGCAGGTCAAGTTCAAAAAAAAAAAAAAAAAAAATCGGAGCCTATGATCGGAGCACTTCCTGGTAGAGGTAGAAGGATTGGGAGGGGAAAACCAGCCTTAGCTACATGGTGAGTTTTAAAACAGTGTCAGCATATAAGTAACAGAGAGGAAGAGGGAGAATCATAGAGAAAAAGAGAGATTTAAGAAAGAAAGAGATGAGGGAGAGGGAGAGGGAGAGGGAGAGGGAGAGGGAGAGGGAGAGGGAGAGGGAGAGGGAGAGGGAGAGGGAGAGGGAGAGGGAGAGGGAGAGGGAGAGGGAGAGGGAGAGGGAGAGGGAGAGGGAGAGGGAGAGGGAGAGGGAGAGGGAGAGGGAGAGGGAGAGGGAGAGGGAGAGGGAGAGGGAGAGGGAGAGGGAGAGGGAGAGGGAGAGGGAGAGGGAGAGGGAGAGGGAGAGGGAGAGGGAGAGGGAGAGGGAGAGGGAGGAGAGGGAGAGAACTGACCTGCTGGTACATGTCTGTGAATTCAGGGCCCAGAAGGCTGAAACAGGACCACCATTGGCTTGAGGCCAGCTTGGGTAACATAGCAACTTCCAGGTCACATTTGACTACATAATGAGACCTCATAGCAAGGCAATACAGAAACAAAATCCACATAAACAACAAAGAACAAGATTAAAGAGAGAACTACAGAGCAGTAGATAGCTTGAGTTGGCCAGGGAGATGAACAAATTAACCTGTAGCCTGTGTAAAGTTACAAAGAAATGGTCTCCAGCTCATCCTTCAGTTTCTCGATCAGCAATGTATGTGGAAGAATGCCGGGCTCAAAATAGAGTTGAAGCAACTTTGAAAAATTAATACATACAGAAGCCTGACTATTGTTTCTATGGTTATGGTGGTGCTGATCCAGGGCTTTGTCCTGCAAACGAGGGGAAATCTCTGGGAGTGGTGGCTGAAGACCTGCTTCTTCCCAGTAAAGGCTGTGGAAGGTTAATCAGATGGTGAGCCCAGTCACCAAGATTAAGAGAAAGAAAATCCCTCCAACCGCCTTTGAATTCCAGTTATGTGTACGTTTTCTTTGAACTGGCGATTGGACTCTCTCTCTCTCTTGGAGAGAGAACAAAGCGGGTGGTGTGGAACTCAAATCTCATTTACAACTTAATTTTGAAACTGAGGAGATTTGCAATGTTGGAAAGGCAGGGAGCAGGAAATCAACTTCGGAGTAATTGCTCCGTCGTCTTTTAAACATAAGGCGGTGCACTGCTATTTTTGCTGATGTATTCAAATGAGAGGATGCCACAGCTGCGGGGTGTCTAAGGGATCAGGGATGGCACCGCCTGCAGACTGGGAGGAAATCGTGGGCCAAAGTGAGTCTGTCTCTCAACTCCAGCAAACTGGAGGCCAGGGAAGAGTGAGATTTCCCCAGCTCCTGTCACATGCTGCAGAATGCTGGGAGCACCTGGTAGAATAATGATCAGAGCAGTGATCCTGGCAGACACAAAGGCACCCTCTAGGGCAATGTTGGGGTGGGGGGGGCAATTTCTCAGGAACGTCTACACTGCCCAAAAAGTGCCCACTACAAAACCTATTGAGCCCAGGAAGCCAGATATGAAATACATGTCCACTGACCTGACAAGTAAGTTGAGGCCAAAAAGCATCATCTATATTCTAAATTCCATGAGGGCCTTGAGGCCTATTTTCATGGCTAAGGGCTCTCACTCAGGATGTCTATACTGCAGCACCCCAGAAAAGACCATTCTGATTCCCGCAATGTCCCTTAAACTCGACTTCTCTGCTTGTGCTCCACATCCAAGGGGGCTAACCCCCAGCCCAGCTCTGATGCCAACCAAAGAGCTCTCACTTTTCTATTTTGTCAGGTCAACCTAAAAGTTTAATTGTAGAAGTTTAAAGAAACGAATACTAAACAAAACGCCGAGTATTCCGACGCTGTTGTTACGGCAGCCTCCGCCCTGCAGGTATCTGAAGCTAGCTTTCCATGGATGCTTCTGCAAGTCTGGCCACAGTGCTAACTGGTCACTGGAGTAACAGGTACTGTTAGAATAGCCCCATCCAGTTGTCCAGCTGTTGTGTCCCCTGGTGCAGCAAACAGCTCTGAATGCTGCAGGAGACCCAGATGCAGGCAGACCAGGCCCGTGGGGCTTCCTGACAGTTTGTCTACATTGGGCCCATTGGAATAAGTCGTTCCCTCTGCTGCTGTCTCTCTATTAGCAGTCTCAGCCAGGGCCATTCCGATTAACCCTTCAGAGCCACTCCACTCTGGGCATGCATGTGCTCTGTTCTTTTCGCTGATTTAATTAACATAATATAATGGAAATAAAATAATTGAAGGGGCTGCCACTTCAGAAAAGATCATCACGGGGCTGCTTGGGAGGCATTGTTGCAGGGTTTCCAGGCAACGCCAAAGAGGCCCCGAGAGGGGCTGGTGGTGGTCCCCGAAGCAGCCAGACGATTGGGCCTCACCCCATAGTCCCGACACAACCAGACCAGGCCTGCTGGCTATGTAGACCTAGAAGCACATGGGCTTTTCTTATGGCTGTCTTCGAATTTGTGTGTCTTCAAGTCCTGAAATGTAACCCCTCACTTTAGAGTACTATGAAAATGAATGCGGAACAACCAGACACACAAATTTCCTCCAATCAGACACCTCCCATAGAAAATTAACAAGTGTTATTTGCAAGTGTGAAATCACATTTTGTGTTCTAGAAAAGATATGTCTACCCAAAAGAGTAGGATTTGAATGTACTTTCTCAACTTGATTTTCAATGGATACCGTGTGTGTGTGTGTGTGTGTGTGTGTGTGTGTGTGTGTGTGTGTGCGTGCGTGCGTGCATGCATGCATGCTTAAGTGTGCGCATTCGTGATTCCTTTAGGCTGCTGTCCACCTAGCTTTTGCTTTTGTCATTTTCAGATTATCTTTCACTTTTACCTGAAACCTGGCAAAGCTGGCTGGCCAGGGAACTTCTGGGATATGGCTGACTCTGCCTCCCACGCACTGGTATTACAAGTGTATGCCATCTTGCCCAGGTTTTTTATGTGGGCTCCGTGGATCGAACTCAGGTTTCACATTTACATAGCAGGCACTTTCCCAACTATTTCCCCAGCACCCAAAGGATCGTCTTGCGCTATCTAGTTGCTGAGGGACTCGGCCGGTCAGTTCCACTGTATCCCCCACTGCCCTGTTGCTCAAGAGCAGAGAAGGGAATTCAAGACTAAGACTCCACAGGATGCTTTTGCAGACCAGTGATGCCCGGTTCTGATCTACGGACGGAAAACTCTGCTCCAGGTCATTGGAATTCGATACCAAGTCACATCCTTCCTGTGTCATCGAGTGGAATATGGAGTGAGGCCCCTCAGGCAGATGGAAAATTCATTGCTATCAGGCAGTGGTGGCGCACGCCTTTAATCCCAGCACTTGGGAGGCAGAGGCAGGCGGATTTCTGAGTTCGAGGCCAGCCTGGTCTACAGCGTGAGTTCCAGGACAGCCAGGGCTACACAGAGAAACCCTGTCTTGAAAAAAAAAAAAAAAAAAAAAAAAAAAAGTTCTTTGATTCTGTGCAGGAGAGGCCAAGGCTGCTGGTGAAGGGGAAAGAGTGGGAGAGAGAGATTGACGTTCACTTGACAAGCCGACACCACCAAGTACCACAAATCCTTCATTGCAAATACCTTTAAAACCACTCCAGCTCTGAAGAAAAACATGCTTTCATGGCTTATCCAGTTAGAAGTGCATTTGCGGGCTACAGAGAGATGACGACTTGGCGGCACCCTGGAAAAGAAAATGCTATGATTTTGTCAGATTTTGCCAAGTCATAAAACAGAAGCAAAAAGAGAAATCCCTGCTGCTCACGAACAAAGGTTTTGAGCATGCCGTAGTCGTGTTTTTGATGGTGACTTTTCTTAGAGCCGGAAATGCAGCGACAATGGGAATATACCAAAGGTTTCAATTGCTCAGCACCTCGTTAATGTTCCTGCCATATTGGTTCCTAGTAATTAATCCAGTGTAATGGAGAAGTCCATTATGCTATATTAATGCCACTTGTTATAGAAATGGCTAAATTAATTAATGCAGATGGACAACAGATTCATTATGATAAACGTTTGATAAGTTCCTCAGCCGCTCTCCAAGATTAATTTGGCTTGAGGTATCCAAAACATGGCTTAGCTCCCCACAGGAAAAGAGATGCTGATTACAGACTGGAAAGGAGTGTGAAGATAAGATTTGAATTAAAAAAAAAAAGTGTAACAAAATTAAAAACCTCTCCACTCCAGTCCATCTGGATAGGGTAACAGGCTTTACCTCTGTCTGAGAGAGTCACAATTTATGTCTCCAAGTGCTAGGGTCTAATTGAGATACCCATTCCTTCTATCTTTTTCTTTTTCTTTTTGGAGGCAGGGGGTGGGTTTCTCTGTGTAGCCCTGGATTCCTAGAACTTGATCTGTAGACCAGGCTAGCTTTAAACTCAGAGAACTGCCTTCATCCCAAATGCTGGGATTAAGTGTCAACCTCCATCCCTGGCTTTTCTTTTTCTCTAAATTTATTTATTCTTATTTCGTGTGTGTTGATGTTTTGCCTGCATGTATGTATGAGCATGACGAATACCCTAAAACTAAAGTTACAGACAGTTGTGAGCTGCCATGTGGGTGCTGGGACTTGAACCTGGGTCCTCTGAAAGACTAGCTAGTGCTCTTAGCTGCTGAGCCATTTCTCCAGCTCTTCCCCACCCCTCCATTGCCCATTCTGTCTTTTAACAAAGCGTTGTTGGCTGCACATAAGGAAAGGGGTTCAGTCATTACCCCTGATTCTAAGCAACTGGAACTGAGTTTGTCACACATTCGTTCATTGTAATACATTATGCTTTGGTTCTGAGCTTTCTGGTCACCATAGTGCCCCAGTGTCTCCCCAGGTCCAATCAGAAACCTTCAGTTCTTCCTGCCCCACCCCTACATCCATCATTAAGATTATTAAGTCTGATAGAGATTATCATCTATGTATCCAAGTTACAGTATGCATGAGATTACAAAAAAAAAAAAAAAAAAAAAAAACACAGAGCTGAAAAAAATCAAAGACCATAACGAGATGCTTCATATACAAAGATCTTTTTAAATAATGAAAGTCATCCTGTGAGACTGGACAAAGGAGAATGATTTGCAAAAGATGTACATAAAGTAAATGAATATGTGGAAATATTCTGTAAATTAAGTAAAATCCAATTAATGTAGCCAAACACGTTTTTC
The DNA here is from genome assembly GCF_011762505.2 of Arvicanthis niloticus. NCBI lineage: Eukaryota > Metazoa > Chordata > Mammalia > Rodentia > Muridae > Arvicanthis > Arvicanthis niloticus. The sequence continues at coordinate 46,614,861 of NC_047668.1, read as the reverse complement.
CTCTCAAATGCTTTCTCTTTTCCCTCCCTCAAGTGACTGTTCTTGTTGCCTATGAGAGGACTCATCCCTGAGTCAGATATGCTGGCCTAGAGGGCAGAGACTAGAAATGTACTGACACTTTAGGAAACCAAAATAACAAAAGGCATCAAAAGCCTTAAAAATGTCCATGCTGGGCTCATTTGGTCAGTTGGTCTTGCGAGCATGAGGATTTTAGTTCAATTCTCTTAAATTTAAGATGTGTGTGTGTGTGTGTGTGTGTGTGTGTGTGTGTGTGTGTGTGTGTATTCCTGATCATCCTGGAACTCTGTTATGTAATCCAGACTGGCCTCAAACTCAAGAGATTTGCCTGCCTCTGCCTCTAAAGTGCTAGGATTAAAGATGGTTGCCACCGTGCTTGTCAAGGTGGATGATTCTTGAGGAATGGCAGCTGAGGTTGTGTTCTCTGATCCTCTGGCCACACTCCCTGCCCCACCCCACCCACACACACAATGCTGATGGCTCTTCAGTCAGGAACTAAGTATCAATTTTAGGGAATAATTAAAGGCACAGAGCAAAGACACATGCACGGAAAGCTTATTACCACATCAATGTTAGCTTTTTTTTTTTTTTTTTTTTTAAAGGAAGAGACATTAAATATCAAAACCTTGGGCAACTGTCAACAGATGTGATATGTCTCTTGATGGCCCATTTGTTATACAGCCTCAGAAACATCCACAGAGGATTTCCACGGGTGAAAAAAATGTCTACACTGATGTAATAGAAGAGCACGCTAGAAACCAGATACGGTGAGACTCTAATTTTGTTTTCACTTTTTCAATTTGTAGTTTATTCTCAACATCATAACGGAAACTCGAGAGCCCCCAGGCTTGTCTGTGATGTCTGCACTTGTGTTATTGTGTGCAGCCCTTTGGAATCCGCCCCTGGCACTGCTTCCACACTTTCTCCTCCCCACCAGCAGCTTCAACTCCTAACATCCTTTCAGCCGTGCCTCCTCCCTGTTTGCTGCTGAATCTTTCCATGTTTATATGTGATTCCCTCACCCTGAAATGCATCACCCCACACACACCAATCACCTGTTGTTGGTCACCTAGAAATGCCCATTAGCCAATCCAATCATAAATCATGAAACCAAATGAGCCCCTGAATCAGGACAATGGTCTTGGAGTGTTCCCACCCTACAGCCAGCATCCTGGTGCCTGAAGAATCGTGTCTCTGTGCTTCCCTTCCATTGAGGGACTCTTGGTGAGGGCCATGACACAAATGCACAGTAGAGAAGCAAGGGTCCTTTCAGGTCCACGTCATAGCGTCTAGCGCTTTTTCGGATCCTCTACCAATGGACGGCAGATGCTGCTAGTCGCTCTTGGACTTCCACCAACATGTCAAGGAGAGCTCTGACCACAGCAAGCATTTCTAGATCCATTTATGTCCCCAGCAAGAGAGAACACCCAGGTAAACTCTGTCTCAAGGGCACAGATGTTCAGCAGGGCCATGGGGATGCTTTGGTTCCTGGGACTGTCTTGCTTCCCTCTGGAGCTTGGACAATTTTCAAATTTCAAAGGCTTCTAAAGGGCTTAAGAACGGACCACAGCTAATGAGAAAGGAAGAGCCTGACTTCCAATCAAGCAGACAGGGATCATCTGTCTGGAAGATTCCCTCAGAGACAGTAGAAACAGGTGTCTGCTGCAGTTTGAAGGCCTGGAAGGGGGTGGCTCCCAGACAATCGGAACACTTGCCCACCCACGCCCCGGAAAGTCTGCCTCAGACAGGTTCCTGCAGGAGCCTGCAAATATGCTTCCCTCCCTCTACCACCCACTTCCTTTTCAGCCTCCCCAGGATCCTCCCTCAGCCCTCCCTGAAGTCAGGAATGAGATCCTTCCCCTGTCTCTATGTGCCAAGGGCCCTGCTTAAACTCTCTAGCTCCGCAGTCATAACTCCCAAGGAAGCACATTTTCATTAAACTGTTCCAGCCAGCGTGTCTTTCATTACAAATTAGCCATTCCAGCCATAAGCGATGAAAATAGACAAATGAGCCCTCGGACAGGTCAGTGATATTAGAGTATTTCCACCCCACAGCTGCCTGAGCAATTTGCCTCATCACCTGTAACATTCCTTTCCTGAGCTGAGTCTCTCTGTCAGTTTCCAGTCAGCTCCCCAGACTAATCCTCGCCCAGCTAGCCCATCTGAGCTCTCCTGGCAGCCTCGGATGCAGAGCCACATGCCACAAAACAACCCTACTCATTCCCATCTGTTGTCACCAGCCAGGCTGTAAGTGCCATGGGGAGCAGGAGCCAGGCCATAGCACCCTGTCCTCCTTTCACAGGGATAGATGTCAACAGACATCTCCAGTTGCTGAGAAATAGCATCCAACGAGTCACTCAGCTTTCTAGGAAAGGTCTTGTCTGACTACAGCCTAGAAGACTCTGAACAGGGAGCTGAGGGGGGATGAGTGAGGCTGTGAAGTGCTTGCCTTCAATCCCTGAAAACCCCACAAAACAAGCCAAGCATGGTAGTACAGATCTGTAATCCCCGGCACTCAGGAGACAGAGACAGGCAGATGGATGCCTAGGACTCACTGGCCAGCCAGCCTTGCCTCCTGGGCAAGATCCAAGCCAGTGAAAGATCCTCCCTCAAGCAAAATCAAACTGCATATCATCTGCGGAAAGATAGCTAAAGTTGTCCTCTGGCCATCAAACACACATGTAAACATGTACAGCTGCACATGCACGCATACCATAAACAAAGAAAGAAAAAACCAGAATAGATGCTATACAACAACTATACCTACCAACTCATTATATATATATATATATATATATATATATATATATATATATCCAAAAATACAAGTTAATAATTCCTTAGCTACAGTTTCAGAATCTAAAAAACCTCAAGGTTGGAGGCAGGAGCAAAAAACTGAAACGCATTTGGCAACAAGACCTGATTGGAGCTGCAGTCACTTCTAAAACACTGGCAGCACTTAATCTGTGCAAACATTAGGTTTCACTTTGCAGAGTTGTATGTTTGGCTGCAAAAAAAAAAAAAAAAAAAAAAAAATTATTAAGGTATTAATTACAAGATGCTCCCGGGATCCTGCTGGGGGTGTTACATAATCAATGTGCAGCAAGTGAATATTTCTTCTTCTAAACTGCAAGCGCTTCTAAATTCTGAAGCCATCTGCCTGGAGTGGCTTTACATAATGGATTACAGCAATGTGCCTATAATGTGCCAGAGGTGTCAAAAGTTCCTATAGGTGCAGGGTTGTATTCTGAATTCTCCCCCTCCCCTCTCTCTCTCTCTCCCTCCCTTCCCTCTCCCCTCCCCCTCCCCCTCCCTCTCTTATCTCTTCCCCATCCCCTCCCCATCCCCTCCCCATCCACCATTTCTCTCTCATAGAAGGGATTTCCCACAGTTCTTTGGTTCTGTCTCTCTGTAGAAGAGTATATATTCCTGTCCTTTCCAGTGGGTTTTGAGTAGCTCCCTGAAGGATATTCTCTGCTCCATTGGCCAAGCATAGGTAGAATGTGCCAGTTTTTCATCACTGTGAAAAAATGTCTGAGCAAAGCTGCTTCAGGGAAGAGATGCATTTTGGCTCATGGTTTTAGAGCATTTAGTCTGTCTCGAAGAGAGTGTAAAGAGCTGACAGTTCACAGGTGGGTCAGACACAGAGACCTACAGAAGGGGCCTGGAACAAGATATATCCCAGTGAACTATTTCCCCCACCTCCTAAAGCTTCTAGATTCTGCCGAAATGCCTGTGACACTGCATAGCCAATATATCAGCAGACACAACTCTAAGGTTTAGAACCATTCTATGCCTCAACAAACTGACAGAGAGAGAGAGAGAGAGAGAGAGAGAGAGAGAGAGAGAGAGGACAGACAGACAGACACACATACACACACAGAGGCATGCAACAAACCGACAAAGGTAATTTCATAAACTATGTATGGACCCATGCTCACAGTAATAGTATTAGAAGTATTTGCTGCAGGTAAAATGTAGAACAGCCCTTAAGTCCATCAGCAGAAAAGATGAGTAGTCAAATTGTATAGATGCAAGAGAATATTAACCAGCTGTGAAGAAGAATGGAGTGTTGATAGATACAAAGCATAAATGCATCTTGAAAACCAATGCCGAGTAAAGGAAGTCAGACATGAAACTCACTCTCGATTCATGATTCCATTAAATGAAACCTTAAAGCTAGAGAAACCCAAAGAGATGGATCTCAGATCAGAAATACTGTAGGGTAAAGGAGGGAAACAGAGACCAGTTGCTTAGCCGGGTGAGGCCTCCCTTTGTGGTGATGAAGACATTTAAATGTAATTTAATGGTAGTTGTGGTTCTACAACACTGCCCTGCGCAAAAGTTACAGATGTGTTTGCTTTTCTACAATTAATATCCCATCACACCCATGTCTCTCTAATTTTAAAATGGAGATGGAGAAAAATAAAGAGTCACCAGTTTGGGGACCTTACAATACTCTCTACAAGTGACCAAGAATGTTCATGGGCAGCCAGGAAGGACCAAAGGTGAGTGGAAAGTCTTGTAAAGCCTAGACCACAAGTCTAAGGTCAGGTGATCTGATTATCGTCCCATGAGTCACGATGTCAGACAGTTTTCATGACCCACCTGCCAGTTCCACAGAGGTAGGTGCTAATTGTACTGAGATGGTCCTGGGCAGTTTCTTTGCCACACAGCTGGCTCTGACATCTGCTGTGGTCATTAGGGTCTTGGAATGCTGAGGGGATACAGCAGCAGTGGCCTTGGGAACAGCAAAGAGTCTCTAATGTCCCTGAAGTTCTGAGTAATGTTGACACTGGAGACACCATGCCAGAAGATGATCGCATGGCTGGAGAGTCCAGCCTAGGCAGAAGTGCCAAAGACCATGTGGGAGAGGATGAGTCTGTGGATACAGTGGGGACTCTTTGTGCTTAAAACTTTGTATTACTATTCAAGGACAAAGAACTGGCCATTGGAGCCTACATCTTTTCAGGAGAAAGACGTCAGATTTGTTAACAGGGTCAGTCACAAAGGGAATTTGGCGATTGGCGACCTGAAATGAACTATCCTAGAAGTCAGACTTAAGGATAAAAAAAATCAGAAAAGCAAACGAGAAACTCAGAAACAGATAACTGGAAAACCCACAGCTCCTTCCTTGACCTTAAAATAGATTTTGTGAATGTGTGCATGTTCATATGGGTGGCTCATTCTCAGGTGTCATGCCACAGGACCACTATCCATCCACATTCGTCTGTTTTGAGAGCGTCTCTTACTTTTTACCTCAGTTTCTGATTCCTCTAGGTTGGCAAAGAGCCTCTGGAATCCATCTGGCTCTGCCTTTGCAGTACAGGGGTTAAGTGCACAAGCAACTGCCATGCCTGTTTAATCTTCGGGCATTCCTGGGGAACACACTCAGGTCTTCTTGTTTGCACGCAAGCACTTTCTCTCTCTCTCTCTCTCTCTCTCTCTCTCTCTCTCTCTCTCTCTCTCTCTCTCTCTCTCTCTCTCCAATAAACAGGAAGAAGAAAGAGATCTCATTGTGCACATAAAGGTGAGCTGGTGCCATCAATGACAAGCCAGTCATGATCTTCAGAAGACTCAGCTAAGTCAATCCCATGGCTGCCGTAGGAGTTCCCTTCCACACCTGCAGGGAATGTGGAGAAAAGTTTGAGGGGCACCTTGAGAAGCCTTGAAGGAAACCTCCCATCTGCAGAGAAGCATAAAGCTGCTTTCACCAGGATCTGAGAGATGGATCAAGGAAAGGATGGGAGATCTTGCTAAAAATATAAATAAATAAATAAATAAATAAATAAATAAATAAATAAATAAATAATGAAAACAAAATACAAAAACAAAAAAACCTGGCCTGGCTGTAAGCCTGGCTCACCTCACAATCAATTCTTCTTCCACTGTGTCTACTTTGAAGATTCGGAACAAATACAAGGTGTTTCTATGTTTCTCTACAAGAAAAATACCTTTTAATTTGGTCTCTTTCAGCGGTTTTTTTTTTTTCCCTGCTGTCAAGGGAGTATACAATGGCTCAATTGAAAACAACAAGATAGGCTGTATATGAGCTCGATGCAGTGGAAGGAATGCTGGCTTATCTCATCAGCTAAGTGCTTCCGCATCACTCAGTCATAAACAGTATATTTTACATAGGTTTGCTACTATTAGCTTAAAGAATTCAGGAACACAGTGTAGGCTCTTGCTATTTCTCATGTCTCCCATAACACCGACTGGAATGTGCTTTTAGCATAAGATGCTTCATTCGTGGAAGCGTTTGAAAGTCTAGGTTTATAGCTATAGAGCAAGAACTCAGTATCCGATGCTGAGGAGACTAAAACTTTTCCCTATCAGAAAATCTGGCTAACACAAAAAGGCCAGAGAGCATGTATGTAGGGCAAGGCAGAAGTTTTGGAAACCTGTTGCCAAGGGCCAAGGTGAGTGAACAGTAAGTCCTGAGTGGCCTGAACTTCTGGGGATTGGGAATTGTCAGTCTCTCCAACGCACATGAAAGAAAGCCAGTTCATGTGGCATGCTAAGTACCAAATGAAGGCAATGTCAAAACCAAAATTCTAAGGGCTAGGGAGATAGCTGAGCTGATATGAGCAATAACCACTGCTGGGCACTGTTCTGAGAGCCTATGAATATGACTTCCAAACATTGGTGAAGAGGTCCCAGCAAACATCCAAGGTACAGCCCCCTGATGTTCTGTATGCAGTGTTTGCAGGCTTAGGTTTCAAGGTCCATGAAGGCTGTCTACTCAGCACATCTTCCTTCCTGTATGCACTTTCCTCTTCATGGAGCTTTCTATGACTCCATCTTTCTCTGTCCTCTCCAGAGTTTCTAGAAATTCATACCCTCATCCTAGGAAGCCAAGCCCAGAGAAGTTCTGCAACTGCCCTGCTGGAAGAGTGCAATGGGAGGGACATTGGTCACCATGGTGTATTATTATTCAGAGCTCACTGTTTTTTCCCCAGTGAAAGCACTCACGGTCTCAAGGGATTCTGACCCCAGTTTCTGCAAGGGGAAGCAAGGGACTAATGAAACAGCTGCTGGAAGGATCCTCTCCTCAGTGTACAAGAGAGAGACATGCTGGGCAAGGGTCCCTTCAGATCGAAACTTAGTATGTCATGCACTAGGCTCATGCTCCAAGGTCTAGGGACTCTGGAGTGACAGAAACCTCCTCCACGTCAGATTGCTCAGAGTTCTGAGTCCACTGTGGACTTAAGCTCAGAGAGGCAAGTAGAGTTGAAGAGCAAGAAGGAGAAGCGAGAGAAGTAGAGAAGAAGCAGGGAAGGGGAAAGGAGTTATGAAAGGTAAGGCAAAGAAAGAAAATCTGTTCAAAGAGAGGTGTGGCCCAGTGGCTCACACCTGTAATCACTGCTACCCAGGAAGCTGAGGGAGGCACATCACAAGTTGAAGGCCCACCTGGGTAACATAGCAGGACTGTCTCAAAATAAAAGTTTAAACAATTAGGTTGTATCACAGTGATAGAGTGCCGGCCTGGCATGTGTAAGACCCTGAATTCAATCCTCGCCCCTTACTTTCTCCCCCTGCCCCAAAATGGCTGGTATTATTTGGGTAAGCATATTATTCCCTCTGGATACTAGTTGAGAGGGAATGATGACTTTGAAGTTTGTCACATACATTCTTCCTCTGAGTCCTATTTCTGGATTTAGTACCTCCCCTTCTTACTTTTAAGAAGGTAAGAGATTGGCAAACCATTTTATGTAACTGAATAGAACCTTGAATTTAGGGGTAAATTTCACAAGGGGACTAGGGTAAGTAGTCATTACTAGGTAGATTTTAAGGTACTGATCCAAAAAATGGAAAATAATGAAAATATTTCATGTTTGAAAAAAAAACGCATTTACAGTTTGAACACTGTAGCAATTATTGCCTTACTCTACGTCCCCTCCCAAGCCCCACCCCATGAGAAGCCAGACTTGCATGCTTCATTCACAAGAAATTCTTGTGTACTGTAACTGCAACTTCTTGTGCTGTGGTGACCCCAACCATAAAATTATTTCTTCGTTAGCCAGTCGGTGGTGGTACACACCTTTAATCCCCCAGCACTCAAGAGGTAGAAGCAAGCAGATCTCTGAGTTCAAAGGCAGCCTGGTCTGCAGAGTTCCAGGATAGCCAGGGTTGTTACACAGAGACGTCTATCTCAAAAAATGTTTTTGTTATTATTGCTTCTTCATAACTGCAGTTTTGCTAGTTATGAATTGTATGTAAATATACAATATGCAAAATATCTGTTATTTGGCTTCCAAAGAGGTCGCAAGCTATAGGCTGAGAATACTGAGAATACTGACTGGCTGTGTGTGTGTGTGTGTGTGTGTGTGTGTGTGTGAGAGAGAGAGAGAGAGAGAGAGAGAGAGAGAGAGAGAGAGAATTTGAAGCCGAAAATAAATTGTTCCTAAAATATCAGTAGGCTGTACGGACTTGAACTCAGTAACTTACAGTCTAAAGGCCTTTATGCACATTTCCTAAATGACTATTGAGTGTCCCAGAGTGTGGTTTGGGATGAGTAGGATAGTATATGTTTAAGAAGAGACATTGGTGCAGTGCTTGTTGAGGGGTGAACGAGGTCCCAAGTTCCATCCTCAACACGGCCAACATCATCAACAATAAGAATAATCACAATTACAGAAAGAACAGTTCTTTCCTAAGTCTTGCCAACTGCTAGCAGGACCCAAAGTCTTCCTTTCATTGAAGCAAAACAAAAAAGGAAGCAAGTATCACAGAAGGTGAATTTTGCTGTTCAAACACGCCCAGCCCAAGGCCTTGTTTGTCCCGTGTGTTTGGGCAGTGGATGGGTACTCAGCAAGCTCAAGCTTTTGGCATTTCTGTTTGAGAATGTGGGGTGAGTTTATTGGGTTAAAATCGGCTTTGTTTGGGTTTGCACCGCCCTTGTTCCCCGGGAGCCCCACATGGGGCGCCAACATGGCCTGGAAGAGGGGCATGTCAAGTGCCCCCCACCTCGCATTGTTGTTGCGCAGTGAACTGGAGTCTCCAAGGGGAAGGGGGAAAAAAGGAATTCCTCACTTCCATCCTGACTGGGATTCTCCTTTTCTTCAGCTGCTCCAAGCTGCAGTAATCCGTATTCACCGTGCCCAGCCCCGGGTTCTCCGGAGTTCTCGGGCTCTCTGTCATTGTAGTCTTATCTGCGCCTGCTTCTTCCAATGGCGCTTCTTGGGAGCTCTTTCACAGAAAAGGGGTGGGGGGGAGGCAGCTCCATAATGGCCGGCGTGGCCCCTTTCTTCTCTCTCTCCCTCTCTCTTTCTCTCACTCTTTTCTTAAGCTTTCCGAGGGAGCCGGGCTATTTAATCTTCCTGAGCTGTTCAAGATGTCACTTACCTCTGATGGTGGGGACAAAGGAAATACTTCCACAGTGAATGCCCGGCAGAGCTGAATGCCTCAGGCTGCTTTGAAGAGGGTTCTTGGAAGTCTGTTTCAGAGAGTGGCCTGAGCAGCGATCTTTTTGTGCTGTGGCCTGCGTGTCTCCCAGCCAGCCTCACCAGAGGCATTTAGCATAAAAGACAGTGAAGGGCTTTGTGATCAGAACCCAGTTCAAATCCCAGCTCAGGCTTGGGCAAATCAATCACTTAATTGTCCTGAGCCTCAGTTTCCCCCTCTGTGAAGACAAGGGAATGATGGCATCCGTTTCTTTCTCTGTAAAGTACAAGGGTGAACAGTTCCCACGTGAGCTTTGGAAAAACAGAATACTTATTGGAAGGTACACTCTACTTCCCTCCCTAGAAGTCTATGATGTAATTAAGTGATTGATTATGTAAGTTCCTGGCAACGAGTGGGCTAGCCTGTGGAATTTTGGAAAAGAGTGCAAAGTTTCATTAATGAATGAATGAGTGTAGGAGTCAAAGGCTCACAACCTTTGTGACCTTTGACCTCTCTCCCACATCGAATGTGTCACTGAGCCTTGTTTGTTCTGCATGGGACAAGCCCGTGTACCAGTGCACCATACCAGTCAGGCCCTAGAGGCTCAGATCTCCTCAGTGAACATATGAGGAGGTAGCCTGCTGCTCCAGGATACGCTGCTTCCCATTCCCAACAGGATGAAAGGCAGATCTTGACCTCATTGTCAAGGTCTTTGAAGATCTGTGCATTTCTCCACCCTCTCACCTCACCCTTCCACAAACCCTGCACTTCAGCCAGTAGGTCCCATGCCCACAGCATCAGAGCCTTTGTGTATTTTTCTGCCACATAGAACAAGGTCTTTCCACCAGTGGGCACTCAATCGTTGCCATCCTTCCATGCCCAGTTCCTCCTTGTACCACGTCCTTTCCCTCTGTGACTTGATTCACTCAACAAACAGCTTCCTTGCTGCTCCTTGAGGAAGAGACTCAAGCCTCTGAGGCAAAAATGCCACCGTTCCTGTCCTTGAACTGCACATCATCTGTTGGGTGTCTACAATCCTCTTCTTGCTTATAGATGGCTCCACCCAACTCCCTGAAGCAGTCTGAGGTGCCTGCTCACATCCACACATCCTGGTGCCCTAGCTGTGAAGACATATTCAAACTCTAAGATACTGAACTGCAGAATAGAACACATCCTGTCAACCATGTGTTTTACAATTGCATGGCACACACTTTTGTAGGAAGCAGGCCCTGTTCCCATTCTTCAGGTGTCAAAACTGAGAGCCAGACAGATGAGCCCAAGCCATACAAAGAGAATCTAATGTATTTCCCAACTTCGAAGCAATTCCTTACCCAAAATCAAATAAGGAGACTTTGATGTAACTGAAACAGTATTTTATTGCTTGGGGGCAATACCCACCTAGGTAAATGCCCCCAGGACAGTCTGAGGACTGCCCCAATCCTGCACTAACCTGGGTGGTGGGCTGCTTACACTCCGTATATGAAATACACATCACACACCTTCTCCGAGGCCCCGCATGCAGCCAGGGCCAGCAGACCCTTCCCGAGCAGTGTACAACTTTTCATTTCCCATATCAATCATGAGAACAAGTTGAAGTTCAGATAAAGGCAGCTTGGTTTCCCCTAATTGTTCAGGATTTAGACTGACTGTTTGCACTGCAGACTGCGGCCACTGGGTTCCCGGCGGGGGGCTGTGGCCAGCTCTTTCTCTAACAAACCCGTGTTCATGCGTCCATTCAGATCCATCACCCTGAGATAAACTGTGAATATTGCCCTTTGTCGCCGCTGCATTCTTCCCGGCATTGTGGGGGCACTATTTACGGATTTAAAGGTTCATTTGCACAATTCTTTTGTCAGCAGCCCGGGCCACAGAATGGCGAAGCGAGGGCTACCTCTCCTTTCTGGGTTACTGCCCCAGCTCTCTCTGAGCAGAATGGACATGCCTGCCCTGGACTTAGCATGAAGAATGTCATTTCGAAAATTACATTTTTTAAATGACCTGTCTGCTTCCGTGGCTGGGGGAAGTCTTTGAGAGTTGGGGGTCACCAGTTCACAGAGGGCAGGATTTAGGTGTTGCCCCTACCCCTTCTATCAGTAGCCTTTGGGAAAAGCACAGAGTTAAATGTGGCAAGCCATATAGAAGAGCATCATGACTATGCCCAGAGTGAGCACTTTGTGCTGCAGGCTCTCTGCTCCACCCTTCTCAGGCTTCTTGATTTTAGATTAATCTTACTAGTCTTTTTCTTTTCTTTTCTTTTCTTTTCTTTTCTCTTCTTTTCTTTTTCAGAGAAGGAAACTGAGTCTTTGAGAGTTGGAGGTCGCACAACAAGAAAGAGACAGAGTAGAACTTCCAATCTAGGGCTTTCTGATTCCAATCTGGGAGCTCAGATTTGTCCCCTGCTATTTCTTAAGTTTTCCATTGGAGGATCCAGGGCTTCTAAATAAAGCAGTAGGATTTGAACCAGAAACAATGCAACCAGGAGATGCGTGTGGCCAGCTTGCAGAGAACATAAGCGTGCTATTGTCTCTGTGACTCCCGCAGCTCCGGGACCTCCCTCAGGAGCCTCCTCCTCCTCTGGGATCTTACTCCATTTTCACTGCCTGGGAGAGCTCTGGAAAGGCATCCTGTCCCCTTTGTGGTGACTCCTAATTACAAGCTCTGTCTGCTTCCCCCCTAGAGTGTAGGCCCCCTGAGGATAGGCTTGATCTTCTCTCTCTGGGTTTCCAGTGGACAGCTTCAACCTCGGATCACATACACATGGTGAACGCACATTGGAGATGAATGGGTGAATGGCTTTTGTGCAATAGGAGGGCTACATCTCCTGGAACTCTTACAGAGAAAAATAATATTGGGCATGGGTGGCCACAGATTGTACAGCTCTGCTGTAAAAGATGGGAGCAAAGCAAGAGGTCCACACTGTTGTTTGAGTCTGTGGGTTTAATTTTAAAAGGTGGAAGGGGAAAACAAACATTGAAAAATATATATACATATATACATAACACACACATATATATGTATATGTGTGTATGTATGTATGTATGTATGTATGTATGTATGTATATTTACCCAGAGCCTCAGGAAGTGCTAATCTGACTTACAGTAAACTTGCTTTTACATTCTTTGTGAAACTCTCCCAAATTTTCTCTTGCCCACAGTGCAGCCTGGACCGCACAGGTGTCTCTACTTCATAACAGTGATGGAAACGAAGGAAAATAATGTGTAAAAGGTGAAGTGAGGGAGTGTGGGGGGTGGAACTGAAAAACACAAAGGGCAAGTTGTTGTTTTAAACTGAACCATAGAAAGTTTATTTGTGACACTGTGATAGAGAATTGCTATATTTTTTAAAGTGTGGGAGTCTGTAGTGTGTGTCTAGTATGTATATAGTATGTGTGTATGGAGTATCTGGAGTAGTATGTGTATATGTGTTGTAGTATATGTGGGTAGTATATGTGGTATGTGTAATGTAAACATGTGTAGTGTGTGTTGATAGTGGGTGTGTAGTCTGTATGTATGTAGTGTGTGTGTATGTAGTGTGTAGATATTATGTATAGAGTGTATATGTAGTAAGTATGTGTGTAGTGTGTATATAGTGTGTATAGTGTATGGAAATAGTATGTATATAAAATATTGTGTTTTATATATAGTGTATATAGTGTTTGTGTTTGTAATGTTTTGTGTAGTGTGTGTATGATGTGTAGGTATGTAGTGTGGATAGTGCATGTGCAGTTGTATGCAGTGTTTATAAATTGTTATGTAGTGTGTTTGTATGTAGTATGTGTGGGTAGTGTGTATATATGTATAGTGTATGTGTAGTGTGTATATAGTATGTGTAATATATATGTATGTAGTATGTGGGAGTAGTATGTAGAGAGTATATGTGTAGTGTATGGTATGTTTGGCAATGGATTGTGTGTATAGTATATTTATGTAATTTGTGTGTAATGTTTATGTGTAGTGTGTGTAGTGTGTTTGTATAGTGTGTGATATATATGAGGTAGTGTGTAGAGGTAGCATATGTAGAGTGTATGTGTAGTATGTATGTAGTATGTTTGTGTCATATATGTGCAGTATGTTTGTATAACATGTGTATAGTGTATGTGTATGTAGTATGTGTGTATAGTATGTGTGTGTTGTATTTATGTATGTAGTGTATGTACTACTATTTGTATATGAGTATGTGGTATGTGTATATGTGGTATTGGGGTGTATATGTAGTATGTGTATGGTATGTAGTATATATGTATGCATAGTGTGTATATAGAGTGTACATATGGAGTATGTATGTACTGTGTATATGTAGTGTGTATATAGTGTGTGTATAGTATGTGTGTGTAGTGTTTATGTATGTAGTGTATGTATTACTATTTGTATATGTGTATGTGGTATGTGTATATGTAGTATTGGGTGTACATGTAGTATGTGTATGGTATGTAGTATACATGTATGCATAGTGTGTATACAGAGTATACATATGGAATGTGTATATAGTGTGCGTGTGTAGTATTGTTATGTGTATGTGGTTTGTGTATATGTGGTATGTGTGGGTGGGAGTGTATGTAGTATGTGTGTATAACCTATAGTGTACATATAATGTGTGTGTGCTGTGTGTATAATGTTTGTAGTGTGTAGTATGTGTGTTTGTAGTATTTGTATATGTATGTGTTGTGTGTTTATGTGCTTTGTGTGAGTGTGTGTGTGTGAGCGTGTGTGTGTGTGTGTGTGTGTGTGTGTGTGTGTGAACATGTGGAGATCAGAGGAGAACTTCCTAGGGGTCTCTAAGTTCTCATATTTCTTACTGAGGCAAGGTCTCTGTTATTTGCCACTGCACAGTGTATTCTAGCCTAGCTGGCTCACAGGCTTCCAGATAATTCTGTCTTTGCTTCCCATCTTGCCTTAGGGTTTCTGGGAATACAGATATGTACTATAGCATTCTGCTTTTTACATGAATTCTGATGAATGAATTCAAGCCAGCAGGCTTTCTGGACAAGTGCTTTTATGTACTGAGCCATCCTCCTGGCCCAAGAACTGCTGTATCTTCCAAGTCCTACAGAATTTAAAAATGAATAACACTGTGTGAGATTGCACAATGGAGTAATGTATTCAATGCTAACTAGATGCAAAGGACATTTTTAGGATCCCTTATTGCTTCTGGACAAAGGTTAAGAGTGCATGCTATTCTTAAAGGTTATTCTCACTTAGCTTCACAGATCCCTGTGGGGTCTACATTCTGGCCAAAAACAATGACAGTGTTTTACGGTACATAGAAAATGCACCCACTATCAAGAATATGCTGAACTTGAAGTATAGGCACAATTCTATGCAAAAGAATGTTGATCGAGAAGACTGTTCAGTAGGTAAGAGTGCTCAGTGCATAAGCGTGAAGATATGAGTTCAAATCCCAGTATTTATGTAAAAATGCTGGTATTGATTTCACATATGCTGCAACCTCAGTATTGCAGAAGGGGTAAGGACAGGTGGGTCAGGGGAACTTGCTGGCCACCAGCCTAGCTCCAAGTTCAGGAGAGACCCTGTATCAAAAGAATAACATGGAGGGTGATTGATCAGGATGCACACTGCCTCCGTATCCCACTTTTAAAGAAAAAAGAATTGATTCTTTCACAATTTCATATACTTGTGAAAGGTTCTTTGATTGTACCTTCTCCGTCACCTTTCCTATCTCACCCCGTCCCTCGACCTGAACCCCTTTTTTTCCAACAAGTCCTCTTCCTACTTCAGATTTTATTTTTGTTTTCCTTCCTTTTGTGACCCACTGCCTTTAATTAGGGCTGCCTACCTGAGAGTGAGTAGTGAGCTATTTACTTAAGCGAGAGCCACTTACCAGAGGCTCCGTACTGAAGTCTACGACCCTCCTCCCGCAACCAACCATTAACTATAGTTCTTCTCTCAGGAGTGGAGCCTTGTCAGCTCCTCCCCAATCAGTGATGAAATATTAGTGAACCCAGACTTGTGAAGGTAATGGACACATAGCCACTATTGCTATGGGCCCATGGGTACAACGGACATGTCATGTCCAGAAGACAGTGTTGTCAGCATTCCTTCCCATATTCCAGATCTTACTTTTTTTTCACATCCTCTCCCTCCATGTACCATAACCTCTGGAGTGGGGAAATATAGATGTCTCATTCAGGGCTCAGCAGCTGCCCCAATAAATGTACCAGCAGTCACTTATTCTCAGCACTTTGAATAGCTACGAGTCTCTCCATCAACTATTATCACTGCAAACATAAGCTCTCTTGACTAAAACTAAGAGTAACACTGATCTATAGATATTAGCATGAATATTTAGAAGGTAGGTAGTTTACTAATGTGTTCACATAGCAAAACAGTATGACCACCCCAGACACAGGCTTTTGATCAGGTTTTATGGTACCAGGTATAAATTCTCCCCTGTGGAGCAGGCATCAAATTCATTCAGAGAGCAATTGGTTAGCCCCAAAACAGGAATACCACTATTGTAACTATGGGCACATCTTGCCTGGTAAATTGAAATTCTAGTTCCCAGAATTCCCAGAAAAATCAGACTATAGATCTCTAATAATTTTTCGCTCCCATCACCCTGCAGAGCTGCTTCTAGGATTAAATTACATAACCTTGTTTTTACAGAATTTCATATATATATATATATATATATATATATATATATATATATATATATGGTTATATGGTTTTATGTCAATTTTTAAAACCCCAGAGTACATAAACCCATCAAAAAAAAAGTAGTAGGGCTTGATATGGGACTCAGAATTAAGAGCAGTTGTTGCTCTTACAAAAGAACTGAGTTTTATTCCTAGCACCCAATGGCAGCTCACAAACATCAGAAACTCCAGTCTCAGGGGATCCAATGCTTATGACTTATGTGGATACACATACGATATACATACATACCTACATACATACATACATACATACATACATACATACATACAGAAAAAAACACTCACACACATTAAATAAAATAAATCTTTAAAAAAATATAAACACACCCATGAGTGTGTATACATTCATAGAAAAGTAGTCATTGATATTGATGACCTTCTGTCAGGGTGGGCTGCTATTCTTGTTTGGGTCTGGAATGTCCCCTGAAGGCCCATGGGTTAGAACAATGGTTCTCAACCTAGGGGTCATGACTTCCTTTTGGGGGGCAGTTGAGTAACTGTTTATTGTGATTCTATCCTTTACCATTGTACTTATTACATTAGTTTGCTCATCACATTTTTAGTGAGCACCTATGACGCACAAGATATTATACATCACTAAAGGGCCTGCCATGAGAACGTCAGCCCTGGCCCTGGCCCTGCTCTCCTGGAGTTTACACTCCTCAGGCAGTGGTACAGAAGATGGATAGAATCAGTTATTAACAGAGATGACAGTGGATGTAGCAAGACAGAAGTAAGTAAACTCTAGCTGAACATAACAGAGTGGTAGGATGTATAAGGAGTATTGAGAAGGGTTCGGAACGTTCCATGAGTACATGATGTTTATGTTAAAGACAATGTAAAAAATAAGGGGTCACCATC
The DNA here is from genome assembly GCF_011762505.2 of Arvicanthis niloticus. Lineage (NCBI taxonomy): Eukaryota > Metazoa > Chordata > Mammalia > Rodentia > Muridae > Arvicanthis > Arvicanthis niloticus. Next base: position 46,597,921 of record NC_047668.1, on the reverse strand, counting down.
CCACAGGATGTAATGATGTAACTCCTTCAGCCTTCTTGCATGCCACCACAAAGCTGGAAAGGCCAGGTGTCTGACTTTACATGAAGGGTTATAATGGGAGAAGAGAGGTCTACCTTAGTCCTGGGTCCAGAAGTTGATCCTGGCTATATGGAAAGCCTTGTCTTAGTCAGGTTCTACTGAAACACCAAGACCAAGGCAACTCAGGGAGAAAGGGGTTTATTTTAGTTTACACTTTCATATCGTAGTCCATCACTGAGGAACTCAAGCAGGGCAGGAACATGAAGGCAGGAGCTGATGCAGAGGCCATAGAGGAAAGGTTTCCACCCCATGGCGTGCTCAGCCTGCTTTCTTGTAGAAGCCAGTACCACCATCCAAGAGATGCACACTGGCCTGGTCCCTCCCCCATCAATCATTAATTAAGAAACTGCCCTCCCAAGCTTGCATACAACCAGATGTTGTGGGGGCATTTTTTAATTGAGGTTTCCTCCTCTCAGATGACCTAGCCTATGTCAAGTTGACACAAACCTATTCAGCTCACTCATTTAATCTGCTTTCTGACATTGTAATGAATAACCGAGTTCATCACTTTCTAAAGAGAAAGGGTTACTTGTAGTATGGGTTTTGGGGGGTTTTGCTCAGTTGTTTGGTCCCATCATAGTGTATAATGTCAGAGTGAATGTGAAGAAAATCTACTTACCTCATAGCCAAGAAGCTAAGAGAAAGGAGGGAAAAAAACCCAATGTCCTACAATCTCCTGGAAAGCCATGCCTCTAATGGCATGAAGATGACCAGAGACACCAGAAGCTGAGAACTAAGCCTCTAGCCCAATGGTTCTCAACTTTCCTAATGCTGTGACCCTTTAGTACAGTTTTTATTTTGTGGTGACTCCCACCATAACATTATTTTTGTTGCTACTTCATAACTGTAATTTTGCTACTATTATGAATTGCAATGTAAATATCTAATATGTAGGGTATCTGATATGTTGACCCCTGTGAAAAGGTCATTCGACTGCCCCCAAAATGGGATCATGGCCCCCAAGTTGAGAACCATTGTTTTAACCTATGGGCCTTCAAGGGACATTCCAGACCCAAACAAAAGCAGCAGCCCACCCTGACAGATGTTAACTTATCTGTGACATTCATCAATCCTGAGGTCCAGGGCCATATGACATACATGCATTGCTCCCTCAGTTGGGTTCTTAGCTCAGGAGTTGTCAGTATGTCAGTAGCATCTAAGGGCGCCTCAGGGTTAGTTTTTATATTTTTGGTTGTGAGCCTAGCCTTCAACAGCTGAGCCATCTCTCCAGCCCTCCGTGTTAGCTCTTAAGGAAAGCCCTAAGCATGGCAGGGTGGCGCAAACCATCAACAGTAGCACTCAGGAGGCAGAGGCAGGCAGATCTCTGTGGGTTCAAGGACAGCCTGGTCTATATAGCAAGTTCCATGCCAGCTAGGGCTGCACAGTGAGACCTATTTCAAAAAAGGAAAAGGAAGGGGAGGAAATCTAAAATAGATACTATTGTTTCCCAAATGACCAGCTATCATTCTCCCTCTGGGCAGATAAAAAGGTTAGTATGAATCCTAAAAGGATCTCTGCAGCCATATGGGCGTCATGAAGAAAATCAATGTAGGGATGCAAGGCAGAGAGATGGAAGGAGACTGTGAACTTGCATGAGTGCTCGCCTATGTGCTTGTGTGCATGGGAATGCACCAGTGCATGCCTATAAAACGAGCCATAATTGGAGGAGGCTAGGCAGAAATGTGGCTCAATGAGTTTCACCCTCTTAAAAAGCTGATGATCCTGTTCAAAAAGAGACTTGGAGCTGGGAAGATAGTAACATAATTGAAAGTAATGTCAAGAAAGGCCAATCTAAGGAGAGGAATTCCAGAGATGAGAAAAAAAAAACAAACTACAGACGGCTTCACTGGATCTTCAAGCTCCACTTCTATGGGTGAAAGCACGAGAAAATGTATGTTATCTTACATGCAAATATAGGGCTGTGTTCCAAATATCTGAGAACTTGGGAGTCTTGGGGTTCCTCAAGTCAATTTCATAGATACAGAGGGAAGTCTGCAGGAGAACAATGATCAATGAAAAAGGGAGAGAGAGGGAAGTGAAACAAGATGAGAAAGACAGCCTCTCCAAGATTCAAGACTTCCAGGGGGCTGGAAATGGGGGAATGTACGATGTAATGGAAACCCCAAATACATCATCAGGAAGGGAAAGCTGTTCAGCTCTGTATCTGATACACCTAGCACTGTGATGGTGCCACTCCACTGGTGATTTCCTGTGAGTTGCTGTCGGAACTCAGGGGTTTTGAAACTTGCCAAGTCATTCGTACTCAGGTAGGTAGCATCTGGTGTTCTGGTTTCTCTAAGTGTTCTGGACGCAGAGATCTGCAAACAAATGGATCTTTGTTTCTATTTCTTCTCAAATAACAGTTTATGCTATGTTCATTACTTAGACCACCTAGGTGAATTCAACCAGCTAGAGGGGGGAGTAGGTGTGGCAGTAGTGTGTGACAGAGAATTTCAGCTCATGATGTTCAGGAAGCAGAGAGCAAACAGAGAGTACTAGGGACCAGTATAACCTTCAAAGACATTCCTTCATAATTTACATCCTCCTACCAGGTCCCATCTCCTAATTAGGACATTCAGCCACAAATCCAATGGATGCATTATTCCAGTGCTGAAGTTATTGTCTTCTTGATCCAATCACCTCCACCAGCTATTGACCAAGTCTTTCCCACATAAGCCCTTTGGGAGATACTTCATACACAAGCTACAGCATGTGGGTCTGTCCTTCTGTGTTTGACATTCATATCAAACATCTTCTGTCTCATTTGTTGTTTCAAATGACAGAATTGCATTTTAATAGCTAAATAATATTTCATCCTGTGTATAGATAATGCTTTCCCCTTATATGTTCATCTATTGCCAGACATGTAGAGTGAATTGATTGGCTATAAACATATGGTATAGCTATCTCTTTAATATACTGATCTCACTTCCTCTTGCTATCTACTCAGTACCAGGAACAAATCATATAGTCATGTCTATTTCTGGTTTTTGAAGAGAGACCCTTCTGTCTTGTGGAATGGTTGTAGTTCTTAACTTTCATACTAACAGTTGGAATTCTCACTGCACCCTCACCAGCATTTGGGGAAACCCATCACCCCCACTTTGGTGTTGTTATTGCTATTTGTGTTTTTGAGACAGTCATTGAAAGGAATTATAAATGATACATTGCTATGGCTTTGCTTAGCATTTCCATAATAGCTTATGATGTGCACATTCTTTTCTGTGTACTTACTGTCACTTATACACCTCTAACAACTGTCTACCCATGGGCTGGAAAGATAATTCAAGGGGTAAGAGCACTAGCTGCTCTTACAAAGGACCTTGATTCCAATAACATGGCAATTCACAACCATCTGTAACTCAAGTTCCAGGGGAATCTGAAAGCCTCTTTTGTTTTCCAAGGGTACCAGACATACACATGGTACACACGCAGACATTCAGTCAAAATGGTTATATGCATAATATAAAAATAAATATTCTTTTTAAAAACAATATCTAATCATTTGCCCATTTCTTTTTTTAAAAACGGTTTATCTTGTTCTTTTAAAATGGCATGCATTTATAGACTTCGTTCTGATTATTCGCTCCCCAAAGCTCCTTTTGATTGTTGTGGCATTTCTCAACCTCACTCCTACCCCATCGGTCCTTTGATTTTCTTTTATGACTAATTTTAGTTGACCAGATCAATCTGTGTGAGCACTGGGTTAGAACTATCCATTGGAACCTAATGGATACCATTAGGAACCTAATGGAACCAATTAGCACAGAACTGAAGGCAATGACTCCCTCTCTTCCTGAACCTTATCAGCAGTACAACTCTCAGTAGTGAGAGATGAGGTCCTCTGAGCCTTTTCCTCCATCCATGCCTGACTCGACAGGCTCCTTCTTACATAGACCTAGTGCAGACACCCACAGCTGCTGAGCGCATGCTTGCTCATTTTTAAAATCAGTTTGTTTCTTGTTGTTTTATACATTCATATTCCAGATAGTATTCTCTTATCAGATGGGTGGATTGAAAACATGTTCTCTCTCTTTGTCTTCCCCCTTCTTATAAAGACACTAGTCTTGCTAAATTGGGAACTGCCCTACTAAAATATGGCCTGCTGTTATTAATAAAATAAAAAACTTTATTTTCAATAGGGTCATACCTATTTAGAGACAGTAAGAGCTGGGGCTTTAAGATACCTTTTTCAGGGGAGAGAGCAGTGTTATAACCTCGTAACACTGAGTGAAAATGTTCACTATAGGATTTGAAAGCATGCAATAGAACCATAAAGCTTGGGGCCAGTTTTCGCATCTACACTTCTGTTCAGAGTCACCCTCGGTGCATGCGTAGTTTCACAATGGGAAGATTAATTTTGGTTCTGGCTGTGCTACCAACAGAGAAGATAAAGTGCTTATTTTAGGACTGTCCTCACATAGTCATCTTAGCTACACTGGTCCTCTTTCCCAAGGTTAATTACAGCCCATTTTTGAAAAGAGGATAACAAGCACAAGACTGCTGGCTATAATGGTAGATAATTTTATTCTAAGCTATAGGTAGGATTGTGAGTTCTAGGCCAGCCTAGGCTACATAACAAGTGTAGGGCAGCCTGGGCTACATAGGGAGACTCAGTTTCACACCCACACCCACTCATACACACCCACACACACCCACACACAGAGACAGACAGACAAACAAAGACAGACAGAACACACACACACACACACAGAGACAGACAGATAGACAGACAAAGACAGACAGACAGACAGAGACAGAGAGACAGAGGGAAAGAGAGAGGGAGAAAGAATAGAAAAAAATAAACTACAAACTGTTTCCTAATTGTTTTAAATGTTAGAGATGAGACTAGGTGTCATGAAGCCATTTCACAAACACGTACTGTATACTTACATACATCTGCCTTATGGATAGGTGGGATCTAGGAATGAGCCTGGATCCACGTCAGAACACAAGCCCCAAGAGCTCCACACTCAGTGCTTTGATTTGAGTGTGATTTGTCCAGCTGAACTCATGCTGGAGTTTAAGCCCTAAAGTCATAGTTAATGCTATTAAGAAGGTAGAAACTTAATCTGCCTATTGTATTTAAAGGTGGAGCCTTTGGGAAGTGATTAGATTATTAGATTAAGCCACTAGGGTGGAACCCACCCACCATCCCTCCCATAAATTAATCCTAATGGCTCCATAAGGAGACAGGTGCACACAGAGACACACAGGTTGCCTGTTATGATATGTTGTAGCTAGGACAGTCTTCTCTGGAGCCTGCATCATGTTACTAGGCCTTCTTGCCTTCAGAGCTGTGAGGTCAGCTGGACGTGGTGGCCTATACCTTTGATCCCAGCACTTAGGAGGCAGAGACAGGTGGATTTCTGTGATTACGAGGCCAGCCTGATCTTACCCGAGTTACCCCTTAAAGACTGATGGGCTCTAGTGATGAACCTGGATCCTGTGCGCTCAGAGCTTCTTGGTTAGTGCTTTGATTTGAATTCGATACGTCCTGCTGAACTTGGATTTTAAGACCCAAAGTCATAGTTAATGAGTTCCAGGCCACCCAGGGCTACATAGTGAGACATTGTCTAAAACAACAACAACAACAAAAACAAATAATAATAATAATAATAATAATAATAATAATAATAATAATAATGGAATTTTTTAAAGGAAGAAAGAAAGAAGAAAAAAAACCTTGACGTCAATAAACTCCTTTCCTTTATAAACTAGGTTGCCTGAGATATTTAGTTACAGAAATAAAAAGCAAACTAATATACATACTAAGAGAATCCTAATAACTACCATAAGAATCAAATGTATGCTAAGCAGGTAGAAACAGAAAAGCTGTATTATCAGAAAGAACATTTGTTCTGTTTCCACCCATTCACAGGTGTAAATCCAACCTAATTCCCCATGGATGTTACCAAACATCTTAAGGGTTTTTACTCCCCATTGGCGGGGATACAGTCACAAGTTATACCATGGCAGCAGGGAAGTACAGTTGGAAAACCTCACATCCTTACATCCTGTCAGAACTGGAAACAGAGGCCAGAAAGAAAGCAAGACAAGGCCACAAGCTTCACGTCCCTGTGACCTACTCCCTACAGCAGAGCTCCACGTCTCCTCAGGGCCCCACAACACCAACACAAACTCCATCAGCTGACAACTAAATGCTCAAATCCATGACGAGCTTGTGGGAGGGGATATTTCACATCTAACCTGAAAATATCCCAAGTGGTCTGCAACTTCTGAGCCATCCAGGACAGTTTCTGCCTGCCCCTTTTGAAAATGTTCTTTTCTTTAATTATTATTTAAAGACTTTTATTTTGTTTTTAATTACGTGAAGACATGTGTGTCTATGGAAAAATATATGCTCATGAGTACAGGTGCCAGTGGTCACCAGAGAGAGCATCAGATCCCCAGGACCTGGAGTTATAGGCTGTTGTAAGCTGCTGCACATGGGTGCTGGAAAGCACACTTAAGTCCTCTGCAAGAGCAGTACTTTCTCTTACTTTCCCTTCCCCTAAATGTTTCTTCCTACAGTTTGCTGGTTCATCACTAGTATAAGAGCTTCTGACAATCCCCTCAGAGAACAAAGCCCCCCTTTCCCTTTGCATGTATCCTCTACTCATGAGTTCTCATTTCCACAGCTGGAGGGTCTGGTACCTATACTCTGCACACTACAGCCCACAGCCTCCGAGTCACTCATCCACACGTCCTGTGAGTAGATTGAAAATGCCAAATCTTTACACTTTAGTAAGCCTTTACAGGACTTCGTTCATTCCTCCATATGCCATGAACTAAAATAACCTAGAATTGTTGGAAGGTTAAAGAAAAGAAATGATTAAAAGCATCTCACTTATGGCAAAAGCTAAAAAATGGGCCTGGCCTTCATTCCTTTATTCCCTGGGTCTGTCACTACCATTTATTGAATACCTACTACACACTGGACTATTTTCAAGTAAATACTAAAGTGAAAAGAACCAGCCATTTTCTTGCTTTTTTTGGGGGGGGTCATTCTTCTGGGAAGAAAATAGACTCTGAAGAAGCAGGGATATGTACTTACTAGAAAGAAATGAAAGGATATCATCTCCTCAGGGTTGTGAGACGAAATATCCAGGGGATTCTTTACTTAGGCAGTCAGAGAGGCTTACATGGTTCTGAAAGATCAGGAGGACACAATCTTGCGCAAGGCCATTGCAGTCTAGGGCCAGGAATAAGGTGGGTATGCACGAGGTGGACCAATGGGGCTATAGCATGGCAAGTTCTCAGCTGAAAGAGGTGGAATGGGTAATAAGATGGACAGAGGCATGGCCATGCTGGACTTCAAAGTCACCATCGTGACTAGATCTTCTTCTAACTGTGGTGGGTCTTAAACAAGGATGTGATGTCAGGTTGTTCTGGATTGTCTGGAGTCAGGACTAGGGGTTGAAGTCAGGGAGTAGGAGGATGCTACAAGGCTGAACTGTCTCCCAGTACCTTCATTCACTCACACTTCTATAACAAGGTCCCATAGGCGGGGAGTCTTGTATACATTTATTTCTCATAGTTCTGAAAAGCAGGAGAGTCTAAGATCAACAACACATTGGCTTATAATGTGTCCAATCAGAACCTATTTCCTAGTTCTGCCTTCTCACCATTTCCTCACCTGGGGTTGGTAGGCAAAGTGGTCTCTGATCTCTCTGGTAAAGGCATGAATGCACATGTGAGGTCTCATCTTCACGGTCTGATCATGTCCTGGATGTGCCTGCTGCTAAGAGCATGCCCTTTGGAGTTAGGATTCAATGTATAATGGAGAATGAATATACTCATTCAAACATTAAACCTTGTCTAAGAGATGCAGGCACATCATTCAGATGGCCTGAGAAGAGGGCAAATGCAAAGAAGTCATTGGGATGGATATTACGGAAGAGTAAAAGTTCAGGTTAGAGCCTGGGGCATGGTCTTTCACACTTTCAAGAACAATACTCTTTAACCAACTAAAGAGACTTCATAAAGCTGGGAGTGATAGCACACACCTGTGATCCTACCATTTGGGAAGCAGAGACGGAAAGATCATGAGTTTGAAGCTAGCCTGGACTACATAGCAAGACTTTTTCTGATAATCATAGTAATGATAATAATAATAACAATAAAGACTTTATCAAGTGAATTTTGATATTGATGGGACCTAGTAACCAATCAGATAATTTAGATATACATTGAGTTTTACAAAATGCAAATTGCCTTCACAAGGTTTCTTTCACATTAATGCAAACCATACAGAAGAATCAGGCACAAGGGACATGCATGGTCCTGAAATTCTAGCCCTTGGAAGGCTGAGGCAGAAGAACTGCCATAGCTGTGAGGTTAGCCTGGGCTCCACGGTAAGTTCCAGGCTAGTCTAAGCTAAAGAGTTAAACCTTGTAGGGGAGAAAAAAATTCACACAAGAGGAATTCTGGATGCTTTTATGGTGATAAACATGTCAACTCACATATTCCTCGTGCACCTTATGAGAATCTTGTGTTTTAAATTTTTACAGTTCTAGAATCTGCTATTGATGTGGTCACTTCCAACACTACCTAGCAATCCATTTTCTCTGCATATTGACTGATCCTCTTAACTTGCTTTTGGGTGCCATACATCCAGATTCACTGCTAGATCACATGGGAACATAGGGTGTCTACAGAATCGATGTCTTGTGAAAAGTAGAGAACAGGTCATCTTTTCATTAGATAGAGATGAGATAGTAAACCAGAATCTTTCTTTCCTCCAGAGAAGGGTACCATTTCTACACAGAAGGAGTGACATCTCTGTTGGGCAAAGCTCCAGGCCAGGAATCAGAAAACTTGGATGTCCTTCTCTACCACTGACTGGGTGCTCTTACGTCTGGTCCTCACTCTCCCCATTCACCAATACTACAGCATTTCATCTGTGCAACTCCACAGCCTAAAGATTACCTGAGCTTTCAAGTCTACAAAGTACTTTGAAAATGTGGTCGTGTTGAACTTAAGAAAGGGATTGTTTACCTAGCTCGCAGTCAGTATCTGACAGCACTTGCCCTGGGACATGGTTTTGTACTGTTAGTACAGGCTTGGAGATGAAGCAGAATACCTGTGACTTCTTGCCAACACCCTCTCAGAACAGTGCCACTGGGCTAGGCCAGCTCCAGGGAACCCCCCACACCCAAGAGGCAAGCTCTAGGGGTGCCAGGGGTGCCAGGCTCTACTCACCATGGCTCCCTCTCAAGGTTTTGTGATTAAGACGTTCAGAGTGTGAAAAGTAATCACCTTAATTGTTGAAAACCCTCAAAGATTCCAAACTTGTAAATCATGAAAGGCCACTGTTTAGCGGGCTGGAATGCTTTTGAAAAAGGCCAGCGATCAGAGATTGGCCTCGTTAATAACCACAGTAAAACTTGCTCTTGAAGCTCAAAGACACAGCTAATTAGGGCAGAAAAATTCAACCTCAAATTAAGAGAGAGAGAGAGAGAGAGAGAGAGAGAGAGAGAGAGAGTTTCTGAAGTGTAAAAGCCTTTCTCCCTGAGAAGTATGTCTAAGTAGATTTTGGATGTGTTCCAAAACCCACTGTAAGACAAAGCCAAGACTGCAAAAATGTCAGGGTGGGGTTAATCAGCTGCAGAGTGTCTGTGTGTCCATCTGTCCAGGAAAAGGAATCAGTGTCCTTACCTCACGGATTTAATACTGAACTTTTAAAGGGAGACTTAGGAAAACGGAAATTCTCCCACATTGCATTTTTTTAAACTAATAACACATGCACATGGCCCAGCCCAGTGGGTATTTGTGAATTTATTGAGCATGGTTACATGTTGTGGATAATGAGATTTAAATAGGAGAGTCCACTGGGCCCTCCCTGAAAGAAGTTGGTAACTGTGGCCCACCACTGCCTGATAGAGCCAAGAATCAAAACATATGTCTAGGTTTACTGAAAAGAGATTTTCTTCCCCAAAGTAAAGGTCAGCTGTGGACTTGGAATTTGCCAGTTACAAAGACTAGACAAAGGTGTAAAGCTGTCTTATCAGGTGACTTGCAGACTGGCAGAGCAGCTCACAAGTGCCCTTGCCACTGTAACATGGCTCAAAGATGGGATCTATGAATGAATCATCCCAGCAGAGAAAAAAATTGGGAAAAGAACACAGCTCAATAGCGTGACCCATGATCCCCTGTCACACAACAGAAGTAGCCTAAGTGTGCAACTGGTTGACAATCTAAAACAAAGTAATAAGCAATGAGCAAGCAAAATGGCTCAGCAGACAAGGGCACTAGCCACCAAGCTGGATGACCTGAGTTAGAAACCTGGAACCCGCATGGTAGGAGGAGAGGAGTGACTCCTACAAGTTTGTCTCTGACCTCTATAAATACACACACGTGCACACACACATACACACACACACACACACACACACACACACACTTTTTTTTTTTAAATAGTGGAGCTGGAGAGGTGGGTCAGTAGCTAAAAGTATTTGCTGCTCTTCAGAGTACCCAGGTTTGGTTTCTAGCACCCACATAGCAGTTCAGTCATTTGTAGCTCTAGTTTCAGAGGTCCTCACATCCTCTCATAGACTCAGGGACAACAGACATGTGGTGCACATACACATATGCAAGCAAAACACATACACACTAAAATAAGAAGATTAAAGCATAAGAGTAATGATGTGTCATGGCTTCAGATCTGTTCTGAGCCCAGTCCAGGGAGGGCTGACTATAGACAAGTATCTGAAACCCAAATCGCTTTCGTGCAGTGCTATGGGGTGAGTACCCTCAGAAGGGAGTCAGACCTGAACAGGACACTGAAGGAGGAAGTACGATAGCCACAGGAATTATGAGAAGGTTTTGTTGGGCTCAGAAATCCTGGCTCTGCATATTTCAGGACGATCAGGGCTCTAATATTAAAAAGGGGCAAAAGATGTCCCACAGAGCAGCGGCTTAACCTGAAGCTGGTCACAAATATAGACTCAGATTCCATCCAGACGTGAAGGACAGAGATTTGCAACAAAGAAAAGTTCAGATGACTTGCATGCTCCAGGCTAGACCAAACATAGACTAGGCTAAAACACATAAGATTTTGTTTCAGAATGTGGCCTAGACAGAAGGAAGCAGAGACAGCTATGTCTCAGGACAACTTGTATTGTAGAGACAAAGCTACAAGGCTCTCTCTGCCTGTGTCTTCCTATTGTACTACTCCATTCTGTGAGACGAGGAGAAAGAAAATGAAAACATTTTAGATCCAAAGACCAATTTTTTATGATGACACTTCTCTAATTTTTGTTTTAAGACAAGGTCTCATATATTCCAGGTTGACTTTGAACTAGCTATAGCTATATATGCATTATTTATTTATATATAGTATATTCTTTATCATATGCTAAACATGCATTATTTACTACGTATATTCTATATACTGTGCTATAGTAGATATGTTAGTATCTACATAGTGGTGCGTGGAATTGAACCCAGGGCCTCACACTTGCTAAGCAAGCTCTCAACCACTGAGCCACAGTCCCCAATAAACCATGAAACCTCTGACGGTGGGAGTGTGAATGCCTTGCTTGCTCCCTTACCACTTTCAGTACCCAGTGACTGACACAAAGGAAGTGCTTAATAAAAGTCTGTTGAATGAATGTGTAAATATTAACATTCCTACGCCAGATATGGATCTTTCTGGAGCTGATTTAAACTTTTATGTTTTCAATTAGAGTTACAATCCCCAGTGATCCCCATCTCCTGCTATTTACACCTCACTCTCTGATGCAGGGTTGATTTGTGCGGACAACAATGGCTGAAGCGGAAGCTGGAGGCTGCGGTTTCTGTTCACTTCTGTTGCGCTGTTCCTGTCTTATTCTTGGTCACTTACTCTGAGGAAAGCTAGGGCATGAATAGCTCCAAAGAAACAGCCTCATACTGAAGATCTGGGGTCTCCTTCCAACAACCTGGAAGTGAGCCTGGAAGTGAGCCTCCCAAGAGCCATCTAGGCTGGCACTTCATTCTGTGACAGATCCTGAATCCAAGCCACAGCCAATTCCTCACACTCAAAACTGTGGGCAAAAATGAACACTGGGTATTTAAACTGCTGGGTTTAGGGGTGATTGCGTTGGGGTTTGTGACAGGAACAAAAGCAACCCAGTGAATATTAGAAGGAGGTTTGTTGGATTGGCTTCGCCAGTGTAGGCTGGGTAGTCAAAAAAAAAAAAAAAAAAAAAAAAAAAAAAAAAAAAAAAAGCTGATCCCTGATCCCACACTGAGAGTCTGAGAATCCAGCATTCTTCTTTCCATAAGACTAAGAACCTCAAATCCTGATATGATACTGAAGATCAGAAGCGTTGCATTCTGGAGGCCAGAAGAATCTGAATTCTCTAATGAGAGAAGAAATACAGCAGCAACTGGGTAAATCAACTCACAAGCAGGGTAGGTGAGCTCACTGGTGAGATGGGAGATCAAATAGGCAAAAAGCAAAAGCTTTCCTCTCAGACTTTGTTTTTATCTTAGCTGCCAATAAAAGGTCTACATTTAGGATGGGTCTTGCCCATTTCAGTTAACCCTATCAAGAGCATCCTCCACGGGGGGGGGGGGAAGGGGGGTGGAGGGGTAGGATGGGGAGGGTGCCCGTTACTTGTCTCTTAATTGATTCCAGAGCCAGTCAAGCTGAAGACCAAGATCAACCAGCACACACATCAGCTCACAAATTTTACACAGCTACTGAATAACTGCTATAGCCCTATGATGGTTTCTGAGGTCTTGGCTAGTGGGAAGGAAGACTCCATCCTTACTGGATGTGCAGGTAACGGGTAAAGAAGCAGCTGAGAGACTTCATACATGTACCCTTGCCTGGAAGAGGGCTGATCTGTTTCCTTAGCAAATGCCACTTACAGCCTTCTCCTGTGACCCTGGAGAGGGATACTTCCTGATCATGGCTCTTTTCTTGACTGTAGATATGCCAAAGTCCCTAATGCTTTTTGTCATTCCACACCTAGCCTTTCACACTAACAAACACAGTGAGACTTGTCCAGGACCAGGTGACAAAACCTTACAAAAGCTTTGAGGGAAACACCAATGAAGACTGGCTAATACTTGTTGAAAAAATTTAACTTAACGCTAGAATACCTGTGCAGTAACCTCAGTTTCTGAACTTACAGCTCAGAAGAGAGCAGTTTGAGTCCTAACTCTATCCACTTTCAGTACCTACTGCTGCCTAAGGTCTACCAGGCACTTGTTCATCATTGTTGGAAATGGGAAGCTCAAAGGCAAGTTCTCTGTACATTCCTTGTTGCTAAGAAGTAACTTAAGTGAGGACGGGCTTGCACTCTGATGGGATCATTTCATTGTGGTTGTGAAGACAGGGAAGGAAGAAAGGAAGGTCTAACAAATGGCAAGCAGGAATCCAGCTTGGTCTTTCATATAAAGCTCCAAGGCCTAACCTCAATGACCCAATTCTTCTAGCAAGACTCCACCTTTTAAAGATCCCAGGACTTTCCCAAATAGCACCATTAGCTGAAGACTAAATGTCCAAATATGAGTCTAGGGAAATATTTGCCATTGAAATCACAGTGCATACTTAGGAGTGCTAAAACCCTATGGAGACAGTGGGAAGGGATCATTTTCCCTACAACCTGCCAGTCAAAAAAAAAAAAAAAAAAACCCTCTCTACTGTCTCCAACTTTCTCCTCCTTTCAGCCAATAGGAAGGTCAAAGACAAATTGACAAATTGATATTCATGATCACAAAGCCGAGGGACAAGTCAAATCTGTAAGCACCTCTAAAATGTCTCCTGAGGAAATGCAAGACTCTTGCTTCTCTCTAGCTGGATCTCACAATAAGAAGTATATTGCATGTTTTGCCCTTTGTTTGTAAAGCCTTAGGATGGGGACCAAACTATATATATGATGCTAAAACCCCCACTGCAGAATATCCTTGGACAAGCCAAATGACCAGATATTATCTTCATAGACCGCAGGTCCCCAGTGTAGGACTTCTTGCATTAGACAGCTCTACCTCCAAGGAGTTCTGCCATCATTCCACCCAAAACATGCATCTTGCCTTCCAATTTGGGGCCACCTCAGTGCTCTGGCCTGATGCAACATTATCCTGTACTTCTGCTCTGTGACAGCCCGTCAGAAATAAGGAGGTAGCAGCAGTTGTTTTACCCCAAGGTCATCTCTTCATCAACCACTCTTTATATGACATACTTGAAGGGCTTTCATTAAATTCACATTCCTCCTCTGCTAGTCTACATATGCTCCTTGTTGCATAAAAGATTGGCATTAAACCTTATCCTCTAATGAGGTCTAGACAATACAAAATAAAGCTGGGTTTTCACTGCCTCTGATGTTTTTATCATAATTCTATAAATACAACATAGGTTTGTACTAACCTGCTTATAAATTGCATCACCCTTCAAGTCACTGTAATCATATGATTGAAAACAAATAAAATCAATTGGCTCCTTTCAAAAAAAACTACTATTAATACAAAGTAACACCACACAACTCAAAAAAAAAAAACCCACAAATTCTCTTGGGGAGATGTCTCCGTGTCTCAGTAAATTGGGATAATATTTTTATATCTTCATACAAATGTAATAATAGACACCTATACTTAAAATAATTTAAAATGTACTTAAAATACAATTTTATGTGTGGTCATAAAGGTGAGAGATAGCCATGGTGGCACATAGCTTTGATCCCAGCCCTAGGGAGGCAGAGGCAGGTGGATCTCTGTGAGTTTGGGGCTAGGCTGGTCTACAAAGAGAGTTCCTGGAAAGCCAGGGTCACACAGGAAAACCCTGTAGGAAAAACAAACACCTCAGTTTCTCTCAGTAGCTTTCAGTATAGCACACTAAAAGCTAGGAAACAAGGAGCCCCAACAGCAGATTCAAATGCAAATGAAGCTATTCCCACGGCTTCTCAAGTGTCAAAATCCACTAATTCCTCATTTCTTCTCTTGGACATTGTTCTCCATCTGTAGCCTTTGGATCTGATTGCCCCCTGGGTTTTATTTCAATGTCTGTGTGACTTTCCCATAGACATGTGGATCATCAGCTGTGTCAGAACTCACTCATTGCCTTTAGAGCCATCTCAGTCTCTACAGATCTTTTTAGTGGAATCTTTCAGACATGCTCCCCCCACCCCTCAAAATGTAGATGATAAATTTCACACCATCTATTCTGGCCCAATACTTTAGTCTCTATCAATTTTTAATAAAATATTTCAGACATGTATAATAATATAAATGATGATATCGTGACTGCCGGTCTCATTGTAGCCTCTGTTCAGAAAGAATACACTTGGGTTCTCACTGGGGAATTGTAGATGGCCCTCCTCTGTAGCCTAAAAGGAAGCCATGTTTGGAACATGCTTGTAATCTTAGCAAATTTCTTTGCTACCCTCTTCCCATATTATATTGTTCTAATTTACTTTCCATTGCACTGATTAAACACTGATCAAAGTCAACCTTGGGAGAAAGGGTTTATTTAGCTGACAGATTATAGTCCATCATCAGAGGAAGTCAAGGCAGGAACTCAAGACGGAACCAAGAGACAGGAACTGAAGTGGAGACCATGAAGGAACACTGCTTGCTGGCTTGCTCTCTCTCTAACTTGCTCAGCTAACTTTCTTATACACCAGGCCCAGCTACCCTAAGATAATAGCCCAAAATGGTCCTCATACTTGAATTAACAACAAAGAAATTGCCCTACAAATATAGGACATGATGGCTCATGCCTTTAATCTCAGAGGTAGAGACTAGGAAGATCCCTTGAGTTGGAGGCCAGCCTGGTCTACAAATGTGAATTCTAGAACAGCCCTGACTACACAGAAAAATCTAGTTTTTAGAAAATAAAACAAAACAACAAAACAAAAAGAAAGAAAGAAAGAGAGAGAGAGAGAGAGAGAGAGAGAGAGAGAGAGAGAGAAAGAAAGAAAGAAAGAAAACAAAGCAAAAAAAAAAAAAAAAAAAGATGCCCTACAGATATGCTCGAAGGACAATCTGATGGGATTGTATCAAGTTGACCAAAACTAACCAGTAGGAAAGCCCAGCCCCAAACCATACATTTACAACTTAAAATCTGCATTTGAGGCTCAGAGAAAAGAAGCTAGAAAGATTGTAAGAGCCAGAGAACCAGCAAGTCTACTGTTAGATTGTGTCTCCTAAGAATGGCCTGGAAGCTTCAGTGATGATACCCCATCAATAGGGTTACCCAAACAAGACCCGAACAAGGAGCACTAGGCATGCTGACAGGGGGGAGGACAGGACTCAGTGTCCCACCCTGAGACAAAGAATAGGCAAATGATGACTTCTGAGAGTCGGAGAATTAGACTCTCCAAAGAATGAGCCTCCGAATTTGTTACCCAACAAAACTTGCTCAGCTTGAAATCATGGACACACGTACAGCATAAAATGGACATTGTAGGTTGTATTTACACATTTAAACGTGTGTGTTCGTGTGTGTAATAATAACAATCAAGGGGAAAAAAAGCCATCAGTTTGAGAAGGGGTAAGGAACTGGGGAAATGGAGAGGAAAGAGAAAGGGGGAAATTATGTGAATATAATTTAATTATTTAAAAAAAACCTAACCAGCATACAAATCATGTGTATGGTTTTAAACTTCATTTGAATAATTTCAGATCCTGCATTTTCCTTTGAGGCTTTTATTTCACTTAAAACTGTGTTTCCATATTGATACATATAGCTATAAATTATTTATTGTAGCCATTCTATAATAGCCCCAAATCTGTCTAGATATGTGACTTACTTGTTTTCTACTTGAGAATTATAAAGACTTGTGTCTTAGATAGGGTTTCTATTGCTGTTTCTATTAACAAAACTCTATGACCAAAAAAAAAAATTCTTTCTTTGGAAAGAAATCAGTTTATTTCAGTTTATAACTCTCAGGTCTTCTTCTATCTCTGAGGAAAGTGGAGACAGGACTTCAAAGTAAGAAACTGGAGGAGAAACCAGGAAGGAATGCTGCTTATTGTCTTACTCCTCGTGGTTTGTTCGGACTTCTATCCTACAGGATCACCAGCCCAGGGTCCATTGCACCCTCCCCATCAATCACTAATTAAGAAAATGTCCCACAGACATGCCTACTTCCCCATCTTCTGGAGGCATTTCTTCAGTTGAGGTTTCCTCCTTTCTGATGACTCTAGCTTGTGTCGAGTTGACATAAAAACTAGCCAGCACAACTTTATGTACTGTCACTTCCATGATTACACATGCACTGGAGAGCCTCTAGTCATGTCCTCAAGACAGAACTGTTGTGTCTATGTCCATCTCATTCTCTCTTGTAGCAGTTTGTTCCCTGAGCTGATTCACAGAGTGACAGGATACAGTATAGGAGAGGATCTTGGAGCTCCACACCCTCATTAGGGGTCAACCGAGGTCAGGCTTAATTATTAGCCAGCTCAGTAGCTGTGAGAAAGTTTCCTATTCGCCCCTCATTTGTCTTTAGTCTTTGTCTTGTCACCTCCCCTAATCTCATGGTGCATTAATTAGAATGCCTTCTCACCAAGCAGGACAAATCATTCAATGCAGATGAAACATGGAAGGGGAGATTTAGTGACAGGTGAGCTCCAGAGCTGGGCAGTGTTGAGGTCCTACATTGGACCAAGACCTTCCATCTTCCATTTTCTGACACCTCCAGCTCTTGCCAACTTCTCTTCTCAGAACAGCAAAGTTCCTGAAAGCTTCTGCCCTGTAGCCCTACAGACTGGCAGACACAGGAGGTCAGGGAACTTGGCCCAGGGACCCCTGACCACACGCTATTCCTTTTATAAGATAATGGTTAAAGTTGCTTTTATTCCTCTAACTAACACAGTGACAGAATAGGGAAATGGGGTGTTCATAGTTTTTTGTTTTGGGGGTTGTTTTTGTTTGGTTTTTTGTTTGTTTATGGGGTTTTTTTTGAGAAATTGGACCTTGGGGATAGAATGCTGCACTCCCCTAAGTACTTGACAGCACAAACACCCTACCTTAACAAATTCAGAACCCTAGTAATAAGGCAAAGCAAGGATACAATGGCTATTGGGCAGCAAAGACAAATGCCAATTGCAGTTAGTAAAATCCTTTGAGGCTGACTTCTAGAAACTTCCTTCATTATGGAGATGAAGTTCTGGTCACAGGTGAGAACAGCAGTGGATTCCTCTGCACTCTGACCCAGAGGACATTGACCACTCTTACTTTTAAATGTGGAGCTCCATGGGATTTTCTCATTCTCAGTTTGTGGGGGGAGGGATGGTTTTCTGTTTGCAATTTTTCTATATATGTGTGCATGTGTATGCACTTGTGCAAGATCAGGTAGGGGTTTCTGTGTGTGTGTGTGTGTGTGTGTGTGTGTGTGTGTGTGTGTGTGTGTGTGTGTATTTCTACGTGAGTAGACGCATTTGTGAGCATGTGTGTCCATTCGTATGGAGGCCAACCTCAACACTAGGAAGAATCTAGTGCTCCTCAGACACTATCCACCTTCTCTTCAGGCAGGGCCTCTCACTAGCCTACAACTGACAAGTAGGTTATGCTGACTGGCCAGGGAGTCCCAGAGACCTACCCATTTCTGCCTCCCAGCACTGGGATTACATGCATATGCTACCATGCCCAGCTTTTATACATGTGTTCTGGGCAGTCTGTAGGTCAGATGCTTGTGAGACAAGTACTCTGTTAACTAAACAGTCTCGCCAGCCCCTGAACCTATTGCTTTCACAAGAAGAACTACTTCTTTTCCTAAACTATTTCTTTATCTCATATTCCAAACCATCATTGGAAATGGAAGGAGATCTAATCTCCATTTAATGAGAATGTAAGGGAATCTGATGTCCATTTGACATGGACTTTTATACCTGTGAGGAGATCCCTTCCTTGTGCGTGGCACCTCTTTTACCTTAGAATACAACTGCTTATAACAATAACTATAACTGGAGAGTCAGCTCTTTCCAAGCTGTTATTCATTATTCCCAATTTACTTATATTCTTCCCGGATGACAATGTCTGACCTACAGTCTCCAAGTGTGTTGAAACACTTTTTTTCTAATCTTGAATACTAGTAAATTTGCTAGAGAAATGAACAAACTTGCCGATGAAGCAATTTTTGTCTTATTTTTCTATTTTTCTTTGAGATAGTCTTACTATGTATAATATTGACTTCAAAGATTTTTCCCCATTTCTTTTCTTTTTTTAAAATTTAAATTTAATTTTTTTTTGAGACAAGGTCTCATCTTATAGCTCTGGCTGTCCTGGAACATAAATTGTAGTCCAGACTGGCCTCAAACTCAGAAATCCACCTGCCTCTGACTCCCAGTTTCTGGGAATAAAGCTGTGTTACCACATCCAGCAATTAATTTTGAGAGGGCACATTAAATTTCTAGAGCCCAAAGAAGAAAAAAAAATGAGATCTGGGCAGGAGATATGTTTCAGCATTTAAGAGTGTGTACTTCTCGTGTAGATGACCTAAGTTTGATTTCCAGTACCTTTATCAGACAGCTAACAACCTCGTGTAACTGCAACTCCAGGGGACCCAATGCCTCTGGCCTCCATCAGCACCTACACTCCCATGTACATACTCAGGCATAGACACACAGTTAAAAGTAAAAATCTAAAACTATATTCTAAAAGATTCCAGAAAGAAAAGAAAGAAGGCAGGAAGGAAGGAAGGAAGGAAGGAAGGAAGGAAGGAAGGAAGGAAGGAAGGAAGAAGGAAGGAAGGAAGAGACAATAGACTTGCTATTGGTCCTTCTGTCCTCTGAGACCTAAACCAAAGAGCCTTTAAAACTGGGACCAGAGACCAAATGTTTTCCTGGGCACTGACTCATTACTCATCAGTCACATCAGTGATTAAATATTTAAGTGCCAAGGAGTCTGTGATTAAATATTAATTCTCAGCCAGTCTGCTATGAAATATTTAAGGACTGGTAAGTCTGAAGCATGTGGCTTTCAGCCCAGGAAAGAAAAAGAGTCCATCAAAAGCCAGATACTGGATGATGGAGCAGATGCAGGAGGATGAGTTGGTGAGGAAGGAAGTGGGCCAGGCTGAAGCTCACCCAGATGCTCTGGCTATTCCACACTGCATCTGTGGACAGTCCCTTGGGGCTTCTTGATGGAAGTAATCATTAACCTGAGATGAGGAATGAAGATAGGGACTTATTAGCATTTTAGAGATGGGAAGACTGAGGCTCAAAAAAGTGGAGAGAATCCACCCAGGCTTCAAATCCAGCAAAAGTGGGCACTGAGATTTTGGGGGCTGGAGAGATGCTGAAAAGAAAACAATTCTTTAACAAAGATAAGTTGGTAAAGTAGACCCAAGTTTTGATACTCTGTGTGTGTGTGTGTGTGTGTGTGTGTGTGTGTGTGTGTGTGTGTGTGTGTTCAGTATATTCAGGTGTAGGGTCATGTGTTTCCCAGCACTAGGGAAATGGAGGCAGAAGGATCTCTGCAGCTTGCTGGCCAGCCAATAGAGCCAACAGGTGAGCTTCAGCTTCAGTGAGGTAGTCTGACCTCTGACTCAAGAACTGAGCTAAAGAATGATTGAGGATGACATCTGAAGTTAACTTTTAGCCTCCAGATGCATGTGATGAGAGACAGACAGACAGACAGACAGACAGACAGACAGACACAGGCAGACAGACTTATCTTTGTTAAAGAATTGTTGTCTTTTCAGCATCAAGAACACCATAGGCAAAGAGTATTTGTCTAGCTCTTGTATCTGCAAGAAATCATGTACTCTAGAGTTTTAAATGTTGAAAAATTAATATAGGCAATTAGTCATAATACAGGAGCTAAAGGAAGTGGAAGATAGAGTGAGTGGGCATTTGTAGACTACAGTTAGTGGGTGTCAGTGCACTGTAAGGACAGAAAGTATGGTGTCTAGAGCTCAGAATGCTCCTCTTGCTGCTGAATCCTTCCAGACGATGTCTCAGTTGGTTCTCCATACAGATAAAAGGCATCTTTGCAACCAGAATTGAGGCTGCTGAAAAGAATGGCCAGTCTTCCGGTTACCAGTTTGTTCTTGCTGCTACAACAACATCCATGGCACCTGATGACCATGTTCTCTCCTGTTTGAGCAAAGCAGGATCCTCTGGTCCCTTTCCTATTTGAGAGGTCCCTAATGATGACACCTATTGGCAGAGAAGTATATCCCTGGTATCCAGAAGACCTAAGAAATGTAAATTGTAGAAATCTAACTCCAGGAGAATATTTTTTTTTAAGATGGGGGTGGTATCATGTTCTGAGATATCTGAAGAGAATAGCTTCAGCCTCATTTTTTTTCTCCTAATGATGTGAATAGCCTCCTACCCACACTTCTGCCACTACAGATTGATCTCCCCAACATGCCTTCCAGGCATCATGGACTGAACCTGTCAAACTGTGAGCTCAAGGCTAGCAACTTAAAGCTCAGCCTCCTTCTCTCATTCTCTTCTTTTTGCCATAAGACAGGTCCTTCATAATTTCAAAACATTTTCTGCAGCCTGGTCTTAAATGAGTGGTAAACTATCGCATATGCCTTAGTCAACCCTCAAACAAACGAAAACATTTGGTGGATTGGTGGAGCTCTAGGAGGCTTCATTTTTGTTTCTAGTTCTCAAATTATTCCAAATTGTTCAGGCTTTGAGAATTGCAAAGGAAAGCTTGGAAAGAGAGCAGCTTAGGTGGCATCATGGGAAACTAGAATTTAACGGTGTTCAGAGATCACAAAGACAGCTTAGCCTGTCCACGTGGACTTGTTCAAGTTGGCTCAGGCTAGACCACCACAGGTCCCTCTGATCACATAGGAGAACCTGTCCAAGTTGGCTCCAGCTGGACCACCAAGGCCCCTTTAGTCACACAGGACTCCCAAGGTTCTCTCCATGCTCCATGCCTGGCAGGCCCATCTTTCAAAAGAAATCTATCATTGCTGTTCATTGTTCCTTATATATTCCTTTTATCTCCCCAGTGAAGAAAAACATAAAGAGAATAATTCATCTCACATATTTTGGAGTTTATACAGCATTTTTAAAATATCCACTTTCTCCATTGATACCTAAAAGAACCCTATTGACTGGAAAGGCAAGGCAGTTATTGCAGCTCTGAAAGTGGAAGGCATACCAAAGTTGAACCTGCTTAAGGGTACACAGTGGTGCATCTGCCCTCTAGGAAATTACCAGAATGTTTTTTGCTGACTCAGTTATCAAATAGAGAAGGGAATGGTCTGGATCTGAAATGTCCCAAAAGGCTTATGATTTAAATGTTTGTCCCCTAGGTGATCCCACTCTTTCGACACGCTGTAGAATCTGTAGGAGGTAGGCCTAGCTGGTATGACAAGTTACTGGTTGAGGGGTTGGGGTGGAGGTTATAGATTGGCCTCTGCTTCCTGCCTGTCCTGTGCTTCTCAGTCTGCTGTGATGTGGACAGCGTCTTCCTGCTGCCAGGAACTAAGCTACTCTGCCACCCGTTCCTCTCTATGATGGACTGAAACCATGAGTTGAAATAAATTTCCCTTCCATTGCTTCTGTACAGTATGATGGTCATGGTGATATCCAAATACCTATTACAGAGTTAAAAATTCTTTGTCCATTAAAAATCAGGGCTGAGGAAGTATATCATTGAGCTTCAACAAGAAGCAAACTCAGGCAAGAGACAAATAAGGGTGGGTAGGAAGATAGAACCTGAGAGGAAAGCATTGGTTTCTTAGCATATGGAGTAAAAGCAGCTCTCCTGAGTCCACAGAAGCTTCACCACTGGTTTTTGAGGTCACACAGAACAAGGATTCTAATTAGACTGCTTCTAAAATTGGACTACTGGTTCTAGAACTCCACCTCCTGCCCATCATCCCTGCACAGTTGGGAACTGACAGAGTCTCACTCAAAGCCAATGAAAATGCTCAGTGCTGAGTCCTTTCTCCAGGTTTCTGATTATTCAGTCTTTACCTTGTCACCTTCTGTCACTCCACTCCCACAGAAACCTATCCTTCCATTACTCTCAAGTCTTAGGGGTTTCTGCTCTCCCCAATATCTGTCCCTTTGACACTCTCCATCCATCCCCATATCAAAATGGAGAGTGCCTGTTCCCCATCCCTGATCCAGGATGACATTCCAGGCCAGCTACCACCAGGTCATTTCTCTTTCCCCTGACTGGGGCTTGCTTTGTGCTGACTCCACTACAGGGCTTGTTTTGAGACAAGGGGGAAGATGTGCAGTCTATTACCCTTATAAACCAGCTCCTTTCTTCCTCTCCCTGCCATTTAAAAGGGCCTTTCTATTCGACTGAACAAGAAAAGGAGCTCTAAGAGGGGAATTAACATCGCCCCCATTATATTGTCCAATTAACGCTTGTCCCGTCAAAGACTGAGTAGGAAGCCCGGAGCCTCCGTCAATGAGAACTTTTAATCCCTCAGGTAAATGCAAAGTCGCATTGAACACGATCAAAGGGCAGATCTCAATGTATTCTCTCCCTTCCCCCTCCCCCATCATGTATGGGACTGTATGTGGCTGCTGAGTTCTGGTTTGAATTAGTTTCAACCTTCCTTTGTGGGCTGTTGGGTGAAAGTGTGGGGGATGCTTGAAGAGACATTTGAACCCTCACACCCAGGCTCTCAGTTCCCTTCTACACAAAGACATCAACACAGACAGGCTGAAATAATGCCGACCCCACCATCTTCTTTTCTAAAACTCTATTTCCTCCCTGCAGGTACGAGGCCAGGCACCGTTATTAACAAAGTAAATTATGCAAATAACTAATCCCTTTGAGAGATGGAATTTGGGGGGTCAGTTTCCTCATTCTATAGAATGCTGGTGCTCATTGAGATCTGACCCATGAGAAAGTGAGGGACACAAAATAGGGACTTAAGCTGGAGGGCAGGGACTCTACAACCATTTTTCCTAGTCCCTCCTGCTGGGCCTAAAACCTCCTTTCACATAGTAGGTGTCTAAAACTTACTTGCAAATGACAGTGTCCGGAAGTATGATTTCTATAGGGATTTGTTTAAGACTCAGACCACGTAAACATTTCAAACTCAGTTAGTAAAAAAAATTTTTTAAGTAGTACAGGTAAAGAGTACGAGTGGCATTATAAATTGAATCCCAGGGTAGGTTAATCTAGAAAAATTCATGCTGGAGGTTCCTGCCCACTTACTATGGATGATTGGCAGGACTGAAAAGGAGCTTCCTGGCTGCCAGGGGAAAAGAGAAATATGACCAATAGCACAACCTGTACAGTACAGAGAATGGCTATTAGTCCATACACTTAAAACCAATGATACAATATTAATACATTTAATGACTATGACAACACCAAGGGGCATCTATTAAACAGTGGAGTGCCACTCTTCATCCTGGGTACTCTGCCTGCTAAATAGCTTCACAAAATTATGCAGAATGAATATCAAGTAAGACCCCAAGTCCCTGGGATGAACCTCAATCAAGGTCTGTAGAGCAGGCTCTTCTGTAGTAGAAGGCATCATGGGCCTTCTGGAGGCTGATGTCATCTGTGGATGTCAGGGGATTGGCTTACAGCTCAGTTGCTGTGGGAACCTCTATATACCCATACCACATCTACAGTCGGAACACATTGCTCTAGCTGGACCTGGTTGTCCTAGGAAGCTTTGACTCAGACCCACTGTGCCCAAGAGAACAGATGGGTAAATGAACAATGACCTAATCACCATCTTCCAAGGTCATCAAGACATAGCATTAATGCCAGGCAGCTGCAGAGAAGACAGGACCTTGGGTCACCCAATCTGTGCCACACTGTGGCCTTGCTCCTCATTCCTTGGGGCTTTGGCATCTGTTCCTTTACCTGGAATGCCCTCTGCCCATCAAAGTTACTCACATACTGTATCAGATTTGGTTTAGATGGCACATTTGTAGAGAAACTGTCCCATTTACCCGGTAGATACAACACATGCATTCCTCACTCCGAGGGCCACCCATTATCTTTACCATCAAGGAACATTTACATACCTTTTACTATAATATGTACTTTTAAGAGAATAGTATGCCACTATGTATATTTATATATAAACCATATATTACATATACACAATTTATGTATATAATATACACATATTTTAATAAGTGTCTTACTACATAGCTTTGGCTGGCCTGGAACTCATAGAGATTCACCTGCCTCTGCCTCTTAAGTACTAAGGGTTAAAGGTTTGCACAACCAGGCTTAGCCCTACATTAAAATATATTAAAGAGCTAGGCATGGTGGTATATATGTTTAACCCCAGCACTCAGGAAGCAGAAACAGGTAGATCTCTATGAGTTTGAGGACATCATGGTCTACAAAGTGAGTCCAGGATAACCATGATTACACGAGAAACCTTGTCTCAGGGAAAAAAATTATATGTGTGTGTATTAATATACATATTAATATAGCTAGACCTGGTGACACAACAAAACTGTAATCCCAGCTATTTGTGTGGCTTAGACAGGAAGATCACAAGTTCAAGACCTGCCTGTGCTACATACTGAGTTCAAGGCCATCCTGAACAACTTAGTGAGATACTATCGCAAAAATTAAATAAAATTATGAATATAGGCCAGCAGTGGAACGTTTGGCTAACAAGCACAAGTCCCTTGTTTTAATCACAGGTGTGTATATATGAGCAATGATACATGAGTGTAGAATTCAGTACTGCCCATGGCTTCAGAAACACACTGAGGGGAGAGGATCTACAGTGAATTCCCCAGGTCTAAAAGAGGTTGCTATGCATTTTTCATACCTCAATCATTAGGAAGAAGAATTGGTACATACTAATGTACTCACAATCTGTCTTTCTTTCACTACCCTTACTTTCTAGTGCCTGGTGCCAGGGATGCCCTGGTGTATTGTTGTAGGCATGGAATGTTCATTGAACGAATGACAGAGGGGCAGAAACGGGTACCACACATGGAAGAGTAGAGAGGAGACTCCTAAACACATGGGTGGTCAGTTGTCTGGAAGATCAGCTCAAGGCAGCATGGCGGGAGGCAAGCATCAGTGGTCACTGAAGCTGAGAAAGCTCTCTGATCATAATCAGGACAATTAAGAGGACCATATAATTTATCACCCTAAATAGGACACTTTGGGGGTGAAAGGGAAGCTATTAATAATTACACCAGGGCAACAGGCATAAAATAGGACTGTCCCAGGCAAGTTGGAATTTATGGTCACCCTGTGATCATTAACTAGGAAATAGAGGCCCTCCTGCAGGGACATGTGAGCCTGGGCAGTGGGTATCCTATTTGCTTGGTTATATTCTAAGGTTTGCCCTGTAGGGGTCTCCAAGATTATATCCCACAGGATAGGAGGGAGCTTTTCTGAAAGGGGTGGATAGACATTGTAGGTCATCCATCCTTGAAGTAGACCTCACACTAACAGACAATGGGGCTGTGGGGACAAAGCAGAGGGATTGTTTCTCCATGTCCTCAGGCCCCACTCTGAGCTCAGAATCCTGAGTAGGTACTGAGATAGCAGCCAAGGGATGAGGAAAGTGTTAGCAGCAGTGATCAAATGAGTCAAATGTCCCGGGCACCCTTTATACAGGTCTGTACGTGTGGATATCCGTAGTGTCATCTCAGATGTTGAATAAGGTCTGCTCTCAGTTCTCTGACAAAAAGAAACAGCCATTCATATTATATAGATCAGAACAAGAAAGGGAAGATGGGTAATCTGTAAATAGTAAATGAAAAGAGTTTGTGATTGAGAGACTTAATTGTAAGCTTGATACAATCTAGAATCATTTGAAAAGAGAGTCTCAATCAAGAATCATATAGAACAGGTTGGCCAGGGGATCTCTGTGGAGGACTGTTTTGCTTATATGAATTGATGTAGAATGGCCCAGCTTACTGTAGGTGACACATTCCGTAGGCAGAGGATCCTTGACTGTTTAAAAGGTATAAAAAGGATGCTAAACAATCAAACAACAAAGGCATGCATGCATTCACTTTTCTCTCCTCTTGACTGTGAAACTGATGTCATTAGCTGCTTCAAGTTCTGGCCTAGACTTCTCTACAATGATGGACTATAATTCTAAGCTGACTAACTAACCTTCCCCCTAAGATATATATATATTTTTTTTTTTGGTCAGGATTTTTTACAGCAACGGAAATGAAACTGGGGCATGCATTCTCCACAGTAGTTATTAAAATATCTCTTAGGATAATTATTTTTAGACAGTTAGCATAGAAAAACTAAATCAAATGTTCAGGATGCCAGTGTAAACTCTGAGAAGACTGCAGGTTCTATGGTCAAGCCTCCAGCTTCCCTTCTTCCTTGTTCCATCTTCATGAAGTGGTGCTAACAGATCCCCTAACTGATGCTGCTGAGATCATGGTTTGAGGACACCTACCCCTCAGAGGTAACTGTCCTGGACTCTCAGTGGAGAGTAGACGTTGAGATACCACTTAGAGGTCAATCAGCTTTGCTTGTGTCTTGTTAGCCTTCCTGTGACACACTTCAAATCTGAAAATAGAAACTAGTATAACACCAAGAAGAATGACTAGCCAATCCTAACTGACTGAGGCCAAGATCTAATATACAAACTATTTGTTCCCTCGGTTACCCAAAGTTCTCCACAGGCCCAACTTCTTATCTCCTGAGTCTTCTTCACTTTCCCTGCAGAGCAACCTTCATTCAATATCTATGAGGTCAAGGTTTCTCAAGTCTCCAGGATTGGCTGCCACAGCTTCCATCACCAGTAGATGTTGAGATGTAGGGACTGGGATGAGGCCCAAGAGGCACTTGGGTACAAAATGTAAACAGAATCACTGTCAAGATGGAGCTAACTGTCAGTTGGTTCTTCACTTCCTCATCCTGTTCTGGCCATGCTGAGATGTCCTCTTGCTAAATGTTCCCCCTTCCATACCTTCCAGATGTTCCAGAGTGGAGCATCTTCCATCTCCCTAGTGTCTGGTTGTTCTTGGTAATACTGAAGGCCCCAGTTGAATAACTATAACTTTAATTTTTTCAAAACCTATTTTTAATGATGGTTCTTAAACACTTTAACCTCCATTTTAGCCCACCACTCACCAGACAGAGTGGAAAAGAAAGGATACAGGGGAAGTGGACCTGTTTAGAAAGGTTCTTTGGAGCAACTCCCATCTGTGTTGTCTGAAATCTGCAGTTCCGCTCACGGATCAGCAGTGGCAGCTCGGTTCATTCATCAACACTTCACAGATACACCAGCAGTTCACTTCAATAAAATCAGGATAGCAAACACAAATCAGCAGCAGTGGCACTGCCTAGCAGAGACAGCTAGGCCTCAGCCTCAACACAAGTCAATAGGAGGGATGTGTGTGTGTGTGTGTGTGTGTGTGTGTGTGTGTGTGTGTGTCTGTCTGTCTGTCTGTCTGTCTGTCGGTCTGTCTGTCTGTGTGTGTGTTTATCTGGGTATCTCTGTGTGTGTGTGTGTGTGTGTGTGTGTATGTATGGACACCTGGAGAAGTTCTTGGCTGTGCCTCTCCCAACAAAGAGAGGAAACCGACAAGCATTGCACAGCTAAGCTGTATAAGCAAGCCTAGCTCAGCCTCCACTGTCCATCGAGTCCTATTTAAAGCGGCCAAACATCTTGTCCTCCATGGGTCTTGCCTCAGCACATATCTTGCCTCAAGACGTGTATCTGTCTCAGCTGACATCACTTTGCCAATCTGTCTGAGTCTTTGGAAGTGGCAAGAAACTGCAGCACACCACCAGAAGTTTTTTCGGTGCATTTCTCTCTATGGAGTCCCAACAGATGCAGCTCAATTACACATGCAAGGAAGACCAATCCATGCATGTCCTTAGCAAAGAATCCTTCACCACATCTCCTTTCACGTGCTTGCTTTAACAGAACATCCTTTCACCTGTGTTTGCTTCAGCTTAACATTCTTTCATGAGTCTGCCTTAGTCTTTCACCTGTGCCCACTTCAAGAAGATGCTCTTTCACGTGTTTACCCCAGAAAGACACCTTCCAACATAACTTTCCAAAGAACCTTTAAGTTTCCACTTCAAATGACCATGTTCAAGCGCTGTTGTTAGATATGTAAACAGCTGATCCACCCTCCTCCACAACTGCAGGCACTGTTTTGGGAAGTTATGAACCTTTTGAACATAGAGCTTATCTGGCAGACATAAGGCCACAGGGATGGAGGCAGAAGGCTATAGCCAAGTCCACTCCCTCTAGCCTGATTTCCCTGTTTCCAGATCTGCCATGCCCTCCCTGCCTTTCAAATGAGTAAAACAGAATAAATATAAATCCTTCGTCCCTTACATTATTTCTTCTTGGGAATTTATTTGGTAAGGAACACACTCTCCCATAGGGATGAATAGAGTGAATACAGAAGGCCGTGATGATGATTTCTTACCAGGAAAGGCAGGTTGCACATGGGTCGGGTTGATAATAAACTATGCACATATAGCCTGAGGCAGCAATGCTGCTGCTGGGCCTGGCCACATCGTCTTCATTTTTTCTGGGTTCATAAATGGCCTGTTAGAGGATGCTGAGTTAGAGCAGACACTAAAGTTTGTGACCCATCTGTTTCAAAAAGCATTTCAGTGTTCCCACAGCTGTTGAAGAATGCTAGTGGGGAAAAAAAGAGCAGCGAGAAGGGGTGTTATTCTAGTCTTAGTTACATTTTTATTGCTGTAAAGAGGCACCATGACCAAGGCAACTTATAAAGTATTCAATTGAGAGTTTGCTTATAGTCTCGGAGACTGAGACCATCATGGTTGGGGCACATGGCAGTGGGCAGGCAGGAATGGTGCTAGAACAGTAGTGGAAAGCAAACATCTGACCCACAGGTAAGAGGCAGAGGGAGAGCTAACGGGAGATACCAGGAGCTTGCTTATGAAACCTCAAAGCCCACTCCTCAATGACACACTTGCTCCAACAAGGCCACACCTCCTAATCCTTTCCAAACAGTTCCACCAAACAGCTCTAATATATAAGCCTATAATGGCCATTCTCACTCAGTCCACCGCAATTCTGAAAGTGAGGCTGCTGTGCATAGCTTTGGGCAGGATTCTTGTCAAATGAGCACTAGCTCCACAGCAAGACCAACAGCAACAGTAAAATAATCAAATTATGAACACCACCAAGGGCTTTCTGTCCTGTTCTCATCATTTCCTGAGAAACCACTGACAAAGAGCAAGGCTCAGCCTGATTTGAATCCCAGATACCTCTACCCCACTTTGCTAGCCTTGAGTCAAATAATTTAACCGTTTGTTTGTTTGTTTGTTTGTTTGTTTGTTTGTTTGAGACAGGGTCTCTGAACATAGCCCTGGCTGTCCTGGAACTCACTATGTAGACTAGGCCAGCCTCGAACTCACAGAGATCTCCCAAGTGCTGGGATTAAAAGCATGTGCCACCATGCCCAGGTAAATTTTTTTAACCTTTTTTAATTTCAGTTTCCCTACCTGTAAGATGTAAATCTAATGGCTTTGAATTTGAATTGTCAGGAGAATTCAATGACTATGCATACATCTATCCTAAGTGTCTTTACATATAAAACATGTGCTATAAAATCATTGGTCATTATCTTTTATCATGCCTATCTTCTATATGAGGCCATTGAGACTTTCAGTCACTCAGACAATGAGCACTGGAGCCAGAATTAGACTGGAGGATTGACTGACATCACCTAGCCACCATCAATCAATCTTGCACACCTGCAGTATAATAGCGGGTACATTTTCTCATTTCCCATTCAGGCTAGTAAGACAGGAATAAGAATTCCCATAGTAGTTGGGCAATAGTGGCACACACTAATCCCAGCACTTGGGAGACAGAGGCAGATCTCTATGAATTTGAAACCAGCCTGGTCTACCAAGTGAGTTTCAGGACAGCCAAGGCTACACAAAGAAACCCTGTCTCAAACAAACAAACAAAAACAAAAGAATAATTCCCATAGTACTAGCTGGAAAACTGACCTCAGGATTCTCCCATAGGATGCAACTTCTCCCTTACAGCTATGTGCACCGGTTTCCACCACTACTTCTGAGCACACAGTCATGCCCTTTCTCGACCATGTTCATCCTACAACAGATGCAGGCCTAGCATGGTTAACTCCACTCTGCAAATTCAATAAGTGAGTTACAGTCAATAAAGGACTCTGAGCTTCAGTGTGGCAGAAGCTTCCTAGAACAGACTCAAGCCCCATTCTCCATAAACCAGCCCTTTTCACTCACATTCTTCTGCAAACATTCCCTCCTTTCAGGTCAGGCAACAACACTCACAGGCAGAAATCCCAGGACACTCTACCAACCCCAAGACCCCTGAAACACTCTTTAGGCAGCCCCATTAAATCGGCTTCATGCTCATAGGCCGGAAACCAGAGGCCCTGACAAAAGCAGCTGAGGAAGGTAAGTCTCCAACCCAGCCTTTGCTGTCAGGTTACATATGGCATGTCCTTGTGAATAATTCTGTTCCCTGCCCTCATTCCCAGCTTCCAGGGTATACCTAGGCTTTTCAAGGTCTCTCAAATCCTCATTCTTTTTCCCTTCCTTCACCCCATGTAATGGTTCTCTATCATATGCAGGAAAGGGCAGTTTTAGACTCTTCTTCTTCAGACAATTAAACTGAAATCCAATCCTTTAACCCATTTGATGAGGTAGCACCTGTGTGACTTTGAGTGTGGTCCTCATCTCTCTGGGTTCACGTTCCTTTCCCTTGAAATTGGGGTGAAGTATGCTGTTTCTATACTATTTTGTCTTAAAAAAAACAGATACACATTCAGCAAAATGGCTCACTGAGTAAAGGTGCATGCAGAAAAGATTTCTCATTCCTTAATAACATCCCAAGGATGTCTCTGTAGTCAGCTAACTCAAGAAACTTCATGCCTTTGAATAGGAGGAAACAGGAGCCGATGCATACCCCCAGAAGGCAGCTGGAGGAGAGTCAGGGGAGGTCCTAGTAAGAGAAAAACCCATACCTGCCTCTGTTGGAGCACTGTTCCCACATAGACCATGAGCTCCCAACCTCTCCAACATTCTTTCTCTCCCCAAAACTAACATTTCCCAAGATTTTTCAAGGACTCACCCTGGTTGACACATTCCAGCTGCACTTCTGTCCCCAGAATTTGGTCTCTTTTTTTTTTTCCATTATATTTCACAGCCTTGGCCTAAAGACGAACATTCAACCTGACTGCCAGTGGTATCGATTACTGGTAATCATTCTATGTCATCTAAAGATTTTGTTTAGTAAGAATTTCTTAAAGCACTCGAGAGTCTTGTGGGGCCAGCGATGGCTCAAACGTGGTAAACAGTGATCATTTATTCTTACCTTCAAAGCTTGTTGTTTCCTGACACTACTGTCAATCAAAGGGTCAGCTCTCCTGGCATAGAGATCCTGGGGTGCTTCCTGAATGAGGTGACCTCTTAAAAGGATATTGAAGGGGGACAAATTTAAATGTAAATATGAGAGAAAATTCATTGCAGGTACAAAAAGGCTCAGGAAGAAATGCCACAAGGCAGAAACACTCTAAGTCTAGTAGTGCCTAGACTTAGCCACAAAACAAATGAGAGAAGCTGCTGGGGTTAACGTACATGAACCTTATTTATAAAGTTCATTAATCTTGCAAATGCTATGTGTGATTTTTCAAGGGTAGAAAAGCAAACCGTGGATTTTAACGCCTCTACAAAGAATTATGTTCCTGGACAATGAGGAGCCAGCAACAGGCTCAAGAGCACCAAGTTTAGGGAGGCTGCCTGGTAAGGTCACACTGGGGCTTGAGAAGGACCTTCTCAGAGGTAGATGATGGGGAGGCTATGGGACGGAACTCAAATACACCGAGTGGCTACAAAGAGCTGATGAATTTCTGACCCAAGGCAGGAAGACATTACAGAGGCAAAATTGTCATTGTGGGTGGCTGTAAAATAAAGGAATAACCAGAGTATGTGGAGCCAGGAGAACCTGGCTGCAAAGTTACAAAGACACAAATATTTCCCCACCCCCATCAACCAACTCACCTCTCCTGGGGACAATGTGCTTGGTTTTTCACTGGGATGAAGAAGCAGGTGCCTCCCGTTCCCACTAGCTGGGAGAAATGAAATTCCATACCACAGCCAGAATGTTGCTGCTGTCTGCCAGTTCCCTTCTCTACTGTCACGAATGGAAATCTGGGAAGGGAGAACCTTTACCCAGAGGCCACAGTTGAAGTACATGCTACTGCCATCAGTCAACCTTCTGTCTGTGTGTTCCCAGGCCTCTGTGGCCTTCCTTTGATTATATGCCATGTGAAAAGAGAGAAGAAACTAAAGAGAAAAGGAGTATACTAGTTAATCACATTCAGAAATTACTCCTGTGAGATGTAACAGTGGAGTGGGGAGAAAAAAAGGAAAGAATGAAGAAGCAAGGGAGGTAGGAAGGGAGGGAGGGAAGAAAGGAGAGATGGAGGAAGGAAGAAGGAAGGAAGGGAGGGAGGGAGGGAGGGAGGAAGGAAGGAAGGAAGGAAGGAAGGAAGGAAGGAAGGAAGGAAAGAAAGTTAGTTTTAAAAACAGCAACAATCACATCATATTCTTCCTTTAAGTCTAGAGCAGTGGTTCTCAATCTTCCTAATGCTGCGACCCTTTAATACAGTTCATGGTGTGGTGACCCCAGCCATAAAATTATACTCATTGCTACCTCATAACTAAAATCTTGCTAGTTATGAATCATAATGTAAATATTCGATATACAGGATATCTGTTATGCAAACCCCAAAGGGGTTGTAACCCACAGGTTGAAAACCATTGGCCTAAACAGGTGTTTACCTGCTGCATTCGAGACATGCCTGTGTTTTTCTCACTGTGTCTGTCTGATGCCTTGACCTTGTGTGATGCAGGAAGCTAAAGACACATTTCCAGATAGCTACTGTCTAGAAAGAACAGGCAACAAATCAAGGTCCCTCAGGCTCCTTGTGACTGAAAGGGAGTTGATGTTTTCTTTGCTGGATTAAGCAGGCCTCTGGCAGCTAGGAACCTGTATCCCTGCATCAGCCAGGGCTTACAGAGTGAAGAAGCCCACTACTGAGGACTAGGTTCACTGACAGCAAGAAGACAAGATCACTGGCCTGGACAGACTGGGGTTATTGGCCTTTAATGGGAAGATCAGAATCAGTATCTGTTGACATCCTAGCTCCAGGATGTGTTCCTGGCTGGCTTCCCTATGATTCTGCACCTTTGTTAGTGAAATGTTGATAGCAGTAGCTACTGTTTAGAGAATTAAAGAAGACGGTAGGTTTAAAATGCCTTGAAGAAAGGAAAGTGTGTTCTAATGGGAGAAATGACTTTGATGGAACTGGCTCCCAGAGCATTAACCTTTCCTCATAGGCCCAGAGAAGAATGAGCTGTCAGAAGGAATAGACACACCTCACACCCTGGAACATTCCTCAAGACTCTACTCCACAAGCAGTCCTGATCATATCCCCCATGCCCAACACACACAGACACACACACACATACCCACACAGAGACACACACACACATACATACACACAGAGACACACACACAGAGACACACACACAGACACACACATATACATACACACACAGAGACACACACAGACACACACACATACATACACACAGAGAGACACACACACACATACATACACACACAGACACACACACATACACATGCAGAGACACACATACATATACACACAGAGACACACACACAGGCACACACACATACATACACACAGAGAGACACACACACACATACATACACACACAGACACACACACATACACATGCAGAGACACACATACATATACACACAGAGACACACACACAGGCACACACACATACATACACACACAGACACACACACACACACACACACACACACACATTCAGGCATTCTGCAAATCTACCACCATCTCAGACATGCCATCCCAAGTGTACCAAAGCATCACCATGTCTAATGCACTGGGTGAACTCACACAAGCTATACGCTCATGCCTCATTCTCTCCAATAAGTAGAAAGAAAAAACAGTTGACAGAATCATATGAGAAATGGTCTAAAAAGGAAAGTGCGAAACACCATGCCTGGTCTAAGTACTGACCCGTTTCTGACTACTGCTCCTGCCCAGGAATAGCTTAAATACTTACCTACTAGCCATAAATCTTGAATGAGCCATAATTATCCTGACAAGTTTCTTCAGTCCCTTTATGTATGGTTTTTAATGTCTAGTACCTACATTCTTCTGCTTCTGAAAAAAAGAAAAGAAAAGAAAAAAGAAAATTGAAACTCCAGAACCAATCAATTCAGGGATGCGATTTAATGGAGACTTTACTACTAACTCAAGCAGTCACGACCCACATAGCGATGTTTCAGTCCATGACACACTGCCTGTAAGACAGTGATCTTGTGTGTGTGTGTGTGTGTGTGTGTGTATGTGTGTGTATATACACATATATACATATGTGTGTATGTGTATCCCAGTGACAAAGTACTCATGTAAGTTTGTACAATACATTATTATATAATGTTTTTTTGCAACTACAAAATTATATAATAATAAATGTATCAGTTAGGGCTCCTTTGTTAAGCACTGCACTCTGTATTTGAATGTAACCATACATGTCAAGTCTGATCTACAAGTCCACCCTTAGGAGTCAGGGAAAAAAGCCTCAACTTGAAGTCATTGCAGAATAGACAAAACCTTCTCCAAAGGGGATAACCTGCCTTTGTTATAAAAAGTGGATCTGACTCTCTCTCCTTTGGATACAGGATGGAAAGCTACAGGACTCCCTCAAGTTTAATGACACATGGCAGGCTAAGCACCTGGAATGCAGGGGTAAGCAACACAATCAGTAACTGCTGTCCTCAAAGAGACAACCGAGAAACTCTAAGCATCATACATGTCAGGGAGAGGAAGGTACAGAATGCCAGAACCTAAACTGTCCTCCGAGGACCCGCAAGGCAACTGCTGAAGCCTAAAGGATCTTGGCTATACTTGCGAGCACCCTGGGCAGGGGAGTGCTGCCGGCAGATGAGCAGACAGACCCCAAGTAGGATATAGATGTACAGAAAAGTCTGAATTTAGAGACTGGGCTCAGCTCAGTATGAGGGGGCACTAGCAAGGAGCCAGCAGATTCTCTGGGGCCATGGAAGACTGCTGGCCACACCCTCTTGATTGTATACAGGTGCATTTGTCTGGGGAAGCATTTGTAACTCCCTTGTTACACTCAGACGTTCTCTACACTTCCAGATCAGAGGCAGACACATCCACACACAGTTTCCTGCACTGACCACAGATGGGCAGGCAGAGTGTCTCTGGACACACCATTCTGAGGAGTAGCCAACTGCTCCCGGAAGCTTCCTCTTACTGTTGTAAGAGGGAAACCGGGACTCACCATGCCCAGCCCAGAAGCTGTTGGTAGAAGTGCATTATGAAAAGGGTGCACCTCAGAGGGATAGCAGGGTCACTAATGGGGAGCATGGGTCTCCCCAGAACCTTCTCTAAGAGCTTGTAGATTATTCATGTCTAGTAAGAGGGCAAGTTTTTCCCCAAAGGAGAAACCCATTGACTGAGAACTAGCAGCTCAGGCTGGAGGAGAACGTCCCAGGAACAGCCCAGAGTGTGACAGGCAGGTGGCATGAAATGCTCATCCTAGAAGCCTGAGGGCTGAAGGAGGCCTCTAGGGAGCTGGGAGCCAGGCGGGGGCCAGGTCTGCCAGCCCTATCACCTCCCACAGCAGGCACTGACAGTGCCCCAGCCTGCAGGCAGATGTGGTTATCTAATAAATAATTTACACTCTCCAGGAAATGGACCGCAGAGATGCCAAAGCCATTAGAGGCCCTGCTGATGGGGAAGGAGAGAGAGAGAAGAGAGAAAAACACTGAGGACTTGAGTTGAGCAGCCATCCGAGGTCTTAGCCTTAGGGTCTCCAAGCAAGCTTATGCCACCTTCTCATCTGAACTCGCAGCAGTCAGCAGTCCTGTGGAGTCTGTATTGGTACCTGTACTGTCCACATGAAGAAGAATGAGTCTCAGAGACATAGAACTATATATATATATCACTAAGATGCTGGGTGATAGCCAAAACAGAAAACCAGAACCACTGACCCTGAGTGTGTCTCTGAGAAGAAGGTATTTTAACAAGAACTCAGTCTTCATTTTATTATTATCCTAACACAAATGCTTATAAGCCACTGGGTATTGTTTCTGGATGAAAGCAAGGTCTTGCTTTTCCCTCAGTCCTCCCTGTCAGAACCCATGCCTCTACCCAGACTCACTGGAGGGGACCATTTGTAAAGCACATGAGATGTGACAATTATATTCATAAGGTAAAGACAGGAGTGACTTGCTCAGGATCACCTGCTTTAATCCAGCCATGAGAACCTAGCCCCCTGCTGCTTTGAGAGGCTGTTTCTCAGATCTGACC
Organism: Arvicanthis niloticus; assembly: GCF_011762505.2. NCBI lineage: Eukaryota > Metazoa > Chordata > Mammalia > Rodentia > Muridae > Arvicanthis > Arvicanthis niloticus. The sequence continues at coordinate 46,560,559 of NC_047668.1, read as the reverse complement.
TGGTCTCCAATCTCAGTGTTTACAATACCCCATCTAAAGGAAGAAGAGTTTCACCAAAGGAGCAATGGAAATGGTCTCAGCACCTGCACAGAGCCCAGGAATACACACCAGTGGCCTGCACAAAGCCAGGACAGACATATCTGCACACACCCTGTCTCTCACAGCAAGGACAATCCCAGATTCTTCCATACACACGGAGAATGAGAGCTATGGGGTGAAAACAAAGCCATGGCTGCAAAAACAAGCTGTAGCTCTGTGCTGTGGCAGAGAAACGCAATGCGTCTCCAGGGGAGATACAAGGGCCTGAGGTTTTATCGATCATTTCTCAGAAAGGAGGCCAGTGCTATTGGAGAGGTGTTGATGTATGTGTTCTCGTTCTCTCTCTCTCTCTCTCTCTCTCTCTCTCTCTCTCTCTCTCTCTCTCTGTGTGTGTGTGTGTCTGTGTGTCTGTGTGTCTGTGTGTCTGTGTGTCTGTGTGTCTGTGTGTATGCATAGTTGCATATGTGCATCATGGAGATGCCACCTCCATGAGTGGGTGGGTAGGCAATACCAATCCCAGAGTATCCTCTTTCAAGGATGCTGGAATAAACACAGCAAACATCAGAGATTTTTGTCTATCCCAGTTCTAAAGCAGCTAGTGTCAAGGTGTCAGATGATTATGTCCCCCCACAGAGCCCTGAGGGGACAGCTTGTCACAGTATCCCCTCTAGTATCTGTCCCTGTAGTCAAATGGCCTTCTCTTTGTGTTTCTGTTTCCCCATTTCCCTCTTGCAATAAAGACACCAGTCATCCTAAATAGAGACCCAACCTACTCCATTGTGATCTCCACTTAGCTCGTGACATCTTCAGTGACCTTACTGCCAAAGAAAGACACATTCTGAGGTCCTGAGAGTTAAGGCTCAAACATATCTTTCTGGAGGATATAATTTAAGTTCTAATATTGTAGCAGATGGAAAGTCTTGGACATAAGGCTTGGGTAAGAATCAATTAACCTAGGCTTCCTTCACCCTCCTGCCAGGGACTAGGATGGCTTCTTTGCAGCGGCCTCGAGCAGAGGAATACCAGCCACACACAAGAGAGCACTGGACAGAGGTCACAGCAGCAGTGGGGCTGGGCCCACACCCTGTCACCAACAGCTTTCGAAGGGTTGGTAAATGGCTTGCTCATCTATGGAAGTCACAGATTTTTTCTTTCATGCTCAGGAGCTAAATGAGGGAACGTCTTTGATTCAGTAAATTCTGTACAAAGTTATTTTCTTTGAGACAGGGTCTCATGTACCCTAAGCTGCTCTGTGTCATCAAGGATGACGTTGAACTTCTGACCCTTCTGCCTCCACTCCCTGAGTGCTGGGATTGCAAGTGTGCCCTACCTAGCCTAGTTTATGCAGTACTAGAATTAAACCCTGAGCTTCATTCAGTCTAGAAAAGAACTGAACTGAGCCACACCCGCAGACCGAGAATACCTTTTCATTACAGCATCTTCCTGCAGTGGTATCGTACTGTATTTTCTCAAGTGATTCCACATCTGGATTCTAAGAGCCTACTATCTCAAAGAAAATCAATTTACAAACAAACAAACAAAACCCAATTAAAAATTAAGAAGAAGCCAGGCAGTGGTGGTGCATACCTTTAATCCATGAACATAGGAGGCAGAGTAAGGCATATGTCTGTGAGTTCCAGGCCAGCCTGGTTTGTAGAGCAAGTTCCAGGACAGCCAGGAGTGTTACATAGAGAAACCCTGTCTTGAAAGAAAACGTGTTTGAGAAAAAAAAAGAAAACGTGTTTGAGAGAGAGAGAGAGAGAGAGAGAGAGAGAGAGAGAGAGAGAGAGAGAGAGAGAGAGAGAGAGATCCGGGCAGTGGTAGTACACCCTTTAATCCAGCACTTGGGAGGCAGAGGCAGGTGGATTTTTTAGTTCGAGGCCAGCCTGGTCTACAGAGTGAATTCCATGGCAGCCAGGGCTATACAGAGAAACCCTGTTTCAAAGAAGAAAAAAAAAAGGAATGAAAAAAAAAAAAGAGGTCTGGAAAGAGCTTAGAAGTTATGAATACTGGCTGCTTATGTAGAGGATGCAAGTTCAATTCCTAGCACTCACGTGGCAGCTAACAATGGTTTATAACTCCAGTTCCAGGACCCAATGTCCTTTTCTGGTCTCTGCAGGCATCCAGGCATGCAAGGGGTGAACAGTCATGTACACAGGAGAAATACCCATATACATAAATTAAGGAAAAAACCAAGTGTGTTTGATGTCCTGGAGCAAGAACGGAAGCAAGCCGGCCTCTAAGTGTTCACTGTATCTCTCATATTAACTACCTCTCTTTATCTGCCTCAATACAGATTCACTGCCAATAAATATCCACAAATCTGGACCCTTTTTTGACACGTGACTTAACAGGTAGCATACTGAGGCATCTCATGACCCTCCAGGTAAGTAATAAGACTCTAAAACTCTCCAACATTCCATACCATGGAGTTGAACAACAAAAGGCTGATTGCCATACACACAGTTCATAAAATTATTGAAAACCCCCAAGCCACCCAGCATGACAGCACCCTCTTTTCTCTTGGTCACAGTAGGTCCTTACACTGCTTGAAAATTGAATGCCTTCAAAATGCTCCTACTATTTATACAAAAAAACAAGCCTCAGGGCACAAAGCCACCAAGTTCGGGACCCTGCAGAAAACTACACATTTCAGGGTCCACGTCCCCATGGGTAGAAGGACTGTGTGACAGAACCCTGGCAGTGCCACCCTCGTGACAGCTGTAACAACAGCCTGTTTTATAGGCCCTTATAGGAGATGACAGCTTCCCCACTGCACAGCCTACGTCCCATGAGAGAACAGCAGTAGCTGGGCTGTTCTCAAAGAGCCTTGATGTCAATATCAGTATCTAGTCATGAGCAGTCAGTCCACCAACACAGAAAACTAAAGCCCACAGCACACTGGAAACGTCCAATCAATCTCACACTCAAAGAGATAAGAATAAAAGTGACGACTCATTATCAATTTGTATCTATTAAAATAGCCAAAGCGGGTAGGTGCCAGTGAGGTGGGTAAAGACGCTTGCCACCAAGGCTGACAACCTGGATTTGAACCCTGAGATTCACATGGTAGAAAGAGAACTGACACCTACTGCGTGTCCTCTGACCTCCGCTTCTGTACTGTGGACTCCTGTGTGTGCACATACGCACTAACTAAATAAAACTGGAATTTAAAAGATGTATATAAGGATCTGGAGGAAGAGCTCGATGGTTAAGAACACTTATCTCTTTATTGGAGGACCCAAGTTCTATTCCCAACACGCACACTGGCTGGTTCACAACCACCTGTAGTTCCAGCTCTAGGGAATCTAACATCGTCTTTTGTCCTCATCAGGCCAGACACACAGAGAGACATACAACTAAATAATAAAATAAATGTTTTTGAAAACCAGGTACTAGGGATAAATATAAAAGAACAAAGTAATGGATCCTCCAAATGGGTTCATAGATAAGCCACAAAAGGTTTCTTAGTTTCTTCAATGACTGTGGTCTACTGCTTTCTCTAGATAAGTGTTTAAGTACTGTGTGTATGCATCTGTAGTTTTACTCTCTCTCTCTCTCAGCACTCAGCAATAGCCTAACACGATTTTACTTAGGCAAGCAAATGAATAAGTAGTAATGACTACTTCTTCAATCTGTCACTCACTCTACTAGACTTCCTCTGCACTAACTTCTTAGTTATCATATACTTTCTATAATCTAGTTACCTGAAATTTTTCTTTTTTTTTTTCTTTCTTGTTTTTTGTTTTGTTGTTGTTGTTTTGGGGGTTTTTTGTTTGTTTTTTGTTTTGGGTGTTTGTTTGTTTGTTTGTTTGTTTTTGTGAGACATCATCTCACCATGTAGCTCCGGGTGTCTGGAACTCACTAAGTAGACCCGGCTAGCCTCAAACCCACAAAGTTCTGCCCGCCTCCGCCTCCGCCTCCGCCTCCCAAGAGCTACAACTAACAGCACGTTCTATTATGTTCTGCTGAACTTTTTCGGAAGCCTACTTCAAGTTCAGCACTTGCTAGATAATTCAGGGAAAACCTAGGCACCAAAACTTCTCCCTTCTTAGAACCTATCTAAAGAGAACTTACAACTTATACCATAGAAGTTACTGAAGAAGTACACACTATTTTCTTACTTGCTTCCATTCTGTGTGCCTTGTCTCCTTGCCAAACTTAGCACTTGAGATCAGATGTATTAGTTAGTGATTGCTGTGTAACAAGCTACTCCAAAAGATTGTGGAATAAAAACACAAGTCTGAGTAGACTACAAGGCCTGAATTGGTTTTTTTGGCGGTTTAGCTGCCACATTGACCTAAGCCAGTGATTCTCTACCTTCCTGATGCTGTGACCCTTTAATACAATTCCTAGTGGTGTGGTAACCCCCAACCATAAAATTATTTTCGTTACTACTTCATAAGCGGTTTTGCTACCATTGTGAATCACAATGTAAATATCTGATATGCAGATGGTCTTAGGTAACCCCTACGGAATTGTTGTTCACCTCATAAAGAGGTCAGGATCCACAGACTGAGAACCACTGGACTAAGGGTTATAGGTCTAGAATACCTCCACAGATGCCACCTGCCTCTGAGAGCTTCCCCGTAACACACCGCCACATGCGCTTTCCCAGGTAAAAGCATGATTCAAAGGGAGTTAAGTGGAAACACACAGGACCTTTGAGACTTGGCTCAGAACTGGGGCAAACTCCCCTTCTGCTAAACATTATTCTGTCCACCGAAGGAAGTCATGGAGGAGTCCCAGATCTGTGCAGTGTGGAAGCAGAGCCCATCCCACCATGAGAGGCACTGAAGAGCTACAGTATATGAAATCAAGAAGGGAGATAATTTGGTTCAATTTTTGCCACAGAGGCTCCAATTTTTTTTTTTCAGTTCTGTATTGTGCCTGGTAATTGTTCTGCTCTGAATTGCAAAAGGCTAGAAGCCTGGAGACTACACACAACCCAGATTCCCTTGTCAGCTGGCTTTAGATTTTGAGGCCTTGCCAAGAAAGTGAAAGGCAGAGGGGAGAGAAGGCAGCTTGTTTTGCCTACATTGTCTTGCAGCAGCAGCAACAGAGAGGGAGACAGGTGTGGGCTCCTGGGATGCTGCTTTGGCGGCATGAGTCCATGGACGGTGACAACAAAGCTCCAGGTGTGACAGTGGCACTCGTGGCTCTGGGTAGACGGGTGGCAGGTACCATTCAGCAAGGAATGCTCTTGAGGGACTGACTGGATGAATGGGGGGGCAGAGCAACAACTGTGGCCTCTCTGGGCCCTGTGGTGTTAATGAGGGAGGCTTAAGGCTTTCCAAAAACAACAGAGCGATGCTCACTGCCACAGTTCATGGCATCCGTAGTCTTGAACTCTAAATAACCGACTCACAACTATGAATCCGGGCCAGGTTAGGCACGTAACACATAAAAATGACACACTGGAAGACAACTAGTGGCTTTTAAAGGACAATTAGGTTCAACCAGTGGTTATGAATGTCAAAATGCTCATTAAAAGCAATAGACTGTGAGATCAACCTAGTGGCTGGGAATAATCATTCCAGCCACTTTGATGGATAGGGAAGTATTGTTTCTGGTTGTGGTTGACGGTTACCTAAGAGGAATGGCACTTTCAACTCTAAATATTTAGCTGAGGCCAATCATGGTGGGATAGAACTGCACCATGGGAGGCAAAGGCGGGAGGGCTGAGGCTAGCCTGAGTTATTTAGTGAGTAAATATTTAGCTAAAGGTACAGCCTGGAAACCAGAAAGCCCTAAAAGAATTAGTTACACTTCATTGTATCCCCAGAGTGAGTAAAGAATAAATAGAAACACTACTTAAGCCCACAGGTTGCAGAGGAACATTATAAATTGAATAAAAGGTCTTGCTAGCTTCAGGTGTGACCCTCACTGTGAGAGAGTAGAGTTCTGAAAAGCTTAGAGAGACGTGAGACTCGAGAGTCTAGAGACATCAAATACTCTCTAGTGTATTTATTCTCTGGATGCCCTCTCCTTCTATCTCTGAGGGACACTGTAATGCAAAATGACTTTCTATCATAACATAACCCATAAAACAATTACACACCAAAGCTGGGGATGTAGCTCACTTGGCAGAATACTTCTTACTTCTCTAGCATACATGAAGGCTGGGATTCAATAGCCATCAACACACAAACTGAGTATGGTGCCACACGTGTGTAATCATAGCTCATGGGAGATTTTCTAGAATCTAAAAAATGGCCCCCAATACAATGCATCCTTCTAGACCTGCCCCTTGTGTGTGTGTTGACTTTCCAACATTAATGTGGATTGTCTCCAAATTATTTTACCATGAAAGGTGTGATCTTGTAAAAGTCTACTCTATGTTTTCAGGGAGTTCTGGGGAGCAGAGAAATAGAGGCCTAAGTAGCCTAGGGTTGACCTGAACTTGCCCAAACTAGCCTTGAGCCTCTGTCTCTTGAGTACTAGGATTATAGGAATTCTCTACCACTGAGAATTCCACCTCTATACTCTTGGATATCAGCCACCATTTAGAAGTCCATTTAGATTTTTGCTGAGCAAAATGCCCCATTAAGAGTGGGAAAGGGGGCTGGAGAGATGGCTCAGCAGTTAAGAGCACTGACTGCTCTTCCAGAGGTCCTGAGTTCAATTCCTAGCAACCACATGGTGGCTCACAACCATCTGCAATGGGATCTGATGTGTCTGAAGACAGCTACAGTGTACTCCTAGGCATAAAATAAATAATTTTTTAAAAAAGGAATGGGAGAGGAACAGAGAAGGTGATCAGGTAAATCTAATTAAAATGACGTACATTTACGAAGATGTCAGAATAAAATCCATTATTGTATACTGTTGACATATGATAACAAAAATATCTTTTAAAACAACAAAAAAAGAATAATTAATGCTAATAATAAAAAAACAACCCCCACCACTTGGGGCTTCCGGAGGATGAGATGTCATATAGGCGAAGTGACCACACGCGGATGAGCCACTAAAACACGTAAGAGAAGATGAAGGTCTATCCCATCCCACTCCTTGGCAGGTTCTCAAGTTGAGAATCACCTAACTACAATGCCACCAGCGATGAAAAGCAGCCAGCAAAAGAACCACGCACTGAATCCACCAGTAACCCATGAGATCACAAGAGGCTACCTATTATTGCTGTAAGACACTCAACTCTACTTCTTGGTCACTACAAAGAACTGAGAAAAACAAGCAAAACAAAAACGATCATTCCGGTCTATGCTGAATGTCTTGGAAATAGGAATTAAGTCTTTTTTAATCCCTAGATTTCAGTATACCACGTGATTTCAGTATACCACACGATTTCAGTATACCACGTGGCAACAAAAAAGTGGCAGTTGAATACATCATTGACAGAATGAAATTAACCTCATTTATTGTTCCTTTTTGCAGGAGAACAGGGAGAAGGAAGGGAAGAGATCAAGTCAGCAGTGACATCTGAATAACGCCTGCGACTTTGCTATTTCTTCTCATTCCTATAGTACACTGATCTCTGTGTGTGTTTGTCTCTGTGTCTGTGTCTCTCTGATTCTCTGTGTGTCTCTGTCTGTATGTCTCTCTTTCCCTTCCTTTCTTCTCTCCCTCACTCTTTCTTCTTCCCTTCTCCTCTATTTTTCCCTTCTCCCCCTCTGGTTCCCAAATTCAATTCTTCTTTCAGTGTTTTCTAAAAGCTGCTAAGCTCCTTGGAGTGGGAGCTACTTTCCCTTTGCTTCAGTCAGCTTATGTATCTAAAGGTCTTTCAGGCACCACCGCCACCCCACCCTGACCCAAGCTTAATTCCTGAAAATAACATTTGTCCCTGTGGATTTCCACATTGTCTTCTGAAAGAGACATGGTCCTAACAATAAGACTGTCAACTCCTGCTTCCAGAATAAATGCGTCCTGAACTAGATCCAGGATTTCTGGGGGCATCCCAGGACATGCCAGTAGCTGATGCTTGTCGAATCTGAGATGAGATGGGTAGGTATCTTCATACTGTGCTGCAAGTAGAAACTTGGACTTGCTGAAGCTATCACAGGTGTGGACAATCCTGAGGAGGCTGTGCCTTGAGACGGTGTCTTCTAAAACACGGGTGGATTGTCTACTGGACGCTTGCCCTTGCTTTTCCATATTCCCCCTCCGTTCTCTGTACCTTTTATTAAATAAGAAGTAATACTACATACATTTCTCTGTCCAGCCCAGAAATCAGAGCTTACACACACACACACACACACACACACACACACACTTCCTCTTCTCTTTTTATATCCATTAAGTAACTGTCTCCATCACCATCATCACCACATTCATCCTGTCAATTCCACACCCCCCGCCAACCTGTTAAGACAGACATTTTGGAGAGGAACACACTAAAGAAGTCTGGCCTATGTCACAGTTCAGCTGAAAGACAGCAGGCCATGTTCAAAGCATGATCTCATACTGCTATGACCTGCACGACTTAGAGACTAAACTGGAGTGACAAATACTAAATAAATTTTTAAAAATATAGAAAAGTTGAGACAAGGTGGGCTGTGTGCTCTGATGGAGACATACCAACAGTAGCCCAGAAACTGAGATTTATTATACACAGCCAAGAAGGAAGAAAGCGGGTTAGCCCATCTCAGCAGGTCCCTGTAGGGGAGCAGTGGTCTGGAGGAGGAAGCTACAGTTGATACCTTAATGCATACACTGCTCTTAGCTAAAGGTCAACCATTCCTCAAGCACTCTAACCCCTCCAGGCAAAGGCTTTACCATTCCCATAGGCCTGAGGCATTGGGATCGTCCACAGGACAGGCATTCATGTCCATAACACATATTCCAACCTGTGGGCCTGTTTTGGGCATCAAGGACCCTTTCACAGGAGTCACCTAAGACCGTTAGACACCATTAGGAATCACATTTACATTATGATTGCTATCAGTAGCAAAATTACAGTTATGAAGTAGCAATGAGCCTAACTTTATGGTTGGGGTCATCAACATGAGAAACTGTATTAAATGGTCGTAGCATCAGGAACGTTGAGGAGCGCTGCCTTAAGACTTATCTCTTCCCCACACTGTACTGACTGCCAAATAGTGATATTGCTGTATTTTCTTGGTATTGGTTTGGGGGAACTGGTGTTTTGAAACAGGATTTTGCCATATTTCTCAGGCTGACTCAGACCATATATTTGTTAGCCTATGTAATGCTGGTATTGCAGACACTGTGCTAGGGAAATTTCTAGGTTCCTAGGGAATTTCTTTGTGGTGTCCCTTCCTCTCTACTTTAATTGCTGGGCTGTTTCAAAAAGTTCTTCAACTTAAGTCTAAAGTCTCCTCCTCAGGAACATTTCCCACTCAACTTTCCCAGAGGGCTTTCTACTGTACTAGGCCCACCGACTCCAGACAATAGCTTGACAGACCTGCAGGCTGAACTCCAAGCAGCAGAGCGTTCTTCATCCATCCATCCAGGACCTTACCCCTGATCACACACCTGTTAAGAGATCTCACTTCCAGCAATACAGAGACACTTGCATACCACAAGGGCATCAGGCCTGTATCTGAGTCTTAGCTTATGGTAGCCCCCCGCCGGCATTACTCCCACTAAGAACAGCCGACCTTTCCCTGTCTTTGTCCAGACTTACCTTCTAGATGGCAACTGTGCATCTTCTGGTCTTCCTACTTTATCCCTTAGTATAGACCTATTCCAAATCCCAGCAGGATGCCGTATATATATTATTTACATGGTTCTCTCTCTCTCTCTCTCTCTCTCTCTCTCTCTCTCTCTCTCTCTCTCTCTCTATACACAAGCAGGTATTCAGTGCTATCTACCAGATGGATAAAGGAACGGACAGATGAATGAATGAATTGATAGCAAACATACTATTTTATTTTGCTGAAAGAATTATCTCTCTCTTCCCAGGCCCACATCGAACTAGACCGTTCCCTCCTCGTTCGTGCAAATGAGAGGCCATTATTGCTATCCGTGATCACTTCGGAAACGTAAAGACTAATACTCACTTGGAGCAGCAAATGCTTCCTCCTTAAGGTACTGAGGGAAGAACATTTGCTAATTTGTATTTGCATTTGAAATTGAAACACAAATTGGCACAAGAACTATTACACATCCCGGCTAATTAATGTTCTAAAAATGAATTATGCAAATCACCCACAGCAGACCTCAGAAGTTCTTCCCATGTATAATAAACGACTTGGAATGTGAACCTTGTTTAAGGGCTAATTCTGACCTGGCAGTGTGGTGAGGAAAATGCAGGCACCGAACAACAGATCTGCTTACTCTCTCTCTTTCTCTGGACCTCAGTTTCTCTATCTGGGAATCAGAATTAGAATCAAATTGGAGATGCTAGAGATTTCGACTGTGAAAAGAAAAAAAAAAAACCTTGACCTAAAGTTGGTGGTTCTAAGCTGTATCAGTAGCATAGTGTTATGGTTCTATAACCACCTGAGTGCTTCTGGGTAGCTTTCTGCTTTGTAGCTTTGTAGTTTGTCTCCATGACATGTTCCTTCCCCACCTTCTTTGTTCTAGTCTTGCGGCGACAGACATCCAATTGTGCCCTCATTTTTCCTAAAGCAGAGACCACGGAGCCACATGTGTTTTTGTTTCACAGGCCAGGAACCTGCAGAATGATGTTAACTTGGATCCAAACTTGGCCACAGACCACTCAGTAGGCCTTGAGAACAGAGTATCGGACCAGCTGGGAGGAGGTCATTGTGACTGATTGGGTAATGGGGCAGACAGCAATGGAGCTCCAGCCAGCTGTCTGTGTGGTCTGTGGCAATGTTCTGATAACCTATCACTGTGACCGTGACCACTGGCTATCTCCTGACTCAGCCGGACACAGACCAGCAACACAACACCATCTGAATAGTGCAATAGTGTGGCCAGGGAGATTTTGTTCATAAAGACCTTGGCACCAGAACCCACAGCAGCCAGACCTGATGATGAACATTGTTGTAGAAACAGACAGTCTATGGACTTCAAAGAACCCAAGAAGAATGATACTAACTCTTGATTTATCCCTCTCCCTTGCTTCCAAAAGGCAGTCAGAAAACTTCGTCAATTCTTCCACACTGACATAAGGTAAATCTCATTACTATCAATTGCAGAGTTGGAAGCTAAGGCAGGCAGTAAGTGGGACCTTGAGCCACAAGCTGCTAAGTAGCAGACATTGAATTGGATCCCAAGTCTAGAGACTAAATGTTGGTGCTGTTCCCATAGGTTATATGTTCCTCCAGTGTCATGTCGGATCTGTTCATGTCGCCGTCTCTTTCACTTAGCATAGTGCCTAAACATGGTGGGCATTGATCAGATGGGTAAGGTCCCATCTCTACTGCACAAGGAGCTTAAATCTTACTTGCTAACATCTTTACATATCCCAAATAGATGTAGTAAAACTTCATCATGAATCACTGTCTCTGATCTTTCTCTGCTTTGGTTCCTTAATGCCAAAGGTCACCAGAGACAAAATCACAACTGAGCAAAAACCATTGCTTCATCAACACAACTGTCGATAGCCAACCTCAAAGGGTGCCCAAGAGCCTCTCAACCCATCTCTGGCCAGTTCCCTTTATTCTTCAAAGACTAGTCTAAGCCTCCACTGCAAGCCCATAGTTCAAGTCCCAACCCTGTGCTTTTACAGATATCCTTCCTGCTGATTAAACCAAGAACACTGAAGTCATCAGAAAAGAGCCTTCTTCATTCTTTTTTTTAATTTCTGCAAATGCTTGTACCTCTTGTACCTGGTTGATTCTGCCACACATCCTTTCCTCCTGTCTCCTCTGAAATGGTGATCTCTCTCTCTCTCTCTCTCTCTCTCTCTCTCTCTCTCTCTCTCTCTCACACACACACACACACACACACACACACAGTCTTTAACTCCTTTCTCTATTCCCCTTTTCTTTATCAGAGTGTATTTACAACCCTCTCAAAATAGAACAGTCTCTAACTTCCTGTCCTTATGAGCCATTTTCTTGTCAGGTTGATGGTTTTCCTCAGTCTCTAATGACAATCCATTCACCCAGATCTCCGGGAACCACTCACTTAGCAAGCACAATAGAACACTTTCAGCTCTTATCTTATGGGGGCCCTACAGTGATTGACTCTTGTATTTGTTACTTGCCTTGTTGCTGGAACAAAACACTCTAACAAAAGGAGCTTAAGGAAGGTTTTAGTTTGGCTCAAAGTTCCAAGTTACAACCCATCAGGAAGGGGAAGGCAGGGCAGCAGCAGCAGCCTGAGGCAGCTGGTCCTGTTGTGTTCACAGCCCAGAAGCAGAGATCAACGCTGGTACTCAGCTAGCTTTCTACTTTTTATCTAGCCTGGGACCCCAACCCATTTTCATGACAGATCCTCCTGTTTCAGTTAATCTAATCTAGATAGTCCCATCTCAGACATATTCCCAAGATTTGGTTCCATGATAACTTCAAATCCCAACAAATTAAAAATCAAAATTAACAACTCTTTTTTGAAGCTTGTGAAGCCATGCCCTCTGGGTCCTTCTGCTTGTCCCTTCAAATATAGATAGCTCTCTCAGTTTTGAGTCAGACCACTATCTTCTTACTCCAAAATCTTCCTCAAGATTAGCGTATTCACAGTCAGGATTGCTAACCTCTGTGTCTACCTGCCACCAACCCTCATTTCAATTTAGGATGTCAGCTGCCTAGGAAGCAGCCCCCATAAATATGAGGCCATTTTTATTTTATTTCATATCAACCTCTACATGTGCCAGTTAAAAGTCATCCTGAACCTGTTGACTGAGATGGAAACTCTATCCAAAGAAGGACTCTGAAAAGTTGTCTTTGACTCTGTACCCCCCACTCTCTATGCCTCAACTATAAGTAAAGAGTAAGTAGCATTTCCTCTCGTAAGCATGCCTAGAAGGCTTAGCCACCTCTCCCCTTCTTGTCCTACTCTCTCTTATTTACTATCCCTGAAACTCTTCTTGGCTGGTCCCTGCTTCCAGTGTCTTCCATTCAGTTCCACTGTACAACTGACTGCCTTTCTCCCATTGTAAGTCTTTTGAAGATTTCCCTTCAGTTCTGAGACAAGTCCAACCTGCCAACCCTTGCCCAGAAAAAAAAAAAAAAAAAAAAAAAAAGCCTTGTGACCTGTGGCCCTGTGACCTGGCCACACCTGAAGCTGAGGCCTCATGTCCTTCTGCCCAGATGTTTCACTCCTCATCACTGAGCTGCTTCAGGACACAGACACTGATACCTGTCACCATCTCAGCAGAGAAGGTCCTCTCATGACATAACTCATCATCTTCTGCTCATCCCATTAGCCCAGGAGAATTACTCCTCACCTTAAAAACTGTTGCATGTCACATACATGTCACTGAACTCAGACAGGTTCAGAACAAAATGAAAAGCTATTTCCTCTCTGCCCAATCAGACCTCAAAACTTACAGGCAGAACAAAGGTGATCAAGATCATCTCACCTACTATCGAATCTTACAGATTTATGGGTAAATAAACAAATACCGTGACTCTGGAGGGGCTGTCTCAAAGGCCACCTTGTTGGTGACAGTGAAATTAGAGCCGGGGTCCCCAGGCTTTCAGTTTGGAGTCTTTTCATTACCTCCAATGTCAGATTTTCCAAAAGGAGCCTCAGTTTAAATCAAAGTAGAATTAAAACAAAGAAAGCAGCGACCAATCCACAAAAGAAGCTAAGATAAATCAATAAATAACCCCAAAGAGAAGTATAATAAGCAAAACAAAAATAGAAAAACTCATGACCTTGGGGCTTCATTCCGAATTCCCTTGAGCTGCAAATGAAAAGTCCTTAAATAAAGACCTACTTTCCACTGAGTTGAGCTTTAAAATAAAAGAAAATCTGTCACTGTCTTCCTTTGTTTTCCATCTATTTATTTATTCATTCATTCACCAAGCATGTTCTAAACATTTGCACTGTGCCAGATTTCAGTAGACACTGAGGACACTGACACAGTCACTGCCTGAGGAAACTGAACATGACCCATACCTGCATGGCTGGGAGACAACACGGGGCACATCTAATACCCAAGGGTCTAACTATGTGCTCTGCAGACTGGGGCAGGGGTAGGAATAAGCAAAAGAGTAACTGAGAAGGGACCTATTCATCCACAGATGTGTCTCCTGTCTATTTTCTCTCATTGAATATAAGCAAAAGAGGGGAGATCAGGAAAGGTGAGGGAGACTACTCACAACATTTGTCATCATCTCCCTCCCCCCTCCCCCGTGAGCTCTACTTTCCTCCAAGTTAATCCAAGTTCTCAGATCTGGCACTGAGTTTGAAATCAAAGTGTCAGTCTGCACTCTCAGGATAAAGGCCAAGTCGAGTTTTCCTGGGCTGATTCCAGCTCTCAGGTCTTATTCCCCTCTGCAGACTTTGAGCCATTTGCAGCTCCAAAGTGTCCTGCTCTTCTCCCTGTCTTGCTGTCTTCCTTCTCTGCTCTGGAGATTGCCCTTTCACCTTTATACCTGCTTAGACCGCTTCACTCTCAAAGTTTACTCAAATGCCACCTGTTCTGAGATATTGTGGGTGGGACTGGGTTTCCTTGTGGACCCTGTCACAGCATGTGATTATCTCTATCAGCACCATCTTGTCTGCTGGACCACCAAGAGACCCTGGGGCATCTTCAGTTCATCTCTGTATCTTAGCTGGCAATGCAGCACCTGGCTTGGAGGAGGTACTGGATATCAGGAGCCATCAACAGTGCCGGGGGGGCTAACGCAGAAGAGCCAGGCTCTGTGCACTAGGCTCTGTGCCACCCAGTCCTGTAACTACAAAGTCAAGCCATCCACACGGGAGGAGCTCTAGAGTGGAAAAGCAAGGGTGGAGGGTAGCAGCCATGAAAAGGCCAACTATTCCCCTAGTCACTAGCCCATTTCCATGCTCAAGGGGTTTCCCATGCTCCCACAGAGGAAACAAGACTATTGCAAGAAGCATCATCTATCTCCACAGGATGACAGCCATTCTTCAGCATTCACGGGCATCTCCCATCCAGACCTTGTCAGCACCTGGGAGGCAGCTGTCCCTGACACAACGACTCTGTTGCACATGTCAGGCATATGAAGAAAACTCAGGGATGGTGGAGAGGATCTGCTCCATACAGTAGAAGCTGTCCCTGGATTCAAACATGTCTAAGGAAGATTAAAAGAAGACTGACAAAGGTGTATGACTGAAAATGTCTTAAGAAACATTTATCAACAGGGCTCAATTTTTCATTTTTCTTTCTTTCTCTTTTTTTTTTCTTTTTCAACAAGAGTTTCAACTTCATAGCCAGAAACACCAGTGCAATTTTTGTGAATTTTGTTGGTTTAAATCTGTTCCATCATTTGTTGTCTGTATGGCCTTGGAAGAATCCTGTGATCAGCCAGGTGTGGTGGTGCACACCTCTGATCCCTAAACTCAGGAGGGTGAGGCAGAATTTTAGGGCTAGCCAATATAAAATTTGTTGGAGATTTTATTAAATATTTTTAAACTGATCAGCTAATGTAACATGTACAAACGGTTTTTGTCTGCATGTTATGTCTGTGTACCATGTGCACGACTAGTACCCTCAAAGGCCAGAAGAGGGCATCAGATCTCCTAGGATTAAAGTTACAGATGGTTATGAGCCAATATGTAGGTACTGGAAATGGAACCCTGGTTCTCCAAAAGAGTGGCCAATGCTCTTAAATACTGAGCCATCTTTCCAGCCCCCGAAACAAGTTTTAATAGAGACTTTAAGTGCAAGGATTAGGAGAAAGAGCGGCACTCAGAAAGAATGTAAGGCATGCCCAAGTGTGACTGTGGGCTTCTCAAGGGAAAACTGCAATGAGTTATTTTAGCATTGCCCATATATGACAATTTGAAGTTCCCTTTCTCTCTCTCTCTCTTGATTGGTGAAACAGACTATCCAGTAGTTCAGGAGATGCCTTGAAAGAGACAAACTAAAACCAGGAGCCATTAGGTTGCACAAGGGGTTTTAATATGTCCCTATATCCAGGTTTTCTGGTGAGATTCCTGGGACATTCCAGACTTAACAGCTGGGACAGGAGAAAGCCCTTAAGCGATTGTTAATTGCACTGAAACTCTACCTTCTCTGTGGAAAGGGACTTCTAAAGTTAGTCTCCAGGATGAAGGGTTCCTTTTTCTTCTCATGGTCCCCCAAGTGTCCCTGTGTTTCTATCCTACCTTAGAAAGAGATCCCACCCCCCACCCCCACCCCCAGAGTAGGAATGCTATTATTTACTTTTAAGAAGAGATAGAGAATTCTGCTAGGATGGTGAGTGGGGGATCAGAAAATCTTCCTGCTTCTAAAATTTCCTCACAGGGCAAGGTGACATGTTTTGGGATAGCATGTTCTGAACCCCAACACTGTTGTCTGAAATGAAGGATATGGAGGAAAACTTCCAGGACTTGAATTTAACTCTTAATTCTCTTGTGACCTTTGCAAGTTTCTTTGTTGTGTCCCTGTTTCCTCTGGAATAAAATGTAGGTGGTGCCCTTCAAGAATTAGTAGGAATGCTGAGATGGCGGCACAGAGCCTAGTGCACAGAGCCTGGCTCTTCTGCGTTAGCCCCCCAGCACTGTTGATGGCTCCTGATATCCAGTACCTCCTCCAAGCCAGGTGCTGCATTGCCAGCTAAGATACAGAGATGAACTGAAGATGCCCCAGGGTCTCTTGGTGGTCCAGCAGACAAGATGGTGCTGATAGAGATAATCACATGCTGTGACAGGGTCCACAAGGAAACCCAGTCCCACCCACAATATCTCAGAACAGGTGGCATTTGAGTAAACTTTGAGAGTGAAGCGGTCTAAGCAGGTATAAAGGTGAAAGGGCAATCTCCAGAGCAGAGAAGGAAGACAGCAAGACAGGGAGAAGAGCAGGACACTTTGGAGCTGCAAATGGCTCAAAGTCTGCAGAGGGGAATAAGGCCTGAGAGCTGGAATCAGCTCAGGAAAACTTGACTTGGCCTTTATCCTGAGAGTGCAGACTGACACTTTGATTTCAAACTCAGTGCCAGATCTGAGAACTTGGATTAACTCCCAATTATAGAGTGTTTGAGAGGGTCCTTGAGTCCCTCTGAAGCCATTTAACTCTGCCCAGATTGTAAACTACTGGGAAATAAATTGCAAATTTTCGGTCACAGCTACCCTGGGGTATCACAAAGAAGAGTAGTGTGGCAAGAAAGATCATCAAGGTAAACTTACTAGAGAAGCCAAATGGTAGAGGACTGTGAACCCTTCTCCTCTTGGGCTACATGGGTTAGTATTCTTTCTAAACTCCACCTCCACAATTACCTGGCAATAGCCATGTATGCTCCACCCAACAGTTACCTGTCAACAGCCAGGTAAGCCTGGCCCACTATAAAAGGGGCTGCTTGCCCTTTCTTCTCTCTCTTGATCTCTTGCTTCTAGCTTCTCTCTGTCCCCTCGCCCCTCCCCCCTTCCCTTCCCCCTCTGTCCACGTGGTCAAGGCTGGCCTCTACTTCTCTTCTCTTCTCTTCTCTTCTCTTCTCTTCTCTTCTCTTCTCTTCTCTTCCCTTCCCTTCCCTTCCCTTCCCTTCCCTTCCCTTCCCTTCCCTTCCCTTCCCTTCCCTTCCCTCCCTCTCTCTCTCTCTCTCTCTCTCTCTCTCTCTCTCTCTCTCTGTACCTCTACTACCCTCCTGGCTCCCCTCCCCATGCCCTGAATAAACTCTATTCTATGCTATACCAGTGTGTGACTGGTCCCTCAGGGGGAAGAGATGCCTCGGCATGGGCCCTCTGAGACATCCCCTTCCCCCATACCTCTCCACACACTCACAGAACATACTCTCTTTATCTCTTTATCTTTTTATAAACACATCAACATGAGACAAAGAATGCTCAGGAAGAAAAAAGCTCACAAAATGCAAGCAATAGTTCAGCCATTGATGTCACATGCCTTTAATCCCAGCAGAGGCAGGGAGATCTCTGTGAGTTCAAAGCCAGCCTGATCTAGAGTGAATTATAAGATAGCCAGTGCTACACAGATAAACCTCATCTCGAAACACACGTGCGTGCATGTGCACACACACATATGCAGGAGAGGTAGGTGCTGAATCAATGACCCATAAAGGGTCTTAAGTCTCTTGGCTCAGCACTTTCAAGTGTGTGCCTTTGCCTGTCTCATTAGTCCATTTTCATTCTCTGGAGAGTCTCTTTTTTTGATAAACTATTTCTATTTGTGTCGCTGTGTATCCTTGTGTAACTCTTTGACCGGTGTGACACTGGAGTCTTCAGATTTCAGTGGTTGCTTTCCAAGCTCTGATCCACGTTGAGAACAGCAGGACCAGGACATGGTGCTTAAGACAATCCTTTTCTTCTTTTCTCCATCTCAAAGGCCTTGTCGCCTGGCAACCTCTCAGCTTAGTGGTCTCTCACAAATAGGTCCCAGAAAGCAGAATTTAACAAAACTAGCAGTTTTGTATCTCTATTCTACGCGTTCTTATGAAAACAACTTTGTAAAGTGCAGGTGATGTCAAGGCTACCCGTAATCAGTGAAAGGGGCCAGGTCTTCCCAAATCAAAGCCAAACTAGCTTCTAAGTGATTGGGGACCTGGGTGCCCCTTTGAGTAAGACACACTGGGATGCTACAAGGTAGAGAGCCCAGGAAACAACCAGAACGGGTGCCTCCAGCCCTGGCTCCTGAGCCCGATAAAATTAACCAAAAGATGATCTCCATAGCAACAAGAAATTTGTTTCTTAAAAAAAAAAAAAAAAAGGTTAGAAAGAAAGAATGCTTTAGGAAGAAACTCCATGACAGAATATTCTCAGATTACACATAAATGCCATCCATGCCAATAAAATGAAGGGCCAGGCGGCTCAATTATCTGGATAATTGAGGCCTGAACCAGTGATTTGTAAAAGAATAGGAGGCTTTAATCCTGAAGAATGTAATGTGGCAGGTATGGGCCCCAACTCAAAGAAACTCCCGCCTGTCCCTGCCTGCAGTTTCCCTAGAATCTCTGGCCCTGGAGGGATGCTTACAAAGATTACCAGGAAATCTTGGCAGGAGGGGAGCTGCTGGAGGAAGCTACCCCCAGGAGGCCTTGTGTGTCTTCAATATTGGGGGGAGGGCATGTAACAGCCCCCCAAAACCTCCCTCATCCCAAAAGTAAGTACATTCCTTCCTTCTCCTTCACGCTCCACCTTTCTTCCAGCACTTCTTGGAAGCTTAGGAAGCTTAAAGGTGGCTTGGCAAACTGAAAGCCAATCAGTTTTAAGAGACAAAAACAGAAGAGCCCTGAACGGATGGGCAGGCTCAGTCTGAAGTCTCCCTGCCTCTGACAGAGGTGTAGAAAGTAAAGGGCCAACAAGGAAACAAAGCCTGATGCTCCTGTGCTTTAAAACAGTGCCTTGCTCAGAGTAAGAGGTCTAGCACGGTTTTTAAAAATTGTAGATGTGTTTAATGACAGTGGAAACGCAGTGAATATAGGCACTTAGCACTTCCCATTAAGCATGGTGACTTGAGTGTCATCCCAAGGACCCCCCTGGTGGACAGAAGAAACAGACTCCTCTAACTTCTCTGATCTTCACACACTCCATGGCCAAATGCTAACCCCATAAACACGCTCACCCACAAAACAAGGAAATGTAATAAAAATTGTTAAAGCACAGATAATAAACATTGAGCGTCGATCCAAATGTATCAAAGAATATGATAATTCACTAAAGTATAGGAAATGTGCTACAAAACATTTATTCTAATACTCAGAACACTTTAAAAATTAATCCCAAATACTTTTAAATATCCAAATCAAGCATCCTCTGCCACATACATGTAATTGCAACACTTGGGGGGGGGGGTTGCCATGAATTCAACATCAGTCTGGACTAAATAGTAAGTACCAAGCCAGCCCACACTACAGAGTGATACCCTGTCAAGGAGGAGGAGAAGGTTATAAAATTAAAACATCTAACTCCTATCAAAGCCAGGCAGAACTCACAGATGCAAGGGGACCACGGTGACTCCTAAGATTACTTTCATCGTAAGCGTCTAACAAATTCCAGATGATGGGAAGTGTCCCCTGTCTTTCGTCTTCTCTATTACATGGTCGTGTTTAAAAAAAAAAAAAAAAAAAAAATGCCAGGGGCTGCAGAAATGGTTCACTGGATTTAAAGATCCAGTTACTCTTACAGAAAACCAATGTACTTGCCAGCACTCAAAGAAGGCATCTTACAGCCCCCTCAGGCACCTGACTTTTTTTAATCCTAAAAAAGTAGTTATTTTTTATTTTATGTGTACGGATGTTTTGTCTGCCTATATGTTGTTATACCACCTGTATGATTAGTACCCACAGAGGCCAGAAGAGGGCACTGACTCTCCTCTGAGACTAGTAGGGTTATTACCTGTCATGAGAGTGCTGGGAATTGAACTTGGGTCCTCTTGCAAGAGCAGCAAGCAAATTTGTCCATTGAGCCATGTCTCCAATTCCTAAAAAGAAAATCTTGAAAAGGAGGGAGGGAGGGAGGGAGGTCAGGTTGTGGTTGTCCAGGATTTCCAAATGCTAAGTGCCCAGAGGACTTGAGCTGCAAGCTCTCAAGGATCTTGAGATCCTCTCAGGGTGCTTCCCCCCTGCAAAGGCTCTGCAAATGCCTCTGGATCAGAGCCTCCTTTTTGCTTGTTTGTTTATGTGTCTCTTTGCTTGTTATTTACAGAATGAAGGCATCTGTCAGCTAAAGACAAGGATCTCTGTGGCCCAGTTAACTGTTTTAGATTGCTTATCATTGTAAGAACTGTACCTCCAAGGGGATCTTTTTGATGGCAGCATCTGGTCATAACTCCTCAAACCCTACAGCCATAGGGATTCCTAAACAGTCCTAGAGAGCCCCAGTCAGCTCTTGAACTCTGTGACACAGGCTAAACTTTGGAAGCAAACAGGGTACCCAGGCAATGCCATTTCTCAGCTTTGGAAAACCTCTTCACCTCTCCCCCACCCCTCCTTCCTCCCTTCCTCCCTTCCTCCCTTCTCTCTCTCTCTCTCTCTCTCTCTCTCTCTCTCTCTCTCTGAATATAAAGGCACAAAAGATTTAATTTCCCCTCAGAGCAAAGAACTTGCCAAGAAGGAAAATTTGCTTATTGATAGTATCAGATGATACAGCCTGAGTTATCCTCCCCTAGGTTCTCCAGTGTGTTTTAAAGACCAAGATGTGCATGGTAGAGACTCCCAGATGGAGTCAGCAAATGGTCGGGTGGAGGACAAGTGACCTCCTGTCCACCCTCCTTAACCTTCCCTTCTGAAGATCTTTCTCCGTCCATTCTTGCTAGGTTCATTCTTCTCTCTCATTTGCTTCTCTTCCTATTTCCCATCACACATTTATTGAAAATATTCTCAGAAGTCCACAGCAGCTTTCTTATTAGGAGCTAAGCACACAAAACTCACCTGGGTAGAGCTGGCTTGTCCCTTGGGATCTCGCAGCCTTTGCAATCTAGTCTTTGGTTTCACAGTGGTCCCTGATTACATAGAAGAAAACACAAGAGGGGCCAAGATTCTGTATCTCCATGTCCTTTGGGGTTAATTCCATTGTGCTGTTAATGGAAGAAAGAAAGCTCCAGCAAATCCCAGAGTCAGGGGCTGCCAATCCCCAAACTTACCTGGGCCATTTGGCCATCCTTTGAAGAGTATTACCATGCCTGCTTTGTTTGTTTGTTTTCTTTTCTTTTCTTTTCTTTTCTTTTTTTTTTTCAAGACAGGGTTTCTCTGTGTAATAGTCCTGGCTATCCTGGAGCTTACTTTGTAGACCAGGCTGGCTTCAAACTCACAGAGATCCGCTGGACAAGACCCACTCAGCTACTGTGCATGTTTTTAGGGCAAGAATATCTGCCCTGGGTGGCTCAGTGCGTATTCCTACATGCACAGTAACTGAGAGGCCAAGCTGAAGTCTAGCCCCTCTTCTGTTTTCTCTGACGCCACCTCCCCTTCCTCCATAGCACAGGGCTTCTAAGTCTCTATTGATTTTGCAAATGGTGATTATTAGAACTTCTGGGGGAAAGTGTTCTCTTTTCAGGAAAGATTTAGCCAATGACACTTCCACATATAAACATTTTTTCTCTGAAGGATCACAGCCCCCTTTCCCACAGCTTGTCGAAGAAGAGCTGGGCAGGCAGCCCCTGACTTGGCTCCTGCTGGGGCAGGCCTGCTGCAGCAGTCTCCCAGCTAGCCACAGATTGAGGGCCATCAGCAGCGCAGCTGTTTCAGCCAAGGTGAGGACTTCATCCTTAATGCTGTCATTTACAAGTCAATAAAGCCAGGATGGAACACCATTTCCTCTGCTGGTCCCACCTCTCTGGGCTCTGTTGTTTCATGCTTGTAGTCAGGGTGCTGAGGGCCGGGGCCCAGGAGACTTATTTCACCCTAATAGCTCTGCTCCCACCATCCCCACCCCCCACCCCCCAAGCAGCCTGGCCATAAAGCAAGCCCTAACCCTTCAGAAGGCAGAGTTCAAAGCTCTGACGCCCCAGGACCCTAAACTGTCAGCCTCTCCCTGCTTTATGGCTCCTGCCAGCAGGGTGTTATCTTTGCAAAGAGATAAAGGCCCAGGCTGGAGGCTGAGGCTGAAAATGGAGGCCCCCTGGACTGGGGCTCATCCACCCTGCCCTTCGGGGGCTATTAAATGAGCTGATGGAGAGATGGCCTTTTTCAACCCTACTGTGATGACAATCCCTCTAGGTGCTGGGTGTTTCCAGATCAGACCTGCTGGGGCCTCACCTCCTCTAGAGGGCAGGGAAGTTCTCAGCACTGCGGGGACTGAAGCTCCCCCCAGGCCTAGGTGATAATGAGGTGAGAGAAGATGCAGGTTTAATGGCACTCGGGCCTGCTGGAAGGCAGAGCCAACCCAAGGTCACAACAGCTCAGTGGTGACAGAGCAAGGTCAGGACCCTGCCCAGTGAACCATCTGTTGCCGAAACAGTGCAGAGCACCCAAGGTATGCTGGGGGTATGCTAGGTACTGAGGGTTCACCAGGCTGAGACACTACTGGCAGTAGCAGAGGCCTGACTTTGCAAACATAAGGATGTAAGAGAGCAAGCCTGTCACAGAGCGAAGTACCCTCAGTAAGTCTGTGGTGTCATGCCCAGCTCCTGGCTGGTGCATTCATGAGATCCAAGCCACAGGCTTTCCACTCCTTCTCTGTAATGAGCATAGTTTAAAAAAAAAAAAAAGCATTTTAGACATGTAAAAATAGTCTGGATCCCCATGATACCTAAGGCTGCACCTGATAACCGGAACTCAGTGACATCACACACTCAGACACAGTCCTAGAACCCCATGACACCCACTGGACAGTAAATATGTAAGCAGAGACCAAGAGCAAAGCTCTGTTCTGAACATCTGGAGAGATGCCACCTTGATCTGCCTTGAGGCTAGAGAGTCTCCTCCAGGATTCTGACCCTCAAATTAGAGACTACTATTAGTGACTGGACCTGACCTTCAGCCAAGACATGTTGCAAAGGTGAGCAGACTTCAGGAGACAGGCTTAGAACTGTAGTTTGGAATTTAGTGTGAACATGGTGTGATGACTTTCAGCGTAATAAAATATAACTTCTGCTATACTAACTACTGGTATCTACTTTCTTGCTGGCAACACTCTATGCAGGTTTGTGCCCAAGCCTGAGATGTCCTACACACACTTTTCTCCCATTGAATGGTCACAAGAAGCCCAATAGTCCTCACCCAGACTATTCAAACAAGGTCTGCCTCTATTGGCCCGTAGCCAGTTGGAGCCCTGGAGTAACCAGAGAAGAGGAAGACAGAAGGCAAAGCAGGGATGGCTACCTTATGTATGCCAGGGTAAAATCTTCCACAAGAACCTGGTACATCTCACAGCCAAACACTTAGTTGATTTGTAACTATGGTGGTTTGAATATGCTTGGTCCAGGAAGTGGCACTGTTAGGAGGTGTGGCCTTGTTGGAGAAAGTGAGCCACGTGGGGTTGGGCTTTGAGACACACACACCCCTCCTAACCACATGGGTGCCAGTCTTCTTTTAGCTGCCTTTAGAATAAAAGGTAGAACTCTCAGCTCCTTCAATCACCATGCCTGCCTGGATGCTGCCATACTTCCTGCCATAATGATAATGTCCTTTATAAGGGTTGCTATGGTCATGATGTCTCTCCACAGCAATGAAACCCTAAGACAGTAACCCAGTAAAACCCTCCCTCCAGGGAGGAAACTGAGGCACAGGAAAGTTAAAACAACAGTAGCTAATCAAAAGCTGCCATCAGCCTGTTTGGAACCTGTATTTCATGTTGCTGTGAAAAACAAAAACAAAAAACAAAAAAACAAAACAACAAAAAAAAAAAAAAAAAAAAAAAAAAAAAAACATCTGACTAGAACTTGAGAAAAGAAGAGTTTCTACAGGCTCCCACTTCAAGGGTCCAGTCCATCATGCAGGGGAGACACAGCAGCAGGAACGTGAGGCAGCTGATGGCATCACTTCCACAGTCAGGAGGCAGGGAGCTATGAAGGTAGGTGTTACAATTTATACAATATGGAGTAACTTAGAGCTGCGGTAGCCTAGCCTTCACAGCTGATACTCAGCTATTATTGGTGCAAGGATGGCAATCAGGATGCTGCCCACAGTTAAGGTGGGTCTTCTCCCTTCAGTTAACCCAATGTTAGAAACTCTCTCACAGACAAAACCTTCTTGTTTTGTCCCCTGGAGCCTGACAAAGTGACAGTATTAACCTACCATGGTCCCGTAGCACTGCTGTCTGAACTGGAAAGGTGCCCTTTTGGTGGACCCAGCCCAAGACATAGCTATGAGTTGGCCTCAGTGTGCAAAAGAAACAAGCCCTCCCTCTGGGATACACAGATACAGAAACATACCAGGGAAGGCCAGGGTTGGTGCCAGGCCCCCTCAGTGGCACCACCTTTTGCTTGTTACTAAAGTTATGAGGGTCATCCTAGACCCTGGTAGCCAGCCCTAACAAGGTGGATTCAACCAACCATCCTCTAAGGTCAACAGAAAATTTTGTTCATTGTCAAGTTGAAAAGAGGAACCAAATGAAAAAAAAAAAAAAAAAAAAAGGTCCAGTGATTTCCCCACCCACCCCCTACCACCACCACCAGCAACTTTAGGATTCTGACATGGGGCATAGGATTAAAATAGAGGGCAAGAGGTATGCATAGCTAAGCAGTTCGGGCCAAGGTATGCTCCCACTCCTCATTGACCCATCACTGTCTCAGCTCCTGTCTCTCCTGCAAGGTGGTCTGACAAGTTGTCAGAATCCTGTGAAATCTCTTCCATGGAGTTGGCAACAGGCTTCATCTTTTTTTTCTTCTCCCAGCGTGAAATCCCTGGGGAAATTCCAATTTCGTGGGGGGCTGGGCGTTTCAATGGTCTGATAGCCAAAGGGAGGGGCACAAGTGTCTCTTTAGAATATCTTCCTTCCTTCCAGGATAGTTAAACACTAACAAGGGGCGGGGGGAACGACCGCTCTTTCCACACAGCACTGTGTGAGGTAGACACGGGGTGGGGTGAGGGTAGTGATGGGGCTGTGCTGAAGAATCGGACACAACTGTGATTTTGCAAGCCTGCAGCCCTGGCTGACCCCCATATCCCTGCATCTGCAGACTAAGGCTGAAGTACCTACTCCAGGGGCTTGGTAAAGATCGAAGTGCCGATAGCTCTGCATGTTATTCCAATGCTGAAGAACCCAGAAGCTGGGGACTCTCCAGAGCCTGGATGTTTTCTTTCCTTCTTCACTTAGAGAAATGTCGAAGTTATTTGTTTCCTGCCGGTGTCTAATTACAGTGCCAGAGCCCCATTCTCCAAACTGTGTTTAGTAGAGGAGGAAGGAAGCCAGGGCCTTTTCTGTGTTCAGAGATGCCAGCTGGGAGTTGGTCTCATCCAGAACAAGGTATTTGCCCAGGCAGAGTCACCTATGCCTGCCATCATCTAAATGCAGGGTACCTAACTTCTCCAGTGGGCTCACAAGTACACAGCTGGAGGAGAAAAGGAAGTCTATCCACCTACACGCTGGGAATGAAGAATGTCAGGGCTACTTTGGCTGACTACGCCTGTTCTGCCCACGAGCTTGTCCATGAAAACAGCCATTGTGCTCTTCCTTTTGGAGGGAGGGCCGTGGGTGCATCAGAGCTAGAAAGCAGTTGAAATCTCAGAAAAGTCAGGAGCCCATCAGCACTACAGCAGGGGGTACTTTAAATTGTCCACTTGCTTTAGAGCCCATTTGAGTGGTCCAACATATCTAAGCAGGGCCACTGATTTGGTTCTGGGAAGTGCTGGAAGATGTTTCTATTGAGTCACCAACTTCTCTGTAAACCAGGGGACTGTGGATATATAAACCCCAAAGGCCTTCTCAGTGAGAGGCTGTCCATGATTTTGTGAACTGGAAAGTTTAAGGGTGTCTGGCTGATTCTGTGTTAATTAAAAGAAAAGATCTACCTGTAAAAACATGGCTGCTTCTTTTGCAGGGGATGGTCAGAAGAGTCTGCTTGTTCGCAGGAAGCTTTAACAGAAAGCTTGATCTGATGGATTTACAATATTGATCCTGATGAAGCGTATTCACCATGCTCCAAGAAGAGGAGAGTCCAGGGGACTGGGAAGATAGCTCCACAGTGCAGTCTTCCAAGGTGTTTGTCACACAGGCATGAAGATTAAAGATGGAGCCCGGGCATCCCCACAAAAAGCTGGCCATGGCAATGTACCTGTAATTCCAGTGTTAGAGAATCAGAATCAGAGCAGAAGACACTCTAGGTTAATGCAATGGGAGCTCAGAACCTTGTTTTAAGCATGAGGAAGACAGAAAGATCCTAGCCACTGACGTATTTCAACAGAGACCCAAGAAGTCGCTGGCCTTACTCATCTTACATTCCTGCAATGCTTGCCTACTATATAGGCTGGGACCTGCGTTCACTTCTCTCCTGCACTCATTACATACAGCTTGCTCAAAGGAAATGTTCATTAACTGGTTTATCAAAAACCTTTGGGACCATCACAGGAATTTTAATCAGGGTCTAGCTTGAACAAATACGACTATCTTTATCTTTACCAAATAATTAACTGAGTGTTGGAGAGATGCCTTCATTTGTCTTAGGGCCACAGGGCCAGGGAGTGGTGTAGTTTGTGAAATCCAATCTCCTGACTGTACTACATGTACCACACCTCAGTGTCTGGGTAGCAGAGGGTCCAAGTCCAAGAGGTTATCCTGTCTGGAGGCCCCCTGCATGAAGGAGATGCTCTGTGTATTTTAGATTAAAATACAACTGGGTTCTTGGCTTTAGGACTCAAGACAAAGACTCGGTTGCTATTTCTAAAACCCCAAGTTAGTTCTTTCTAGTTCTTTCATTTTGTATGTTTGTTTCAGGACAGTGACTTTGCAAACAGAAAATTCTAGAAGGTACCTCTCCCGCAGTTCTCTTTATCCTGCTGGTATCACAAGCAAGCATTCCTCAACATGCTGCTGTTTCCACCAAAGATGGAGAGCTCGGTCTGTCTTTCCATGATGGCAGAGAGCCAAGAAGAATCTGGAGTGAGGCTGACTTCCATTCCTGCCTTCAGTTACTGACTTTTTTGAGTCAAAGTGACTGTTTCTATAAAATGGACTGATATTCCCTTTGAAAAAATGTTGGAAGAGTGAAATGAAATTCTTGAGAGTCCTGTCACATCACAGCTTGCTTGTGGCTTGTGATAGTGTACATAAGCAAGTCCCTTCCTTGGCCTGTGTTCTCTCAAACTGATTTCCCACCATTAGGCTCAACTGCTTTGTTAGTATTCGCTGCCATTACCCTTCAGGTAATGATTCTTAACCAGCAGGTTCCACTGGCTGAGCTGCTGAGAGTCTCTCTACACAAAAGATGTTTCTGCAGTTTGTGCATAAGAAACAGCCATGGGGACTTCAAGGGCTCTTTTTTTCTATCCTCAAAAAAACAAAAAAAAGTATTGTCTTGTATAAGGTGGGGGATTGGTGTATCTTGATCAGAAAAGAACCCTGTGGAATCACTTCTCTCCATTTTACACAGGTACTGGGAAGCAAATCGTACCATCAGGCTTTCAAGGCAAGCATCTTTAACCTCTGAGTCATCTTGTTGGCCCTCAAAGGTCTTTTTATGAAGCAAGCATAGGGCTATCTCAGACAAATCATGATATCTGTTAGACCCCACAGTTACAGACCTCTCTGGGCATCTTCAGAAGGCTCTACAAAGACCTCTGATATCCGATGGTACAAAAGCAACTGTCCATATAATACAAAATAAAAACCACAGACATACACACACACACAAACACACAAAACAGATGTTTAACTTCGTGACTGATAGTTGTAATGTTACATCCTATTCTGGTTCCCTCTTATACTTATTGTTTGTGAAGCTTTTGTTGCACTGAAAATCAGTTTGTAGGTTATATTGATTCATTTTAAGTGAGTTCCTGAATAACTGACAGAGAAAAATACTGATAAGTAATTAAGCGATCCAGAAAAAAAAATATTAAGAGTTTGAGGCCAGTCTATCATATATTGAGACTTTGAAGGTATGAACATGTGTTGGGGAGAGGGAGACAAAGGAGGGAGGGGAGGGGAAGGAAAGGAAAGGGAGAGGAGAGCAAGGGAAGTGAAGAGAGGCAAGGAGAGGGGAGAGGAGGGGAGGGGAGGGGAGGGGAGGGGAGGGGAGGGGAGGGGAGGGGAGGGGAGGGGAGGGGAGGAGAGGAGAGGAGAGGAGAGGAGAGGAGAGGAGAGGAGAGGAGAGGAGAGGAGAGGAGAGGAGAGGAGAGGAGAGGAGAGGAGAGATTCATTGACTTTGGGACCTGATGATTTGCACACCTGTAATCCCAACACTTGGAAGTCAGAGGCAGAAAGATGGGAAATTCAAGGGCAGCCTTGGCTACAGAGCCACTTCGAGGGAGTTGCCTGGGTTACAGGAAACACCATCTCAGAACCAACTAAGCATACAGAAAGAAAAGTAGACACACCTGTGATGCACACTATTCTACGTGGCAGGATAACAGTTTGCTTACTTATTTCATACTTTTCTCACCCACAATTCTAAAATTTTTATAGAAAACATTATCCTCAAAAAAATTAGTTGTTAAAATAATTGTTTTCTGTATTCCACAACATCAACAAGCCCAGGCTAAGATTTACATGTAATTCCAGCAACCTAACTGCATAGCTCATGAAAATGCTGACTGCCTTGGGATTCTAACCAGCTCATACATGCAGACAAAAGACAGAAACACGGTATGCCTCAGTTGAACTGTAAGTCCAAGGCTCAGCTTACCTTTAGATCGACTGTGGCCACCCAGGAAAGAGCAAATGTTCTCCCAACTGAGTGATGTTGTTTTATTTTTTCAATCACAGGAAAGTAAACTTATCTTCTGTGCCTTTCTTTCCTTCCTTTCTCCCTCCTTCCCTTCTTCCCTGCCTCCCTTCTTCCTTCCCTCCCTTCCTTTCCTCCTCCCTTCCTTTCTCTTTTCTTTCCTTCCTGCCTGCTTTCCATCTTCTTCCCCCATCTCTTTTTTTCTTCGTCAAATATTTCTTGATCCACATGTACCAGGCTTAGGCCAGATACCAGGAATACACCACAGGGAAAAGCTAGGCTTTATCTGCACACCTTGACACCTGAAGTGTCCCTTGTGCTACAGGAAGAAATGCATGCCCAAAGACACCTAGCAGCTGGCCCAGCTAGAGGGGCTCAGGCAGACTTTTTGGGTACAAGGATATCTGAATGCAGGTACTGAAAGATCAAGGCATCATAGAGCAGGAAAAGTTATCTCAGAAAGAGGGATATCACAAGAGTTTCTCTGGTCCCAGAAAGTCCTAAAACCTGGGACATTTTTCTCTTGGTGATTGCAAAAAGAGTTTCCCAGAACTAGAGGAAAATATAGGCTATATTTCTTACTTTCATTCCAGCCATTTATTCCTAGGACCCCAGAGTCAGCCCCAGACACTCTAAGGTACCGTCTACATGCTCCCTACCTCTGGGCCCCAGGCCACCTGAGCCAGGTTTCAGAAAAGATATGGTGGGTATAGGGCTTCTGTCTTCTGCTGCTGTTGCTACAAGGAACTCTGCAACCAAAACAGCTGAGCAAGCTGAGAGAGTGCAAGATTGGAATCAGAATTTCAGGCATCACTACTTCTATTACTCTGCAGTGTCTCCATCTGTCACTTGGGGATAAGTAAGTCATCCGAGTGTCAAAGGGTGAGGTGAGGTCAAATGGGATGATGTACGTGAGGGAAGACTAACTGGTTGCCTATCCATCTCTCCTAAAAGCTTCTAGCTGGGGCTGCAAAGTTGATATGGCTCTGCTCCGGCTGAGGTGGTTTGTTCTTCACCCTGGTGAACAGAGAACACCTCAGAATAGGCGACACCCCAAAACAGGGCATTGTCTGTGGCATTCTCATCGTATTTACTGTCTATCACCAGCCATGGCAGGAAGAACTGCTCTGCTCTGAGGCCAGAAGCCATTGTCTAGGATGTCGATGATGGTGACCCAGGGGCCAGGTGCAGCTCGTGAGACAAGTGCCCTTCATTTGGTCTGATATCTAGCCAAGGGAAATACTGTTCTTCCTGGGAGTATAAAGAGTGTGTCATCTTACCCATGACCCACTTGGTGGTCAGTGCCAGAGCTCTGGCCTTTTGCCCCTAGTGGTTCTCATCACTCACCTCCACCTCTGTGACCTGTGTATGTCCTCTACTCCTCACTCCCAGGGAAAATCCCCACACCCCTCTGTGGACTCTCCATACCTTGTTGGTTCGAGGGAACCCAGATTAACTAGTTGGGCACTCTGTCCCCTGCTCCCACCAGCTGCCTGGATCCCAGCCATTTGTCCTTCCCTGTAGCCCATTCTGACCATTTGGTTCTTCCAAGCTCCAATGAGACCCCACACCTCCCCATTCATAAAATTCTTGTTTATCTTTTCAATTACAGCTGATGTGTCACTTCCTTCAAGAAGCCTCCTTGGAATGAAGGCCTTTTGTCCTTTCTGATACACGTTCATCACGCTGTACTGTAACTGCCTGCTATCCCTGTGGCAGGAGGCACTCTTCCTTCACACACACACTCCCATCTTGGTAGACTTGGTGGGTAAAAATGTCCCTTATTCACACAGAGGTCATGCAATGACTGAAAATAGGTTCCAGCAAAGAGTACTGTGTTCATCTCATGGCACCCCATAAGGGGCCTGCAGACTAAGAAGCCCTGCACTGTATTTCTAGGTTACAGAAAATAGCTTCTGAGAGCTTGTGAGCAAGACAAATATCCTAGGAAGAAAAAATCGATACTGCCATAAAGACTTGGGGATCCCCCATCTGCCCAATGTCTGGTTCTGTACTCAGGAGTTCGGGAAATGACTTGGTAAATTGAAACATCTCTGTAGATTTCTTAAGAGACCTCAGTAGAGAACATGGAGGGTCTTCTAGAGAGAGAAACGATGATGAGATGATGCTTGTGTGAACTGTGTGAATGTCACACTGCTTACGTCTAAGACATTCTTCTCCCAGCCAGAAAGAGTTGGTGTTTCATGAAATACAAAGGAAACCACTGTCTAGGGGCTATATATGAACTTTCAAGTGTCCCAAGTCCATATTTCCCAATGTCCCAATCTACAGGGACACTATGCTGTAATTGGTAATATCCTCTGATATGTCACTTAAAGCCTTCTGTAACAGAAATAGTGTTGGTTCTTGTTGATACTGTGAATTGGGCGTTTCCCTCCTGACTGTGGCTCCTAGGAAGCTCAGAACTGAGTTTCTGTCTCTGCCTTTTTTTCTAGTCTATGCCTATTTTCAACTCAGCCAGAGCAAGCGCACATGTCTATGGGGTGTGGTATGGTTTTTCTTCTTCTTCTTCTTCTTTTTTTTTTTCTTTTTTCTTTTTTTGGTTTTTTGAGACAGGGTTTCTCTGTGTAGCCCTGGCTGTCCTGGAACTCACTCTATAGACCAGGCTGGCCTTGAACTCAGAAATCTGCCTGCCTCTGCCTCCCAAGTGCTGGGATTAAAGTTGTGCGCCACCACCGCCCGGCTTGGTATGGTTTTTCAATACATTCATAACATCGGTTGTGACCAGACTGGGACCACGAGCACATCTCTTGCCTTGGGTGTCTATCGTGTTTCAGAAGCATTCTAAAGCTTCTCTGTATAGCTATTTTGAAATATTGAACTCACGGTTACCAACCAGTGATTGTGCTATCGAACGGGAACAGTATTCCTCCTTAGGTTTTGTTGTTCTTGTTTGTTTGTGTGTTTGGTTTTTTGGTCGATTGGTTGGGTTTGAGGGAGTTGCTTTTGTTTTTGTTTTGAGACAAAATAGCAAGGTTTCATGTATCCCAGGCCAGCCTTGAAATCTCTATAAACCCAATGATGACTTTGAATTCCTGATCCACTTGCCTCTATTTCTCAAAGCCAGGACTTCGTACATGCTAGAAAAGTGCTCTACCAACTGAACTACAGTTCCAGCAAGAAGTTATTTCTCCAATCTCCTAAAACTCTGTAGGCGCCCACCCTCTCTCCTAGAGAGGAATTCTGACTCATCACATGGGTCTATCAGCTCTGTCCTCCCGATCCAGGATTCCTTTATTCATTGTAAGTCAGTTCCATTGATAATGTTAAAATCCTTTAGAAAAGGGGGCAAGATAGATATAAGAACAACACAAGCAAGCACAATGATGTTATCATTAGAAATAATGACCACAAACACGCCTTCCTTCTCAACAGCAGGGAGTGCCCCAAGAGAAGAGCTCTTCCCTTACTGGAAAGTAAGGTGGGTTGAGGGTTCTTGCTTAACTCTTTTTTTTCCTCTTCAAAGTCAGAAGTCGTCTTCCTTCCTGCCCCCTGGCTCCCAAGTGGCTGAAACAAAACTCCCTTCCAGATTGC
Organism: Arvicanthis niloticus; assembly: GCF_011762505.2. Taxonomy (NCBI): domain Eukaryota; kingdom Metazoa; phylum Chordata; class Mammalia; order Rodentia; family Muridae; genus Arvicanthis; species Arvicanthis niloticus. The sequence goes on along the minus strand of NC_047668.1, from coordinate 46,527,723 downwards.
ATAGATTAGGCCAGTGACAATGGAAGGAGAAGGTGGCTTGTGTCCACTCCCACAGCCCAGCCAGACAAGAGGCCTTTGTGTTCAGGGGAAAGGGGCCAGGGTACTTGGTCAGTTGTATCCACCTTACAGAGTCTTCAGGCTGATGCTTCAGCCCTAGAAAGTCTCATGGGGTAGAGTGGAGGGCTAGCCTTGATTTCCTGCTTCAGCCCGACAGCTTATCCGGGCATGACTAGAACTAACTCCATATGAGCCAAGTGCTCAGAAACCCTTAGCCACACAAGCTCCACTCTTCTGCTTTCTCACATCTTGACTGGAAAGAGACTCACCACTCAAACCCCTCCACCTTCCCTTTTTTTGGGGGCGGAGTTGCATGTTGCCATTATGGACAACCTACACCTGCTCTCTGAACCATTATCAGGTATTTCCAGGTGCCAGAAGACAGTGGCTGCTTCTTGTCGTTTTGGTAGCCAGGGACAGAAAACAAATTTCTTCTTAATGGGCATCTTTTCCCCTCAAACACTCAAAGGACATTCTTTGTAAAAAGAAGCAATACAAATAAGTAAAACCAGAGCTGTAAATGGGACAGCACCACCTGACCCCAGGAAGACAGTAGAAACAGTCTGAGGTAACCATTTCTGCATCACTGCCAGCACCAGGGGTGTCCTCCTGAAAGGCGGGAGCCTGATAGAACTCACTGTTGTTCCCCAGTGTCTAAGGCCTGCCTCTGAGTATTCCTCAGCACAACAAAAAGAAAAATGGCCAGGAGACATTGTATATGTCTGCACTCAGGAGACTGAGGCAGGAGGATCATGAGTTTGTGGTCAGCCTAGGATACATATTCCTGTCTCAAAAAAGAAACAAAAATGAGGTTTGAGAAGGGCCTGGAAAGGGGGAAGAAAGAAATGAGACCTTGGGTGTTGGGGTAGCTGGATATTTTATTCATTGTCTTCTTGTGTCTTCACTGTCACTCCCAAAGTTTATCAGTGGTTCTTTTATTGTGCATCCTGACCCCCCAAAAGACCAATGGAAAACATGAATATTCACCTTACAATTCATAACAATAGCAAAATTACAGTTATGAGGTAGCAATGAAAATAATTTTACTAGCATTAGGAGGGTTGAGAACCACTAGTTTAGTGTCATTACCCCATCTTGGCGATGAGAACACTGGGCTTCTGAGAGTGAGGCTTGTCTCTAAGGCTGGCTATAAGCCTGAAACCACAGGTCCTAGATCTAGGATAAGCCATGGCCAACCTACAGTTCTAGCTTCATCCCACAGTTTTAAGTTTTGGAACTTAAATCTTTCTGTGGAGTTGTAAGCTGAGTTGACTAAGTAGTGTTGAAATACAGATAGGGGCTTTCCCATCACTGCCTACTTGGCTTTTGGCTGCACCCAGAGCTGGAGCAAAAACCTACTCTTGAAAGCCTGGCAGAACCGGGCAGTGGTGGCACACGCCTTTAATCCCAGCACTTGGGAGGCAGAGGCAGGCGGATTTCTGAGTTCGAGGCCAGCCTGGTCTACAGAGTGAGTTCCAGGACAGCCAGGACAGCCAGGGCTATACAGAGAAACCCTGTCTGGAAAAACAAAAACAAAACAAAAAAAGAAAGAAAGAAAGAAAGAAAGAAAGAAAGAAAGAAAGAAAGAAAGAAAGAAAGAAAGAAAGACAGAAAGAGAAAGAAAGAAAGGAAAGAAAAGAAAGTCCGGCAGTGATGGCACACATTCAGGCTCTGTGTTTGAGGCCAGCCTGGTTTATAGAGCGATGACAGCCATGACACAGAGAAACCCTGTCTTGAAAACAAGAGACCTACACTTGGGGCTAGGGAGCTAGCTCAGTCAGCAAAGAGCTTACTACACCAGGATGGCTATCCAGTTCAAGTACCAGAACCCACATTTTAAAAGCCAGGCATGGCAGCTCATGCTTGTAATCTCAGTGCTGGGGAGGTGGAGACCCAGGAATCTCTGAGGCTAGCTGGTGGCCAGGCCTAACAAACGTGACAAGCCCCAGATTGGTGAGAAACAATGTCTCGAAAGCACAAGCTGGATTGTCCAGAGAGGAAATAACACCCAGTGCTGAACTCGGGCCTTCTCACTCAGACTTACACACACACACACACACACACACACACACACACACACACACAAACACACACAAAGAGAGAGAGAGAGAGACAGAGAGAGAGACAGAGACAGAGACAGAGAGATAGAGACAGAGACAGTGAGAGGCAGAAACAGAGGGGCATCTGAACAGAGAATCCATAGGTCTCTGAAGCAGAGATCCTTTGGTGTGGACTATACTCAGCCCAGAAAAAAAGCCCAGACTCTACTCCCCCAGCATTCTCTAGTCTCTGGGGACAAGAAGAAAGGAAATATAAGCTTATCAGCCAGGTCAGCTCTCCATTTTAACAAATGAGGCTTCACTAGAGAAACCAGCTAGCTATCATCAGGGAGCTACCCACCCCCAACCCCAGCTACAGACCCATACAGGGCCATGAGCATCAACCCCCAGACAGGAAGCCGGGAGCAGAAACAGCATTTGGAGGTTTCCTGAGCTCAGTTTATGGGAGGCCTGTAAAAGTCTGACAAATCCTTCTATCTGTAAGTTTGGCTCTGGTACACAGAACCATCAGCTTTCCTGAAGTACTCAGTGTTATAAGAAGTAGGCAAAATGAGGAATGTGCTAACTGTTTGTTTGTTTTTCGAGACAGGGTTTCTCTGTGTAGCCCTGGCTGTCCTGGAACTCACTTTGTAGACCAGGCTAGCCTCGAACCCAAAGATCCTCCTGCCTCTGCCTCCAGAGTGCTGGGATTAAAGGTGTGTGCCACCACTGCCCCACTGCTTTCTTATTACTTTCCTACTCTTCTATCTTTGGACAGGGCTTCATTCCTCCACCACCACTCCGACCCCCACTGGAAGCTTCAGTTTCCTCATGTGTACGCCAATACCTGCTGTGCCTAGCATGACATTCTCAACATTACTTTGTTTGACAGTCTGTGATGAGCTGAGAACATTGCTAAGGTCACTGCTGTTTTGCTATTACAGACCCTGATACCAGAAAACCCAGAGCCAGGGACACCTCTATTCCATGCTATATCTTGGACAAATTGCTTCTCTTTCAACCAGAATCCACATTGGCCAAGTTAAAAAAAAAAAAAAAAAAAAAAGGTGAGAACTGGGTGTTCTCCATCCAGTTGGACTTTGTGCATAGTCACCAGACTGGGAGATGCTAAGATTGCACTAGATGTCAGTCAATAATCTGCTTCCTTAGTCACTGAAACCCTGAGAGAGAGAGAAAGAGAGAGACAGAGAGAGACAGAGAGAGACATAGAGAGAGAGACACAGAGACAGAGACACAGAGAGAGAAAGAAAGAACTGAATCCTAGCTGGAGACTGGAGAATGAAACAGAAAACACCACGTTAAAAAGCCCTTGGGAGGCCAAAAGGTAGTAAGTAGCTTCATTTACATCCATGCTTGGAACTTGACTGTTGTCAACCTGGTTCCCACATTCAGATATGACCTGGGCCCCATATATAGTGCTCTCTAGAAGGACTATAGGTGCCCGATAGAAGCACCAACTATGTGAACCTGTGACCAAATGACAAGCTTCCCTTGACACTCTCATTCTTCTTTTGACATAAACAAGAGCCTGGGAAGTTCACGAGACTTAGGTTTATTGATATTCAGATTGCACCAACGTTGATGATTAATGGAATTCACTAACAGAAATGTGTGGAGAATCCAAGAATACAAGGCCTTCTTCAATACTGTGCTGTGCTCATTTCCAGGACTCTGAGAAGGACAAAAAGGAAATATATTCACACCTTTCCTGTCCAGTTTAAGCTCTGAGGCTTCCTGGCCACTTCTCCAAGACAATTTCTCTCATGGAGTTGGATGGATCCTTGCAAACACCTTGATACAGTACTTGAGAATGAGGGCTTCCACACAGCAGGCTTCTGAAGCCCTTTAGCCTTCAGATTGCCTGTTAAAAGAGTACCCCCTGCCATAGTTGTCCAATCTCCATCTGAGACCCAGACTCCAGTGCCATAGAAACTGTTCCAATGTACGATCGGATGTCCTCGGCCAGCTTTGCTGTGGCGACTGCAAAGTTAAGCAGATACACAATGGGCCCTTTGTTCTCTTCTCATACTTTACTGTGCAGAGCAAGAAATGATTATTAGAAATGCATAGGCATGTCTGCTGGGAAACTTCTGTCTCCTTTCTAGCTTAGAATCACAGTGTAGAGAACGTCATCAGACGTAAAGCTAACTGGGGGTAACAGTGTGTCTGCAGCTGCCTGCATGGAGTCCTGTTGCTCCAGCTTCAGACATGAGCTTTGTTGTGTCCGAATGGCTGTCTTTTTACTAATTGGTCCATCTTTTAATAGGTCATCTTTCTTTCTTTACATCTTTCCCGTCTTTCTATACAATCTGTTGGTTAAGTTATCTTTCACATTTAACTTCCAGCTTTCAACTAACTGTGTTTTTCTATGTCTAGAAAGGAAACAGTCCCATGGGAAAAGATAAGTGTGAGACAAGGGTGGCTAGGGTCCTATCTTTGAGGTGTCCCGCCTTATACAAAGGACTTTTTAATGAATTGTTTTTTCTTTCCAAAGGAAGACATGTGTAATCTCTCCCCAGAGGGTTCTCAATTCGTAGCCCAGATAGAGAATACTTACAACCCTTCTGCTTCTGAATCCTGAGTCTTTGAAAGCTAAACTAGGATAAAGACAGACTTTCTGGTAAATGTCGTAATAAGAATTCTAGACTCTAGTGTAAGGCACGTCTGCACATTCTCACTAAGGAAGTGAATTGCCTTGGATTTCCACAGGCCAGTCTAGAATTCTTGGGAAGGGCTCCCTTTATCCCTAGACCGCCTTTGATGACATACAACCTTTGACCCTGATCAATGCATCCTCCTCCCCAGCCGCAAAGGCCAGAGTGGCTCTCTCAGCGCCCAGAGGAAGAGCGAGCATTCGGCCCTGACCTCTCCCCCTGCCCCTAACCTCACTGATAATTGAGCTTTCCATCCGTGCTCACCAGCAGGCTCACCACACAAAGGAACTGGCCCCTCCTTACTCTGTCTTTTCCGAGATGAAACCATGAGCCGAATCTGTTCAGCTAACAGCAGCATCCGGTAGAGAACACACACACAGGAGGGTCAGCTCTAGGGACCCTGGGCCCTCCATTTCACTCTGGCCCTCCCAGCACCTCCCACGCCCCCAACACAGGCTGTTTGACCCAACACTGTTTGACCCTCCAATTGCAGCTCTTAGAGGGCACAGTCTTCCTTGCAAGATGCTCATGTTGCAGAGCAGTTTAGAAAACACACACATACCATACATATACTGCACATACATATATACATATGCATACCACATACACATGTGTATATATACATATGCACACCACACACTGCCCACATACATCAAACACTGTACATATATGTATGTACATATGCACACCACACTGTACACACACACACATACTATGTACACCACACACATCATACACTGCACACCACACTCATCATACACTGCACACATACACACACACCATACATATCAAACACATGTGCACACACACCTCATATGGATAGCAACCACATACATGCACACACACACATATCACATATACTACTCACATCACATACAAACACACATATAATATACATCATGTGTGTGTGCATACATACATGCATACCATAAATGCATACTACATCATATACATACATTTACACATATGCACACCACACACATTATACATGTGTGCAACATGCATCTCATATGCAAACCACACATACATACCACATACCATACACACGTCAAACACCAGACACACATATCATCACACATATCACATCTTTTCTTAGGCGTATGTTTTCTTAAAAGCATGTTTCCTAGAACTTTAAAAACTGAAGCCAAATTAAGGACAATTTAAAATTATCTCTCTTCATTATCCTTTCCATCTTTGTAAATGGTCTTATTTTAAAATAAAGTGGCAAATAAGCCCTTTAGATTCACTCCCTACCTGGGTTTGCCTTCCCAGCAGAAGAACAGGATGGATAGCTAGGGTCACTGCAGTGCCCACTGCTGAAGTAACACGGGGCTGGTGTGGGAGCCAAGTTCATGAGCACAGCATCAGTGCAGCCCCAGGAGACCTGCTGCTGAGAAAGACAGGAAATGGAGAGTCCTAAGGTGCCCTCACTGCCCTTGGGAACTCTATTTGCTGTGTGATGAATAATAATGACTTCATTTGCATGACAGTCTCTAACCCACACTTCTCAGGCATACCTGCATTCTATTCCAAGAAACCAAAGGGCAGAGAACTTGTCCAAGGTCACCCCCAGTTCCTTGGCACCAAGTTTTCAGACTCTGCTTGGGACCGAGAGCTATCTGGAGTATCTCACGGTTTCTACAGGACACTTCCATAGAGGAGAAAACACAGAAGCAAAGACAGCTGAGACAGCCAGGGAAGTTGAAACCTGGCCCTCCAAGGACTCAGGAAGAGGGATCTCATCTGAGTCTTAAGGGCATCATCTCATCAGGAGTTCCTGACAGAAGGAAAAAGAGAGATGCATCTAGAGAGAGCCTGTCTGAGACGAAGCCCCCCAAAAGGAAGCCTTTCCCAGGCCCATAGCGAGCCAAGATACCAGTGGGTGCTCCCTGTGTCTATGAGACACTTCAGAAAAAGAAGACATATTCTAAATTCTACCACAACTAGAACTGAAATCTGAATAAATGAAGCCAGGGCACAGTGGGCTAGACACGAGTTCTGGCCTCATAGCATGGATTCAGGCGTGAGTTATTGTTCCCAAATTGTGGTTCAGCTCAGTCTAATGAGTAATGGGTAATGGTGGAGGCCAAGGTACAGAATAAGCTCCAAGCTGGGTGAAGGACTTGTGCATTCTCAAGTGAGAGGGAGTAAAAGAAAAGATGTGGGTCCTTTGTTTATTTAATGCCAATAATTCACCCTGATACTAGGTCTGTCACCTGGCACTTCCCATCCTCGGAGTGCTGGCACTCAGCTAGGAGCCCAACTCCACGTGCAGTCACAGGTGGACTATCCAGAAGCCCCTGTCAGGCTTCAAATTATCAGAACAGTCTTACCTTGAGGTCAGTTTCCCCTGACCTTCAGATGTTAGCCAGAGCTCTCTGAAGAAGCAATACCAATAAGAAAAAATATATAAAAATGTAGGTAAAGAGACAGATAATGATTGATGCTAGATAGATAGATATAGATATGATAGATTGCTTGATAGATAGATACATACATACATAGATGATAAATAAATAATAGATGAATAGAGAAATATATGAGAGATGGATGATGGATTGTAGATAGATAGATAGATAAATAGATAGATAGATAGATAGATAGATAGATAGATAGATAGATAGATAGAATCTGTCTCTTCTCTCAATACTGTGTACCAACTCAGCAGGGCCACCATGTTTTCTTGAGTGAGTAAATAGGTTTCCTTAAGGAGGACTTCCAGATCCCTTTGCCATGCAGTGGAGCTGAAGACCCCCATACTCGGGAGACCCTTCCTCAAGCCTCCGGAATGGCGACCACCCAAAAATCACAAGAAACCATACCTGGATGCAATCAGCAGAGGTTTATTAGGGGAGGAGCCGGCGGTCAAAAACGACAAGCTCTTTAGCTCCAAGAGCAGGGTTTTTGGCCTCGTGTGGTGGGATAAAGGGTCTTTTATAGCATGGGGTGGGGGGAGGAAGGCATTTTCGCGCGCTTACACATGATTGGTTGTTTTACAAATTTTGAACATAGCACTGGGAAGACCAAGGGAGGGGTAACCAAGAACAGTGGAACATTTCAGAGAATCTAGCCCAAACGATCTAGAGTCACTTTTTCCGGCTATAGGGCTATGGCCCCACCTAGGTGATAACATCTTTATCTGTAGTCAGGAATGCTTTCCTGCCTTGGGTGAGGCTTGGGGAATGTAATCCAGCAAGTGTCCTTCACCTGGAATGTGAAGGCCTGAAATCTTATTTTCAGTTCCGAGTTCTGTAAGGCGGAAAAATCTACACATATTTCATAAAATGGCCTTTATAATTTTTCACTCTACAGAGCATAGCATCTGGGGTGTGGCCATTTTCCCCTAAATGTAGATGGTAAAAGTTTCCACTCCCCCCGCCCCCCGCCAAACACTTCTGTGATATTGCCTCTCACCCTGTAAATTTTATGAGCTTTTTGAGCTACAGAACAGAGCTCAGCTCTGTACACTGAGGCTCAGACACAAGGAGGAGAATCACATTGACAGAGGCTACAACTGCCTCTTGTGACTTATTTGCTATCTATCTCTCCTTCTAGACCAGTGGTTGGCCAACTCTGACCCATGAGCAGCCAATCCTAGCCCATCATTCTGTCCTGACAGTTTTGTTGCTGCCCAACTCTGGCCTTGCTTAGCTGTTTCTGTAGCTGCTTTTTGCCCTTTGTGTGGCAGAAGCGAGGAGCTGAGAATGAGGTTCTATGGCCTGCAACCCTTACAATGTTTATGATCTGACCCTTTACAGAAAATGCTGCCGGGCAGTGGTGGCGCACACCTTTAATCCCAGCACTTGGGAGGCAGAGGCAGGAGAATTTCTGAGTTCGAGGCCAGCCTGGTCTACAGAGTGAGTTCCAGGACAGCCAGGGCTACACAGAGAAACCCTGTCTCGAAAAAACCAAAAAAAAAAAAAAAAAGAAAAAGAAAAAGAAAGAAAGAAAGAAAGAAAGAAAGAAAGAAAGAAAGAAAGAAAAGAAAAAAAAGAAAAGAAATGCCACCTGTGCTTGTTCCAGACCAAAAGTTCCACAGTGGCAAGAGCCAGCTGAAAAAGGGGAAATGAGTGTTCCTGTGAGGGGATGAGACAAGGAAGAATGGGAACACAGGAGAGATATCGGCACCCCTGCACTGTGCTGAGTGGCTCAGACCACGAGTGGAAGCTCCCACTCTTCACATGCAATGGGGACTCTTTGGGCTCAGGCCTGTATGCCTGCTTTTCTTCTTCTTCAAGAAACACTTTCTTGACCGTGGCTCTTCTCCAATAATCTGTCCCAACATCTCCTCAATGAGACCTTTTTCTGAGTCTTGGCTTACCCTAGATTCAGAAATCTTTATATATTCCTCCAGATAACTTAGTACTCTCTGATGACACTCATGTGCTCTGGCCATTGTTCATCCATTGCTCTGCTGTCTTCCTTAAGGCAAAACCTTTACAAGAACATGGACCAAGTTCAACCTGACTCTAGATTCCCAGGTCATAGGGCACAGCCTCCAGCACAAGGCAGATACAGATAGACTGGCTAGCTGGTGCTCCCTAGAGATCCATCTACCCAGAGCATCGGTATTACAAGCTAGTGCCACAACACCTAGATTTCTCACCTGGGTTCTAGAGGATCAAACTCAGGTCATCATACTTCTGCAGCAAGAGTGGAAGACTAACGCAGGAAAGAGAAGGAATGAGGTTAAAGCAGACTGGGAAAATGTGTGCTATGAAAGTACATGCCTGTAATCCCAACAGTCAGGAGGATGAACCAAAATCATGAGAAGTAGAGATAGATAGTAAGACCCTACTCTGAGAAAACAAGAGGAGAAAAGAAAAACAAAGAGGGGAGAAGGGATTGGAGGTGGATGCCAGAAAAGCCTGGAATAACAAGAAGTGGCTGCTTCCTCCCCCAGGACATGGCTCATGCCTGACTTAGCCAATGAAGACTGTCTACTGAATGACTTGGATCTAGAAGCCAGCCTCAGGCCAAGCCAGACCCTTCTGACTGTGTAATCTTTTTTCCACTGTGCTTCTGAGGTAACTTGCCTTCTGTATCTTTCTAGGCAGACTCAACATATCTCATTCATAATGAGGGCCCAGAACAGAGGCTTGTGGGTATCTAGTCTAGACAGAGCATGCGTATCTTCTCCTGGATCCTGGAAGGAGATGGAACCTAAAGATTCTGTTCTCTGCAGACCTCTGAGCCCATGAGCTGCTCACCTGCTAGACCTGTGAGTGAACATTCTCCTCTTGTTTGGGAGACAGAAAGTAAACGAGGACCTGGAGACTAGAAGACTCCCAAAGAGCCCTATCTCCAGACAAAATCACACACACACACACATGCACACGCACACGATCACTTCCTGTGCCCTCCGCCTCACACTTGACAGGAAAGGATTTCTAGACAACTTTCTCAGCCCAAGCTAATTTCTGAGGAAAAGCAGAATGTGATGGGCAGCCCACATATGTTAAGCAAGTCATATTGTAAGGCTTGTGACAACTATCCAAGACATTAAGATCCAGCAAAGTGTGTAGCTTGCCATCCAAGGTTGCCATGAAGCACCTAACAGACTGGTGCAGTGGTTGCTGGGACTTCCATTCTAAAGGCACAGCTAGGATGACAGAATTGATAGAACAGAATTTCTTCCTGATCATGGAAACTGAGAGTCTGAAATCAACACAATGGTTGGGTTGGTTTCTCCTAAGGCCTTGACCCATAGGTTGTCTTCCCCCCCCCCCAGATATTTATTTGCCCCTCTACAAGCATTGTGTGTGTGTGAGTGTGTGTATAAGGATATACACGCTCACATGTATATACATGCACATGTATCATATGAGGTTACTATCAGGTCTTCCTCAGTCACTCCCCACCTTACTTTTTGAGACATGGTCTCTCACTGAACCTGGAACTCAATAGATCCAGCTACACTGGCTAGCAAGTGAGCCCTGGAGACCTATTTCCCCAAAGCATTGGTATGATAGGCTAGTACCACAATACCATGGTTTTGTTATGTTTTTTTTTACACTGTTCTGGGGATCAAACGTGGGTCATCATACGTGAACAGCAAACACTTTATAAGCTGAGCCATCACCCAGGTGTAGACTCATAAGGACACTAATTGGCCTTATCCTTGTTAATGCTTTGATCCTTTACTTTAATACAGTTTCTCATGTTGTGGTGACTCCCAGCCATAAAATTATTTTAACTGCTCCTTCATAACTTTAAATTTTGCTACTGTTATGAATTGTAAGTATTTGATATGTATGTAGGATCTCTGATATGCAACCCTGTGAAAGGGTCTTTCCACACATAAAGGGGTGGTGACCCACAGATTGAGAACCCTGGCTTGGGATTTTTGTCATTTGAACTTTCTTACCTGCATTAAGACCTTAACTCCGAATACAATATCTTTTGACTTCCCAGTGGATAGTCCTGCCGGATGTCCTGGAGTGAGGAAAGTGAGGTTCAACCCAGCCACAGTGACTAGAAAGAGCCTAGATGTGGGAGCTATGTGGGGAAAGTTAAAATGTTAGCACCCAGCTCACTTTAAGAAGGTGCCAGGGCAGAGATTCACACCCCTGTCATCAGAGGAGAAAGTGAGAATGCAGGGACAACCCCTAGGGGCACAGATAGGCTTCTTCTAGAACACCGGGGAGACTTCCTGAAGAAGAGGCACTACCACACCCCCTAACTACATAAGCACCAAAGGGGCATCCCTCACCCTGTGGACAGTGAGAGAGTGTCATGGGTTTCCTCACCAGTTGTGTGGGCTATGCTGCCAGTTTTCTAGTGTGCTCAGGCCAGAGCCTATAAACAGTGTGAATGTGGCAACTCGGCATGTTCTGTAGGTCTGAGACCTCACTGGACCAGGAGATCCTGGTGGACAGTTTGAGAACCTACTGCTTCTTAGACTTAATTGGGCACATACAGAAATAGCAGATCCTGTTATCAGGCAAATTCTGAATCAGCAGGATAAGGCCTGGGGTTCTTCTCTTCCACCCTTCTGTTCTTCTTCTTCCTCCCCCCCCCCTCTCTTCCTTCCACCTGTATGTAGCCCCAGAATTCCTCCTATGGTCCTCCATGATGCTCCTGTCCAGGCTTCCATTTACACTGCCTCACCAGGCTGAGATCCACATTTCTAAAGAGCCCCTGGCCCAGGTCCTGGGGGTGACCCTTTGAATCAGAAGGGCCTCTGCAGCTTAATCCTTGAAAACATTTCCCCTGAACCAAAGTGAGTATATTTGAAAATTTGACAGACACATGCTGGTGGCCAGGCCACCGGCTAGGTTCGGAATCCTCTACCGTCCCAGGCATTAGCGAGCCTTTAGTTTGGATTGGAGCAGGGAGGAAGCTGGGGGTGGGGCAGACTGGAAGAGAGCCTGGCTGTTTACGCGGGGCAGAGGCGGGTTTCCATGGTTAAGAGCTGGCATCAACCTCCGGTGTCTGCCAGCTGCCTGCCCTCCTGGCCCGACAGCACCCAAGGCCAAGGGCAAGCCAAAACAGCCTGGGCAGCGGGTATATCCGACTGCAGCGGGCATTGGAGTCTGCATTGGCAGGAGCAGCCTGCTGGGTAAACATCATTCTGTGATGGTTTTTTTTTCCCCCTCTTCAAACAAGCTCTCCTCAGCACTGGCCACATAACCCTCCACAAGGCCTCTCAGTGCTGTTGACACAAAGGCACGAATGGTGTCATTCCAACCCAGAGATAAAAGGGACCCTCCCTCCCGTGGTGGTGGGCACTTCCTCCCGGGAGGAACACCAGCCATCAGGAAATTGACCAGGCCAGTCTGAGCCTCCTCTGAGGCGGGGCTTGGGGTTTTGTTATTTCTAGTGGATTGCTTTCTCCCCAAAGCTCCCCTTGTTTCATGTGGCTCGGTCAGCAGATATGTCAGCGGTAGACAATGGCCTCTTTCTACAGACAATGGTCAGCATGAGGAATGTCGAAGAAGGAAGGGCAGGGCTTCATGTGGGACAATCCAGCTTTCAGAACCAGTGACCAAGTGGGTGCTGTAGGGAGGGTCCCGCAGTCCCCGGGCAGCCTCTTCAAAGAAGTCATTTATGGCAACCCCAGAAAAAAAAAAAAAAAAAAGGACCACCGTTATTGAGGCTGCTTGCGTGCTGGTTCACCTGCATGCCAAAGGAGAATTGTAATACCTGCTCTGTCGGGCTCCAGAGGAGCACCTGTGACCACAAGCCCTGCCGTGCAGACTTTGTTTAATGAAAAAGCAAACAGTTATTCAGCCCTCCCCTCCACGGCAGACCGGACCTACCCCTCCAGCCTGGGCCTCCACTGGCCAGTGTTAGAGAGAAGAAAGGACTTATTCACGGCCAAGGTGGAAACGTGCCTTCTCCCGGGGAATTGTGTAACTGTTTTGTAGTGGGATCGACTACAGTCCTCAAGGTCTTCTGGAGGAGAGGATACAAAAGAAAAACAGATAAAGGGGCAGAGGCTGGAGCCAGCATTGAGGTCTTTGCATTAGATTTACTCCCTGCTGAATAACTGTCCTACCAAAAGCCACAGCCCTATTGTTGCCTCATCACCTGGTTGCTGGGTCTCAAGTCCTCTGCAGCGCTTAGAGAAGGAAATGAGTGGCCTGCAGCCATATCGCTAGCCCAGTGGTTCTCAGCCTATGAGTCAAGATCCCACTGGGATCACAGATCAGATATGCTGCATATCAGGTATCTACATTGCGATTCATAACAGTAGCAACATTACAGTTATGAAGTAGCAATGAAACTAATTTCATGTTTGGGGGGGTCACCACACCAAGAGGAACTGTATTAAGGGCCACAGCATTAGGAAGGTTGAGAACCCCTGCTGTAGCACAACACTTGGTACATCATGGAATGTTGAGTGAAGAATGCTCAAGCAAACGAAACATTAATTCTTTTTCTCTCTGCTTAAACAAGAAAAGAAAAACAAAGAAAACAAATTCTTCCATAGTGCAATGTTGCTTATGTTGTAAATTGCATCTCTTAACTAGCTCCTCAAGTGTCTTTCGGATAACCCCCATACATCCCCAGTGTCCCCCCCTCCCCTCCACTCCCACTCCCTGCCACTGCCTATAATGTCTTGAACCAGGAATTGTTAAACATTAAACCTTTGCCCCAACCATCCCAACCACCAGTTTACCCAAAGACATGTCCACCCTAAGCCCAAGCTTTCTGTAGAGATCTGTTGAGTTCCTGCCAAAGAATCTGACTTCTGGTGTTTGGTCCTCTTATGAAAAGCTGTCACTCGAGGTCCAGGTACAATGGCCCCATCAGATTACCTGCCACAACTACTTGCTTGTGTTCCTGGAAGCAGGGACTGAGTCTGGCTTTCCACCGCCTGCCCTGTGAGACTAAGGGGCTGTTCTAGCACCCATCAACAGAGAATGATGGGACCAGTGAAGTCCTGGTTAAACAAAGAACTGAAAGCCACACTGCAAGAAATCCCTCAGTCCTTGGCAGAGGGGACTATGGATCCTCAATAGTAAGTGAACGTTGACTCAATAAATGGGTAGATCGCTATTCATTTGGTAGATAACTTCACATGCATGTAATAATAGGTCCTCTACTCATCAACTAGAGGGAATTTATGAACAGCCATGTCTACCAGATAAGTCTTTGCAAATGGATGGTCATGAATCCAGGAGGCCACTCCCTTGTTTATCTTTGCCTGGGACCTTGTGCTTTCCTGGGACAATGCCACATTGTTTATAATGCATCAGTTGACATCTGTCTCATTGCCCCAGACTTGCTCTGGGTCTCTGTTGCTCTCAGAAAGGATGAGCCCTCTAGCCTTACCACTAAATTCCTTGTAAAGATTAAGTCCAAAGGCACCCACTGGAGTGCCCGTTGTAAGGCCAGTGGGCCCCAGGCTCTCAACAGCAGCAGCAGCAGCAGCAATAGCAGAGGCAGCGGTGACAGGCAGGACTCCTGTGTGTCTGCAGCCTCCCACAGACCCTGGGGCAGCATGGTCCCATCTGTTTCCCAGTTCTAGGTCAAATCAAGCTGAGAAAGGATCAGGCTTCATGTGACCTGAGATGGCTGGAGCATCTGGCTTCTCCCTGCCCCTCCCCCATGCTCAGAAACAAGCTGCCTCCATTCTACTCTGTGGCTTCCAGGGATGCTACGCTTCCTCGGTGGGTGATGAGCTTAGGTGAAGAGTGACCCAATAGAACCCTCAAGACAGACGAAACCTCCTTGAATCCCAGTTCAGTCACTGAGCTGCTGGACTTTGGATAATTACCACGTGGCTCTGTGCTCATTTATTGTTTTTTTCCTATTGCTTACTCTGTAGTATTGTTATAGAAATTATGAGAGATCTGATGGGCATTGGACTCAGTACATGACAGATACTACAAATCCTTTTGTTTTGTTTCGTTTTGTTTTGTTTTTTTCTGCCCCCAAACACAAGGGAGGAAGCCACTACTCAGAGTGAAACTCCTTCAGCTCTATGGAGTCAGGCCTGTGCTTTTTGAAGACTCCCTCTACTTACAAGAGAAAGGGCAGTGTGACTAGAATGGGATAGTGTCGTCATACCTTTTCTAAGGCATTTTCATCTCCAAACTGCAGAAGCCACCTCAACTCCTGTGGGACACAGTTCTTATAAATGGAAATGTTGCTATGAATCTTTGGTTAACAAAATACCAGCAAAACCAGGATTTGTAGCTACAGCTCTAGAGTCTGCCCTTGTTTTCAAATCTCACAGTAGAAATGTTGTTAAAAACTCGTTTCAAAGCCTGCTTAAGAAGAGTAATATGAGGCATTTTTCGTGGAACCATGGTGGGAGGGGCATTGTTGAGAAAAGCTGTGTCTCAGGGACTCTTATTCTTGGGGAAATGTCCTACCCTTTCAGTGCTGAGCAGCTAGCTGGATCTCCAGAATGCAAAGCCCATGAGACCCGTGTGCATTGGCCCTCCCCTCCCCCTCCCTGAAACACAGGCCTATGTAAGCAGTCTGCCCCTTTTTCTAGCTCCCATAGCACTGGTACCTGTGGCATACTGAGCAGTCTCTCGATGAGTTTTTCCAGTCAGTCTTTCCATAGAACTTCAGGCTCTCCATCTGTAGCTTCCTGTTGCTATAAACACTCTGACTTTGTATTAAATCAAGACTAGTACATTTACACCAAAGTGACCTAGACTGCACTGTGAGGCTCTGTTCATTCTACAAGTTTCCCTCAGGGAATTCTTCTATCTCTCAACATTACTCCTATATATATGTTAGTCTCAAGGAATTTTTTCTGCCATGACATCTCGTAGCTATGTCTCCTGACATGAAGAACAACACACTCCTTGTATGAGCATACCTGGGCTCTACAGAGGGAGGGATACTCTAGCAGCAATTCTTGAAGACTCAAAGGAGACCTGAGCATCAACTGAACTATGCTGGCTGTCCTGGTTTTGGCATGAGTTAGTGGCACATGCCTTTAACGCTAGCACTTGGAAGTGTGAGTTCAAGGCCAACCTGGTCTGCAAAGTGAGTGTCAATACAGCTTGGGCTACCTAGTGAGACCTTACCTTGAAAAAAAAAAAAAGAACAAAAACAAACAAAAGTAAGAAAGAAAGGGGAGAAAGCCAAGAAAGACTGGAGATGCCTGGGGACCGCCATAAAGATGGTCCTGCAGAAGCAGCACAGTGACACAGTTCTCATCTTTTTCCAATTAGTCCTTTGAAGCACTCCTCTTTGTCCCTCACTAATTGCTGGGTAATTGTCCACTTTAGCACTCTTACCAATCGGGGAGGTATTTGAGAAGCATGATGACCTCTGGCCTTTGACCCAAGGTGATCTTTGCCAGGAGAACCCATGAAAGATTGATTTGAGCAGAGCTGAGTTAGACAAACAAGCCATTCAAATAAGCTTCAGATCTGGAGGCAGAGCAGGTAAAAATGTAAGCAACCTTTGTGACCTGGAATTTCCTGTCCCTGGTGGAGTGATGGACAACTCTCTGGTCTTTCCCTTTAGCCTAGTAGAACAATCAGATGAGGCATGGGGTAAAGCACAGGTGAGCTGAGCTTGCACAATGCCCCTGAAAAGGAAATGAAAACATCTTCAGCACAGTTTGAAGCAATTGTCTTTTTTCCCCCTTGACTATTGGAGACAGGGACACACACTGTAGCCCAGAATGGACCGGAACTCATTCTGTAGCCCAGGCTAGCCTTAAGCTCAGAACAACCTTCCTATCTCAGCCTCTCAAAAACTGGGATTGTAGATGTGAGGTACCATGCCTAAGTCAACAACGGTTCTTATTATTTCACTCTCTTTTACCTTGATCGGTTTCCTTCAAATTAGCTAGCCCACTTTGAAGAAGACTTTCTATATTAGAACTGCATATTTGAACGAATATAATCCTCCAGTTCTCCATTCTTCCAATGCTGGAAGCATAGCTTCCAATAAGGCTGAGGTGAGTTGAGGAATTGCCACATGAAGGGGGTGTGACCCAGTGAGAACCGTGTGTGTGTGTGTGTGTGTGTGTGTGTGTGTGTGTGTGTGTGTGGTGAAGGTGTTCACTGGCGAGGTGGAACACAGGCAGCAATACTGAGGTGACATTTCCAGTTCTTCACAGCTCCCCTTTGTATTTCCAGTAACCCAGTATGGAGGATTCTGGGACCTGCTGACCCCAACACAGTAAGTCTACCACTGTGCCCAAGCATAATTCTCCAAGTTGCTAAGACAAAAAAGGTAGTGGAAGAGTCTAGCTTTGTTCATTTGTTTCCCTGAAGTGATTTATGATGAGCAAGAAGGGGACAGGGCAGCATTTATAAAAAAAAAAAAAAAAAAAAAAACCTTTAAAGCAGAAGCAACAATAAAGGCCAAGGGTGTGACTTAGCGGTAGAATGTTTGGCTAATGCATAAGGTCCTGGATTCAGTTCTGACAAGAGGAAAAAAAAATAGAGAGAAGAAGAAATGAATGGAGGAGGGGTTCAGTAAGGGCAAAATAATAGAAGACTAGAGAATTGATGCAGTGACTCATGGACCTTGGCGCATGGTCCAGAGGATGGGATATCCAGCATCTACCTGGCAGCTCACAACCATCTGTAGCTCTAATTCTGACCAGGCACTAGGTAAGTACAGGGTGCACAGACAGACATACAGGCACAACACACACAAACACACACACACAAACACACACAAATAAATATGTTCTAAAATTTGAGTTAATAAATACGAAAATGTATTATAATATGAAAATGCAATAATATGACCTATTTTGTATGATAACTACAAAAGCTGACTTTAAAAAAACATCATTAATAATTCTACAATTCCCAGGCAGGGTGGTGCATATTTTTGAAGCCAGGACTTGGGAGCTAGATAGAGAAGGATTGGAAAAAGTTCAAGGTAGTCCTCAGCTACATGATAAGATCCTACCTTTTTGTAAAAAAAATGAAATAAAATATTAATAAAACAAAGATAAGAGGAAAAATAGTAATACTATAATCCATGTTTAGTTTAAGGCCCTGGGTTCAATCCACAGTATCAGAAAAAAAAAATAAGAACAAAACAGAAAATTTCATCCATGTTAGCTTTATCTGATCCCCACAGACACATTCATTATTTGTGGATTTTAAGTTTGCAAATTCACCTCCTGGCTAAAAGGTCTTTGTAACCCCAGAGTCAACACTCTCCCACAGCTCTGTAACAGTAATTCTCCTTGAGCACACAGTGATGGGAGACCGAGTCATTCTTACACAAGCTCACTTTCATGCCTTTTATCTCCATTCTGAAACTGTCAACAAGTATCCATCCCTTTTACCTCTAGTGACAAAACTTAGGAGGGCCACCAATATGTCAACCTTGGAGACAAAGCTGGAAAGACATCTTCATACATGGAACGCACTAGTTACACAAAAAGTTATGCCCATCTTATTCTGCTCCCAGCCCAGAACATCTTCCGTATGGTCTTGTCCTACAGCTTTATCTCAGTAACATTTATTGAGTGAGCAAATGACTTAAGGTTGGGCTGTAATGACCAGACAGTGTCAATCCAACACAGGGACCTGGATGCAGTGTTCAATCACTGTATGTTATCTGATGTGTTTGCATCAACTAGTCACCTGTATAACTAGCACTGTGGGTCAATTGTGCAAATTTTATAACTTCATTTTACCAGGAAGGAAAATGGGACTTCCTAAAATACCATCATGCTACAGCCTCCCTGGGATCCTACCCTCAGTGCTGAAGGATTATAAGTATCTGCTCTTTTTACTGCTTCAGGCAGAGGCCATCTGGGGTCCTGAGACCAGCTGCATGCCTTCTGTGGTCACCTGATCTGGGTGAGCAAGCTCCAGGAACCTCCCATAAATCCCACAGGGACACATAATCCCTGGGGTTCTGCTTTCTCCTCTCTGCCCACAGTCCTGCCCAGTGTCTCCTTTCCCTTGCTCTTACACATGTCTTGTATCATGGCCACTTCTATACTCCATCCCTGGGCTCTAGGCCTTTGTCATCCCTCAGTGTCTGGTCCCTGTTTCACTGAAACTCACACCTGACTTAACCAAGGTATGGGAAGAGAAGCAAGGGTTAGTAGAGGGCAGAGAAGGACCTGGCTCTGCACACTGTTCAAGGTGAACTTTTGATCTGGTCCCTTGATATGAGTTGACCTGAGTCAGGATAGAGGTGAAGCAATTCGAGGTGTTTTCTTCATATTTATAGAAGTAGTAGGAGATCTACAGATGTGGCTCAGAGCTTTATATACAAACATGAAGACCCGAGTTTGATTCTCAGCACCCATGTAAAAGCCGACATGACCAGAACACATAAAATTCCAGCTCTGGAAAGGCAGACACAGGAGGATCCCTGGGGCTTTCTGGCAAGCCAGACTAGCTCAATTAGTGAGCTTTGGGTTCAGTGAGAGACCCTGTCTCAAAAATAAATAAATAAATAAATAAATAAATAAATAAATAAAATAAAAAGATAGGTTATAGGAGGGTGATAGAGGAAGACCCCAGACATCAACCTCTGAATGAGGAAATGTGATATGGGAAGGGTCAACTCGTTCAAGAAGAGGTCTGTGCCTTCTTACACATTGATTTAGACACTGAAACACTTCCCAGTGCTATTCAGGAACATGGAGGGGACACTAGCTCAACCTTACCCTTCCACAGGTCTCCTCTCTTCAGTGTCCCACAAAAAAGTAGTTGGTTCACCATTTTCCTGGGCATCTCCAGCTTTGAATAACTCAAAGAACTGTTCACTAAACCAAAAAATTTAAATCTCTTTTTTTTACTTTAAAAGCAAGTGAAGTATATGTAGTATTGTATGTGTGTACATGTGCAGGGATACAGACTCGTGTCCACCCATCTGAGGCCAGGAGTGTTTGCCTCAGTCACTTTCCACCTTTTTACCTTGAGACAGAGTCTAGTGGGAAACTTGAAGCATGACATTTTAGGTAGGCTGGCTTGAGATTCACGGGTCTCTCTTCCCCAACACTGGGGTTACTACCGTGTCTGGCTTTCTTTATACATAAGTGTTAGTATTTAAACTTAGATCCTCATGACTGAACAGTAAGCATTCCCACTGAGCATCTTCTAAACCCCTAACTTCTAACCTTCTCCTGGTAGCCTTTTGAGATTCTGGAAGATGGACTTACATAATTATGTTATTATTACATTATCATAACAATGAATGGTTATTCAATAGCAACAGCAGCAAGCACTCTGGGAAAGGAGGAGGAAGGGTGGAGAAAGGAGAAAGAGAGATGAGTGTCTGAAGGACAGTTGTAGGAGAGAACCTATAGCAACCAACCCTGTGCTCTGGAACTGAGCAAAGGCAAGAGAGCCCAGATTGGACAGAAAAAGGAAAACAAGGCAGGTTGGGAAGATGCCAAGCCAGGCCCAGTGTCTCTGTCTCTGTCTCTGTCCTGTCCCTGTCTCTCTCTCTCTCTCTCTCTCTCTCTCTCTCTCTCTCTCTCTCTCTCTCTCTCTCTCTCTCTCTCTCTCTCTCTCTATTAGGATATAGCTCTCAGCTACTTCTTCAGCAACCTGTATGCTCTTCATGATCCCCATCATCTCTCTCTCTCTCTCTCTCTCTCTCTCTCTCTCTCTCTCTATTAGGATATAGCTCTCAGCTACTTCAGCAACCTGTATGCTCTTCATGATCCCCATCATAACGATAATGGACTAAACCTCTGATACTGTAAACAAGCCCCAATTAAATGCATTCTTTTATAAGAATTGCTGTGGTCATGGTGTCTCCTCACAGCAGTGAAACAGTGATGAAGACACCAACCTCACTGTGATCCGGGTTCAGTGGGAGACCCTGTCTCAAAATATACTGTAGGGAGTCATTGAGGATGACAGTTGACATTAATACTCCTGGCTTCAAATGTGCATTTCCATAGGGAAAGAGAGAGGGAGAAGAGAGGAAAATGGAAGGAGGGGTAGGAGGGAACTGAAGAAAATTAAAAGACAGTCTACAGATAGTGTCAGATTCTGTTCTATACCTCAATGAGCAAAACATCCTATATAGCCCTCTCCAACTTTCTGAATAGTTTAAGAGCCAGCTTTACAAGTGAGGCCTCCAGGCAACAGAAGGAAGTAGCAAATACATATGTACCTTTAACCTCACCTTTAATAACCCCAAAGCCCTTATACCACCCAGCAAGTATTCTTGCTCCCTATACCACCCTATACCTGTATCTTATACCTATACCTATACTAGCCTATACCTGTACATATACGTATACCTATACCTATACTAACACCTATACTACCCTGCAAGAATTCTTGCTCCCTATACCACACTATACCTGCACCTATACTACCTTATACCTATACCTATAACTATACCTATACAACCCAGTAAGCATTCTTGTTCCCGAGTTCTTTTGTGACAGCCACACTCACCTGCCACCTTGGCTGCTGGCTTGATGCTTGGACAATGCTGAGAATTTCCTGCTTTGTGAGGGTGCTGTGGTTTGGGCTCCCACCACAGCACACCTTGCCAGATGCCATCTCAGCACAGTGTGCACAGTGAAGTGACCGGGCTCAGAGTCCTCAGTTTACAGTCAGGGTAAAAGCAGGTACTTCCTCATTTTCTCCCCTTTCGGGTCCTCTAAGGAGGAGGCTGTCGTCTTTGCCTGTGCGCAGTTGTGGTTGCTCAGTACTTCTGGGGCCCTCCTGACCAGCCAGTGAGAGCTCTTGGTGGGATTAGCATTGCAAAGTCAGAGCTGAAGCCGCCTTCTCTTCATCATACACATGAACTTGACACAGTAGGGCAGCAAACTTGGGAAACCAGCCATCCCAGCTAAGCACCCATTCTCTCCCTCTGGTAAGCAGCTGTCTTAGGCTACAAACTTGGGAGTCAGGTTAAGATACCAATCTATAGCCATAGATCCTGGCCCAGCTCGCTGCCAACAACTCAGACTGGATCTTCCATCTTATTGGCTACCGCTGGCCCCACTCTAAAGATGAATGGTTACAGTCCTATGTTAATGTCAGAAGAAACAGCAGAGCCTGAACTCACCTGTCCCAACTCATGCTTTCCATCAGGTGGACCCGAACTCAGGATATACACCTCTACCCACAACCTCAGGAAAGGGTACCCAGGATAAAGATGGGCTGAAAGAAAAGAATCCTGTCTAGCCAGTCTTCCTTCAAAGCTGCAACTATTGTTTTACAAAACAGGGAAAGGAATACTAAAACAAACGAGCTAGCAAACAGAAGGCTGCTGTTACTCACTCTCAGAGGGAACCATCAGCGAATGGTCACTCCCCGATCCCCTTAGGCCTCCATGATGTAGTCTCCATGGTGCCTGCTTACCTGGGTGGAGGCATTGCCTCTACTACACAGCAGGTACTTACTGTGTGTTTACAAAGAAGGATGGGAGGACTCAGCCCTTTTGAATATCTAGTGCATTCCAGTGGGGCATCCACAGGGTCCCATTCTGCAGACAAGCTGCTGAGATACTTGAGTCCAGAGTGTACAAACGTCAGGGTGAAATGTAACTGGAATACCAGGGGCTGGCAACTCCCCCCTACACACACGCGCGCGCACACACACACACACACACACACACACACACACGTCAGTGTGAAGCCCCCTACAGGGAGGGGAAAGCAGCCAAACAGTGCTTTCTTAACTCAAAACTGTGGATGTTGGGGAAGGTGGATGATCAGCATCCAGACAGCTCACCTCAGTGATTTGGGTTACACAATGATGTTCAGCCAGGGCCGTAAATGAGATCAAAGTATGAAGGGAAAGGAGTGACTCCAGTCCTCAGAATCTGTCATCATCTGCTGCCTCTTCCCTTGCAAGTATCAGGCAGACATAGATTAATAGCGATCAACAATGAAACTTCAGCATTCTAATGAACTTGGTCAGAGGAGTGTGCCTTCTATTTTTAACTGGCCCAATTTCTCCCTCCTATCACATGACTCCTATTGTCTTGGCTGAGAATTATGAGACAGAGAAGAGGAATGGGTTGGGGAGGTGGACGGGGGAGGGTGAAATTGGGCCACACTTTCTAGTTCAGTAAGGTGATGAACTCCCCACCAAATGTGCATTTCCTTTTTCATTTGAATTTTGCTAAATAACCTTAGAGGAAATAGTTCCTCTTTTGCTGCCTTCTGATTCTATTTAAAGAAGCCAAAGGCTTCTAAGTGACCTTACTAAGGCCACATGCAATGTTCTGATGTAAATAAGTTGCTTTGGAAAGTATGTCAGTGTTTAATGTTTTATGCTCATGGAGCTTGGGGAGGTTCAGAAACTGTTTGGTTTGGAGATGTGATGGCTTCTGACTTTTTTATAGTTCATACATGAGTTTATCTTGTATGAGATAGCAGTGTGGAAGGATAAACGATTATTAACTTGGGAAGAACCTGTACTATGTTCTTATGTGCCCATGTGGAGAGGCCTAGGAAGATGTCTCAGTATGTTCATGCTGTAGATTTTGCCTCATGTGACATGTTTCCTCAGTTTCTCTGAATGCAGTCTTTTGGGGTGGTTGCCAGTATCTTGGTGACAGTGTGTAACTTATAGCTCACTATCCCCAAGAGAATGTCAAAGCAGCTGCATATGATGGTCCATACCTTTAATCCCAGCACTTAGGAGGAAGAGGTAGGTGGGATCTCTGAGGTCAGACCAGGCTGCAGAGTGAGTTCTAGGACAGCCAAGGCTACACAGAGAAACATTGTCTTTATGTCTCAAAAATGAAAAGAGAAGGAAGGAAGGAAGGAAGGAAGGAAGGAAGGAAGGAAGGAAGGAAGGATTGATGAAGAATATCAACGTAATGCCTTAAAGTTCAGTGGTTGAAGAGAGTCTAAACCCTCCTATAGAGACATTTACACATCCATGTTTACTGCTGCTGCTCTAGTCACAACAGCGAGGAACTAGAAACAACCGGCAGTACCCAACAGCAGGTGACTGGGTAACAAAATGTGTCACATATACCAAATAGGATTTTATTCACCTTGAAAGAAAAATGAAACTTTCAGAGAACTGATGAATCTGGACATTGTTTTACTAAGGTAACCCAAATTCAGAAAGATAAATAGCTCATGTTTTTCCTCATATTTGAAGTCTAACTTCTAAGTTTTATATGGCCTTGAGCTTGGGTATAGGTCATGAAAGTAGGAACAGAACCACGAGGGGAAGAAAGGAGGCTTCAGGGAAGAGTAACGGAATCCATGAGACATGAAAATGGACAAGAAACCCCTGATTGTGGAAGGGCACAGGGAGGGGCAGGAGGAGAGGGGAGGGCAGCCAAAAGGAAGGATTGAGCAGAGCCAGTGGACCGAGGGGAGAGTTTCATCAGCACTCCCATTGCATTTCACATCCATGTTTAAAAATTAAAAAGTTGAAAAGGGCAAACTGTCTTTGCCACCCAGTAATCAGAATTATCCAAGTTTAGTCTGTCCTAAAAAGTGAAAAGCTGGCTAAGAAAGGTTCTGTCGATGGGGAAACGGAACACATGTCATATACATGCCTTCATACATGTCCGCTCTTTACTCTGGACTTGTGTGCTCAACCCTGTGCTTCCCAAACTAGATGCCAATGGACCCCGAGTTCCACAGCCACCCCAGAAGCTGTGATTTTTGAGGGAACTTCTGGGCATCAGTGGGTCTCTTCATAACTAAAAGCCCAGAGGGTCTTCTTTGGCTTACGTTCCTGTGAGCCACACTCTCTTCAGTGGCATCCACCCAGAGCAGAAATCACCACAGAGCAAGCCCACAGGTGGCGCTGCCCAGTCAGAGCCCAAGACAGAAGAAGGCACACAACTGCCAGCAAGCTAATGGGTCTTCATAGTTGGCAGGACTTAAGGGTGGAGAAATTTAAAAAAAAAAAAAAAAAAGGGAAGGTGGTTGGTTCACTTCTGGAATCTCAGACCTCAGAAGACTGAAGCAAAAGGGCACTGAGCTAATATAAAACCTGGGGTAGGACTTAAAAAGAAAAAAAAAGCAGTCATTCTTTCCACTTACGGATTTTATTATTTCCAATAGTAACTAATTCTTTCTTAGAAAATAAATATTCAATAAGTCTCTGGCCGTGACTACTTTTCTGTCTTCTGGTTGAGCACCGCTAAAAAAAAAAAAAAAAAAAAAACCCAACTCAGAAAGTATTTTGGTGTAGGACTATATAAACTAGTCCTACTATGGGCCTTTAAGCCTCCTGTTAATTAGCAGGTACAATAATAACAGCTGTCAGGATTGTACTTTTGTTTCTTTTGCTTTTTTGTTGTTGTTTGTTTGTTTTTAAAAAGAGAGAAATAAAGATAATAACAAAAAGAGAAAAGGAGGCACAGCTGAAGTTCTGGTCCCAAGAGCTTTTCGGGAAGTCAGTCCTTTCAGGCTGAGTTTGAGACAGGCTTGTGCCTCGGTGGAAGGAAGACCTCTTGTGTGAAAAGCCTTGACTTCAGTGATTCTCAGAACCACAAAGGACAAGGGAAAAGACGCTTGAGTTCATTTTTTTTTCTTCTCCTTTGAACATGAGCCAAGTGTGGCGATGTGCTCCAAATGAAAACTGTCTAATACCATGTGCAAAGTGATACTGTGTGGCTTTCCAGGCAGGTGGAATGGGCTACTCAGTGGTAACTGCTTCTCTCTGGGACACTCGGACTGAGAACACAGCCATCAGGCTGGGATGGGGCCCTAGATGCTCACATGGCACCCATCTGGTCCATGTGGGAGGAACTGAGGCACTCTCCTTAACCCCAGCCATCCGCTGCCAGCATCGACCCCCAGGCCTGTGACCAAGCCAGTCTTGGGATAATTCTACACCCAACTTCTGATTTTTTGTTTAAAGAAAATTCTTTATTTATTTATGTGTATTTGGCCTGAGTATAGGTATGTGCACCATATTTGTGCCTGGTGCCCAAAGAGATCAGAAGTGGACATTGATCTCCTGGGATTAGAGTTATAGACTGTTGTGAGCCACACTGTGGGTGCTGGGAAGAGAGCCTGGGTCTCCAGCTCCCCAACTTTTGACCCCTGCAGCAAAGTCAGAGGCATCACAGAGTAGACACAGTCTATTCCCTGACTGTTGTAAGCCAGAGACGGGCAACACTGGAAAGGGCATGGGCAGAAACAACATGAGGTTCTTAGTCATTTTCTATTGCTATGAAGAGACACCACGACCATGGCAACTCTTATAGAGAAAAACATTTCATGGGGACTTGCTTATAGTTGCAGAGGTTTAGTCCATTTTTATCATGGCAGGGAGCAAGGAGGCAGGAAAGCAGATATGGCGCCTAAGGAGGAACTGGGAGTTTTACATCTGAATCTGCAGGCAGCAGGAAGGAGGACACTGGACCTGACTTGGGCTTTTGAAATTTCAAAGTGAATCTCCAGTGACACATTTCCTCTTCCAACAAGGCCACACCTACTGTTGTGTTTTCTAAAAAGACCAGGATGTGTTTGGTAGAGGGGGTGCCTTGGTGGGCCCATGCTGAGGCATCCCTTCCCCCTGAGGTACAACAGGTATAGTGTAGAATAGAGTTTATTTAGGGCATGGGAAGGGAGTTAAAAAGGGAGGGGAGGGGAGAGAGAGAGAGAGAGAGAGAGAGAGAGAGAGAAAGAGAGAGAGAGAGAGAGAGGCCAGAAACAAGTGGAGGGAGGTAGGGGAAAGGGGAGAGAGGGAGAAAGGGGTCAAGAAGAGAAGAGTCTCAGAGACTAGGACAAAGAGAGTAAGGAGGGGCCACACAGCCCCTTTTGTAGCAAGCCAGGCCTACCTGGCTATTGCCAGGTAACTGTTGGGAGGAGCCTAGAAGGAATGCTAACACCTCCCCCAACAGGGACACACCTTCTAATCCCTGTCAAGGAATCAATCCCTACTGACCAAAGATTCAAATGTAGGAATCTATGGAGCCATTTCTATTTAAACCAACACAAGGAGTTCAATCTTGTATCTGCTATGTATTTTCTTTGTTAACTTTTTTTTTTTTTTTTTTTTGTTTTTTGAGAAAGGGTTTCTCTGTGTAGTCCTGGCTGTCCTGGAACTGGCTCTGTAGACCAGGCTGGCCTTGAACTCAGAAATCCACCTGCCTCTGCCTCCCAAGTGCTGGGATTAAAGGCATGCGTCACCATCGCCCGGCTTCTTAACTTAACCTCAACCTCAGCGTTTCTTGAGATTCTGTGGAGCTAAGAAAGTGGTGCTTACCACAGGCATGAAAAAACTACAGGTATTTAGTCTGTAGAATATGTAAGTGGTCTCAGACAATCCATCCAACCTTTAGACAGATCTTGGGGTTTGAAACACTTTCTTCTGTGTGTATAGATGATCTACTCTCTGCCTGCCTGGAAATGCCCAGCAAGAATATCGGTCCCTAGAAAGGGAAGATAGATAGCTCCGCCTACTCCAGCTGCCTGGAATACCCACCCCCAACTCCACCCTCCTTCTGGTACTCCACAAGAAGCTTTAGGAGGATGCAGAGGGCTGTCCACTACTGGCCAGGCTAGGCATGTACAAAGTGTTTCCACATGGTAACTCCCCTCTAAGTCTCTGGCTTCCACCAATGTGGCTCTTAGCTAAGATAAAATAATGTACTATGTTTAGCTCTGAGAGCAAAAGGCTACAACTACATCAGAGATTCCTCGAGAAAGCCCGTCCCTTCTCTCCCAGGCCTGGCCTCACACGGCACAAACAGAAGCCGAAGGGGAAGGTCCAATTATTCCACGGAGATTTAGCTACAGTATTGACAAAACTCAGCATTAATTCCCAGAAAGCATTCAGGCCCTGGGGTGGGGGTGGCTGGTGGAGGGAGGCAGGAGGGGCTGGCTGTGTAACTGGGTGAGAGTCAGCCTCTTTTCAGCTGAGTCTGACCTACTTTAATGAAATCAGGTCATCTGTGAGCTCTTCATTACCCTCAGACTAAACAGGACCCAACAGAGCAGCCAATGTCCCTGGACTTTTTGAATCCTGCTCATTCGAATTGTGACATTTGGATGTTGGGTCTTAATGTGGGCTGACTTCGCGGCCTGACCCCTTGCAAAGGTAGGAAACCGTCAGGGCTGAAGGCAGGGAGGTAAACAGAGGGATGGTTTTCAAAGCATATGCACACAAAGGCTGGGCAAACACCCCAGGTCCCCAGCCTGCATCCTCAGGGATACCGGGAGACAAAAGAAGACTCTGGTGTATGTGACCACAGTGGCTGATGGATGGATGGAGTCTACCTATTATCTGCCGGCTTCTCAGACCAAACTCGCTGTTTCAGCAGATCTTAGAGGCAGGAGGCGGGGTTGGAGGGAAATGAAATTGTCAGTTTAGGAATGGCAGAGGATTCAAGGGCAAATTGCTCTCTAGCAACAATTGCAGAGGACAGGGACAGTTACCTCTCTTGAGACTGTCCTTGGGCTGGTGACGGCTTTATTTAAACTCAGTGCCCAATGTGCATTGTCTGGAAGCCAAAGCCTGTGGCCTGGGGCGGGGTGGGGGTGGGGTACTGGAAGCAATCTTCCTTCTCTCCAGTGAATTGATAGTTACAGAAGCAGACAGTAGTCTGAGAGCTCAGTTCCTATCCGGAGAGCCACAAACTGACATCCACAGAAAGTGCAGGATACTCTATGAGGAAAGAGTATAACAGAACTTAGCACAGAGATCACAATTAACCATAGATCCTTGTGTGTGCGCGTGTTTATGTGTGTGGTGTATGTATGTATGTATGCTTATATGTGTATATGTGTATAGATATGCACACATAGCCTTGCACACAGGTGTGAGGTTGGAAGTTGACAAGGAATGTCTTACTTTATCTCTCCCATTTTATTTCTATTATTATTATTGTTATTATTATTAATTTGTGTAGTTATAACAAGAGTCTTATGGAGCTCTCCTTTTCAGTGACATTGGTTGGCCAGTGAGCCCCTGGAATCTGCTGTCTTCACTGGCTCTCACCACTGGGGTTACAGCTGTGTGCTACTGTGCCCAGCTTTTACATAGATGCTTGGACTACACTGAGGTTTTCAGGCTTGCATGCCAAGCACACATCACCCACTGAGCCATCTCCCCAGTCACAGATCATTTTTTTTTTCATTAAGAAAAGCTTGTGTTGTTTTATATGTAGAGGAAAATGATTTTCCCAGCATACACATAACTTGTTAAGAAATACTGTATTAAATTGTGATGAAGGACTTTTGTTTAACAACAAACAGGTTAAAACTATTTTATCTTAACTCAAAAGGAAATCGTACAAGCCAAGAGGTGATGGCACACACCTTTAGGCCCAGCACTCAGGAAGCAGAGGCAGACACATTACTGAGTTTGAGGCCAGCCTGGTCTACAGAGTTCCAGGACAGCCAGGACTACATAGAAAACTCTTGTCTTAGGAGCTGAGATGGGGGTGGGGGGGAGGGAGAGAGGGAGGGAAAGAGAGAGAGAAAAAGAGAGAGAGAGAGAGAGGAGAGAGAGAACTAAATAAAAACAGATCTATCAGGGATCCATCAGGGAGATAAGAGAAGCCTTTGAGCTATCTTTTTTTCCTTTCTTCAACCTTCTTCCACAAGATATCAAGGTCCAGCATATCCCAGGGAAAATTTAAGGCCTAGAATTTGCAAAGCAGTGACCTAATCTCTGCAGGCCTAAAAAGATGAAATGCCCTGTCACCTTCTAGAGAGACAGAAATGACATTGGTTTGGTTAAATAAAGTTCCTTGAAAAAACTACACCTCTGCTGACTATCCTGTGGACTGATTGGAAAGTGCTGGAATGTTGCAAATTGAAAGCTAAATTTAGGGGCTGGAGAGAGATGGCTCAGCAGTTAAGAGCACTGACTGTTCTTCCAGAGGTCCTGAGTTCAATTCCCAGCAACCACATGGTGGCTCACAACCATCTGCTATGGGATATGATGCCCTCTTCTGGTGTGTCTGAATACAGCTACAGTGTACTTACTCATATAAACTAAATAAATAAATAAATATTTTTTTAAAAAGTTAAATTTGCCGGGTGGTGGTGGCGCACGCCTTTAATCCCAGCACTTGGGAGGCAGAGGCAGGAGGATTTCTGAGTTCGAGGCCAGCCTGGTCTACAGAGTGAGTTCCAGGACAGCCAGGGCTATACAGAGAAACCCTGTCTTGGAAAACCAAAAAAAAAAAAAAAAAAAGTTAAATTTATCTTGCGCTTTCTTTAGCATCTTTAATAGCCATTCACAGCCTACCCTCTGTGTCTGACCCAACATCAACTTTTGATTATTAGGTGAACTCTTTGGCCTACATTCTTAGCATACCACTAGCTCTCTATAGCCCCAAACCTATGCATGTCACTAGATAATGCAAAAAAAAAAAAAAAATCATATTAGTGTTGTAAACAAATTTTAATCCAGTAACATGGGTGCTCTGGCGAGAAATCATATTCAAAGACCATCAAGATCTATGTGATACAGCTATAATGCAAACATGGCCTAAATTACAATATGATCTGGCTGAAATACAGATACACCCTTAGTACACACTTTTAGTCTCAAACAATGTAGGTAAAGTTAGTTTGTCAAAGGAAACACCCTTGTTTGAAAGTGATGTCTAATTGAGAGAAGGCAGTTCAGTTGAATTCAAGCAATGCAGTGGAGTTCAGATGATGGCTGAGTATAGTACAGTTTGGTGCAGTTCAGTTGAGTGCAGTTCAGTTTGTGGAGTTCTGAGGCAGTTTTCCCAAGCAGAATCATTCAATCAGAAGCCAAAAGAAGAAAATTTGAATCAGCTTCAAAAAGAGTTTGAGCCAGAATAGCTGAGTTGAACCATCCAGCCAGAGTTCAGAAAGAGTTAGAAAGGGTGAATTTATTTAGCAGTAAGTCTCCCAGACCACAATTACAACAGAAAAGTTAGTTTTACACAGAGCCTGTCCTCTTTAGCTAGAACTCACCTAACTAATGTTTCCACCAATGTATTTGACAAGCATATTAATTTATTACTTTCTTTTGTTATGGGACTATAAAAAGTTCATGTAACTGTTTCCACATGGGAATGAGTGATTTGGATCAATCTGAATCCATGTGGCTGAACCATGATCACTCGTTTTGGGCTATGAAGAAAGTATATCAATAATAAATTATTCCTGTTGGAGAGTAAGTTAGTTGTGTTTCAAATGGATGGTTTTTAGGAAGTCTTGTTTTTTTTGTTTTGTTTTGTTTGTTTGTTTTAAAGATTTTATTTATTTTATGTAGGTGAGTACACGGTAGCTGTCTTCAGACACACCAGAAGAGGGCATCAGATCCCATTATAGATGGTTGTGAGCCACCATGTGGTTGCTGGGAATTGAACTCAGGACCTTTGGAAGAACAGTCAGTGCTCTTAGCCACTGAGCCATCTCTCCAGCCCCGGAAGTCTTGTTTTTAAGTGATGGTTGCTTGCCTTTATTTTGGATGCCTACTTTGTAAGGACAAAGCAGCAAGCAATTGGTAATTATCAATGTCACTCTGAAGTGCCTGCTAAGTGTCCTTTGCTGAAATTGCAATCAATTTTTAGGATAATATGCATAGGAAAGGCACAGTGCTGCAATGGGAAGAAGATGCCTCGGAATTAGGAAGAAATGCCCAACATACTTTAGCTAAGTTGCTTTCCAGAAAGTCCTGCTTCTCTCTGGAAAACAGCCTCCTCAGCTGTCAAGCTGGGGGTGGAACT
Organism: Arvicanthis niloticus; assembly: GCF_011762505.2. Classification (NCBI taxonomy): domain Eukaryota; kingdom Metazoa; phylum Chordata; class Mammalia; order Rodentia; family Muridae; genus Arvicanthis; species Arvicanthis niloticus. Next base: position 46,495,931 of record NC_047668.1, on the reverse strand, counting down.
AGAGGGTGGAGAAGCTGACATCAGTAATTAAGGTTCAGAGACATTTCAAAGCTAAACATTACAGCTTCAGGTCACCAAACACATTTCCTCTGTGTTCTGCAAATTACGACTCTGAATAAACAAAGCAGCTAAGATACAAAAATGCACAGAAAATAATGTTACTGGAACTTCCAGATTACAGGTGTTTTAAATTTCAAAGTGATGGGACATAGTAGAGAAAAGATAAAATGTTGAGATCAATCTAGTCTACTCAGTTATCTGATTAATGGTAATTATAGAAAGAGAAATCAGAGGAGAGGAAATTAACAAATCAGTAACTATTTTGCATAAAATGTTTAGAAAGGAAACTGGGTGTGGTGGCGCAGCCTGAAATCCATGTGCATGCACATGGGAGTAGGGGCAGATAGATCAGAAGTTCAGGGTCAGATTTATAGCTACAGAGCAAGTCTGATGCTAGCCTGAGCTTCATGAGACCCTGTCTCCAAAAAAAGGGAGGAGGCAGTAAGATGGCTCAGTGAGTAAAGTACTTGCTGAGCAAACCTGACAACTGACTTTCAATCCCCAGAATGTGCTTAAAGGTAGAAGAAGGGAATCATCTTCATCAAGTAGTCCTTTGACTTCTACACAGCTATGACATAGCACATGTACACCCACTCTCACATATCATATGCATGCTATAATAATAAATACATAAAGATTTAGTAATATTTAGAAGACAAGGACATGATGCATGGCATATTAGCTCACATCAAGATTTCAGTGCTCCCAAGAGAAGACCTATTGTACCAGTATTCTGAGAAGAAAATGAAAATCCCCGAAGGAAGGACCCACGCCCAGAATGATATCAGAGTAGTAGACAACAAAGGAGCAGAGCCTTCAAGATTCTAAAGGTATGTTGTTTTGCTGTTTGTTGGTTGGTTTTGAGACAAGGCCTCACAATATCACTCTGGATAGGCTGGAACTCTGTATGTAGACCAGGCTAGCCTCAAACAAAGAGAAATTCTCCTGTGTATCATTTCTTAGGAAACTATCACAAGAAAGATAAGTATAAAGTAGACAAACATGGAAGCCACACTGATATGTCAGGGCTGCCATAATAAAATACCTTAGGGTAATGTATAAACCACAGAAATGTATTGCCCACCTCTGTAGGGGTCATGAAGTATAACATCAAACTGTCTTAATCTTGCTAAAGCATCTGTTGAGACCCTGTTCCTTGTAGAGTACTCACACAGTAGAAGGGGTTTAACAATTCCAAAAGCTTCTTTTAAATGGCCACTGACCATATTCCTAGTGACCTAATCATCTCTTAAAGACTCACATCTTAGTATGTTTTCATTGGAGATAAGGTCTTGTAGAGTGAAAAATTATAAAGGCCATTTTATGAAATATGTGTAGATTTTTACCGCCTTACAGAACTGAAAATAAGATTTCAGGCCTTCACATTCCAGGTGAAGGACACTTGCTGGATTACATTCCCCAAGCCTCGCCCAAGGCAGGAAGGCATTCCTGATTACAGATAAAGATGCTACCACCTAGGTGGGGCCATAGCCCTATAGCCGGAAAAAGTAAGGATAGTAATCTGAAATGGCAGAATAGGACACAATAGCATGGTGAAAACCACATTTTTGAGAAGAATGAGTGTGCAGAGTGATCTCACATGACTCTAGATCATTTGGGCTAGATTCTCTGAAATGTTCCACTGTTCTTGGTTACCCCTCCCTTGGTCTTCCCAGTGCTATGTTCAAAATTTGTAAAACAACCAATCATGTGTAAGCGCTCGAAAATGCCTTCCTGCCCCCACCCCATGCTATAAAAGACCCTTTATCCCACCACACGTGGCCAAAAACCCTGCTCTTGGAGCTAAAGAGCTTGTTGTTTTTGACCGCTGGCTCCTCCCCTAATAAACCTCTGCTGATTGCATCCAGGTATGGTTTCTTGTGATTTTTGGGTGGTCGCGATCCGGAGGCTTGAGGAAGGGTCTCTCGAGTATGGGGGTCTTCAGTCTCAAGGAGTGATACTGAAAGGTCGCAGTGACAAACTGTGGAGAAGTGTTCTTACTTATATGTCTACTCTAAGTTGGTTATGGCTGGGCTCCATTTTGTCTTTACCCTAAGTCTACCTGATTGTAACATATTTGAAATATAAACAGTCATTATGACTAGGAATAAAAGAGATCATGGCCAACTTTACTGTGACATACAACTCCCCCCCACACACACACACACTCACACACAAATTCCTCTCAAATTTCATCAAAGCTCAATAGAAAGAACTAAACCAGATATCAGTGGGCTATATCGTCATCCAAGGAAAAAGAGGAGATACATTTGAACACAGTTTACTACACCCTACTAAACTATGACAGCTGTGTATCAGACTAGAAAGCAGTCTTGGCTGGAACAGAATATGGAACACTGAGGGGGAGAGTTACACATGGAGAAAAAAAGATATTGGCAGATTGTCTGCTTTTCAGAAACACTTGGGGAAAAAAAATGATTAACAAGCCTTAAAGATAGAAAAATCAAGTCCATGAACATAAATAAACCCGTATAAAGAAAAGGAAGGAAATAAAATGATCAACTCCAGAAGAAGCCAAAGAGAAATTGTATATAAAAGAAAATTAAGGTTTGGGGGAGGTCACTTTGCAGTGTTAGGATTAAACCCAGGACCTCTAACATAACAGATAACTGCTCTGTTCACAAGTATATTCATTTTCAGCCCCCAAAGCGGTTTCTTTTTTCCCCCAACCAGCCTCTCTCTTCTCTCCTCTCCCCTTCCTCTGTTTTCTTTTCTTTTCTTCTCTTTTTTTTCTCAGTTTTCTGAGACAAGGGATTTTGTGAAGCCCTGACTGTCCTAGACCTCACTCTGTAGACCAGGATGGCCTTGAACTCAGAGATCTTCCTGCCTTTGTCTCCCAAGTGCTATGATCAAAGGTGTGTGCAACAACCGCTAGCCCTCAAAATGTTTTCAATATAGAACTTTTTTATGAGCAGTGTTTTCAAGACAAAAATGAAAATACTACTAATTGAACTTGAAATTGTAGAATGATTCTTTGAGGAAAGTGGAAAGAGAAGACATTAGTCTTAGTTATAAGAATGTATTTGTCTGTTTGTTAATTTATTTTGTTACAGAAAAGGGGGTGTGTATATCACAGCAGTCACAGAGGTCAGAAGACAACACTGGTGAGTTGGTTCTGGTTTTCCCTCATGTGGTTCAACTCCACAGGATCTAGAGATTCAATTTGTGTTATCATCCTCTGCAGCAAGCACTGAACTACTTCATTGGTCCTTAGTTATAAGAGATTTAGAGCCACAACAAAGTAACTTCAAGTTTAGATATTCCCTTCCAGAGGTTAATTTTTATAAAAGTTGTTTCTGGATGAGCTCAACCAACAATCAATAACATCTGTCAATCAACTTAAACTATACCAACAGCCAGTACAGATAAATTAACAAATTTTAAAATTATAATATAAGTAAAATAATGATAAATATGTATAAATAAATAAAAGGCCAGACCTCATGACATGGTCTATAATTCCAATGACCCAGGACCCGAGGCAAGAGAATCATAAGTTCAATCCTGACTGTGTTACAGAGTGACTTCTAGGTCAAATCTTGCAACTTAGAAAGACTCTTGATATAAATTAAAAATATAAAAAGACAATTAAAAGAGTCCAGGGAGAACTGGAGATACAGTTCAATCAAAGAATACTTCACCTAGCATATATGAACCCCTATATTCAACCCCAGTACCAACACACACACACACACACAGTATGCACATAAAAATGGCCTGGAATGGTGATATACATATGTGACCTCAACACTTAGGAGCTGCAGGAGGAATGTGACACCTTGGACAACCTGAGCATATCAGCCACTCTTCTATTGCTGTGATAAAATACCGTGACCAAAAGTAACTCATAGATGGAGGCACTTATCTTGGTTCTCAGTTCCTGAAGGATGGGATCGTTTTTGATGGAAAAGCATGGCAGTAAGTTGCAGGAGCAGGAAGCTGAAAAATCATGTCTCAACTGCAAAGAGGAAGCAGAGAGAATGAAATAGGACAAGGCTATAAATTCTCATATCCCAACCCTAATGACATACTTCCTCAAGCAAGGCATCACATCCTAAAGGTTAAACAGCTTTGTTCAAATACCTGAGCATATTGGGGACATTTCTCATCCAAACCACCATACTATGAGTTACCATACTAGTCTACATAGTGACACCCTGTCTCAGATAAAAATTGTTTTTCCACAGTATCACAGAAAACTGGAAATCAACTATATACCTTAAGTAACTTAAAGTGCTACAGTTGGTCGCCTTCAGAGAGTAAATGTGAGAGACCAAGTGGACGATGTTTTTGTTGATAATGATATCAAAATAGTGAAACTTTTCCTTTCACAAAAAGAAAAATCCCAAGAAAATCCCATTTATATAACCACACATATATGGTATTCTATCTGTGACTTGCTCATGAAGCCATCAAAGTGTAAGCACAAATAAATAATAAAATATATATCCTTCAATGATTCATCTCTGAGGCTTCCAGATATCATAAACCAGGCCTGGCGTTCCAACCACCCTGGAGGTAAGACAGTCCTTCTTTGATGATTCAGCAGGCATTTGGAGGCCTTGGATTAGCTCAAGGTCACCTTTTTTAGAGCCTTTCTTATTCTTTCCTAATTGATTGGTTTTGTAAGAACTGAATCTACGTTGGTCGTCCTAAAAATCCTGAAGACTATTTTCGCATTGGTCAATGCAAAGCCTCTTTGCTCCTTAGCTGTTGAGAAAGTCAAGGGCTTTGGCCCCTTCAGAGAGGTTTGTGTTGCCTGAACTAATGAGGAAAATGAGGCCTGAGGGAGTCTTGGTCTTGACATCCTTAGGGGCAGAGAGGGTCCAAGAGAGTAAGACTCTAAGGAAGTCAGAGACTAGAGATCTCTGTAGAAAGAGTCTAGACAAGCTCTCAGGGCTACAGAGTTCTTAGAAAGTTACATTCCAACCAGGCGGTGGTGGCACACACCTTTAATCCCAGCACTTGGGAGGCAGAGGCAGGCGGATTCTGAGTTCAAGGCCAGCCTGGTCTACAGAGTGAGTTCCAGGACAGCCAGGGCTACACAGAGAAACCCTGTCTCGAAAAACCAAAAAAAAAAAAAAAAAAAAAAAAGAAAGAAAGTTACATTCCTTTTAAAAAAAAAAAAATGAGGCTCGTGCTAATGCACATGGCTGTAAAAGATTTTGTTTGGGAAGCAAAATACAGCCAAACTTGCAAATTAAAAAAGTACATATGTATATGATACATATTCATGCATTAAGACCAATCATTACATAAAAGCCCACACCGTGGTTGTTTAAATAAAAATGGCTTCCATGGGCTCATAGGAAGTAGCATTATTAGGAGGTGTGGTCTTGGTGGATTAGGAGTGGTCTTGTTGAAGTATGTCACTGGGAGTAGGCTTTGAGGTTTCAAATGCTCAAACCAGGCCCAGTGTCACTCTCTCTTCCTGCTACCTGCTGATCCGAATATAAAACTCTCAGCTCCTTCTCCAGTCACATGTCTGCCTGTATGCTGACATGTCAATACTACATTAAACCTCTGAAGCTGTAAGCCAGCCTTGATTAAATGTTTTCCTTATTAAGAGTTGTCATGGTCACGGTGTCCCTTCACAACAAGAGAAATCCTAAGACACACACTTATAAAAATTAAAAAATAAACAAGCTAGTGGCTCCACAGTGACACTATCAGAAAGTGATGGAACCTTCAGGGGTAGGAACCTGGAATAGAGCTTTAGGTCATTCAAGGAATGTATGCAAGGGAGATTACAGGATGCTAACTTTTTTCTACCTACTCTATGGCTTGTGTACCCAGTCATGTTCTTCTGCCACAGTGTGCTGCCTTACCACTGACCTAAAGCAAGAGGCCATCACTCCTGAATTCCAAAGCTATGAGTCAAAATTAACCATTTCTCTTCATAAATCAACTCTCCCAAGTATTTTGTTATAGTGAAGGGAAGCTGACTTACCCTAATGTCCATCTCTAAATGATGAATATGGTCAAAGTTTTTAACAGGGAACCAGTACCAGCCAGGTGTGGAGTTATAAGCCAGGAATCCCAGCAGCTTAGGGGGTGCAGATATGGGGTGCGGAGAGGGGATAGGGGGCAGGGAGTTGCATAGTGAGAACCTGGTAAAAACAAACAAACAAACAAACAAACAAAAGCTTGGTCTGCTAACACAGGCCTGAACCCCTAACTACTCCCTGAATAGAGAGGCTTGAAAGTTTCAGCCCTGTGTGGGCTATAGCATGAGTCTTAGGCCAGTCTGGGCAGCTTAGCAAGTCCATGTCTTGAAATAAAAGCAAAAGGAGGGCAGCAGATATAGAGCAGTGGTAGAGCATTTGCCTAGCATGCATGACCTAAATTCAACCCCTAGTACCACACAAAAGTAATAAATATATAAATATATGTATTTTAAATTTTTATTTATTGTTATAAAATAAGTGTGCTTATGATTTATGTAATAAATATATACATTTAAATAAGTGCATTCAAAAACAAAGGAAGGAAGCCAGGCATGGTGGCACACACCTTTGATCCTAGCATTTGGGAGGCAGAGGCAGGTGGATCTCTGAATTTGAGGCCGGGCCTGGGTCTATAAAGTGAATTCCTGGACAACTAGGGCTACACCGAAAAACTGTGTCTCAAAGAAAAGATAGAAAAAAGAAAAGAGAAAAAGAAAAGGAAAAACAGAAGTCAATATTATTCCAATAATTGTTTATTATTATAGACAGATTGCTTGATGAAGCAGGCAGAGAGGATCTTAAATTTAGTTCTGGTTTACTAACCGTCTTAAGGTTTTGCAAATCCATTCGCCTCTTCCGTTTCTCACATGTGAGATGGAACAGCTGACGAGGGAGGTGACAGAGTCTTCCATCTGGGTGCACAATTGCATAATCTCTAAAGTCATTGCAGACTGTGTTTTACAATGTTTTCTCTTTTGCTTTTGTTTTTTAGGAGATAGGGTCTCACTCTGTAGCCTTGACTGACCTGGAATTCACTATGTAGTCAGGCCTCAAATTTACAAAGCTCCACCTACCTTTGCCTCTGAGTGCTGGAATAACAGGAATGAATGCCATACCCAGTTTATTCTCTTTAGAACAGACTGTGATATAATCTAGCCTTTTTTTCTTCTTGCCTCGGGATCAGCAAGCTCAAGGCGAAAGACAGTCCTGACCTGGGGTCACTACTTCATTCAATGACTTATTATGTTTATTCTTTTGCTGCCACACAAGAGATTCCCATCCTTCTTATAGTTTTTATCTGTCCCTCTCCCACATCATCTTTTCTCTTTCTTTATTTTCTTCTTTTCATATTTGGAGAATGTTTCACTATATGGTCCAGGAAAGTTCAGGATGTCTGGCCTACTGAAGCAAGTAGGTTGTTAGCACATGTCCTTGAGGACAATGTCTTGTCCTGACTGCTCACTACCCTTCTCTGTGCACTATGAAGAAAATATATTCTACTTCATGCTGACACCAACATGATGTTCTGCCATCAGTCTAGAAGCCACAGAATCAAGGACTGTAGACTAGATCCTCTGAAACCATCAAAAAAAATAATTAGATTCTTTCATTAAGTAGTTTCTCTTATGTCCTTATCACACCAACAGAGAAAATGAGGAAAACATCCTTGACTTTACTATCCCATTCTGCCTGATCTCCATTTTGAAGCAATGCCCAGTGTATCCCATCAGATGCCTCTAAATGTTCCAAAGAAGAACAAACATTCGACAGGGTACTATCCCTAGAAAGCAAACATGAGTCCTAGTTACTCTTCAGTGAAACTGGCTTGCTCCAATCTTGTCTGGAATCTATCTTACAGCAATCCATCAGGGAATTTCCTTTTTAAGTTGGGATGCTAGGATTTGTATCTGATAGCTATCCTAGGCCAGAGAGAGCTCCTGTATGGATGGGAGCATGTTGCCCAGAAGCTCACCTCTGGACTGGGTTCTAGGGTTTCTCACCCACAATTTTCTTCATATATCCCTTTGCCAACCAACGTCACCTAAGACTCCACTGTCAAACCCAGCAGGTTTAGTCAGTCTTTCCCTCTCTATACTTCCCTGTTGAAATAGCCATGTTGACTACCATCTCCTTCCAAATATATATTTCTTCTTTCTGAAAGAAATTCCACCCACATCTCTGGATCTTCTGTGTACACCCCTTCGTGAGCCGTTTTGTACCTTAGATGTTCCTCGGGGTCCCCACTTTAACCTGCTCCTTCCATGTCCCAAATGCCTACTTCAGTCTATTCCTTTACAGCCCCCGTCTATCTGCATCACCGGCTCCTCCCCAGTTCTCTCTTCTGTGGTTTATGACCACTATGTACTCTTAACCACGGAGACATCTCTTCAGGCCCTGTCCTGCTTCTTAAAACCTAGATCTTCTCCTTCACAAGAACGAGAGCCTCCTTCCTCATCTCCTTGACTTCTCTCCTTGTGCCAGCATCCTCTGCCAGATATCCCATAAAGAATATCAGATGTATTCTTCTGAGTTAATATGTACTCATCCTCCACAACCAAGTTGAACTTCTGCTTTCTCTAGACACCTTCCATGATTACTAATCTAAACTGATCCCCATTCTGGCTTCCCAAAGAAGGGAGGGAGAGAGAGCACCCATGTTTGTCTTTGAGTCTTGCCATTTATCGGCTCTATGACAGGGAGTATGCCATTGATTATTGGACTCTCCGTCTGCACATCTTCAAGGGGAATCATTTCATATATAAAGGCAGGTATGTTTTGAGCATCGTTCCTGTGTGAAGCACAATGCTCTTCTTGGTATTTGTTGTAAGTGTAAACAGACCTTCTTCTGTGCTAAGACCATGCAGTTAGGGTCATGTTTTTGTGGCTCCGTTTTGCAGCAGAGACAGATGGCTCATTCGAAAGCATTTGTCATAGCTCTTCCATTATTTATGTGCCCCCTGCACACCTCTCCCCGGTCTCCTGAGCTCTGTAAAAACTGTGTTTCTAATCCCAGCTAGCTTTCTGTCCCACAGTACTGCAAGGAGAAGAAAGGACAGCTTTTCTAGAGCTGTCCTGTGCTGTGGAATACATCTGACTGATTTGTGGGTCTGCTTGTGCCAAGCATCTTTTACATGGATAATTTTAGCTTTAAATTTCATGTTTTCCACAAGTTACCAAGAAACAGTTTTATCTTGCCCTGACTTCAAGATTCTGGGCTCTAATTCTATTTCTAGTATATTCTCCCTCTTCCACATCATCAGTGGTAAGGGCCATTCTTAGGAGAGATGCACTGTTTATCAAAATGCTTTATAACAAGCATATTACCTTTATTTTGTTTTTGTTTTTGTTTTTTTTTGTTTTTGTTTTTCGAGACAGGGTTTCTCTGTGTAGCCCTGGCTGTCCTGGAACTCACTCTGTAGACCAGGCTGGCCTCGAACTCAGAAATCCACCTGCCTCTGCCTCCCAAGTGCTGGGATTACAGGCGTGCGCATATTACCTTTAAACAACAACAACAACAACAAAAAATCATGTTCCCAAATCTAGAGTCCAGATTTAAAATAATGAATTAGCAAGAACTGAGAGGGACTCAGATACCCCATCCTCATTTTATCCCCAAGCACCCAAATATCTCCAAAAATTTCAGCTGCAGTAGGCGATTTCAGAATGTTATTGTTGAAATGTTGCAAAGGATCTAGGAAAGTGAATAATACCAACATAACCCTAACAACCATCCCTGAGGACCAGAAATAACAAAAATAGCTCAGTATAGGTATGTTGGGACACCATGCAATCCCAGACCTCAGGAGACCAAGGCAGCAGGCTCAACTCAGATTTCTTAGTGAGACCCAGTATCAGTGAATAAGTGCTGAGAATAGTGGACCTCTTCCCTAGTATGCACAAAGCCTTGGGGTCAATCCTAGCACTGTCAAAGTAATGAATGAATAAATGAATGAACAATTGAACTTGGCACAGATGAAAATGGAAAGTAGGGTAGTGAGAAGAGAATTTTCACCCCTGCCCTATCATGATGGTTAGTTTTGTCAACTTGAAAGAACCTAGACTCGCATGGTGTCTCAATTAGGAATTCTATTGGTATAACAAACACTGTGACCAAGCCAACTAATAAAAGAAAGTGTTTAATTGTGCTCATGGTTTCAGAGTGTTAGAGTCTATGACGGCAGTGCCAAGACATAGCTATTACAACAGCTAAGATTTCACATGCTGATCCACAAGCAGGAAACAGAAAGCACACTGGGAATGCCAAGGGTCTTTTAAAACCTCAAGGTGCACCTCCAGCGATACATCTCCTCCAACAAGGCCACACCTCCCAATCCTTCCCAAACAGCTCCATCAACTGGGGATTAAGTACTCAAACATATGAGCCTATGGGGGCCACTCTCTTTCAAACCACCATACCTGGGAAGGGTCTTGATGAGAAATAATCTATACTTTGAGCATGTCTATGGTAGACTGTCTTAATTCAGTGGGGGGAAGACCCAGCCCACTATGAACTGCACCATTCCCTAGGCAAGCGGTTCTGAACTGTAAAAGAGTAGATACATTTACATCAACAGAGTTTGGCACAAGTGAACAAGCTAGTGTGCATACATTCCCATCTCTGCCCCTGACTGTGAATGTGCTCTGAGCATCTGCTTTACGTTTCTGCCTGCTGACTTCTCTGCTATGATGGTAGTTGTAACCTGGATTTTTAAGCTCAAATAAATCCTTCTTCCCTTAAGTTGGGTTGCTTTTTGTCAAGGTATTTTTATCACAGACACAGAAATAAAATTAGCATACCCATACTGAAAAGTTTACAGGTTGTTCCTTAAGCTGTCACATCAAGAAACGATATGCCGATAAGAGAGGCAGAGGAAAATGACAGGAGTCAACAAAGAGTTCAGAGCTGTCACCTCCGAGGAGAAAGAGATAGGGAAAGGCTGAGGGGAGACTTCCTGTTTCCTAAGAAGCCTTGCAGAAAGTTTCAAATGCGGTGCTTTTGTGACTTCAATGAGCGATGAATGAAAGGAAAAATAAATCCTCACCCGCAAGGTGAAGTCTGTAGCCTGGATTGTTTCTCACTGACTTGGGGGGGGGGAGGGGGGGAACAGCTGTTTGGGAAACCCCACCTCCCCCATCCTACACGCCTTTTCTCTTCCTCCCTCTCCCTCTCCCCCTCCCCATTTATCCCCTCCCCATTTCCACTAGGCTCAGTTTGAGAATTCCTGTGGACTAACTAGGCTAATGTTCCCTCCCCAGATTTTCGGGATGTAGAATGGGCTCCTTCCTGAGAGAGTCCAGCTGCCCTTTAGTCTTCTGGGGCTTGGGGGGGGGGGGCGGAGAGCTTGGGGGCTGGGTGGGGGGAATCCTTGAAGGCTGTGGGTGCCGCAGGCTCTGGCTAGAGCAGGCAGAGCTGGAATACAGAGTGGGTATTCATAAAGGAATGGTCGGCGACTTTCTCACCACTGGCAGACTTACCCTCTCATCAGCTCATAGGAATCTAAGCTAACAAATTCCACCCCTGTTGGAAGCAGCAAATCTTAGTTATGGGTGAAATCTCCCAGTGCCTACAGCAGAGAGCAATTTCTCTCCTTACACAGACTCCTGAAGCTCTGGCCGGTGGCAGCTGTTGTCCCATTAGGAACACATTTTCCACGGTGTAACCCACCCTGCCACCCGCCGGGCGACCACCAGCTTCAGAGGTACAGCCAGAAACAGCTGGAACGGGTCACTCAAATCCACAGTACTGTGGCGCCTAGAGAAACATTAGCCCCCAGATACAATGTCCCCTGCGCTGAGTGAATAGGAGAAAGAAGATTGCGGCTGGGAAGAGAGGTGAGTGAACTGTTGTTCTGGGTCCTTCCAGAGGGCCCTGCCCCCCCCCCCCCCCGAATTCCTTGCTACCAAACTCAGGCACACCCATACATAGACACATGCTTCTGCCCAAACACACATGAACACCCACACACACAAAAACACAGGTTCCTGTTCAGGGAAACATGCTTATCTATAACCACAGAGACTCCAGTTCCCACATGCATTCATAAAAACATGAAGACACAGGCCCCTGCTTCCACATACATGTACATCCATCCATGCAGATATACCTACCTCTGCTCTCACATACATACACACCTACAGAGACACACATGCCCTGCTCCTACACATGCACACCCATAGAAACACACAAGTCCCTGCATTCATACACCCCCCATTCATACACACAAGACACAGGGCCCTGTCCTCATACACATGTACACTCACACAAACATATGGGTTTCTGGTCCCACACACATGTACACCTACAGAGACATACATGTCCTGCTCCCATACACATGTTCACCCACAGATAAATACTCATCTACATACTCAGAGACACACACACCCTTGCCCTTCCCTCCCCCCACCACCCCACTCAGACACATGGGTTCCTGGTCCCACACACATGCTCTTACCCACAGAGGTCCCTGCTTGTACACACATGCACACTTGCACAGACATAAGCCCCTGATCCCACATCTACACACACCAATACAGACACACAAGCCCCTGCTCCCTCATGCATGCATACCTACAAAAGACCCATGCCCTGTTCCTGGAGTCCTCAAAGACATTAGACGGAGCCTAATCCCTCATCCTGATACATGCAAGATCACCACAATGTCCACAGACTAGAAGGAAATACTCTCCTAAGCACAGAGTGGACTCATCCTTCACTGTTATTCTGAAGTGAGTGAACAATATTCTAAACTGTGTGCTCTATAGATAACATGGTGAGATTCAGGATACTGTTATCTGTGTGCTCTATAGATAACATGGTGAGATTCAGGAGACAACAGTATCCTCTTTACAACTCCTTTTCATCTGCCTTCTCTGCCAGTATCGTTCCTAAAAGCCTGGCTACTCAGAATATCACTTGCATTTGGCTTGAAGATGCTGTTCCATTTGAACATCCCAGCCTTAAACATTGAGTCTGATCCTGTCCCAGCAGACTGTCTACTGGCCTCAGTGTGCCAGACTGCATTTTTTTAAAATCCCCGGAAAGCTCCTGCATTGTGAGCAGGTCCTGCTGACCAGGCTGAGTTTTACAGCCCAGCTCCCCAACAATGCCACTTATTGCACACGAAAGATCACAGCGGCAGATGTGGGAGGCCTCGCTCTGGCCTCTTGAAATCGCATCTGTTTTGAAATTTGACACGACTTCAATCCGAAGCTGACCGTAACATCCATGGCATCGGTGGGAGGTGTTTACTAGATAAGCTTTTGATATTTGATGTTCGCTAATCATATTAAACGCTTGAAACAAAATCCCAGCTACAATAAATCCTCACATTTGTACGCGAGGTAGGAAATGCTGGCGAGCCCTGCCTGGGGTGTGATCAGATCTTGGGTGGCTCAGGAAAAGAACCTGGGTCTAGAGGTTGAGAAACAAGAGACCTGGGGATCTTCTCCCACCCATACTAAAGCTGGAACTCCCCAGGATCTGGCCCATACTAGGTGAACATCCTGCCATTGAACCATCAGCCCAGCCTCCCCAACTCTGTGTAGCTGGCGTCAAGAAGCTGCAGATTTTCCATCTATAAAATCATGGCTCAGACATTTAAGGAGATTTGCCCTAGTGACAGTGCCTGGGCAGACAGGGACATGAAGAGCCTTCACAGGGTGGAATCAGAGGCGGATATGTGGATAGCCACCTGGTTCTTAGTTAGGCTTTTCAGTGGCTCAATCTGATTCCTCATTCAGTTTCAATGCCATGACCTTTAGTGCTTTAATGGACAGAAGACTGCCATACCTGTCCTTAAGAGTGACCACTGAGTCCCTTCCCTGGTGGAAGTGGCTCTGGAGGTCATCTCAGCTGTTGCCTCTTTCCTGGATAAACAGGTCAGCCTCTTCCATTCCCACCCCATACACACCACACATCAAACTAATGTTGTTTCACCAACCCAATTCCATTCCTACCCAATCGTATGAAGGTAGGCCCCTTCATTCTCTACTTCAAACATAATCACTCTTAGACTTAAAATCATACTTCAAAAGAAATGAGAGCCTGAGAAATATAGCTCAATGATAGACCACAGGTTTCATATGCATTAGACCTGGGGTTTCAGCCCATCAGCAAAATAACAAGCAAATAAAACACAAATTCCAGGGGATCTAGGACCGTTCTCTGGTATCCCCACTATTCTGATACGGCCTGGTTTTCCCATTGCACAGCTCCAGTTCTCAGAACAAAGCCAGCATCTGATCCTTAATTATCCCTGTGAAACTGACCTAGTAACAGTACAAGCAGCGCTTGCAAATGTAACCTCACACTTAAGTCAGTCCGTCTATGTAAAGGGACCATGAAGCCAAAGAACGTTGAAGACTGCAGCATTGGGAGCCTTATGGCAGAACGTGGTTGTTGTTTCTAGCCAAGGCAATTTCCTTCATAACCTTCCAGATCCTGATTTTCTAGTCCTATTAAGGCTCCCAGGGTTTCTCTGAGCCTTCTGGTCTACCCTGTGAAACACCCACTTAATGACAACGGGCAACTCTAGCTTAGAGCTAAGAAATCTTGAAGTGTTCAGGAAAGTGGTACCAAGTGGGTGGAAGACCGGAAGACAACCCTTAAATTCACCTTCCTGGGAATCCAATTGTCAGCTGCATAAGCCCTATTCCCCCCCCCCCCCCAATGGTGTGTTGTAGTGACTGGCTGCCTGATTTGTTTTGGAGGGGAACATTCTCCTTGGTGCCAGCACAGGCCAGGAGTGAAGCAGTCTCCTTGGAACTAATCTAGCATTTGCTCACAGAATGAAGGCTTGCCTACTCGGCCATGCTATAAACCAAACAGGCCAATTTCAAACTGGGCACATCACAGTCAGGGCTTGTAACCAGTGAAATTCTCTCAACAACAAGGAAAAAGTAAGTCAGACTCCAGCTTTCTGGTGATTAAAAACCCCCAAATAGGAGCCAATTGATACCTGAGTCCTTCCCTAACAGAAAGCCCTCTTATACATAGGCTTATGTTTGAATCTCTGTGCCTGCTGTGTTGAGGCTAGTTTTAGAAGTTCACGTCAGTTGGGGCATGGTAGCATGACTTTATCCCAGCACTTAGAGACAGAGAGGGGCAGATCTCTGAGCGAGGCAGCCTGGTCCACATAGTGAATTCCAGGACAGCTACATCGAGAGAGAGAGAGAGAGAGAGAGAGAGAGAGAAACAACTTCATCTTTACATCTTCAATAGATAAAACCCCAAATTCTAAAAGGATTAAGAAAAGCAGGATTTAAGCCTGAGCCTGAAGTCTAGACTTGGCCATGAAAACCACTCGTGGTTCCCAAGTTCCCATGTCCCCCATGTCCCCAAAACTTTAAAGTTAGAAATTAAACCATTTTATCATTTTGCAAAACCTTGGATTGTCTAGATGTAATGGTATACATCTTTAACCTCAGCGTTTGGGAAGCAGAGGCAGTCTGACCTCTGAGTTTGAGGCCGACTGTGTGTGTGTGTGTGTGTGTGTGTGTGTGTGTGTGTGTGTGTGTGTGTGTATCTGTGTCTATGTGTCTATGTGTCTGTGTAAGTTTTTTCTCACAAGGTCTAGGTCTTATAGGTTCTGGAAAATCCTAGAACTTGATATTAACTCCTCATGTAGTGAGAGCCTTTGGGAAGTTGAAGAAGTTACAAGTAGTTAACAAGTAGTTGGTTATGAGCCACCTGATATAGGTAATCAAAACCTATCTGCAAAAATATTATGCACTGAACCATCTCTCCAAGCTGAAGGAGTTTGGACCATCAATGTGATATGGGTGGATCCAGTGGGATCTGACCTAATTAATAGATATATCCTTTCATAATACGATGACTTTATCAAGAGTTGGGGGACAAGTAGTGATAGGGTCTGCATGGAAAGAATGTGTGCCAGGGGAAGATAAATTATGCTCCCAGTCCCTTCCCCTGTCCTCTCTGCTCTCTGACTGCCATGATCTAAGATGTTCACCATACCCTCCTTGCAATGATGAGCTAAGTAAGCCCTCTGAAACCATAAGCCGAAAGTTGTGTTTTCTATCTTCAGTTCTTTTCTTTGTCTATGTTGTAGCAGTAGAGTCTGGCTAACACTTAAGGTTAATGTTTTATCAGGATTATTTTCAAATTCCCAACAAATTCAAAGACACTAAACATCTCTATTGTTTTTCTGTGTATGGCTATGTTTCTCTTGCTTTGTACATTGTCTTGTAATTAAATGGCCAATTTTATATCCTGTCATTTCTCTTTAATATAACATAACCATTTCCCGGTGTTTTTAATAGATTCCATAAACATCCTTTCAATTAGTATTAAAAACATCTATTATGAGGCTATAGCAATGTGAATCCCCCGTTCTTGGATCTTTATCTTGTTTCCAATTTTCCCATAATATGTAAACAATACTGTAGCATAGATACTTGTTTATGTATCTATTTCCTTCAGAAATTTTTCTCAAGTAGAAACACTAGGTCAAAGGGAATAAATGGTTTAAGATTATTGATTTGAGAAAACATCAGTAAGTATACTTCAGAGCTCAGTTGGTAGAATACTTGCATGATGTACACAAAGCACTGGGTTCAAACCCCAGTACCACTCAAACTAGGTGTGATAGTACATGCCCCAAATCCAAGAACTTCAGAGGTCCATGCAGGAATATCAGAAGTTCAAGGTTGTACTTAGCTACACAGCAAAGAGGACAACAACTTGGGCTATGTGAGATCTTAGCTCATAAAATAAATACACGAGGTTCTATGAAGATGATTCCAGCAGTAAAGCAATTTCTTTGAGAGAATGAAAATCTGGATTTGGATCAGCAGCACCCACTTAAAAAGTCATCACAGACAGACAGGAGGATCTCTGAGCTGACGGTCAGCTAGTCTAACTGAATCTGTTAACTACAGAATCAATGAGAGATCTTGTCTTTAGAAATGTGGGCATAAAGGCACTTGCTGACAACCTGAATTTGGTCCCAAGGACTCTCATGATGGAACTGACTCCCCCAGATTATCATCTGACTTTAATACACACACACACACACACACACACACACACACACACACAGAGTAAATAAATGTAATATAAATAGAGGTGGAGAGGCATTGAGAAAGACCCCCTAATATTGACTTTTGACCACCATACACACATGTACATATATGTGCATGCACCCACACAAACATGCATTCATGCATACACAAAATAAATATGCTTTAAAGATTCCACACAGTATCAAAACAGAAAGACATGTTCCAAATCACTGGTTCAGTGTCTGCTCTCTCCAGGGAAGAAAGAGCCAAAGGTGCTACATAATTGTGGTCAATAGTCACTGCCAATTCAACACAATAACCCATACCCTGTCTGTTCACCTTTGGCTCACTTCTCAAAACATGGTTGCATTTAGCCCTCACCTTCTTCTCTTGGCCCATTTCTCCTTATGGAGAAAACCACCAAGGCATCAAAGCTAGGAGGTAGTCATCAGCATCTCTTTGCCTATCTGTTAGAGGTAGTCATGGTTTGTGCTTAGACAAGGACTGACTCCAGGCTATGAAGCATCTCTAGTGATGCCCCTTCAACTCTACCCCCATCCCACTCCCACACAGCTGGGAACACTGCCTCTCGTGGAGATCATCACCTTGATCCTACTGTCTTCCCACTCCTCCATCCTTAACAGAATAAATGTAGAAATATGCTCCCTGGGTTGGCCCAGCCCCTCCAGAAACCAGATTTTTCATTTCGTTCCTCATCATGAGGGAAAAGGTTAGCTGTTTAGCCAGAGACCCAAGTTCTATACAAAGTTCCACAGGCAAAGAGAGGCCATGGCATAGTAGGTAAACTGTGTCACATTCTGAGGATTAGGAAACGGAGAGTGTGATCTTCCAGGGGTGACCTGTAAGACATTCTCCCTTTCCTAATCAGTATAATTTGACTCCACCTACCTACCCCCAAGGAGTCATCCATCAATCAGGGGAAGGGAAAAGGGTGAGAATGCAAGGGACAATCAGAAATGGCAGTCCCCTCCCCCAACAATGGCTCCAAGCTAATCGGGACATCTTTGCCAGGAAGCAATATGTACAAAGACACTGAGCCTAACTGTGTAATTATGCTTGGATCCTTTCTAATAATTAGCTTTCCCTTACGAGAAAGGCAAATAATTATCTTTCTACACAGATCCCAGACAGCACATTCAGAAGTATCTATCCACACATCCGGGGCGGGGGGTTTGGGAGGGGATGCCACCCAGGAGAACACAAGGACAATTTGGAGGCAGTGTTTTCAAAATGTATTTGCAGATAATGCAAAGCATTTTGGGAGGACAGTGACATTTGATGTTTTGCTAGGACATTTGTAAATGACATCCTGAGATAGCCTGTCAAGAGAGGATGGTCAGTGTGTGCACATCCCCAGGACACAGTAGATGAGTACAACTCAGAGATCATGCCAATAGACTGGGCAATCCTTGTGCCAAAATGCAATACTCTATCAAGGGTTGAAGCCTCCTTCATCTGTACCCCGACCCCTTCCTTAAAGCCAAGGTCATTTCATAGTCCACTATCTTTGTAACTTCAAGCGCAATTCTCTTCCTATCTTTACTTCACCAGTTAAGTTTTTTCTTTAACCTTCCAGGAACTTTCAAGAGTAATACCATCCATCAGATCCAGAGTCTTCTTTGAACATTTGCATACACAGTCCTGGCCCCTTCCAAGGACACCCTAGAGAAGTGTTTTGTCTTCCTCATCAGAAGA
Source organism: Arvicanthis niloticus (assembly GCF_011762505.2). NCBI lineage: Eukaryota > Metazoa > Chordata > Mammalia > Rodentia > Muridae > Arvicanthis > Arvicanthis niloticus. Next base: position 46,477,164 of record NC_047668.1, on the reverse strand, counting down.
CTTCCCAGGCGACCATCTCATCACTGACCAAACAAAAATAATTTTCCTCCTGGCAGAGACCACCTTGTATTCACTTTTTATCTCCTTTTAAAACTTAACAAAGTTCCAAGTGTTTAGCAAAGCCTTCGTGGAATGAATACATGAAAACAACTCATTGGCTGACAACTCCTTATTTATAGATGGCAAATGACAAAAATACGTAAGTGGATAAGCACAGTGATGGAAACCTTTTTGGATCATAGTAAATGGGGGCCAAGATGGAAAACAGAAGGGCCTGCGGCTCCACCCACTGCAGAGGGAACTCTGCAGAGGGAACTCTAGGTAGATTCCTAGAGCATTGGCACAAGGCAGCAACAGATCTGGCAGGCTGCCTATAGGCAAACTCAAATTTTCTGAAGAGGTCCAGAGACAAATGTCAATACCGTAATCTAGAGCAGACAAAGAGGCTGTATTTGGCTGCTGTTTAATGCTTCGGTGGAATTCCCCGTAGCCACTAATTGGGATTTCTATTGGAGGAAGTGGATTGAAGGTCCCAAGCTACTCATGGTTGCCTAATAAATTTCTTGTGACCATTTACATTCATCTCAATAAGTTCAGCCTTGGCTTTAGGGTGCAGCTTTTTTTTTTCCTCTAGGTGGAATTCAACATGCTTAGAGTCTACCTGCCACTAACCTTCTGGAAGATTGTGATTTCCTGTATGTGTTGTGATCTTAGCATTAGCGATGATGGAGCAAACCCCCAGGAACTACTCCATTCCTATTCGTACAACTTAGGAAACAGGGCTGGGCTTGTAGCTTCGCTGGTAGAGCACTTCTTTAGTATGAGTGAAGCTTGGGGCTGGATCTTCAGCACTGTATAAAGTGTGCATTGTGGCACACACATTGTAGTGTCCTAGGCTGACCAGGAACTTGCTTTGTATCCTATTTGGTTCTCCTCATCTCATAAGAAGACATCCTGTATCAAAAACTAAACTAAAATAAAAGGACAAATGAATTGAATCCTTCATTGGTTTTAAAAACTCACCAAGATGGGTGATAGTGGTACACATGTTTAATCCCAGCACTTGAGAGGCAGAGGCAGGCAAGTCTCTGAGTTCTGAGTTCCAGACCAGCCTGGTCTATGGATTGAGTTCCAGGAGACAGCCAGGGGTACACAGAGAAACCCTGTCTCAAAAAAAAAAAAAAAAAAAAAAAAAAAAAAAAAAAAAAGTCAAACAAACGAACAAAAATAGCAGCAACAACAAAAAACCCCACCTCACCAAGATCTTTTCTAGTATCTCTGTCTCTTCATTCTTCCCTTGACTTATCAGTTCCTGCCTAGGCTGTAACATTTCTTCCCTCCCCCCTCCTCCTTTTCTAAATTATTTTATATGTGTGGGTGTTTTGCCTACATGTATGTCTGTGTATCATATCCATACCTGGTGTTTATTGGTCAGAAGATACATCAGGTCCCCTGGAAGTGGAGTTACAACAGTTATGAGTCACTTTATAGGTGCTGGGAATTTAACCCGGGTGGTCTAGAACAGCAACCACTGTTCTTATCTGTTGAATCATCTGGGCAGCTCCAAAAATACCTTTTGAAAATATTAGAAGTCTCCTATAATTGGCTCAAAATGAGGAAACATTTCGTGTTTTTGTCCCTGTTGGGACCATGGTACTTATCTGACAGTGAAGACATGGCATGTGCCTTCACTTCAGCTATGAGGGCAAGTAGTTACAAGAGGCCTTGTCAGAGAAAAAAAAAATCCTGTGCTGTAGGAAAAGAAGGACTACTACATAAAAGAGGTACTGGGGACAGCATGTGGTGGAGAAGAGACATCTGGATGTTCCTGAAGAGCACTGGTTCTCAACCTCCCTAGAACTGCAACACTTTAATATAGTACCTCATGGTGTGGGGACCCCAACCAAAGAATTATTTTAGTTGCTGCGTCATAACTGTAATTTTGCTACTGTTATGACTTGTAAATATCTGTATCTTTGATGGTCTTGGGTGAGCAGTGAAAGAGTCATTTGACAACCCCCACCCCAAGGAATCATGACCCGCAGGTTGAGTACTGCTGCTGCAGAGGGCAAGGTGTCAGGAGGGTAGAGTCCTGGGAAGGGTCCAGAGCTAATGGGAGAGACGGAGACAGGCCAGGTACCCGAGTGACACCAGGAGAGGGAGGTAGTTTTTAAGTAAAGTCCTTCATTCCTTCCATAAAGACTCTTAGGCTTTGAGTGTGGAGGAGGCAGGAAGACTCACCCAAAGCTTTTAATCAAAAGAGGAACTTAAATACCTCCCATGAAACCAACCCTACCAGGCTAACCAAAACTTGGGTAGTTAAGTGCTTCCAGACTACTGACTCTACCATTTCCATGGCACACTTCTAGGTGTCTGGCTGACCAGAATGGCAGCTTGGAAGTTAGATTCTAGGTGAGAAAGATCAAAGTTTCAAATCCTCCCCCCCAACACACACCCCCATCAAAGTAACAACATGCTTATGAACTGGAAGAGGAGGGAGCCTTGGTGTGAGGAAGCAGAGGCAAGTGTTTTTTCCCTGAGCAGGCACAGAGGGATCCAGGGGAAGGAAACATAGCCAGTGAGCTCAGGCTGAAGGGACACCGTGCTGTGGAGAGCAGTCCAGCCTGTTTTTTTGGCCTGGGAGTTAATGTAGGCTATAAAACAATAGGAGCACTGACCCGGCTGCACCTCTAGGATGAGAACACAGTTCGGTCAGAGCAGCCTGACCCTGGAGAGGTTAACCAGATCAAAGCCACTGTTGACTGCCTAGTACACCAGAGTCCCTAAACTGCTAGAAACTGATGTTTCCCCAACATTTCTTCCCTAGCCACCTTTCCAGATACCCTTAGAGAAGATGCAGGAACCACTGAGCAAAGGGACCCCCTTTCATCACCATCTGACTTGCTTCTCTTGGTATCCACCAACCCACCTCCCTCCCCAGCTCCTCCATACACACACACACACACACACACACACACACACACACACACACACAATGCATGGGCACTTTCCTGCTCTGTCTTCAGTGGCAAAAATAACAGCCAGCTTTGAACTTTGTATGAGTTTTGTTTTGTCTATTACAAAAGTCAGGCACACCCATTTTAAAAGATAGGGGTTTTCCCTATCTTTTTTAAGGAAAATAAAATAATAGTCAATCTAAAAATAAGCACTGGCTAATGTAGTGTTTTCTGTGTGTGACCAACCTCTGTGAATTTGTTCTTACACAGCTGCAGTCATTTGTGATTGTCATTTCTTACTGTGCATGTCACATCTTTTTCCTGATACTTAATTATTTTTTAATTCTACTCATTTCTTTTAGTGAGTATACAAAATAATGCACTATAAGACTTTCATATCTATCTCTTATTTTAGTCTTTGTATATCATTCTTTCATTGTAATATACACTTCCCATTGCCTTCCATATCCTTCTTATCCCTTCCTGCTGGTCCTCTTTCTTCTCCCAATTAGTGCCCGCTCTGACTTTATGTTAATATAGTTTCAGCAAAGAGAAAGCACACAATATTTACCTTTCTGAATATATTAGTTCTCTTAATAGAATGATTACCAGTTCTATCTATTCTCCTGCAAAATACAGAACTCTATTTTTCTTTGCAACTAAATACAACTTTATATGTATATATATATATATATATAGATATATATATATATATATATATATCATATATATATATATATATCAAATTCTCTTTATACTACAGTCCTCTATTGATTGCTATCTGGGCTGGTTCTGTGTAGGGGTAGTTCTGATGCTAAGGTCCTGTTCCCCAATTGGTTCTTGACCTATCAATGAAGATGCCACAGGCCAATTGCTGGGCAAAAGGAATAGGAGGGACCTCCAGTTTCCCTGCAGGCAAGCTAGCAGACCCAGGAGAGGGAGGAAAGGACAGTTTACCATGCTTTGGAGGGAGAAAAGCCAACCAGCCATGGTTAGGCAGGGAGACCACATGCCACTTCTACAGGTGGGAGGTTGGGGTGTTGAGCTAGAACTGAAGGTGGCTGAGTAGCTGAAATTGAATGAAGATTTAGGGTATTGAGCTGGGAGTGCTGGGAAGGGCACACTAGCCAAGGTAGATTGGGGGCAGCCAGCAGTTGAGCCAATAAGGCAAGTTGAAATAGTGTGTGTGTGTGTGTGTGTGTGTGTTTCATCTATGGATCCAATATGCTCTAGATAGGGCCTGGTAGCGCAGTTCATTCCTGGAGCTTAGGCAGAATAGCAAAAACTACATGCAACAGTCCTGTGTCTTGGCTCTTGTGCAACAATAAACATGGCCATGCAGATGTCTCTGTGGGATGCTGACTTAGAATGGGTTTGGGGTATAGCTGGGTCACACATCAGTTCTATTTTTAGTTTTTGGAAGAATCTTCACACTGATAATAAGAATAGCTACATCTGTTTATTCTCTGCCCCACACAGTGAATATGAATTACTAATTTGCCACTTCCTTTCACCTGTATCAGTATTTTTGTCATTTATTTATTCATTTGTTTATTTTTGTCTGTTTTTAAATAAGATCTTCCCATGTAACCCAGGCTTTCCAGCCATCCTGGAACTTACCGTCTAGCCCAGGATGGCCTCAGACTTCTGATCCTCTTGCCTCAGCCTCCTGATGGCTTACATTGCAGGAATGGCCCACCATACTAACAGCCAGGCTCCAGTTTGTCTCCTTGATAGTAGCCATTCTGATTTGTTGACGATGCTGAACTTTTTGTTGTTGTTGTTTTGTGTTGTATTTATTGACAATTTGGATTTCTTATTTTGTGAATTGTCTGCTGAATTCATTTATCCATCTGTTAATTGGACGATTTGGGTTTAGCTTTGTGTTTGTTTGTTTGTTTGTTTGTTTTGGAGCTGTCTTTAAGTTCTTTATATATTCTAGAGTGTACTAATCTCTCGTCAGGTGTATGCTTGACCAAGAATTTCTCCTATTCCATAAACCCTGGCATATTTTGACTTGATAGAATATTCTAAGAGTATTCTCCTATGATTGCACATAAGCCATAAACGCACTATTTAAAACCTACATCAGATTTCACTAGTCATATCTACAGGAGCATAAAATGACAATAATATGATTAAGTACCACCTTCCAGGTTTTACTTTGATTTGAATAATTAATTATCAGTGTGTGTGTGTGTGTGTGTGTGTGTGTGATGTTGAAGGTGGTGTGTGAATGCCAGTTGCACATGTGAATGTCAGAAAACAACTTCTGTGGAGTTAGTGTTCGTCTTCCACCTAAGGTCAGTTCTAGAGATGGAGCTCTGGTCATCAGGCTTCTGTGACATAGTTTCTTTACTGGCTGAGCCATCTTTATTTTTTCTTCTTTTTTAAGACAAGATTTCATATGTATGAAACTGGCCTGTGCTCCCTGTGTAGACCAAGTTGGCCTAAGAGTTGTAGCAATCCTCCTGTATCAGTCTTCTGAGCACCAGGGTTATAGGTATGTGCTACAGTAACCTGTTCTTCTAATAATTATTTTAATGCAAATATTTTTATGATAGGCATCCACCGTTCAAAGCTTTCTCTACATATCCGATAATTTCTTTGCAGTACACTCAGGGACACATAATGGAATGCTCCAGTCAACAATATGAACATTTTGGAAGAATTTTTTTTCTAAGACAGGGCTTTTCTGTGTAGCCTGAATGTCCTAGAACTTGCTCTGCAGCCCAGGCTAGCCTAGAACTCAGAGATTTGCCTGCCTCTGGGTCTAAGTGCTAGAATTAAAGGCATGCAACGCCACTGCCCAGCTTGGAAGACATTTTTATTTAAACTTTAAAGAAATATTAAGAATCAATGGGTGGGGATTAAGAGATGGCTCAGCACTTAGGAGTATTTACTAGTTTTGCAGAAAACCCAGGTTCCATTTCCAGCACTCACATGGCAGCACACAACCGCCTGCAATTTCTGTTCCGGAAGATCTGACTGCCTCTTGTGACCATCACTGAATCCCACATGCACACAGTAGACGTAAACTCTTGTTGGCTTACGCACATACACTAAATAAATTATTAAAAACAAAGGAAGGGCTATGTCGAACAGTGTGAAGACAGATACCAATCATATGGCCTCTATTCTTGGAATTTCCATAACACACACGTGCACACATATACATGCACATACATACATACACACCTCTAAACTCCATGGAACATGGGCTATCATATAATAAAAAACACACTATAATGTTGAATACCATGTAGTAGATATTACATGAGTACTTATCCACCCATGCAAGAGTCATTTCTGTCAAATGCTTTATCCGAGATCTATTTTTCTTGGAGATCCATAGTTCTATCTCCAACATGGGTCCCCATCATCTTACCCCACCAGCTTGCTTCCTGCTTCTGTGCTTTCCTTCCTTGAACTATCATCAGCCTGGAAAGCATCCCCCAGCCAAATATTTTATGAAGTTTCAAATATCATATCCAAGCCCACTCCAGATATCTCCCCAGCCTTCCTCAGTACACACTGAATTCCATTTTTACCCATTATAATGATCACAATTGTCTATGCTCCTGAGATAGTACTTGTCAGACCCAGACCTTCATACATAATAAAAACTCAGGAGAAATTCCATGAATCCATCCAATGCCATACCCTACCCTATCCTACTGTCTTAGACCGTTATGTACTACCCTAACAGAATGCTTGTGGCTGGGTAGCTTTCATGAAGTAGAAATGTATTGGCTGACGTCTCTGGGGGAAATCAGCATTTGGCAATTGTCTTTTTGCTTCTTCATAATGAAAAAAAAATCATTAGTAGAGAGCCAGAGTAAGAAGAGACACACCCACATCCATGGTCACAGACCAATTCTGTTGGCACGAGTCCTCCTCATGATTGATACTCTCATGACTACGTATCTCTTAAAGATCTCGTCTTCCAACATCATCACGAGAACAGTTAAAATCGCAGCAAGCCTTCAAGGAGACAAGCCTTCAAATCATAATACCTACTTAGTTATGTCTTGCGAGCTAATCTTGCCTCTTCAGAATTGACAGTACAGATGGTAACCCAGGAAGCGGTGGCCTGGCCTGCCTTTAATCCCAGCACTCAGGAGGCAGAGACGGGTCAATCAATGTGAGTTCGAGGCCAGCCTGGTCTACAAAGTGAGTTCCAAAACAGCCTGGGTTACACAGAGAAACCCTGTCTTGAAAGAAACAAAACAATAACAAAACCCAAAGGACTTGAAATGTTAAATATGTAACAAATTATGTGTTCATGATAATTTTTAAAACCTCACTGTTTAGTTTACAAGAGGTTTGCAATTCAAGGTCTTTCTGAAATTGATAAAGGACACATCTGGCATTTAAAAAGAGAATTAAACATACAATATACTTATACATGTATTTGCTAGCACACACTGAGTAGTCTACTAAACAATGAGAACAGCAAGTAAGTTATCTTTATTTTAAATTCCTTCCTTCCTTCCATTAGTCATCTCTCATTCACTGACAACAAGCACCTGTCTGTCAGTCCCCATGTCTGAACACAATGACAGTAAGATGAAGAATTTCCCATGGGCTAGAGGAGCTCTTGGAGGCAGCACTGTGATTCAGGCAGACACTTTCTCTCTACCTCCCTCTGCCTCTCTTCTTTAATGGGAGCACAGGAAAGACTCTGCTCTAAGAAAGCCTATCATTAGAGCCAAAGAGTATATAGCCAACATCCCACCGACTTCCTCATTTTACAGATGAAGAGACTGTGACTCCCAAAGGTTAAGTGACTTGCCCAAGATCACAAAGCTAGCCAGCTGGGCTCCCAGATGACAGCTTTCTACTGTGCAGTGTTCTGTAAGTGGTCGGAAAAGAAATTCAAAGCTAAGCTTTGAGATGACGGAGATGGCTCTGCTCGGGCAGCCAGTTCAGCCTTCTTTCTGGAGAAAGGGAGAAGAAAAATGGAATTGCTCTTGTCTGTGCTTCTTCCTGCATGATATTCTGCCCAGCTTTGCCTATGATGTTGTCAGTGAGGCTCCCAGGGCTATGTCAAGGGCAGTCACATCTACTCACAAATGATCCTGGGACTTAAGGACATAAAAAGACTCTATGGAGGACTAGAATCTTGAGAGATCCAAGGACATGCACAACAAGCAGAGAAGAGCAACAATGCAGATCCATGGGATATGGACCCAGGACAATGGGACATGAGCTAGTCTACAGGCCCAAGGATGACCAAACTGACCTTAGGGGTACAGACTCTTCACTAGTCCCACAATTTCTGTGGTGTCCCTGAATGATGGTACCTATACCCAGGTGTCAGTCACCTTCCCTGAGCTCCTCCTAGGTGTCTGTGTATTTCCTCAATATGTCTCATTGACCTCTTGTCTCTCTTCTCTCATCTAGCTCTTATCCTAGACCTTTCTAGACACTCCTCCCCCCTTTCTTGCTTGTCTAGAAATGGCACTGTCTACTCTCTGAGCTAAGGTTCTAGGAGTCATGGTGGCCTGTCTCTTTACAGAGCCTCTAGGTTTTAACTGTTAAGGCCTGGGTCTCTTCCTCCAGAGCCCGCTGGCTTCCAGACTTCTCCACCACTGCACCTTTCCATTTATACCAATGTTTGGGTGCACTTTCAATCCCTTAGGTCCTCTCCCTGTGCTCATACCTCCCTGCACAAGTCCCATAGGCTATAAGCCAAAGCTGATCCCCTCCCTGGACCAAAACCTTCACCCACCCCATGACAGTTCAAAGAAATCTCCAGCATTCCCCCCCCCCAAAGACTCTAACTTACTCTTCAGTATGGGTCCTTGCTCTTCTTCCTTCACTGCTGGCTCTACTGCTTCCTGGACTTTGCTTATGAAAACCAGTCCCTCTGCCTGGGGGCTGCTCACACAGGGTACCAGCTCTTCTCTGGACATTGCCTCCTTGATCCACACATTACTGTTCACTGTTGTCCATCTTCTCCTGTACGTGTCTACATCCACAGTCTAGTGTCATCTCCATGGAGATACGATTTCTGCAGCCTTGTTGAATGATATACCCTCTGGACTACAGATACCAAAGGTGTCAATAAAGATTTGTCCAACGTTCAGCTGGATGCAATTGAAAGGACAACCCCACAGCTTAATAAAAGCTCCCCAAAGAGGCCTCCTCTGGCCAGGGTTTTCTGGAAGCTGACAGCCTGTGGATACTTGCTTCTTACCTTGGCTTAAGTGCTAGGGTCAGGAGATTAGGTGTTTTCATTACTCTGTCTTATTTTGGTTTTGTGTTTTTGTTTTGCTTTGTTTTCTTTCTTTAACAGGGTCTTGTTATGTAGCTCAGGCTGGCTTCCAATTAGAGATCTTCCTTCCTCACCATTCTGAATGCTGGGGTTACAGATGTGTGTCACCACAGAAAGCACAAGGTGTTCTTCTTTAGAATGAGGATACGTGAGTTCCTGTTCCTGGTGACAATGTTTGAAAGGCAAGGCCAGTGAGACTGGGCAAACAGTGTTAGTTGAATGTTGCATATGCAGTTCTGTAGTAGGGAACTTTGTGTACTATTTCATTAAACCTTGTTAACAGTACTGTGAAATAGGTGCTACCTATTTATCAAATCTTTAGCTTTTTCAGTGTGTGTGTGTGTGTGTACATGTATGTACAGATACACACGTGCATATGTGGAAACTAGAGATTAACTCCCATTTCTTCAATTACTTTCCACCTTATGTTTTGAAGAAGGGTCTTTCACTTCCAGACTGGCTGACCAAGATGCTTCAGAAACCCTCCTGTCTTACCTCTTTGGCTTAGGGATTAAATGCACATGGCTTATTATTATTATTGTTACATGTATGTATGTATGTATGTTGTGTGTACATAGGGATGTGTATATATACATCATGATCAGAGGACAACTTCCAGAGAGTAAGTTCTGCCATGTGGGAACAGGGGATTGATCTTAGGTTGTCAGGCTTGGCCGCAAACATCTGTACCTGTTGAGCCATCCCATTTGCTCCACACCTGGCTTTGCATATGCTGGGACCCACTCTTAGATTCTCATACTGTGTTTACTGACGGAACAATCTCCACAGCCCCCAAACCTTTTTTTTTTTTTTAACCAGGCCCTGTTTTTAGCTCTTTATACTATTAACTCATCTAAGTGTCGTAGCAATTTCACTGAAAACAGGAGTTATCACTCTCCTCCTTCCCACACAGGGAACTGAGGTGCAGAGAGGTTAAGACCCACATCTGGGATCACACAGCTGAGAACGGCCAGAACCCTATCTGTTTCCGGAGTCTAAGTGTGTGAACTCTTGTTATCCTGCCTCTATTACTATCTCTATTTGATAACCAAGCTGCAGCTGAATGGCATACAGTAATCCATTCAAAGTCCCGAAGGACACGAAGTCATGTCCCACTTCAAATCCCGTTCCCCACTCCTTTCGTATTCTCAGCCAGACACTGAGATTTGACCGCTGAGACCACATATTCAGTATCATCTCTGTCCCCTAAGCCTGCTGAGGTGCACAGAACACAGTAGCTGCTTCATAAACGGCTGTAAAAGCGGAGCTTGCACGATTGCTCCAAATCCACGGTGGCAGATCAGTTTCCAGTACATACGGTATTTACAGTCAGGCTCACCACCTGCCAGAAGTTGTTCTTTAATAATAAGATTAGAATGATTTGCAATTAACACATCAAAGCACCAGCTGACAGCACCCGACTCCCTGCTCATTAATGGAGGCTCCTTCTTTATACAGCAATGAGAGCCTTGCAGTTGGTAAAGTGCTCGGGTAAATTGGTAAACAATGGTAATAATGATTTTAATAATTGTATTAGTGTGTTGTCATGATAACAAGCATATTGGGATGGAGGAGGAGCAGCCGCCCCACACCGTGGGAAAAGCCCCACTATCAGATCTACATCCTTTATTCTACCTTTCTTTTCTCCTCCTCTGAAATGCTGCCTGATTCAGAAGGGCAGTTTCAAAAACCCAACATTTGTGTCATTTTCTCTTTCTTTCTCTCTTTCTTTCTTTCTTTTTTTCTTTTCTCCTTTCCTTCTCCCTCTTGTGCCACACTCACTCTGGGCTCCACTCACTCTGGCCCCCACCCTGCTCATTCGCCCCCCGACCCCCAATCTCTCCAGCCCAACTGTAGCTGCCTTCAGACACCCATATGAGGGTGTCAGATTTCATTACGGATGGTTGTGAGCTACCATGTGGTATGGTTTCGGGGATTTGAACTCATGACCTCCTGAAGAGTAGTTGGTGCTCTTAACCGCTGAGCCATCTCACCAGCCCCATTTGTGTCATTTTTCATTTCTGCAGCCATTGTCATAGTGTTCAGGGAAATTCTAAAAGAATTCTAAAATGAATTCTAAAGACGTCTGCTTTCCTGTTCTCTCCTCTGTCTCCATGTGCCAGCCACTGGAATTTCTCTGCTCATTGAAAATTCTACTTCTCAGCTAGGTTGCTCTTGTCGATATGACTGACAGGGAGGGCTCTTGCCCACTCGCTCTCTCTTGCTCAGTGTGTGCGCAGTGTACATGTGTGCGTGTGTTCATGCTGATGGATGTTGTCTGAGCCAGAAGACAAAACATTGGCTGTATTTCCTCAGGTGCCTTCCCCATTTTTTTAGAGACAGGGTCTCAGATTGGCCTGGAGATTGGAGTGTAGGCTCAGCAGACTGGACAGACAGCAAGCCCCCAGGATCTCCTGAGTGAATCTGCATACCCAGCTCTGGCTCTATAAGCACGTACCATTGTGCCTCACATTTTGAAACATAGATCTTAGGGATGAGACTGGGGACCTCGCTGGTTCAACCCTCACCCCAGCCCATACCACAGCTTATCAAGTCTGACTTTTCTGGGTTCCCTTCAAGGTATTTGTCATTACCAGAATTATCCTAAGCAGCTTGCCTAGATTCATCCCATCCCCAGTGGTGAAGCAGATGGGAACCCAGTGTACCGGCCTTGGAGGGGAATGTCCTTACCAGGTGTCCTATTTTGCTTTTGATAACAGCCATAAACACCACAGCCAAAAGGAATTTGGGGAGGAAAGGGTTTATTTCATCTGACAGTTTCCAATCCATCACAAAGAGCAGTCAGGGAATGAAGTCAAGATAGGAAAACTGAAGGCAGGAACTGAAGAAGAAACCACGGGGACGACTGTTTAATTGCTTGCTCCCCCTGGTTGGTTCAGCTACCTTTCTTATACAGCCCAGGACTACCAACCCATGCATGGCACCACCCACAGTGGCCCCTCCCACACTAATCATTCATTAATCAAGAAAGCACCTCCTAGGCTTGCCTATATGACAGTCTCATGGGGACATTTTCCCATTGAGTTTCTCTCTTCTTAGGTGACCTGAGCTTATGTCAATCAGCACATCAGATGTCTCCTGGGGTTCAGATGAAACTCTCTGCTTTTGTTTGTTTGCTTGTAGAAGACAGTATCCCAGGCTGGTCTTGAACTCACGGAGATCTTTCTTCCTCAGTCTCCTAAGTGCTAGAATTTGAGGTATGTGCCACTAAGCTCAGCTAAGAATCCTTGCCTATATACATTATAGAGAATCCTTTCCGGGTCTCAGGTTTCTTCACATATAAAGTGAGAGAAGAAGTAACTCCCTGGGGAGGCTGCTTGTGAACATGAACTAAACTCACCACTCAAATGTATGTTTCAAGCCTAAATCTTTGGGCTACGTGAGTCCTGAGAGCTATTTAACTTCACCAACCTTAGTTTCTTCATCTATAAAATGGGGATAGAAACGTTCTTCAAGGTTTCCTGGCCATTATGTGAAGTAACATATTTGAAGAGCTTAAAGCCAGGAGACAGATGCTCAATAGACTTAGTTGTCACCATTATCATCATCGTTATCATCAGCACTTTCTCCCTTTGGCCCAGTGCAAGTGTTTTCTGGTTTAATCAGCATATATGGATTATTTCGGTCTCTGCAATCTGAGTGGATCCTATATTTCAGTTCTTCTTGAGTCTTCATGTTTGGTCATTATAATTGCTATTGATGTTTAACACAGGGTCTCACATCCCACAGATTCCATATGGAGCTGGGATTTGTCTAATTCCATATGAAAGAAGTTTATTAAAGGTGGCTTTAAACTTGTGATCCTCTCCACTCCAACTTCAAGTGCTAGAATTACACGTGTGTGCCATCGCACCCAGTTTTGTGGTAAGTGGGGTGGAATCCAGCACTTTGTACAAGCCAGGCAAGCATCCTACCAGCTGAACTCCATCCTCACCACCGCCCCCTGAAAATGTTTTTATTTTTTAAAATGGATCTACTAACAGAGGTTTTAATATAGAGTATAACCACAAGAATTAAGAGAAGAAGGCACTCAGAAAGGTATAGTCTGGGTCTGAGCTTCCCAAAGAGAGGTCGGCAAGCTTTTTTTGTGTTTCCATTTTTGTTTTGATTGACATTTTAACCATGGTGGAGCAGGTTATCAAACTGCTCGTGCACATTATCTGATGGATTTTCATTCAATAAACATCCTATGAGCTTATCCCAGAGCCTTCAGGATATACATACATACACAAACACACACACACACACACACACACACACACACACACATTCTATTCCTTATACTTAGGAAAACTGCATCACAGCACGATACCTACCTATAACCAAGTTTAAAGAAAAAAAAATTTTCACTCACTCATGGAAAGAAGAAATCAATTCCATCCGAAGAGAGATTTGGATTTTCACACTGAGCATGCTCCTTCTAAAGCTGCCTGCCGCTGGCAAACTTGAACTAGAGTCCTGAAAGAATGAAGTGAGAAAGCATCCCTGTGACCTTCAGGTCCTGATGTCCCTGTCACAGAAGTAGAAACAGGTGTTCAATGAAAGAGGAAAGTTGTCAGGAAGAACTGTGGTGACGTCGAGAGGATGAAGGAAGACTTCCTTTCTTAGCTACTACAAAGAAAGTAAGCGTTTGGGGCTTCTCAATGGGAGAAGGGTCCTCCCAAGACCAGGGCTCCACAAACCTGGAGAGTTACCATACTTTTCTGATCTCAGTCACCAAGTGCATCAGCATTTAGGATTTAATTAAATTTAACCTAAGGCTTTGAGGAATAGCTCGGTGGAGTTCTTGCCTAGCACATACAAAGTGAACATCTACTATGTTCACTTTCCAGTACTACAAAAATAAATTAAGAAAAACTTAGTAGAACCATGGAAACCTGCTCTCAATCCAGAATAAGTTCATTTAAAAATAAAAAAAAAATTTTTAAAGGCAGGGGTAGGGTGGAGTGGGGTGGTGCAGGGTGGTGGTCGCATGGTAAGGAGTTGTCTCAGTCAGTAAAATGCTTTCCTTGTAAGCATGAGGATGTTAGTTTGATACCCAGAGTCCATGTAGAAAAAGTCAAGCATTGGTAACAGGTGCTTGTAAACCTAGCACTAGGAAGGCAAAGATACACAGATCCAGCCTACTTGGCAAGTTCTGGTGAGAAACCTGTCACAAAAGGTAAGCCATCTGTAAAGGACATCTGAGATCATCCTTTGGCCTCCACACACAGGCAAACACGGTGCACATGCATCACACAGAGATAACTGTCCACATATACATACAAACATAAGAAACAAAGATTGCTAGCATCTAAGAACTGGAATCAAGTAAAATATAGCATGTGCTCTTCCAAGTATTGTCTTCAGTCCTTTCATTGAATTGTAGCACTGGCCAAGCTGACAGGGACTCTGGAAGCAGGTACACAGGGATCTGGTGGCTTGTCTGAAGTTATCCTAGTCGGAAGAGCATTCCAACTCCTGCAGTCTCTGCGGAAGCCATCCATATCTCCTTGCTCTGCCAAAGCATCTTTCTTCCTCCTCCTCCTCTTCCTCTTCTTTTTCACTTGTTCTGCTTTGTCTGGAATTTTGCAATTGTTCTAACAAGTACATTAGAGTTTACATCTACACTGTGGAGAATTGGAATAACATCAATAAGTTAAAAAATTCTTACATATGTGTGTGTGTGTGTGTGTGTGTGTATATATATATATATATATATATATATATGCATGTATGTTCAGGTGTGTACATATTCATATGTGTCCATGAGTATACATATACGTGTATGCATATGAAAGTCAAAGGTCAGACCCAACAAAAATTCTTTTTCTTTTTCATGGTTTTGCCTGCATGCATGACTGTATGAGGGTGTTCGATTCCCTGATACTGGAATTTCAGACAGTTGTGATGTGCCATGTGGGTGCTAGGAATTGAACCTGGGTCCTCTGAAAGAACAGCCAGTACTCTTAAACCCTGAGCCATCTCTTCAGCATGCCCCTGCAACAGAAATTCTTAATCATTTAACATTCAAGAATACCTATGTCATCATTTTATTTCAACTATTTTAAGGTATTATTAGTTGCTGTGAAGACCTTATTAGTTGCTGTGAAGACCCCATGAAACCCTTTGGCCTTCTGTGTATTTGAAATTTAAGTACAGCCCTCGGTCATTGATGGTTCTGCATGGTGATTCTAATGAAGGAGGCAGCAAGCCTGTCTGTGCATTTTTCAAAGCATCACAGACACAAAGGTGTCAGGGACCTAGAAGGCAGGTTTTCTCCATTCCTTTCAATAACAGGAGAGTCCCCAGGGAGGGAAAGCTGGAGCTCTGGGCTTGCTTTGATGCTTCTGGGTGGGAGGCCCTCTGGGAAATTCCTGGAACGCCCTCAAATTGGCTCCATGTCAGACCCCCAAGACCAAGGAGGCATTCAAAGGGAGGTCCTGCAGGAACCATTTATATGGAGATATCCTCACTGGCTGTTCAGGGGCTTGGATGCGGTCCATAGCTAACAGGCAATTTCTGTTCCAACCAGAAGTTGCCTAACTATCTCCGGCTTCTAACCAGTTGTAATGGCTAAATACACCCACTTAAAGAAAAGAAGTGGGGATGGAGAGAGAGAAGGAGAGAGAAAGGGAAGAGGAGAGAGAGAGAGAGAGAGAGAGAGAGAGAGAGCTCTAGTTTTGCTCCAAGGAACATTGCATACAGCTGAAAAAGACCTTCTTTCTTAGCTCATCCAAATGTCCAGACGTTTGAAGCTGTCAAATCCTGATTTCTAATCCAGAAAAATCCACTGACCTATGGAGATGGGCAAGGGCATGAATGGCCCACATTAGAAATTACCATGTACAGCACCTCCCAAACTGGACTTCCAAGAGCATCTCTTGCTTAGTGCTCCCACCCAGGAAGCACCCCTCTTGCACAGGGAGGGGTTCTTCTCCTCTTCTCTCTTGTACCATTCACCTCAGTGAATCTCATGGGGTAAAAAGAGCAAAGCCCAGGAGCTGAGGAATGTTAGACAAAACAACTTTACCACCTCTCTCTCTCTCTCTCTCTCTCTCTCTCTCTCTCTCTCTCTCTCTGTGTGTGTGTGTGTGTGTGTGTGTGTGTGTGTGTGTGTGTGTGTATGTGTGTAAAATAAAGACAGTTGTCAGTTGTGGTGGTGCATGCCAGTAGGATTTGCTGAAGGAGGCAGAGACAGGAGGGATCACAAGCTCCAAGTTCAAGGCCAGCCTGGGCTACACATTTTAAAAAATAAAGTCTGTGACCCTGACCTACAGAGGTCACTGCAAAGTATCCGCTGCTGAGGAGGTGCCCTATCTATAATTGTATCAAGGCTTCTCAAGAGAACAGTACTCACTTGAGAGTGTGCGTGCACGTGCGTGCGTGTGTGCATGTGTGTGTGTTGGTTCACATGTATGATGGTGTGCATGCCTGTGAAGGTCATCCTTACATGCTGTCTGCCTTTTAAAAACAGCTTCTCACTGGCTGGCAACTCACAGATTAGGCAGACAAAACAGGTTGGCCATCGAGTATCTGAGATCTTCCTGTTCCCACCCCCCTCCCTTCTCCTTCAGTGTTAAGATCAGGCCTGTGCTACCATGTACAGTTTGCTTGGTTGGTTTGGTTTATTTTTTTCACACAAGTCCTAGGATTAGACTCTGGTCCTCATTCTTGCATGGCAAACACTTTACCAACAGAGCCATCTACCCAATCCAGGAAGCTAGCTTTGGGAAATAAAGTCCCTTCTTCCTTTTCTGATCCTCAGCTTCTAGATTCTGTTTTGTTTGCATGCTAAGAGTCAAATGGGGGCCTTCTGCATGCTAGGCAAGCCCTCTACTATTGAGCTCCACCCCCAAGCTTTTACACCAAAACAGATAGGACCGAGATCTGGGTTACATTGAGAAGGTGACAACTAAGCTACAACTTACAGCCTAAGCTAAGCACTACATAAGGAAGAAAGTATAGAACCCACATTTCCAGGGTAAACAAAACACCAGGACAACAGGTAAGAAAACCAGAATCCACTTTGGTTGGCATTATTAGGCCACCTCTAATTTGTTTTTGTAATAGCAAAAGTGTCAGCTTGCCATTCCATGCAGTCAGCCCAGCCATCAAGAAGTACAAGTTGACCTAATGGGTAACTAATTGATAGCAGAGAGTTCCTAAACTCTGTCTCCTCATTAGAAGCCTTTGTGATATCGACTGAGCTACGTAGACCCTGGAAGGAACGTAGCCTCCCCGAAGACTGCAGCTCTAGCCGTACACCTGGCAGGCTTATGCCAGGAATGATGTGAGATCCAGGGGCCCCATCAACCACAGACTGGGGAAGTACCATCCCAGAGAGCAGTTACTGCAGGACTCGGATGCTTGCTTTACAGCACTCTTTTTTTTCTCCTCATTGTTTATGATGAGCTCTGGGATCGGTCCAAACAAACCAAAATTTGGGGGCGGGGAACCC
Organism: Arvicanthis niloticus; assembly: GCF_011762505.2. Lineage (NCBI taxonomy): Eukaryota > Metazoa > Chordata > Mammalia > Rodentia > Muridae > Arvicanthis > Arvicanthis niloticus. The sequence goes on along the minus strand of NC_047668.1, from coordinate 46,459,466 downwards.
CCCCTTCACTCCTGAACCACAGCACTGCTTGTCCCTGCACTGCTTGTCCCTTCTTCTTTCTCTTTTTCCATCCCCCACCCTCAAGGCTCAAAGAGAGATGACCCTTGAAAGTGAATGTGCATGTAACCCAGGGATATTTCGTTTTACATGTGATGACTGTGGCTCAGCCATTAATGGCACCGACACTAGCACTGGCATCTGTTGCTCGTGCAGAGGACCTGGGTTCAGTTCTCAGCACCGGCATGCTGACCCACAACTTTTGGTTAGCTCCAGTTCTTTATTCTCCTTTATTCATTTCAAGATGCCAGCCAGTACACTCACTTTCAGGGGTAGGGGTGTCACCTCCCACTTCATCCTCTCTGGCGACACCTCCACAGCCCCACCTAAGGGCATGCCTCAATCATGTTCTAGGCCTTATTAATACAATCAAGTTGATAATTAAATTGAGACGCAACAGTGAAGGCAAGGGGCTTCTACGAGGGTGCCTAAGAAGACGAAGTCAATGCCACCGTGTTCCCTCAAATTGCCCTCTCTTTTTAAGGGACTCAGAACACTTGTCCAACCTTTCAAGTAGTCTGAGTTGAACCTCTGCCCGCTGTGCTAAACATCTTCCTTGCCTCTGCTCTTGTCTTTAGTCCTCATAACAGCGTTTCAAGAATAGATTCTCTGTTTCCCTTATACAATTGGGGAAATACACATGTCAAAAAGTTCAGCTACTGATCGGTCTCAAAGGAAGCTACAGAGCAGAGTTCACAGTCAAGGTCCCTAGACACGCAACTTTGCCTCCTGATAGCAATCTGTTTTTCTCTTCCATGTGTTAGCCATGATGTTCACTTCTGCTTCCCACTGTCCAGCACTCCATTCTTCTAGAAATGTCCACAAACATCTTTTGAGTGGGGTTAAATTGAGTTGCACTGGATGTTGTTTGCTAAGACATTTCAGGAACGTATGGACCCCAAGGTGACCGGGATATAGAAACACAGTGTTCCATAGTCTAAATAGGGCTTCATGCCTATGAGGTTGCACAGGGGAAATTTATACAAGGAAGTGCTGTACATCTAAATTTAGGATAGTACAGGCATAGTGATTATATGCCTCTGCTTCACATTTTCTTAGGAATAAAAGATCTATGCTGGCTAGTTTTATGTCATCTCTACACGAGTAGAGTCATTTGAAAGGACTGAACCTTGATTAAGAAAAGGCCTCTATGAGATCCAGATGTAGGGTATTTTCTTAATTATGGATCAGTAGGGGATGGCCCAGCCCATTGTGGGTGGGGCCACCCCTGGCCTGGTGGTCCTGAGTTCTATATGAAAGCAGGCTGAGCAAGCCATGATGAGTAAGCCAGTAAGCAGCATTCTTCCCTGGTCTCTTCATCAGCTCCTGCCTCTAGGTTCCTGCCCCTGTTCGAATTCCTGTCCTGGTTTCCTTCAGTGATGGACTACAGCATGGAAGTGTAAGCCAGATAAACGTTTTCCTCCTCAGCTTGTTTTTGATTACGGTGTTTTATGGCAGCAATAGGAACCCTAACACAAGGTCTAACCTGTGCATGGTTCGTCTCATTTTTTTGTTTCATTCGTAACAATTGTAAGTACAAGTAGTAATTACTCTCCCACTCATACACACACTATTTGCCAGATGTTTTATCAAGCAAATATTATTTCAGGTAACCTTGCAAAAATCCAAGGGTGCTGGGATTATGATCTCCAAGCTAAGAAAACCAATCCACAGCCTGGTTTTCCAAGTCAGTTGGGAAATAGGATCAAACTGAAATCATCTATGACTCTGTGAGAGTAGTTTCCCATGGTTATTATCTCCTGTTCTCTCCATTCTCAGCCATCCACCCTAGTGCCCAGCCTTTGGCACTGTTGTGCGTGTGGCTAAATGAAGGTAAAACAAGGTAAAGCCCAGAGAAAGGGTCTGGTCAACAAAAACCACCAAGGCCAGCCACCAAAGAGACCACTTGACTTGGAGATTGCATTTTCAGTCTCAAATTTCTATCAACTGTTTTTCTTTCCTTCTCCTTCCCTATTCCCCTCTCCTGTCTGTCTGTCTGTCTGTCTGTCTGTCTGTCTTTTTGAGTTTTTGTTTTGTCTGTTTGTGTTTTTCTGATACAAGGTCTCCTGTAACCCAGGTTAGCCTTAAACTCACTGTGTAGCTGAGGGTGACCTTGAACATCTGACCTTCCGGCTTCCACCTCCTGGGTGCCTGGCCTATCTTTCTATTCTTGCTGAGACACGATCATATTGCTGTGGAACAAATTCTGTGAAAGACTGAGAGTGCAAAGAGAAAGAATGCAGTTATTTGGGGAAAGTTATTACATGGGTATGGATTTGTGAGCGTGACAATATGAACATTTTGGGACTAGTTCACAAAATGTCATTGCATGAATACCTCACTGCCTCATTCACTTGACTTAGCTATTGGCTGAAAGAATATAATGCAGCTCCTAAAAAGGAGTTTTGTTCTAGTTCTTGCAGTAGGAAGAGGGAGAAAGAGACTGTGAACGCTATCTGGGTAATTTTCCTTCCCTTTTTTTGGGCTTTTCTCCCTGTGATGAATCCTCTGGGAATGAACTTCTCTGAGGTCCATGTGGCAACTCAGACAAAATGAAACACTGAGGGAGTTTCTCATGGTGTCTTAGTTTCTGTTCTAGTGCATGACCAACCATAGAAAGGAAAGCATTTAATAGGGGCTGACTTACAGTTTCAGAGGTTTAGTCTGGTATCATCATGGCAGGGAGCATGCAGGAAGCTAGGATGCTAGAAAAAAAACGTAGGTGAGGGCTTTACCTACTTCTCCTCAGGCAGCAGGTGGCGGGGGTGGGGGGAGGGAGAAAGACTGGGCAGGTGTTGGCTTTTGAAACCTCAAACTCCACACCCAAGTGGCACACCTACCCCAACAAGGACACACCTTTTAATCCTTACCTGACAGCTACCAACCAGGGACTAAGCATGAAAATATGAGTTGATGGGGGCCAATCTTATTCAAACCATCATACATGGATTGTTTAGCTCAAGGGTATCTGTCTCTGATTAAAAACAAACAAACAACAACAAATGCCTCCGGCTAGAGATAGAGACAGTTCTTCTCCATCCCCCTCCAAGGGAGGGATCTTATGGTACCACGGTAGAGGACTATGACCCACATCCTGGCATTTGAATGGATGAAGGAAAAGAAAAGAAAGGGAGTGGCTGGGAAAGAAACCTCATTCTACTCAGTGAGACCAGGAGCTGGAAGAGCAAAAAGACACAAGTGAGCCGCAGCAGATCTCAATGCAACCTAAAAGCAGCTCATGAATGGACTGTGAGGTACAGGTACCTCACATCACAGTGGCTGTGATGACTGAAGGCTAAAGACGTTGGACCACAAGGGTTTCCATGCCAACCTAATGAGTTCAGTCTTCATCTTCTAGGTGATGGCGGCTGGGCATTTAGCGCTTTCAAGAGAGGGTAATAAACTGGGAAAAGAGCTTTTGCACTGGTTGCAGTGGCAGAAGATGGGCAGGAGAGTTAAAGGAGGAAGGAAAGGGTTCCCCAGTTTTTAGCGGAGCCGCCAGAACTGGAAGGCAGGAGAACATGAGGTCTTGGTGTCTGTTCAGCTGCAAGGATAAAGAAAGAGGGAGCCAGGGCTCACACACAGATTTCTCTCTCAAAGCTACCATAGAAGAAGCGTGTTTCCATGTGCAGTTGGGAATGGGAGAGATCTCCATCCTGTTGCTATTCTATTTCCCTTTCATTTAGTTTGGACAAGAGAGGCCACACTCCTTCAATAAGGCCTTTCTTTCCCCTAGCCGAGTGGGTCATTCACTGAAGTCTGTGGCAGGGGAGCTGACAGGAGGGCTGAGGGCCAGGGATATCAGTAAACATGGAGTGAAGACTTGGATGGTTGCTAACCAGAGCTGGTCTGAGCTGGGAGGTAGCAGCACCTGCCCTGTGTCCCGTGTTTGTGTCCTGTGTTTCAGATGCCCAGAGCCCTGGCAGAGGCCTAGGCCTGGCCACTTACTCACCCAGTGGGCAGTGAGAAGCTGTCTCCAAACCCAGGGCGACAGAGAAAAAAAAAAAAAAAAAAAAAAAAAACAGCGTCCCAAGGGATAGGTTCCTTATACAATGGGGGGGGGGGGGGGG